>NC_059408.1:6349507-6974507 GCF_905220565.1 Melitaea cinxia | reverse complement strand
CGCAAACGTTTTATAAGCAACGCATTTACCACCAGTTGAAGCCGTATGCTTGTTTGCCGACCAAGTTATATAAATAAAAAATTGCGATTTGTAATTTACTAAAATTATTAATGATTGAATTATTATGCATTGTATATACACACATGTATTTATAGAGATACACAGATGTATTTATAGAGATAACTCAAAAAGTACTTGCCAGGTCTCGATTACATTTAAATGGGACCCCATAAAAAGCACCACCTTTCGATTAAAAAAAGAATCGTCGAAATCGGTCCGCCCAATAAAAAAATCCGAGTAAACGTTCTGATAAATCTATTCATTTACCATAATACCTTACAAATAAAGCAAATTTTTAAATATTCTTAACCATAATTATATACCTACGTCGTGACATTAACGGTAGTATTAACAACTTTTAATATCACGAGGATAATAATTTTAGCCACATATGTATCATTACAATAATTTTCAAAATTTAGCACGAGCCGTCCCCAGAGCGTTCGAGAGAATGCATTTACACATCTAAAGCGATAATTTATTGGAAAGAAACCGATTCAAATTGTATACAACATTAAGAGGAAAGGGTACCGAAGAGACTTTTCAAAAATAGGTATTTGAATAAAATGTTTCTGTCGCGCTGCATGCCGCTACCGCGCCCCGCGCCATCTCCGCCCCGTTTTTTCTATGTGTGACTGTCGTGTTGTTAGTGTGCGTGCGCCGGCTATTCAGCTATTAATTGTTGACGATATTTTAGTATTCGCATCTTTCGTTTGTGATTGACTACGAGTACATATAGCGCATAGTGCTATTTTTCTGAATTTGGCTTGTTTTATTGAATTTGTTCTGCATCGTATTGCTGTGACTCGGCTCACTATTATTATAATTATATATATATTAATTAACATATAATTGCGGCGATATAACAATGGTTAAAAATAATATTATAAATAAAAAAAAAACAAGAAAAGCCGCCTGCGTGAAGAACAACTATTAGAAAGTCAATTGAAAAAGCTGGAACAAGATAAAAATTCAATAGTTACACAAAGATAGCTAAATAAATTACACCAATTTCAAACATTATGTACTGTACTCTTACAAAATTCATGAAGGCGACTTTTTCAATTATTATTTTATTTATGTTTTTTTAGTTAGGCAAATTACGTAATCGATTGAATTTTTTTAAAGAGTGGTTGATTAACATGACATAACATAACAATACACTTTATTGAACACCAACAGAAAATAATAATAGGTATCAGATTGATTTTTAACCGACTTCCAAAAAAGGAGGAGGTTCTTAATTCGATTGTATTTTTCTTTTTTTTTTGTATATTTGTTACTTCAGAACTTTTGACTGGGTGGACCGAGTTCGACTTGTACGCAAAGGAAAAAAAGCCGACTTCAATTACATCGACATGTAATACAACAAAGGTAGACGAAAATATAGTCAAGTAAATACGCGTTATTAAAGATTACTCAAAAATTTGTTATCAGATCTCGATGAAATTTAAATATGACTACACGATAAACATCAGCTTTCGATTAAATTAAAAATCATCAAAATCGGTACACCTAGTAAAAAGTTATGCGGTATAATACAACGTAGGTCGACGAAAATAGTCAAGTAAAAACGTATTATTTATATTACTCGAAAAGTTGTTGTTAGATCTCAAATAAACTCAAGTGAGACCAAATGACACACACCACCTTTCGATTAAAAAAAAATTTGTAGAAATCGGTCCACTCAGTCAAAAGTTCTGAAGTAACATACATAAAAAATACAGTTAAATTGAGAGCTTCCTCCTTTTTTGGAAGTGGGTTAAAAATAGAAACCGATTTTACACGTCTATAAAATTCCTAAGTCGACAAGCTTGAACAGTGGAAGATTTAGTATAAACGAAAGAGGAGTGAGAGGGAAATTCAAGAAGTAAGCTTTCCTCAGAACGAAAACTGCGTTCATTGGAATCACTAAGAAACTTAAATCGTCGTTTTAGATAAGCAGGTACAACAGGATTAAAAAGAATAGAGTAAAGTAAGTTGAGAATATACGTATTCCCGAAGTAGGGAATTGGGTGCCACTCAGGGCGTAACTACTGCCGTATCAGCCGTATCAATGATACGGGGCCCCCTATTTACAGGGCCCCTAAGGTGTGCAAGCAAAAATTAGTAAAATGCTATCCACAATGTCACTTAATCTTGTGCTTCCTGGAAAAAAGAATAAAAAAACTGTCATAGATACCTATAGAGTTTTAACTTCAGAAATGACTGAAGTCTGAAAAGCAGTCCCCTTTTATCCGAGTCAAGCGTGCGCCCAATTGTTGATAACATTCTGTATCGTTTATTTCGGGATTCAGTTAATCATTATGAACAATGAATTAATCTTTTTTATATAAGAATGGGGCACACAAGCAGACGAAGCCATCTGATTTATAACGGCTACCGTCGCCCATGGCCTTTAGAGAAAAGATGTAGACACTAGACGCTTTAAAACCCCCAAATTCTAGCAAGGTCATTCCACACTTTGAATGTACGCGGAAACATTGCGCACGAAGCTCGCACATTGGTTGCAAACCACTGGTGGATACAATTAGCACCACTAGACTTCTTGACATCGAAATAATGTAGAACACGACAAACGACACTGCTCATAGTGCACATTACGCATCGCATGTTCGCACCGTGGAATGCTCGGTGGTGCTTTTCCCTCATCGTCAAGAGTTGAATTCGACGCAAAAAGAGTGCAAAGAATTTCGCTTACTTTTTCGCATAATATGCCAGAGAGCCTTCAGGTTCGCGCAATGATGGAAGTGTAGACTAAAGAAAGTTACCTTCGACAGCTTTTGTAAGAAACAAAAGGCATGGGTTCCATTTGGAAAGCCCAATAGTCTCTCGCCAATTCTGCTGTGTTTGAACTTTGCCCTAGTGATTTACTACCTGTAAGACCCGGAGGCAGCGTTGAATCTCTTCTTCAGGTTATGCGCCTGTGAATCCCCCATATAGATGCGGAAGATTCATAGGAATTCACTAATAGTATTGGCCTCACAGGCTGAAGCGAACGATCCCCCGCATCTATTGCTGCAGGTCAAGGCTAATAACTCTCCAGCTTGGAACTACAAGCTCTTTAAATTAGCTTAAAATCCGAAATTCAAAACATTCATTCCATTAAAGAAATCATGGAATTATTACTGATAAAATTCAATAGCCTTGCATCCAATTTTCCGGAGGTATTAACTTGATGTTTTTCAAAACTAAAACTGATAAAAAATTACCTAAGGATTTCGATGGAACAGGAACAGCTACAGCAGACTACACTCACTATTGTCTATTCTAGGAGGAAGTTATAACTAATAATCAATAAACATTTATTTTAATTCAATGCAAGCATTTTTTTGTGAGAAATCTTTACCCATCATTTGCCTGCCCCCCCACTAATTTTGATACAGTCGAGGTTCTAAAGTCGCCACATACCTATATTTATTTATGCTTGACCATGCATAGCTTTTTACAAAGTATTCCGAAATTGATAAAAAAATATATTGGAAAGAGTAAACCCCGAAGTTGTTTTTCGCCTAGGAGGCGAGGAAGAAGCGCGGCTCGCAGCTTACTTGGCATAGGCATGGGAAAGAGCAGTCCTAATTTTTTAAACTTTCTTATTGTATTTTTTATTAGTATTACGGTAATAATAATCATAATATACTTTTTTGAAATCCTTGTATTGAGCCCTTTTGATACCAAAAACAAACAACACAGTTATTTACCATAATTATCATTGTTATTTGTTAGCGAAACCCTTCGTTAGCCCAGGTTTGCACAGTGTTACAATAAAAACCGCATATACAAATACGGTTTTATTGTAGTTATGAAAAGAGAAATTATTTAATTTTGTTAATACGAATTTTAGAAAATATCGACTAAAAATAACATCACTAGTGTATCGATATAATTGTCGACTATGAGGCATCACTTCGCTGGCGTATATACGTATTGCTTTGACCCTTCCTCCCCCAGACCTATCCCCCAAAAAGCAAGAAAGGGACAACTGCAGCTCAGACCGTTTTAGGTATATAATTTTTGACCAAAACAGTGTTTCGTAGTCGACTGTTTTCTCCTCAGAACATGGCAATTTTTTAAAAATTTTTTTTTTAGAAAATAAAAGAAGACTTCGGCTATGCCCCTATGTTTTCATTTTTTTGAAAGTATGCATATATTTTTTTTAATGAGTGTCTGAAAATGTACAAAAAATTATGCAATATTTCGAGTTTTTGAAGTCTCCTAATTTCTATGATAATAAGAATATGAAAAAAATCAAAACATAGGGGCATGGTCATGGCAGCAAAGAGTTCTATGTCACAAAAATATTTGATCTAGTGTCATTATCCAGGGAGAAAACAGTCGACTACGTTTGTATGGAGAAAGACCCGGTACCCTTTCCTCTTAACACGATTACGCTAACTGAACAATTACCAATACCGAGTGAACGACACCATAACCTTAAACAAGCAAATTTTATCATCGAGTGGATGTTTGTGTGTGAGAAAATAATCGGTAATATACTCACTCCCGTACATTGATAATAATCGATAATGCATAGGTATCTCATTATTCTACACAACACACACGATACAAACGTGAATCGTAAATACGCGAATTCAGTGGAATGGATTAAAATGATAGTTCCGTTTCCTGAGATGCAGTATATAATAATTCATGTTCCAATTTATGTATAATCTATTCATCATACTGAATTTTATTAAAATCCAACTAGCAAGTGACAGCTGGAGATTGACATTAACAGTCCTCACGGGTAATTCGAGTTGTACACAACCGTATATTACAATTACATCACTGTCATATTAGTGGATTATTTATTTACTTTTTTTTAATGTTTACTGTATAAATATTTCATTGCACACAGCATTCATGTTTTCCTTTATCCGTGATTGTATTATGAAAAGTAGATCTATTGGGCCGTGGGTGGTGTTGTGTGCATTTAATTATTATCGAGCTTGCCCCGCCATCTTATCGCGTGACCCCCGGTTCAGAGGCCTAAATTGGTACACATGTAAACATTAAACGTTTCGCATCTCAGTAGTTAAATGGTCGTTATTATGATACGTACATTCAGAAACGTGTTACGAACTACATAGAGCGAATATATTACAAGTAAGGTTTTAATATATAGATATTTACATAAAAAAATTATATACATACAGAAAAATTATGTTATTTATATTCGTAAGAGCACTGTTCGAGAACCCTTGAATAGATTTAAATATATTATTAAATAAAAAAATAATAATTTTAAGACAAGGAAAAGAAAATGAAGTTTTATTTACACTCAGGAAGGTCATTACAAGACAAAACGAAAATGTTCAAGGTACGCTTTCATTGATGACTTTTCATTGATTTCATTGAATTTATGATAGATCATGTAATTTCTATTAGTTGCTATTGAAAACATTTAAAATGTTCTGATGGCATCTAGCAAATAATTCTTTTACCCTTTATGTTGACTCACGGGAATAAATATGCTTCTGCTTTCATTAAGTACTGAATGCTTTAAATATTTAACATTTTCACTTTTGTTCATTTGAACGACATGCGAGTATATCTCAGAAAATTAAAAATGCGCTAGCAAATTAGTGATCTTTTGACTTATGATAGAATTTCTTATAATAACATGACCTTTGAAAAACGTATTAAAAAATCCATGTATTTGTCTAAAGAAGATTTATCTTAAATCCAAAAACTATGCCAACAGATATTAATATAAAGATTAATAGATCATGTTTTAATCCATCCATCTTAAATTAATGTTATTTCAATAGGTTCTAGGAAAATCAAACTAAGTTGGTACTAAGTAATAAATACGATAATTATTCAATGTCGAGATACATGAAAAAGGCGTGTATTAACATTTTTGTTGTTCGAATATAAACAAAGTAAAAAAATATATAGCTGTGATACAAAAAGGTTAAAGTATATTTTAAAAAAAGCGCCATTTAACATAACATCTAATCCCTGGACATAACAAACTGTATTTTTATATTCATGGAGATCAGTAAAAATTACAAACAAAAATTAACGAACCACATCTTTACATTTATTGCGCTACCATGCATTACATTATGATTTATTCTTTAAAATTAAATCATTTTAATATGTTCAGACTAACAGACAGGTATATTAAAAATTAATACCTCATAAATATGAAAATTTAATGAAAATAACGCAATAATTGAAAATTAATAAGTTCTCGTAATTGAGTTGCTTGCAAACGATAATAACCGACTAATCGACAAGTAACACAAGGTAGGTTAAACAAAAAAAAAAAAAAACAGTCAAATACATATTATGAGCGACAACTCAAAACGTACTTGTCAGATAACAATTAAATTTAAATGGGAATACAGCTTATTAGCTTTCATTTAAAAAAAAAATCATCAAAATCATATAGCCAAAAGATATGAGGGTTCATACAGAAAAAAAAAATACAGTCAAATTTAAAGTTTCTCCTTTTTTAAATTTGGTTGAAAATGCCTTTACGTGAAGGATCTGATATTCCTCTACCTGAGTGGAAGCTAAATTACAATAGATCAGCTTTTTAAAATATCAAGTATAGTATAGTACATACAGAGTACGAATATTTGACATTCGATTAAGATCTATGTGCTATATATAAGGAGGCTTCCTCAATTCAGAAAGTTATAGAATTGGGTGTTATTAGAAGTGAAATAAAAATTTTGTTTAACACAAATTGGATATTTGTACATTTTGTAAACTGACTAGCCCGTTAGCGCAATTAGTAGTATTGCCCTGCTTTCTGCTCCTCGGGTTGTGGTTTCGACTTCCACCTGAGTCTGGGTGCTATATTTGTGTTTGTATGTGTATATATATATATATATATATATATATATATATATATATATATATATATATTTATATATATATTCTATAAAAGTCAGTTATTACCTATAACACAAGCAATAGGTAAGTTGCTTACCTTAGGAACAGGCGACCGTATGTGTGTGTTATAAGATATTTATTTACTTATTAAAAAAATACTTATATCGCCTACACAATAAATACATTTACAATATACAGTTGCGTGAGAGGAGTGAGAATGAAAGTATACAATAGTAGTAAATTTTGCAAGCGAAATGTAATAAGTTTCGAAGATCAAAGAAAACTATTTTTCTTGGTATTCGATTGTTCGGTTGTTTAAGAAACGTAATAATGTGTATAACGAGTTACGCATAGTTTTAAGGTTCCGTAGTAAAAGCGTGTAAATGTGAAGCATGAAGACTCTTGACCCGATGTCTTACAAAACTACTGCATATCCATCTGTTTCTCTATTAGTTTCTTATCCCGTCTCTAACATGACATTTCTTTAGAACTAAAATTATTAAGTTATTTTTAAGCTATTGATAACTAGAAATAAATCCTAGCGCAAAAATGTTTATTATACATTCGGCAATTTTAGCTTTACAAAAAAATTATTAAAATTACATTGTAATAATTCTTAAGTCTCTTTTAATATTTTACTTAATGATTTAGCGGTAATTTCGTCCTAATTAATATTTTGTGGCAAACACCTATATATGTAATAACTATTAAATTAATTTTAGGTAGTTTGTGAATTTTGTATTTTTTTAACAAATTAAAACATGGAATTAGATTTTGCCCATTTACTTTGTTGTCTAAACGAGATTGATTACGTAGGTTCTATATTTATATAATATTGCGATACTTATTAGGCAATCTACACTTCATAGAAATATTCTGTTACTACTTGTTGATTTTAAGCTATTTATGGTAACTAGTGGTCGCCCAGTGGCCGAAATTCAACCATAATTAATTTAAATTATTAGTTTGGACATTATAAAGGTTCTGTTGTCAAAGACTATACTTCTTTAATTATAATAAAAAGATATGCGTGTAACTGTGTGTGTATCAAATACATGGTAGTATATGTGATGTTTTCTTTTATTGATTAATTGTATTTTTATGCATTATTTAAAAAAAAATGCATTCTGCTCTCCTTTATATAAATTATAAGTGCGCGAAATTTCATACTCCTCCGTCAGCGCAATTTTCGTAAAAAAGGTATAACAAGTGTAGGTTATACAAAGTTTTTGCTTCACGTATTAATACATACATTATAACAATTTGGACTTTTGCCAATTTCAAAATACCTTATATACCACACATTATTATATAATTGAAATATCATAATTTCTTTCGTTCAACAATGATATAAAATAAATCTAAGGAATATATTACATATCTTTAAAAGGACAAGATCTTAGAGGATTGCTTTTGTGGTCTTAAAAGGTTACATACATTTTACTGTATGTTACCGCCGCCGTAAACGAAAGTTTCAAATGAACGGTGGTTTGCTAGCTTTCATCAAAATGTTTTCCACGGATAATCTCATCTAGATAATAGATTGCAGGAAATAGAATGGAATATTAAGTTCCTTAACTTCAACAAATGTGTCTGGATGGAAGTTCGAATTCGATTTGTATTACATCAATATAAAATAAATCGAGGATATTTTATTTTATTCATTCCATTTATTTCTTGGAGATGTCATTTTAAACGTATCTTTACGGTCTTCCTATACCTATGCAATAAAAACAGACCCAACAACACGTTTGTTTTAATTAATAAGCCGTTTAATATGCTTGAGGAAATAAACTCATACTCGCATCGAAGAAATATTAAAACATTGATAAACCATGAACAATTACGAAGTTTCTTTTTTTATTTATACTTAGCATATACATACAAGGTTAGCTGATTGAATGATATGCAAGCACCATTAAGCTCGTCTTACGTGAATACGTAAATGTATTGTATGATACAGAATTTAATATAAAAATAAATACTTTTTATTTTTTATCTTACTGCAATATAACCTAACCAAAGCAAATTTTAGAATGGGATCTATTAAAGTTTAACTGAGGTAGGGCACAGTAGGAAATATCCTGCTTAAAATCCCCGAACTTACAGAAGATTAGAGCTAAATAATACTACTTTCCAGCAATGTTTTTTTTTTCCTTTAGCGATTAAGGGTTACCTTAAGAGCTCCTGGGGGTAGGGTCGACAGCGTGCTTGCAATGCTTCAGAGGTTGCAGGCGTCTACAGGCTATGGTAATTGCTTGTTTTAAAGAGGAACTTACTAATTCAAATATGAGTTCCTTTTCGTCCAGCTGACGGAGCTCGTGTCGCGATCGTCGCTGCGGCCGCGACGGCGTGGCGTGTGGAGGCTGGTCGCCCAGGAAGGTAGGAGTGCCGTCGACCGTCGTTACCAGGGGCTTCAGGAGGCCACCGCGCTCGAATTCGTGCGCTGAGATCTTCCTGTCGAACAAAAATGATATTTGATATTTAAATAAATTAAACACTTTACTTGTTTGTTCAAAGCGTCAATTACAGAGTCTACCAATTCGATTTTAAACACAAAAAAAATTTCATGTTTACAATCCTGTTGCTAGAGGTTAGGACAGTGATTACTAAAGTCAACATCCGTAATATCATTTAGATTAGCTACTAATTCTAATATTTTTATTTATCCAATCAAGAAAGTACATCGGCCTGATTTTATCACAAGTATATCACGCCTACTCCAAGATGGCTGAGACAGCCGCAAATAAAGAACACAATTATACGCACCTGAAAACTTGTAAAAAGAAATTAAAATATTATAGAAATCTTGGGCTCTTCGTCGAAAGCATAAAATTATTATTCTATTTTTAGAAATCTGTAAAATTCGTATTTCTTTTTGGAACGAAGTTCGTTATTTAAATATATTTTAAGTTTCTTTATAACCTTCGCAGGTTTTAATTTTTTTTTTAAAGAAATATTTGTTTCGTTTCATTAACCAGTAATTGCTATAGAACATCCGCCAACCCGGAGTGGAGCAGCATGGTGGATTAAGCGCTGATCCTTCGCCTACACGGGGAAAGAGGCTTTTGCTCAGCAGTGGGATATTACAGGCTGAAGAGTACTATAACATTAAGTACGTAACGTAACGTACTGTAACATTAAATTGGCAAGCGTTTTATACGAAAAATGTTAGGTTTCGCAAAATTCGCAATGTTAAGTTGAATATTTTTAAACGTTAATACCATAGGTTAAATATATGCGTGTTCATTTCAAATATCCTCAATAATTAAGTTATAATTAAACTTGTGACTACAGTCCACACAGCATCGCTGAGTGATAATTGGACCGAAGTGCCAATTCTAACGATCTTATAATGTACCTAGTTAAGGTCATGAAGTTATTATGCTATTTTTTAAGTATTGTTATTAACAAATAATCTTGCTTTAAAGCCGACAAATAAAGTCCAAAATTTGAATAGCTATTTAATAAATCCCCAAGCATCGTAATAACATTTTATTTTTAAGACAGTCATTTACATTTAGATTGCATGATATCAAGCAAGAAAAATTTCGAATACTTGATAAAATTCTTGTCAATATATAATTTTTAACAAAATAGTTTGCAATATAAATTATTAAAAATGCCAAATAATATACTTATTACTACAATTTCACGCTAAATTGTGTTGGATAAACAAAATAAATTGGAGATAATAATATAAAATGTAACCGCATAATCTATTGCCGTCCGCTTGTGGAATAGCCACTGATTAAGATCTTTAAATTAAGATATTTAAAATTATGTTAAAGGGTACAAAAACCATTAATTTATTTTGATAATTATTATCTCAAATCACAAACAAATATTTAATCCTTTGAGTAAAATTGTTAATCCATTATAAAAATATACTAGCGACCCACCCCGACTTCGCACGGGTGCAAAAACTATCAGTGTTCCTCTACTATATTATGCATGTCTTATACATATAAACCTTCCTCCGGAATCACTCTATTTACTAAAGAAAACCGCATCAAAATCCGTTGCGTAGTTTTAAAGATCTAAGCATACAGACAGCAGGAAGCGACTTTGTTTTATAGTATGTAGTGATGTACAATTAATGAATGAAAAATCAATTATAAATCCGATTCGAATAAATTAAGAGTTAATTTCGTTCAATCATAATCTTTATCTTCATACAGTTCTAGAAAAGATAAAAAACATTATAAAAATTAAATTCGTTGAAAATAAAACTGCCATATAACTCGAAGACAAACAAATATCTAAAAGTAACTTAAATAATTTATCAAGCAAAGAAGATCTGTGTCCAAATTTCTTTAGAAACTTTTAAAACGAGAAGATAAAATTTTATCTGAGATAATTTTCGCACCTTTCAAGACATTTCTTATTACGATTCCAACGAATTTTTATTTTGGACAAACTTACCCTTTTTAAGTCTTAAGTTGCGTCGCCAAATTGTCTAAGACAAAAAGTTACTGTTTCCTTCTTTGCAGATACATTCAATTGAAGTACATACTTGAAACTTCAAATAATGTTTTGCCAAGTTTGAATAAGTTTAAAAAAGTTTAACATTGTTATGAGCGAAACTGTGGAAAAGGTTTTTTATTAAAGATCACTTAAATTTCTGGAAAAACCAATTTAAACTACAATTATAATAGAATTAAACCGTGACTGTGGCCATTTTTTGTTAAGGTATGTATGAGTTTTAAAATAGTCTATTATTTTATTAAGTTGCCTTTAACCGTCGAGTGAACTATGAAACAATTATTATAAATTAATTTATATTTTATTATTCATATAAATTAATAGAATCAGCGACGGTAAAAGATAAAGGATGGTCACAGTAATATAGCATATCAATACTAGATTTCATTAAAAACTAAAAATAGATATGCGAGTTGAAATATTCTGTTTGTACTTCAAAAATACTTCATCGTATTTGCAAGGGAGGTTAGCAATCTATTTGAACTGAGCATAGGCGGTATGCTAGCATTTCCAGGGAGTTTATTTAAAAATACGGGATATAAATGTATTTTATTAATTCATTTCTGTGGCTTGTTTTATTTTTTAACAAAAATATATTTATATTTATAGCTGCTTTCAACTGCTTCTTCTGCTAACAAACACAAAAAAGTTATTCTGTTATATTGGATATTATATCATTTCAAAGATTTCATATGAAACTATTTTAAATACAATTTTTTTTTTTTTTGTGTAAATTAAAAGCTTATTTGCACGATGTGATAGTTGACGTGTAAAATTTTTATCAATGGTTAACATACAACCTTTTCCGAAAGCGCGTTTGTCTATTTCAAATAAACAAAAAACTCAACATCTCTTCCCCATTCTACATTAGCATAAATGTATATATATAATAATTCTTACGAAATAGCGAACAAAAAGCAATATAATCTTGTCATCAGGCGAGTATTGATAAAATAAGAAAAGGTTAATGAGCAAATGAATATTAATATCTTCGAAAAGGTTATAAATTATGGACCTATTTACTCGTTTAGGATTAAGTATATTGAAATAATAAGTGAGTAGACAAGTAAGAGACGTGTGATTCGATCTTCGCACAAAATGTTTTAATGATATGACTAGCTGTTGCCCGCAACTTCGTTTGTGTGTAAATTTTGATGTTATACCTTATCAACTTTATTTGGGACTACTTATGGCATATAAAACATGCGTGCACTTTTAGAACGGAAAGTTAAGTAACATATAAAATTACAGAATACCTTACACGTACATAGGTACAAATATAGTACCTATGTAATAATCATGATGAAATTAAACAAAAATAACCACGCTTTTTTATTATCTTACGTTTAAACTTCAAAAAAAATCTTAATTTTTTGCAATAACATGTCCTGAAAATGATAAAAGGTACGTGGTAACCCCAGCTGTATGGCAGTAGGTATAGTGGGGTGACATAAGATTGATGAAGGCTACAAGAGCAGGTTGAGGCGACTAGGATAAGGCGAATTATTGACGCTCCAATAATATGCCTCTGTAAATTACGAGCATCCGAAATGATTAGGGTTCATGTTTTAATTGTTGATGTTGACAGCTAACGGATATCAAAATCGAAATTTAAAAAAAAAGTAGATGAGGATTAAGATAAAAATTAACTGTAGTTATAACTGTTTTAACCGTGTAATTCCTGACTTACGAGTATCTTAAATCTTAGGATAAAATGTAGTTTTATGTAGTTCGTAAAAGAATGACGAAAATTCATCATTACAAATACTCGAATTTTTGCTATCGCTGGGGTAAACGAGTGCTAGACCTTCAGGTTTCGACGATAATCACAAAATCAATGAAATTACTTTACCACATGCTAAGATAATTTAGAATCAAAACATAATGTAATTTATCTTTTTTATTTAGAAATATGAAGGTTTTATCATAAATTGATATTAACGAGGTATATTACAATGGGATACTAATAGTTACTGTGAGTTTTAGTAATCATTAGCAAACCCTAACAATTATAGTAGAAGCATAGTACAGAAGATTTTTTACATAATATTACAAAAGATGTACTCCTAGTATAGATTTGAATAATGTAATGAATACGTCACATTCAGTTTCACGCCAAACAACGTTGTCCTAAAATCAAAAGCGAATATTATTTTATTGTATTTATTAAAGTAAGTAAACAAATCCCTTATTAAATTTAATACAGTAGACTTTGATGATAAAGTCCAATATTACAATGATACAAATATTTTAAACAATTTAAAGTGTAATTTATATAAAATGAAGTCAATTTTATATATGCGATTAAGTCAATTACCTCAATGTGCCCGCCGCTCAAAAAGAAGGGTTCTTTAACAAGTTATGAGCTACTAATAGGCAATTACCAACTTAATTTCGATCAACTAAGTTCGCCTTTTTTTGCTTATCTCGTGGTAACATTAACTGGAAGCATTTATTACTTCCTCATTCTGGATTTTAGTTATTAATAAACTTGAACATAGAAAATTATTGAAACTTTTCTTTATCTTATCGTATCAATTTGTGTACAATATAGGCAAATTGTAAAAATTTATAATCGTTATAGCTTGTTTAAAATATTAAATTTTCACAAAATAACAGAGCATCGGCACTGCGACATAGTTTAACGACGTCATGTGTTTTTAATAAATATATTAAAGGTACTTAGCAAAACAGGAAAATTACGAGATCACCGGGATCTACATCAATTGAAATTCCGATAAGCACATGTCCCCTAATCTCATACACAAAAGAAGAGAATCTTAGCTTTTAGAAGTGGAATATTTATAGGGTACTACAATACAATACCGATTACCTTTGTACAGACCAAAAACGTACATTCGATGCACGTGCTCACGTTGTCGCAAATACGTAGCACTTTAATTCACTATCTCTGCGACAGCCACGTTAATAATTTAAAAGCTCTGCGGGGAACTTTGTCACCTACGTCATTGAAAACACTTAACGTAACTTATGTACCTGACAGGAGTAGTTGCGCCTGATCCAGAACCTGCCCTCGAAGGGGACGCTAGTTCGGCGCTAGGCGGCGTCGCGTGTGAGACTAACCACGCGTCCACTACCTGTCGCGTCGCCTTCCTGTAATAAAATATTTTATTAGTAATATTAAGGCTATCATTATTGATTTGAATACTATGATTTACATTTAAATAATGTATTTAACGAAGATAAAATAAATAAACATGATTGTTTCGATCTGAACAAAATGTTAATATTTTAAACAAGAATATTAATCAATATCTTTTAACATAGGTATGAATACTTACACGGTCGATAACAACAAAATTGCTCATTATATATAATACATATATCCTATCACGGAAGTTAGTTTAGCCTGCTTTTATTAACCGACTTCCAAAAAAGGAGGAGGTTCTCAATTCGACTGTATTTTTTTTTTATGTTTGTTACATCAGAACTTTTGACCGGGTGGACCGATTAAGACCTTTTTTTTTTAATCGAAAGGTGGTGTGTGTCAATTGGTCCCATTTAAATTTATTTGAGATCTAACAATTACTTTTCGAGTTATATCTAATAATGCGTTTTTACTTGACGCTTTTTTCGTCGACCTACGTTGTATTATACCGCATAACTTTCTACTGGATGTACCGATTTCGATATATCTTTTTTTGTTGGAAAAGGAATATCCCTAGTTTGGTACCATGATAAGGAAACCAGGTTCTGATGATGAAATCCCAGAGAAATCGAGGGAAACTCTCGAAAATTCGCAATAACTTTTTACTGGGTGTACCGATTTTGATAATTTTTAATTTAATCGAAAGCTGATGTTTATCATGTGGTCACATTTAAATTTTATCGAGATCTGATAACTACTTTTTGAGTAATCTTTGATAACGCGTAGTTACTTAACTATTTTTTCGTCGATCTACGTTGTATAACTTGTCAATGTAATTGAAGTCGGTTTTTTTTCGTTTGTCTGCAAACACAATTATAATATTGACCATTTATACTGTAATTTCCTACGAATTACAAATTTATGTTTCGTATAAGTGCTATCCGCAGTGGTATTACAGCGTGTTGTATTAAATTCCACCCCTTCTCCAGAAATCGGACATTTACAAGCTCTCATTTAGTCTAATTGTTATGAAGTTATTGTAGAAATGATTATTTTTAGGTCTAGGTTATATGAGATAAACTACTTATGTATTGCGACGAAATATTGAAGGAAGTAATATACAAAATTTTGCATATTTTTCAAGAAGATAAAAATATAAACGCACTTGAATTTTATTATTTCACGTAAAGTTTCCAGAACAAGAAAATATCGTTCGAACTTGGTCAAACATTTATCACCAAACTATATGAAAACAAAAGATTTATGTACCAAATAATATTAAATTGAATCATATTTTTCATATTAAAAACTTCGCTTTTTTATAAAAATAGTTACTTTATGAGCTAAACTAGAATGAACTAATAAGAGAATATTCGCAACTTATTTTCTTTTTTCATATTATAATTTTGTTTGCTAGCAAACGATAAAAAACCGACATCAATTAGATCGACAAGTAACGCAATATGAGTAGACAAAAAATAATTGTGTTTGCTCGCAAACGAAAAAAAAACCGACTTCAATTACATCGACGAGTAATACAACGTAGATCGACGAAAAAATAGTCAAGTAACAACGCATTATCAAAGATTACTCAAAAAGTAGTTATCAGATCTCGATGAAATTTAAATGTGACCACATGATAAACTTCGGCTTTCGATTAAATTAAAAATCATTAAAATCGGTAAACCGAATAAAAAGTTATTGCGGATTTTCAAGAAGTTCCCTCGATTTCTCTGGGATTCCATCATCAGATCCTGGTTTCCCTATCATGGTACTAAACTAAGGATATCTTCTTTCCAACAAAAGAAGAATTATCAAAATCGGTACACCTAGTAAAAAGTTATTGCGGATTTTCAAGAGTTTCCCTCGATTTTTCTAGGATCCCACCATCAGATCCTGATTTCCTTATCATGGTACTAAGCTTGGGATATCTCCTTTCCAACAAAAAAAGAATTATCAAAATCGGTATGTCCAGTAGAAAGTTATGCGGTATAATACAACGTAGGTCGACGAAAAAGCGTCAAGTAAAAACGCATTATTAGATATAGCTCAAAAAGTAGTGGTTAGATCTCAAATAAATTTAAATGGGACCAATTGGCACACACCACCTTTCGATTAAAAGAAAATTTGTCGAAATCGCTCCACCGAGTCAAAAGTTCTGATGTAACATACATAAAAAAAAAAAAAAAATACAGTTGAATTGAAACCTCCTCCTTTTTTGGAAGTCGGTTAAAAATAATCAAGTAAATACGTACTATTAAAGATTACTCAAAAAGTCCTCATCAAATCTCAATCAAATTTAAATGGAACCACATGACACGAACCAATTTAAAAAAATATTGAAATCGGTCCACCTAGTCAAAAGTTCCGAGGTGATATACGTACAAATTAAAAAATTAAGAACTTCCTTCTTTTTTGGAAGTCGGTTAAAAAGCAACGTTAAAGCCGGTTGTGACCAAACAGATTTCACGTAACGCACATAAACGGCGTAGTCAAATTTTAAATGCGCATATTGTACTTGCTTGATAGCAATCAATGATTTTATGACATCAATTTACAAATAGAATAACCAGACCTACTTATTACAATAGGTCCAATGTAAACTAACTTTATTCCACCGTGTTCCGCAAAGAAGCAGATCCAACCAGTCGTAATAATATTTATTATAAAATTTACGAGATTGCCTTGTTATGATCGTGGCTAAGCTTGTTTAAGCTTGTTTCCTCATTGTGCTGTCTGTGTCTGTTTGCTTACGTAGGACGGTCTTAACTTAATACGATTAACCATTGTATTCGTTGACAGACTTTCAGTGTCATAAATTTGATTTTAAACTGTTTAGGTATGTAGTTGAACCTATTTAAATTACGATATAAGTAGGTACATTTAATCGTGCTCCCTTATGGAGAAAATACCTAGAGGTAGTTAGGTACCCCAGTGTTGATATTTGAGTTCCAAGACATTTTGTCATCTACACTTAATATTTATAATAAACGGTTAGTTAATAATGGTTATTATTATAGCTATGGAAGTCTTATATAAGAAAGTACAAGGTACAATATGGTATTGGCGATATTTGAAAAATTTAACTTCAAGCCATACACAATCTATCCAGGCTCTTCCTTTGCGCATACGAATAAATCTGGATTCGAGAAGGATTTTTCCTGTTGATTTTAATATTATATTATAACAATGGAACCGGACTATTCAATAAAAGTACTTGGTTAGCTAAAAAATATTGTAGAAATGTATAGTATCGTACAATCAAACTAAACATACACTAAATATGCTAATGTTTCAATTGAATGATTAAAATTACGGTGAAAGGTTATCGTGACACGATTGAATTACTAGGATACCTAAACAGTGAACTTACAATATTATTAACAATCTATCTTTCTGACATTAATGTAATAGTGGAATCGGTCCCCAGGAGACCGAGAGATTATGCTTAGTAACTAACGAGTCCCGAGACGCGAACTCGACACCGCCTTAACGACTGCAAAAAGATAATGCACCGATATATTATATTATCTTCATGTCAAGCAATATTGTTTATAATTTGATATCATATAATTTCTATATAATATTAGTATTGTGTTTTAAAGGATACATTCTTATCATTTAGATGCATTAAAAGTTACGATACAATTGAAAAAAAAATTGACTCCGACTGGCCGTTTCTTCCGCTTACAAAAATTTATTAAAATTAAAGAAATGAAACTTAAATTGTACACTAGAAGATATAAATATCCTACCCCAAATGTTCTCCATAGTAAAATCAAATAAATGAAAGTATCTGTAATCGAAAACTCGACAACATCTGGTAAGATATAAAATATAAAATATGAACCTGAACTTAGACGCAGATGAAACCACATAGATCGCAAAGTTTCGCATAAAACCTAAACCAACTACAAATTGTTGAAAACAAAACATATTGCAATTGCTTGATAATATAAACACTGTAAACACTATTTATGGGATAATGCATTAAATTAAATGTCAATCATGCTCTTTTGAATGAAAAGCAAATAGAGTTGCCGCTTTCATTGCAGTTCGACCGGAAATTTAATCAAAAACAACCAACTGTTAATAACTTAATATCTTTTATTCACATTATATTTCGCACCTAATAGCCTGAAGCTTAGTCCGGTTGTTAGACTGAAGTAATTTCAACTGTTATGTATTAATAATGACGATTACTTAAAGTATCATAGCATTTTATTTTTTAACATGCATATTATGTTTTTCACGCAAGACATAACGAAATTAGTTTCACGTCCAGTAAAATTAATGTATAAAAAACGAATAACATTTTAATTTTTGTAATAAAGACTCAAAAGATATTTTGTGCCATTACGGAACAAAGAAATTTTTAATCTGATTTGATATAAGAAAAAAACCTTTTACAAATTAACTACCCACATTATTGATTTTAGACTTAAAATCAAAATGGGCAATTTTAATTTATAATAACATTTTTATATTTTTAATAGTATATGACTATAATTGTCTGACTTATTTGTCCGGTCGCGGTCGATTGAAAACTATTAGCCGCTTAAATAGAAATTACAACCGGTAATTAACTTGTTTTAAATTCTATAATATTTCAAACGCAACACAAATAACTTTACAGTAAGTAATTAAAAAAAAAAAAACAAAAATTAATGAAAATAAAGAACTTTTTAAAAAAATTTCAATTTGACTACAGACGGACAATCAACAAAAAAGAGTGAAATATGCGTGTGTGTCAAATACATAGTAGTGTGTGTAATGTTTTTTTTTTGATCTTATCTATTTTTATGTATAATTTTAAAATAATATTAGCATTCTGCGCTCCTTCTCTATACAAACTATAAGTGTGCGAAATTTCATACTTCTCCGTCCGCGCAATTTACGTAAAAAAGGGTACAAAGTTTTTGCTTCACGTATAAATATATAGATATATTAATCGATTACGATTCATCAAAATATAACGTATTTTACTTGAATTACTTTAAAGGCAAGAAATTTATTAATATTTTTCTATTATGTTATGAACTTTAATACTTTTGTCTATTAGACTTGTAATTAATAAGTCGTTGTAAATTACATCGCAATTATCGTGGAAATTAAATAAATTCTAGCTATACAGTAAGTAAATTTTACTGGTTTCAAACGATATCCATTTTGTTTTATGAACTACAATAGCTGCGCCCACAACTTCGTCCGCGTGGAATTTAACAAGAAGTTAGTTTCAGTTAAAATAAACAAATTTCTAAAATAAAGTAGCCTAAGTTACTTATTATATCAGCTACCCGACTAGAAAAAAAGTCAGGCTCAACCAGATCTGAGATTATCTGGACCGGATCAGGATAGAAGGAGACATACCAGATCTGGCAAGCTTTATCAGGACAGCTTTATCCAGACGAGGATAGCCTGATGTAAAATATAATCAAGTATGGTAAGGCATACTGGATCAGGACCCGGACCGGTCCAGATGAGGATAGCCTGATGTAAAATATAATCAAGCATGGTAAGGCATGCTGTATCAGGACCTGGACCGGTCCAGATAAGGATAGCCTGATGTAAAATATAATCAAGTATGGTAAGGCATAACTGCATAACTGCATCAGGACCCGGTTCGGTCCAGATCAGGATAGCCTGAAAGAAATTACGCGGACTGAGCCTGAATTATCAGAACAGTCTAGCAGGGAGTCCATTTCTACATAGTGGAGCAGTCGTAAGTAATAGGAAATAGTCAATTAGTAGTTAAATATTAGAAGTTATACTTAAATAAAATTTAATTAATAATAATAATTAATTAATAACATAAAAATAAATAAAAATAATTGATATTTAAAGTAAAAACAAAAATAAATAATACATTGGAAAAAATAAACGGAAATAAATATAATAATAATTATGTTAAGTAATATATTTAAATATAAACTTAAATAATTCACTTTTTTTATTAAACATTTTTTTCAAGAATATGTACGTTCGTGTTTGTTAAAAGGACCGGACCGGGCATATCCGACCCGGACCAGGCAATCTATCTCATCTCATCCTGATCAGGTCCAGACAAATCTTCTGCGTTACATACCTTATCCGGGCCAGATCGGTCCTGCTAAGGAACACGATAAAATTTCTACTCGGGAAGTAAAAAGCGGTTATTTTATTTAATATTACAAACAGACACTCTAATTTTATTTATTTGTATATAGATAAAAAAAATTAAACACTTAATAAACCTAGCCTCATCTAAAAAAACAAGAGTATTTATATTATACGATATTATAGAACACTTTTTCGTGATTTGAAGTCAACGTAAAACAACGCCTAACAACAAAAATTTTGAAAATTTTTAAATCGGTAGATTTAGATTTTATTTATTTATTTATTTACACTTTCGCACACTAATACAAGGTTTTAACAGCATAACAAATGAAATATAAAAATAAAATTTGCATCAGCTGCAACAGGCGGCCTTATCGCTAATACAGCGATCTCTTTCAGGCAACCTTTGGGCAGAGGACTAAATAAGAAGTGTGGGATGGGGCGCAAAAATGTTATGTAGCATACATATCAACATAGTCACAAACGTACATGTACACCAAATACATTTACTTACATATACATAATACTTACTTACATATACATACATTCAGATATATACATATACACATACATATACATACATATACATACACATACATACACAATGGATTTCTGTCGTCATTGAGAATAATAAAACGATTGGCAAACTTAATTCAGTAATGACATTTTAGAATTAGATAATTAGATTAGATTTAGATTACCATCAAATTGTATTGATTTTTTTGACCCGTAATAATTGATTAACGTTCCGCGAAATGGAACTTTTTAAATATTCTACTTGATTAAATTCTAAGCTAGTGTTGAATATGTATATTTAAAAGGACGCTAAAATAACTTAAAACGTTTTTAAATAATTTTGAATTGTAAATTTTATCGGGACATTAATGATTAAGCAATGTTAAGAATACAATATAAGCTAGAAGAGCTAATAAAAATAAAATTGACACAACCTAGCTTTTTAGAAATTAACTAAAATAGGAATAAATTTTAAATTTAACTTACTGTTTCTTGTATTTATATATTAAAATAAATTATGAATATAATTTTGTAATTGGCCTAGCAGAGTATAGTTTTTTTTAATGTTCGAAGGAGCCTCTCAGGAGTTAGTAATCGCGACAAGCCCTTAAGGCAACTGCTAGCGGGATCGTGGAAGTGCAACCGCGTCCCTGCGTTTCCCTCTAGGCGTAGACGAAGGAACACCCCAGAGTCAGTCCGTGCAAATCGAACATACCCTCCAGCTCCCCCGGGCTAGAGGCATCCGTTAGGGATTTCCTCTGGGTTAAAAAAGGCTATAGTTTCATAGATAGATTACCAACAATATTATGGTAATTACTAGTATAATTCACGTTTTTTGTTTTTATTGACTACGTGAAGGGTTAATAAAAAAATCCTATTATTTTTACGGTCTTCAAAATTTTATTAAGGTTGTAAACTTGAATACACCGAACAAATCTTCTGTGCTATCTTGGTAACTACCATCCACTAACATAAAATAACAATAAATCAAACTATCTAATATCGTAAAGGAACCGCCTAATGCCAAAAATCATAATGTGTATAAAGATATTCATTTCTTGTATTAACAAAATTGTTATTAAACATAACTGGAGTAAATAGAAGCAACAAATAACGTAGCATTCTCCTAATGAAAGAGTTCTTAAAATCGGTCTAGTACTTTTTAAGTTAACTCATTACAAATAAACAAAAAGATCTAATATTTACTCTTTATAATACTAGATATTTTATTTTTGATTTTAAAATAATTTAAGTATTAGGCACTTAGGCACTGCTAATAAAACCTCATTATAAAAAAAAAAACCTCAAAGTAAATAAAACCACATTTATGAAAGCGTTTTATTTTTCATAATATATATTATTTGACATATCAGTGACATAGTTTTCACTGTTCCCTTTCACTTAATATTTTTTAACCTACTTCAAAAAAAGGAGGAGCTTACTCAATTCGACCGATTTTTTTTTTGTTTGTTCGGGGATAACTTCGTCGTTTATTAACCGATTTTGATAATTCTTTTTTTTTTTTTGTTGGAAAGGGTGGTCCCTGGTGAGGTACCGTGATAAGGAAACCAGGATCTGATGATGAGGTCCCAGAGCAATCGAGGGAAACTCTCGAAAATCCGCATAACTTTTTACCGAGTGTATCGATTTTGATGATTTTTAAGTTAATCGAAAGCTGATGTTTATCATGTGGCCACATTTATATGTCATCGAGATCTGATTACAACTTTTGAAGTAATCTTTGATAATGCGTGTTTACTTGACTATTTTTTCGTCTACCTACGTTGTATTACTTGTCGATATAATTAAAGTTGGTTTTTTTTTCGTTTGCCTGGAAACACATTTTTTTTTAATGATTGTGTACATAATATTATGCAGAGTATTTTTACAATAAAAAACAAATTCCAATACAAAGGCATTCAGAAATGAGGTTTCATTTTCTCACTAATACACACTTTTTATTTTTATGTAGTTTTTTTATCTTATTTAAAGTAAGTTTTTTTTCTATTGTCAACATGATACAAAGTTTTAATGTTAACATTCATATCGTAACAACAAATATGTAGCTTTATATACTATATATTACATCGCCGAAAACGAAATACGTCGAAGACATTAGTCGCGCACAAGTAGGTGGCCTTTATCGTATGTGATGTGATAGAGGCCAGACGGACTACATTCATAATCAGATGTTATACAAGAAGAATACGTCATCCACAAATAAAAACATATGTGTTAACAAAATTACTAATTTTATAATCTTTGGAAGTTTAGTTAGTTAATATGATTAATAACTTAGTATCATACATTATCCATGTTTATAAGACACTAGCATCTCGCTCCGGCTTCGCACGAATATTTAACGAAAAATTGAAAATAATTTTTGTTCCCCAATTTTTTTGAAAATATAATATATATATATATATATATATACTTTCGGAGCCTATTCAATGCACACAAACAATCAAATCTATCCTTTTTATAATATTAGTATAGATGAGACATCTACAACTTTGTCCTAGCTTTGTTATTTTGATCGGTAAAATAACTTAAATCGTATATTTAGTAAAATTTCTTTTAAAATATTTATTACTTATAAAAATACAAGTTCTTACATTGGTGCAAATAACATAATTTTAGCCATGCGACTGTCAGCCGTGGTATATTAATTTGTACCAGTATAAAAAGCCACGATCCACGTCACACAGCACGCTAACGTAAATTAATGATAGTTATTATAATATGGACGACAGCGACGTTACAAGAGTGATAACGTATGTCATGTCATGTCAAGTGTTTAATATCAAAAGTTTTATCAAAGTGCAATAAAAAGGAACCTGTTACAATGTTGGCATTTACATAAAGTTATCACTATATTTTATTACATTTAAACGAATTACATAATCGACTTTTTTACATTGTCATGCGAAATATAAATTGTAATTTATAACAGTATTTCATAGAGTTCAAGCTATTTAGATGAAGTAATGGCTCATTGTTATTAATTGATACGTTTCACGATTTTTTTAAATATAAGCGTAGTATTTTACCAACGATAAATGTTCAAAGAAAAAACAGAGATAATCAGTTCTATAGATGATAGAAATATACGTAACTTTTTTTTAGACCTTTAAAAAATATAACAATTAATAGAAAATTATCGTTTTGAAAAAAATATTAAACAGAATCGTCCTTGATACTGTTTATAATAATGTATAGAGGTATAGGAACTAAGTTAATAGTATTTAACTCGAGGACAAACAATTTATGAACTTGGTAGCGGAGTCGCTTTTGTCTAAGCTCAGTAGAGTACTTTTGAGATATGTTGTGGTAACTGCTACGAGACACATTTACTTCATACAAATAAGGCTTATGGAGATTTCGTGAACCTTGAAATAAGGTAAACTAATGCAAGTTAAGGATTTAATAAGATTTTATATTAAATACGTTTTTATTTAGATATTTAAAATGTTCAACCTATTTATTGTCTGCCATAAAAGTAACTTAACCGTAGTCTTATAAAGTGATATTGAAATTAAAGGTTCAAATTTTAAAATACCTATGTAGTTTGTCACAAATGTTAAAATGGCATACCCAGTTTATAATATAAAGGTATTTTAGTAAATATTTATTTTATTGCAAACAATTGTTTTTTCGTTCTCTCTTATAACATTGAACCAACTATCCTATTATGGACGATACCTAAGCAATGCGGAGCTATATTTTTTTGCATCTTGATGCCGAAGGCAACTTATTGCACGAACAAAAATATATCTGTCACAATCTATACTAATGAATAAAATTGGTGTCTCTGTTTATAATATTAAAATAACAGCTTTTTACTAAAAGCAAATACCAATTTTTTTTTTTTACAATTTTGTCTGTCAGACTGTCTGTCTGTTTGCTAATCTCTGAAACGGCTGAACCGATTTTGACGGGACTTTTACTGGCAGATAGCTGATGTAATTAAGGAGTAACTTAGACTACTTTTATTTTAGAAATATTTTTATTTTGTAACTCTGGGAGCTGAACAAGATTTTTTTAATACCACGCGGAAGAAGTCGGGGGCACAGCTAGGATTACTAAAATATAAAACTGAATGATTAGTGTGAAAATACCTTTAACAAAATTGTATTTCAGCTCATTTAACCAACCTTTTGAAAGAGTAAACTTTGACATTCATTAGCAAGGAGTCGATGTATCGTAAGTAACTTTCACCCCCGCTTTTAAATTTTGCCGACGATTCTGATTAGGTTACATAATTGTTTTACTTTGATCAGTTCAAATGGCGTCATATATTACTAAGAATGTCTTTTCTTTGTCAATTTGATACTATGATAAAATTATAATATGAATTTTTCTCACGTAACCTTTAAGGGTACGTGAGAAAAACTGATTTATTAGTAATCAGTAACTACTTATATTTGTTAAAGTTATATAGATGCCAGATTACTTTTAAATACTCTCTTTACAGTTACATTTTAAGTTCAAAGATATTTACTAGCTATTAGCTGTAACCCTGCGCGTCGCTACGCTTTTTTTTGGTCGTAACAACTCAGAAATGAATAGTTTACGATTCTATAAACGACATACAGACAAACATTCGTTTTTATATCTATATAGAAATGGAATAGGTTTAAGCAAACATTAAAATACAATTATAAAATAGTAGTACAACTTTACAAGTTGTATTACTATTTTATAAATTAATCTAAAATGTATTTTGCTAGATTACTAATGGTAAAGCCAACAATATAGAAAAGCTTTTTTACGCTGACCTGATAAGGTTTTCTAAGACAATAGTTTAAAAACTTTATACAGGGATTTCAGTAGTTTAATACTTCAGGGATCTCCCGAAACGGGTATAAAACAGCAGTTTTATTCCGGTTTCAGGCAGTTTCTTTGAAAAATGTAACTTGTACTTTTGCGGAACTTTTAAACTACTAAGGTCAGGGTTACAAAACTCTTGTAAGACAACACTTTTTGAAAGACCTTTCGTGCTCTTTGATGCCTATATCCTAAATCCAAGACAACAAGCGCCTTTTTAGTAATAAGTTAAGTCTGTCTGTTCTTCTATGATATATTTAAAAACAAATAAAAAGGTTTACCTTAAGAAATAGTCGTGTACAAACTCCTGGTTCTCATCAAGCCAGGCTTCAGTGCGGGCACATTCTGCATCGTAACAGGTTGGCGCGGGCATGCCACCGCCCGCGCCACCTGGAGGCTCTTCTATGCTCCGCAGCTGCAGACCTGGAACAACAGAGAAAGATTTTAATTCACTCGTAATTTTAAATAAAGTATAATTGAAACAAAAACGCAGAAGTTAGCCATGGGTTGGTAGAATAGAATAAATATTATATTTAGGTATTAATCTACTTATTGAGAGACGTTCATCCTTGTTGAGAATTATTTAAAGAACATTATAAAAATCCTTACTAGGAACTTTATTATTCAAACAATTGAAGCAACAACTTAAATCCATGATTTTAATAATCGTTTTCATTTAAATCCACAACTTAAAATCACTCTTTTCTGACATAATCTTCTTCTTCTTCTTGATTAATGGCTTTCAATAGTGCCAAATGAGCACAGATGATTTCGCCAATGTCACGTAGAATGGAGAATCTGACTTAATGTTAACATTTAAATATTTAAAAGTCACTTTGAGTACCTACTTACATAATTATACGTAGGTGATACTCTTTGGTCAATTTTTATAATATGTCAAAAAGGTAACAGTCACTATTAAAATTCGAAAATTATTTTATGACATTCGATGTGATTATGAGTTTAATCAAGTTTCTTGTTGACTAATGCGTTTATACTTTTGCCTTTTCGAATTAAATATATTAATTTAAACACGAGTGTTTACAATAGTAAACTAAAATATTGTGTAACTGTCAAAAATTGCTCTGGGTTACCAGTAATAATATCCACCTCCCACATGTTGCCTGTTACTGACACTTTTGAATAAAAATGAATTTAAACCGCAACTTAAATACATTCTTAGTTATTTGAAATATGTACGCCTTGCCGTACTTCCTTATTTCTATTTGGCTATCTTAAAATTAAAAAATAGCAGAAGATTGTGTTAATTGCACTATTGGTATAATACAAGTATTGTTTAGAAGTTTGCTAGTAGTCTTGACAGTCGTAACAGAGCTAACCTTAAATTTCTTTCTTTTTCCTTTTTTTTTGATTATTGTTCTTAAATTTATCATTGAGTACTTTTTTGTACTTTACATTATATTATTTGTAAGGAATAATATGTAAACTAATAGCCTCTTTAAGTTTTTTTTTCACATTAGTAAATATCAAATGAGGTATTTGTAAAATTAGATCATGCATCCCTGAGCACGGACAATCTAATAGTACTAACTACTTGAATGTAGGTACATGAATGTAGTCACATATTACGTAAATAAATACAAGTAGCGACCCATTTGTCTATATTGTTTCATCTAAACATGTTCAAAGTTCATGCTGTACCAGTATTATGTCATTTTTATACTTCACATGACCCGGCGAAATTCGCCACCACATTATCGACTACATTTAAAGTTTTAAAAATCAAAAAAAATATATAATTAAACACCAAACAAAAGCCACTTGTGATTTTTATCTCTATTTAAGTTTAACAATTACATTTATATCTCTAAATCTCAAAAATATGGTGTTATATAATTGTGATTTTTCCGTCTATCTTGATAATGACTTATGTGAACTTTGGACTAAAATATACAAAACAAAAAGTAAGAACTAGTTTCTCTTAAAACACGTCTGGTATATTTTTGCCGACAAAGTAACATACATAATTAATTACCTGTAAATTCCGTTAAAAATATTAAATATTTTGATAATGTTAATACATAGCTAATTAATGCACTAATCATATGTTGGTCGCCGTCTATATTTTTTTAGTAGCAATTATTCTTTAAAGCTAGTTTGTGTTATTGTTTAGTTGCACAATCAATCGTGACTTATTTGATCAATTTAAATTTTTATTCTATTTAAAATATCTTGTCACGAAGAGTAGATTACAAAATTTTAGTACATAGAGACAAAGCTATTACTTTGTCTCTATGTACTAAATTTTTATAACCCATAAACGCAAAAAGAGGGTGTTGTTATTGATCGATATTCAAATTCATTTAATTCTTACAATGCGAGCTTTTATTATTTTAACATTACCAAGTCAGGACATCTGCATGCGATTTAAAACAATCATGTCGTTTAAAACCAGTATTTAAAGGTAGAATGTATATTTCAAAATTTCTAATAACAAGGTGTGTAAGGAAAGATGCAAATAAAATTACGTGGAAAGTATTTTCTCGATAAACAGAAGCATCTGATAACCAGTCAACAAACCGATTAAGCCGACTGCAAACGCTATACTCCGTAATATGTCTTAATTGCAATAGACACGCTCTGATGGTTATCGCAAGATCGTATACGACCTCATAGCTGGCAATTAAACAAGCAAAGGAACGCTTGCTTTCGCCTAATTGAAATTGACACGAGCTATCGCATGCAAATATATCGTATATTTTTTTCAAAACACCGCAATGCAATGATGGTAATTCAAATAGTGTCTTTTTTTTTCTTTTTTATGTGCGGTATGTGAACACGTTTTTGACCTCGTTTTCTTCATTAACAGTTATAACTTTTTAATTGACTGTTACAATAATTAGAATGTTTATAGAGCAATTATAATACGTTGTTGTTTACATATTTTCGCGGCGTGTACTTCTAATATTATACTTTTTGTTCTTCTAGCGATGTGTAGAATTGCAATTCTCGTGTAATTGCAGTAGGTACTAAAGAAGTATTAATTAAGTAAAAACATAAAAGAACCATCAACACACATAAGGTAGAAATTATCTATAAAACGTTTTACTCTTGGCACAGTAATAGAAGTTGGAACTATTGTGTATTTTTAATATAAAAACGCACGCGAGGCAAGTTGTTTTATACTTCGTTATGATAACAACAATGTATAAATAGGATACGATTTGTTTGTGTTGATTGTATTAAACATTATCCAATGGCATGTTTACGAAGACGCATTTGTGATAAACGGAGACCAGCTGAGCAGGTCGTATAAGACACAATACGAGTACATTGTGTTCAACAAAAATGTTAACATCGATCTTAAAGATTGGATATTTTACAACAAAGCGAACTGAAGGCGAGTATTATGAATTTTAAAAAAGACAACAAATAATTATGTTTTCTCACAAACGAAAAAAACAGACTTCAATTACATCGACAACGTAAGTAGACGAAAAAAATTAACAAACGCACTACTCGTCACTACGATTTTCGAGAGTTTCCCTCGATTTCTCTGAGATTCCATCTTCAGATCACGGTTTCCTTATCATGGTACTGCATTTGAGATATTTAACTTCCAACAAAAAAAAAAGAATTATTAAAATCGGTTCATAAACGACGAAGTTATCCCCGAACATACATAAAACGATCGAATGGAGTAACCTCCTCAATTTTTGAAGTCGGTTAAAGAAATATATTTAAACGAAATGATTTTTTAAGGAATAAAAATTTTCTTTTTGCCGATTTACGATAATGTTCAAAATTATCAAAAAAATTAATGCGGCATTTTTATTGTTTAGATACATATTAGATCATTTAAAAAAAACGCATTTTATATTTTAATCTGAGCAGTCGTTAGGTTATTGTGCATCCTCTCAACTACATTTTTATTATTCTACTTAAATTAATTTATATTAATTGATGAAATTTCGTGGAAAAAACCTTTTCTTTTTCAAATTTGTGATTTGTCCCTTTTCGTGCCGTGGATTGATGAACAAACTTCTGTCGCCTCACACTTATTCACACAAGTGTGTTTCAACCCTTAGCATGTTTTATGTCCCGAATTTCCAACGGGTTTTTTCATCTAAATAAATCAAACAAAAGATTTCCACGAAAAGCAATTTCAAAGTTTTACTTTGAATTTTTTTGAATGATAGTAGGCGATTCTGAAAGGGTTGCGTGTTTCTTTTTATTTGTTCATAGATTACTTTAGCTTTAATAAAAAATAAAAAAAATAACTAAATATAGACACTTCTTTTATTTTTTAAATATTTCTTTTAACCTATTTAAATTGTTTTTTATTTTTTACAAATAAATCCAACAAAGCGAAAAAAGGCTTACCATCATAAATCATCATGCCTCAAATCTTGGCATTATTTTTTTTTCATACAACTAGGTTGGAAAACAAGCATACGGCTCACCTGATTGTAAGCGATTACCGTAGCCTATAGACTCCTGCAATACTACAAGCATCACAAGCGCGTTGCCGACCCTACCCCCAATTCCCCCCAGGAACGCTGGTCACCTTACTCACCACAGAAACACAACACTGCTTGAAAGCAGTATTATTTAGCTGTGATTTTCTGTAAGGTCGAGGCACTTACCCAGTCGGGCTGCTCCAGTTTTTGAGCAGTATATATCCTGTGTGCTTTTTACCTCAAGTAATATGAATGAGTCATAGTAGATACCGATCTCTCTGAAGAAGGCTTAGTTTTAAAAAAAAAACTCTTAGCAACTGTATTTATAGTTCAATCTAAATAGTTTTAATTCAAATAATAGCACAGTATATATGTATTTTAAATATAAGATCCGTTATACGACAATGTTTAGCTTCAGAACAATTGTAACCTACAATCAATGTTTAAATTCCTATCGTGACCCCGGCTCTTCGTTAATTTGCCAACAAATTGAACAAATGTTTGTTGTTGAGTCCCTATGTATCGAGCACAGAGAATAGACGGAATGACTTCCGAGCCTCTAGTTTTATGTAAATGCCAATTACTATGACCCTCATCTCCTAAGGGCTTTGTGTAAACTCTACACTTTATTACGGCGTATGCGTGTGACGTACGGATAACGTACATTTGAAGATTAAACAAATTGAAGTTTATGAGGTTGTTCTTGTATAAATTAAATGTGTATCGATTGGAATGTATTAGGTACTTATATGATGACATGGTACCTGATGACATTTGTCTGTAAGCTACTGTACTATACTACTATACTTTGAATAAAAAATATTTAAAGTAGAAAATTGATCTTTAACAGACTCATACTCATACTCATAGCTCTAATTCGGTTACAGTGACAATGTTAAAAAACGAGTGTTCCTTAGACCACACGACTGAAGTAAAACTTACTGTGATGTAGGTAGTATATTGTATTTAATTAATTAGTCATTTTGAGGGTAAGACAAATGTTTTTGTGTCAGCCAGTCTCTGATTAAAGCTATAAACGAATAAACGTAGTTTCCTTTAAATAAGTTTCCGTAGGATTCCCAGGAGTCCAGAGATTTTCCACTTACGAAACGTAAATATCTCTCTTTCTATCTTCACTAATTAACATCTCCCTCTCAACTTCCGTTCTCCTCGATCACACTTTTCTTAACGCTTTCGTCACGCATTCACCAGCTCCCCAAGTCAAGCGGGCGCAAAGAAGTTTGACTTCAATGAAACAAACGATACCTTTACAATAAATCGTAAAAAAAAACATAACAAGTATTACATACACATCTATACCAAAAGTATAATTCAGTATCTACTTCTTTGTATACATTATTTCATTTTATTCTCTTTTAGTTTCAACCTTTCTTTTTTGATTAAATCGTTTCTGATTTAATCTGCTTAAATAATATAAAGATAACAAAGATACTGTGGATGTACGTGATATTGATTTGCCATATTCTATAAACAATGAATTGGCAAAGCAAATATATATCAACCCTTGTCCAATAAGGAACTTAACGCGATACGAACCAGCTTTTATTTATTTTAGATAAGCTTTCTGGAAATTGGTCCATTAATGTATACATTATATTACAATATATAACATACCTTTTATGAAAAAGAACATAGGTTTAAATTTAAGTAGGTCTCATATCAAGTGGAACACAGAACACTAAATATTAGAAATTTATAACAGTTTTTGTAACAAAGATTGTTCTACTGCTTCCCTAAGTTATTTCCTCCATTAAGACAACGGATAAATGCATAGGTCACGAGTTATATATTAAATTCAAATGAACATACACTTGTCTCAGTAATTCTAAAAATACCAATTTTAATTACGATATTTTCTTTCACGTTTGAGTGGAAAACGAACTTTAAACAAGAACTTGAAAATAATAAGAAAACTATAAAATAACTGTAAACTCGTACTTTAGTTATATATATGAGAAGGATTTTTAAGAGAAAATTAAAAAATATTGGGTGTATGACGTCATGTTGGAAACTGTTTTGATCAACTGATTAACTCTGTTCGACAGTTCCGTATTTTAACGTTTATATTTGAAAATGAGACGATTCAAAAGATTGTGGAAATATAAATCTCCACATAAGAGAACATACATAATACATACACGATAGTCTTCATACGCGGGACTAACTCGTAAAAGTATAAAATCCTACGCTACAGACTTCTAAAGATACCTTATTTGTTGTCATTGTACGTTTTTATTGTGGTCTAGTCACAACCCACGCTTTGTCTATCTTATAATCCAGACTTCCGTGCACCTTCTAAAATCAATAAAATACGTTTATCCATAGATATCTATAGAGAAACGTGTTGTATAGATACAAATAAATAAAATTGGAGTGCCTGTTTGTAATATTAAAATAACCGCTTTTTACTAATTGCATATGGATGTATATATGGTACATAAACCAAAATAACATTTTTTTTTTACAATTTTTGTCTGTCTGTCTGTTTGTTCCGGCTAATCTCTGAAACGGCTGGGCTGATTTTGACGGGACTTTCACTGGCTACTTTTATTTTAGAAATTTATTTCTTTTGTAGCTCTGCCAACTGAACAATTTTTTTTGTTAAAATTCACGTGAACGAAGTCGCGGGTACAGCTAGTCACTGATATAGCAGAATCCTTGCGAAATAATTTGTTTAGAAATACTTTAACCTATTTAGTTTTTTTTTTTTTATTTAAAGATTTTAATGGCTTAAAACTAAATTTATGGATTAGGTGCATTAAACCTGAAAATTTGTTTTCGTTCATTCGCAATAACAAATACCAGATACCAGTTTCAATTTATGGCTCAAATTGACGGCGCGTGCTAGAAAACATTTAAAGTTTAGGTAAACATTAAAAATTTAGGTAAAAACAGTGCAAAAAAAAATTCAATCAGAATGAAATCTATAGTAATAAACGCGTCGTTTAATAAAACATGAAAAATGGTTGAAAGTTTTAGATCGTCATCAGTAACTAGAAAATAAAATGTTGTATACTTTACTCTTTGAATATTCCATTACTATATTTATAGCTAAATCTGCGCATTATGCAAACTTCTACCGAAATATACATAGAGATTTCAGTATAGTAATTTTATTCATATTTGTAAAAGCATAATATTTTTGTTAGATATTGCAGTTGTGTTGCAGTTTATCCGCAAGATAAAACATTAGGAGCAAGCAAATCAACGCTTTTATTGTAGTCAATACTTCTATTTTGCATTTTTATTAACATGTATATAAATCAGTCAACTGCGAGTCGAGAACAAAGGATTCTGTACCAATGTAAGGTTCATAACGACACATATTTGTTTTCATCAAGCAAAAATCGGCCGAAAATAATTACTTTGTATGGGGTGACCTCCATTTAAAACTGTTTGTACCTACGCATGTGTATATACATGTTGGTATATTCCTATTAAGGTTCTGAACATATAAGATCCACTGACAAAGGACGGAGGAGTTTATTAATAGAGTTACCAAACTTTGCACTGACGTAGGGTTTGGGTACGAAACCCACTGTAAAATAATTTGAATTCAAAACGCGCATTTACTTTATAAAGATTTATTTTTTGACACAAAAAATATTATGCATTTATTTCTTGTAAATGTATAATGTTTTTGCGTCAAAAAATCACAATTCAGCCTGTAACATCCCACTGCTGGACATGGGCCTTTTTTCCACGTGGCTGAAGGATTGTAGCTTAATCCACCACACTGCTACACAAAAAAGCGCATGATATATGTTTACTAAACGAAAACAAAATATACATCATCAAAATGTAAAATTTTCAGAAAAGCAAAGAAAACTATAGAGTAAAATACAAAGGAGACAAAAATACTATCAACATAATTTAAAAATATACAAAAAACTTAGTCAGCTTTCTCCAGAATAACACAACAATGCTGAACACAGAATTTACGAAGTCAGACGTCGAAACCACAGAGTTCAGTAAACCCAGCTATTTGCATACTCGTACTTAGATTAATTCCCTTATTTCTCTCGCAAGCTGGAACTTTGAAACTTCCACATTATATAATCTGTGGTAGATTTTTTGTACTCTCAACTATTAATGTTATTTGGAAAATCTTAAATTTATTTAACACAGCTATAAGTCTAGTACGGTTTTTTGTCACTTGTAAGATTTAGCGTCTAATTTATTTGAGTATTGTTAACTATTGACATATCCCAAAGTTTTCGTTTTGTAACGTCCTTCGTGATATCGCCATTAAGACACATTAACTTCCAGTTTTTTATTGCATCTGTAGCATTTGTTATTTTGAGTGAATTCGATTTTAAGATTTCGGAACATAAACCGTTGATAATATGCACAGAAGCAAGAAACTAGATTAAGAAGAGCGACACTAGATTTTTTTCTCACGCCGATACCATCGTCACTAATTAATAAAGTAGCTTGGTTCCCAATTTTTTTTTAAGTGGCATAAAAAAAAAACATTAATAAAATTGACGTCGATATTTATAAAATGACTTTGAAAACGAAGTTTTGTAACGGTAATTAATTAAATAAGCATTAGTGTTCAATAAATTATTTTGTTTCTATACTCTTAAAATGTAAAGTAGGCTTTAATTTTGAGTACCTGTGTCACTCAGTAATAACTGCAGAATGAAAATGTTAACCTTCTCTTGACCTCTGCATCCACGTGTTTTCTATTTGTCTTCAATAACGTATAAAACACAATATATTTGAAAAAAAAGAATTACAATACTTTGCCCTATTTCTCTCATTTTAATTTACAACGCAGACATTAGAATTTTAAATGTTGATTTGTTTGTTTAATTATCTAGACAAAGTGAGAATTGTAATGTAGCCTTAATATACATTACAATTTTTACTAAGGCAGCCCCCTCGCAGACGCGACATAAATTGTGTTCATGAATTTTGTCGCTGACGTTATAGTGACCAGCATCTTGTTCGCCCACTCATTGACGCAGTCAATGTGTACACGGGGCAACGACAGCTCTTAAACAACGTTTAAATGTTTTTTTTTTAAATTAAGGTATAGTCATAGATAGCTGTTTTAAAATTACAGCCATTTTAAATTTATAAGTTAAAGTGCGAAACTTTTAGCACATTTTACAATTTATAATTAATAGTTTTTCTAGGATTGGATAGCTCAGATTACTTAGCGTAGCAACCTGTCCTTTAACTGACATTTTTACAAATAGCATTTAGTCTCGCACCTGAAAAAGACCTTCAAACGTTGTAGGAAAGAAAAATCAGTAACCACAACAGGTTTTAATGCGATGTTTTCCTTCAAAGCCACGACAATGGAAATCGAGTTTTCTTAGGTTTATTATTTATAAACTGCCATTGTCGTCAAACTAGATACATACTCGTTCAATCTAATATATAAAATTCTCGTGTCCCGGTGTTTGTAGTTAAACTCCTCCGAAACGGCATGACCGATAATCATGAAATTTTGTGTGTATATTGGGTAGGTCTGAGAATCAAACAACATCTATTTTTCATCCCCCTAAATGTTAAGGGTAGTCCACCCCTAAATTTCTTTTTAATTTTTAGATAAATTATTTATTTTTTATTTTATTATGATTTGGCGTTGAAATATACATACAACCCTAAATTTTCACCCTTCTACCACCAACTCCTATTTTTAAATAGCGTTTAGCGGCAAGACAACGTTTGCTGGGTCAGCTAGTAAAAATATTACATTAAAAAAACCGCCACGTGTTTCACCATAATGTTGTTTTATAAGTTATGAATAGTTCAGTAATGATTAGTTTATCACTGTTGATTTAAGTAATAATCTATACTGTTTCTAGTAACGGCAAGGACGTGTTTTATGTCATCTTGACCTCAATCCTCTCGTCAAGCTTTAATCTTTAAAATTAAGTAATTTGTCGCATTGTATCCTGTGTTTTAACGTTTAAATTGTCCACTTAAATCATTGGATTATACGTCGTCATTTTTCCTTGTAAGCTATCAGGAACCATTTTAGTATTTTTATTTGCCTTTTGTCCACTTTTTAGTTCCATTGAGCTTCCTTTTAATAAATTATGCTCAAATTAAAAAAGGTGCTGTAAGTTTAACTTTAGTTTCAATAATAGTCAACGGCATTGTACTTTCATAATTATAACATCAGATACATATAATATACAACAAGATATTTTTTTTAATATACGCGTATAAAATATTTGTATTGACTTACAATAAATTTTCAATGTGTTTTCTGAGCTCTCACTACAAAAAATACGAACAAAAGTGGCGCGGGAAGGTTTCTACAATATAAAAAACAGAGTATCAAAGGCGCCTTTTCTCTGACGAATTCCGCCAAGTGTAAAGTGAGCAATCGACAACAAAGTTGAAAGTCTCGAAACTAACAAAATGCAGCGAATTCCATAGAAAACGTTTTTATGAACAGTTTGTTTTGTGAGCAATCTTTAAGAGTCGTATTTCAGTATTCGCCGAGCTCAGTGAAGTAATTCTGTTTTATGTAACTGCAGTGTAAAATAGAATTTGTTGAAACGAAATAACAACAAAGTCGTAGAACATTCTGGGTATATAGAAGTTTACCGGAATAATCGTAAAATTATATACGTATATTATACGAGTTCATCAGTTTATTTATATAATGACTTAATTAACTAATCATACTTTGTACTTAGCCTACGTGTTAAAATTTTAATTAAATTAACTTAGTTACAAACATGAACAATAAAATATCAGTGCTATAAAGGGATTTATTCTTTATTTCTGAATAAACTCTTAGATGACAGCTATTATCCGGAAAATGAGCTTCAGGATTATTAAAAGTTACTTTACGCTAATGATATGTCATTTTTCCATCCAAACAGAAGCCGGCAATCCGTATACGAAGTTTAAATTGCTTTGTGGCTTACAGTGGAATGTCTGGCCTATCAAATTCTCTGCACCCATTAGTAGTGTGATTTAAGAATTGTAAACTGAGTTTTATCATAAACTTTATGTCTTTTCTTCATTTAAAATCCCATTTATAAAAATTACTTCCCCACTGTTCCACCTGTGCTTGTGTTCACGTCTACACGTCATAACGTAGGTATTTTTTCGTCGAAATCTGAGCTTATAGAGATATTATTTTCTTATCTTTTGCCAATTGGTAGATACCGTGATTACCAAGCGAAACTAAATTATTTCTCGCGTTTCATAATATTACAGTCAAATCTTCGTTAAAACAGTCGTCCAATTTAAAGCAGTCAAGTGGTAACACACTTACTTGAAACACGTCAGTTAGGACTGACGCGTTTTATTGTGCACTGCAAGGTTTTACACTTTATTTTTTTTATTTTTATGACTTTTATTTATGCTTTTACTAGCAATAGCTATTAAAGTTCCTTTGAAAATACAAGTTCTAGCAGCACAAACTGTATTATGGTCAATATATGTAACGATATTCTCGTAGGACGCAACCGGGAGGCTGTAAGGCTGGTAATAAACGCACCAATCTATCGATTATGGGTTTACGGCGTAATAAACATCGTAGATAGAACCACGTGTTTTGAATATAACAATAAATAATTGAGTACCTACATTAATTTTAACAGTATGTTATTTCAGTGAATTGCATTTAAATTTGTTAGTGAACAAATTGCTACGAATAGAGATAATTAATAACTCTTTTTAGAAACAAATATATTTTTATTACGTACTTCTTATATATATATATATCGTGTTCGTCTTGTATATTGTATTGTATTATATAATAATATTATATGGTATTGTATAATATAATAATATTAACAAGTTATTGGAGTTACTAGATAAATAGCGTCGTACCATCAGATCACAAGTTGAACCTGAAGTAATTGGGAGTTTTAAGTACAATGTATATGAAACGATAAATGTACGATAATCGAGTACTTGAAAATGGGTCGATTTATATTAAAACTTTTAAACCATTCAGTTGTAGGCGAGATAAAAGGATTAATGAATGTTGATAAATTCACTTTACAAGTAAAACATTTGAATAATGTTTAATACCATACCACTCACTGTATTTATAACATATTATTATTTTATATTGTTTTGGATTAAAAGATACAAGAAATTTATATATTCGATACAGGATTTTATTTAAAAAATCGTACATACAGTTAGAAATTCTTTATATAAAAAAAGTTATACAAAGCGCATAAGCCATGACGATCTGAAGCAAGATTTAAAAAGACTAAAAATAGTTTTTACTACTACGAAAATAACATAAAATGTGGATACATATATATAACATCTTAGAAGTATGTTGATAACAAAATTATGGATAGTTACAGAAAGGTTTTAATTAAATAATATTTATATTTTACAATATTATGACTGCAATTTATTAAAAACGATAATGTTGCTTCAATTTTATTTTGTATTTTCCCTTTTTTACACATTTGTTAATTCGATTTTATATAAAGAACACTTGTTTATGTCACAATCGCGGCTAGATAATTGTCTGATTGAGAACGTATATTTTACATCTGGCCGCACATACGGGTGAAGCATCGATTTCCTGATTGAAGTATGTATTTTAGCTTCCGCAAACCGAAACCCGTTTTTCGTGAATAAGCGAATGATAACTGTAATTAACATACGAGTGTCAAGTAAGGATTTATTTTATAAAAAAATAACGGACAAGTTGCTTGTTTTTGATTGATCTACACAGATCAATGAATATTTGCATCGCAGTTAAAGTATATTGTAGCACAGCTGAAGTGTTTTTTTATATGTATAACTTGGTCGGTAAACTAGCGTACGGCTCACGTCATGAATCGGCATGACATGGACTACCGTAGCTTATAGACTTCTGCAACATTAGAGGCATGGCAAGCGCGGTGTCGACCCTATCTGTATCACCGATTGTGGATAAAGTTTATCCTACACGTAAGTTACGACTAAATTTTAACAACAGGAGATAGAATAGCTCTAATATAATAAATATTTAGATGTAAGTAGTACATAAACAATTTGTTTTACATTTTTCTCACGAACTACGAGCAATCAGAACGGCTTTGGTGGATAATTTGGTGGACAGGCAATTGGTCAAGTAGTTGCTCAGTGTCTTGTTAGTTGCAAAGATAATTTCTTTATTTAAATATTAACAACAGTTGTTTGTTAAGCCTCTAATAATTAATTTATCAAGATACATAAACCCGTTCTTCTGTATCATAACAATTACGGAAAATGGAATATGATTAATAACCTCTTGTAACTAAACAATAACTCGCACAGACGCCGCGACGTATCATATTTCATAGTTAATTACAAATAAGGTTCGACCCACTCTACCATTGAATAACAACAATACGTAAAAACAATTACTATAAATTGTCGTAATAGTTTCAGTTAATATTGTTTGGTATTTTGTAGTAGGTTACGGACATACATATTTTAACTAAGTTATTATATTTAATTTATTTATTGATTGCTTAGTTTAGATACTTTAAGTTATACCCATGAATTATTTACCTTTATAAAGAAAGATATAATAAAATTTTAATAAAACGTCGCTATCACAAATAACGAATAACCTTAATCTTCGTCCTAATCTCTTGTGTGCTTCTAAAAAGTATGTAAGTTTACTTACTTATACAAACAACTACATCAAACAACTGGATCTTTCACTTATAGATTATCTAGCGACAATAACGATATCGATGTACTATACGTTTTGGGACGTCTCCAATTCTTTCACATTTAATTAACTGAATAAGACAACCTTAAGAGCGTTGGGTGATTAGAGTCCCATCACTATTAAGTACACTTGGTTTTATTTCATTACTAGATTCTAAAACTTTATTTTTACGTATATATGAACTTTTTTCATTGGTTCTCCTATTGGTCATGTTATATTACATAGTCTTAAGTTTTTCTTGATAAATAGTCTATCAATCACTAAAAGAACATTCCAATTTAGAATGAGACGTTCTTAAGCTAAGCGAGTTCAACCAGACAAAATCTTCAGCTCTTTAGCTTTATAATAATAAGGTGATGATACACATATCATCATCAGATATAGATATAAGGTTCCTCTTTTAACTGAGATACATGAGTCTACATGATACCTAATTTACGTAAATAATTGTGGGAGAGGTAAATGATTTCATAGAAGATAGCTCAAAGATGAACATTTATCTGTCTTGATGTTTAACAGGCAACAATATATTGTAAGACAAGATAATTTAATTAGAACAATGTTCAATAATAATACACCCTCTAAAGATAAGAGACATTAATTGTAAAACCCTATAGTTTTACGTGTTTATCTTTACATTACTCTATGGTTTAACACAGTATAGAACTACGGTAAAGTGATTATAAATAAAACCATGCGTAGCTTTTGGTTATTAAAAATTATCAAGGAATAAGGAATAGAGTAACGTACTACCCTCAAATCTTACCAAATTAAGTTAACAAGTATTGAACTGATAATGCACAATGTAGTAACTGTAGCAACGATAGCCATGCTAAGACCGTATTGTCTAGACGACAAAAGGATAAAATAACATCAAAAGTATATAAAAGTAATACCTAAATTAGTAGGCGATATAAAATGTATGAACTAGTAACACCAAAAAAAATTTGGTAGAAGTGCTTTATGGAAATGAACAGTTAATGATTGAAATGATAATTAACTAAAAGCTCAAATGATCAATAACTAAAACAGCGACGGATTTACCCCATCATTGTTTTACAAATCGTTATTCAGTTTTATAACAATACGATAGTCGTAACATAAACGCTTGAATATTAATCTTTGACGGAAATGTTAATCATAATCGTATGTGTCAGTAAACGTCTAAACAGTATAAGGATGATTTTTAAATATTTAATAGCATGCATAGCTGAAAACCTAAACAATACAAGAAACGGAAAACAAGCAAAAAATATTAAGAAGGTTGTAGACAACATAACTGCAATTAAATAAAAGAAAAAAAACAGAACACTAGTCTTTCCGTTAATCATTTAAAAAGACGATGATGAAGGTTGTATAGATCGTTCAACTCATATTGTCACACCGCGATGTGTGTAACTGTAATGATTAAATGTTTGTGGCTGTGTGTGTACTTGTGAATATGCAGTTTTGATTTTTTTCATAATGACATAGCAGACGTCATCTGAACAACACGTGGTTTTATCGTTTTTCTCTAAGTAATCAATAACTTCTAGCTTGTAATATATGTTTAATTTGAAGAAGAAAAAACGCAAAACAGTATATACATATGTGTGTGTAATGAAAACGCAATTCACTATGGCTCCTGATACAAACACGCAGTTAGCGATATATATAAAAATGAATGTTTGTCTGTATGTCCTTTATAGAATCTTAAAGTATGCATTTGATTATGTCATAATCTTCAGCAAAGTGTTGTGCATGAGCCCACAAAGGTTTCTGAGTTGGTTGGAGTGAGTACGACCAAAAATAAATAATAAAAATAAAAAAAGCGTAACAACGCGCTCAGGGTACAGCTAGTTTTATATGTATTAGATTACAAGCTTGACGTCACATTTACAGAATCGTACGAAAATAAACCGGATTTACCGGAACACGATTTAAAACTTTATCTACGTAATTATTTTTTTAACGATGCTAGTTAAATATGACGTAGTTTATTTTAATAATTCGTACTATCAAGGAAGTTTTGGACAAAATAGTGCAATACAAAGTAATGATTAATAGTTAGCAATTTCACGCGCTTAGTAAATAGTCACTTTTTTACGAAATAAAACGAAGGGTAAGGTTGTACTCACATTTAAATACTACAATAAATATTTATGGGATAATCTGGAATTACTCTACATTTAATTTAACCCAGTATTTGATTTTAGATAAATCGAAACAATTCTGAAAAAAAGTCTGTTCTTATTATGCACTTTAATTTAATATTTTAGTTATGTTAATAAGCGATAACAATAATGCAAAAAAAATAAGAATATGAAAAAATGATGTACTCTTATACCTTATCGTTATAGCTTGTAAGTGTCAAGCTGTTGGCATATATACTCATATGTAGATGTGTTCACTATTATCTCTCAAGATAAAATTTTATTTAAAATAATAAACTGCGTAAACGGGAGTTTCACTTTTATCATGAATAGAATAATGTAATAAAACAGACGAGTATATTAATTTATCTCTGGCACTAATTGTTCAATTAACAAAATATTTTTATTGATTTCGTACTAATCAATGACAATTACAATAGTTCACGATAGACATGAGATTATATAATTGTAATCTTTAGGAACTTCCACGTGTGAAAATGCAAAAGCCTATCTAGAAATGAAATAATTTTCTCAACACATCGCTCAAATACCCTTTATACGATCACTTTTTAGTCATAAATTTATGTACGTTTTATAGTAATTAACAACCTATAGAAAAAGTAAATAGTTACTTTTATATACAATACAAATCAGATTACATGTGAAAGTTAACGTAAGTTTGCTACTCGTATAAATTAAAAATCGTCTAAATATTAAAACCGAATTATCGGTTTTAGAAAAAAAAGTCAAATTTTATCTCGACAAATGACCCTCACATTTACATTTCAAACGGGACAATCAGAAAAAAAAAATCAAAGCACGTCTAAATTAGAACGAATAAAAACCGGTATCTAATAATCCTCAATCAAAACCCGACTGACAGAATTTAATAGCTTAGATTTACAGATAAAAGATTTAAATTTTGCCGATAAAGTATTTTTCGAGAATCATACATAATGCGTCGTAGTACAGATATCTCAAGAACCATTGATTGATAAACAAAAACAAACAGTGACAGGTGAAAGATAGGCTATGTGATACCAATCTAAAATTTTACGTATTTTATTTTACGTCAACTTATGATAAGTACTTGAGTGGTTTAACGTTACCTCTTTTGTTAAAGATTCCTATCAGTATAAAAAACTTATTATGTCATTTTAATGTTGTGAAGAAAATATACGAATACAATTATTTGTCCATTCCTGACCATTATTACACAAAAATTAATTGTTAGCAATAAATCATTTAATGAGGAAATAAATATAAATATCGGTCACACTTTTCTTATATTATTTTACAAATCTTCTGACAAATTTTTACTATAGGAAAAAGTAAAGTTCTGCCCCCGAGTTGTATTATAATGTTATCTACTAATAACCTTAAGTACCCGAAATACTAAGGATATCGTAGGAGATATTTAGAATTTACGTATTTTTGCAAGAAAAAATTAAGCATATATTTTTTATATTAATTGTTTCTAGTTGAACTGGTATGTATGTATGTACATGTCTTTAGTTAGCACGTTCTCATTGACTTTTCTTATTTATTATTAGTGCCGATAAATTATTAGTAAAGCTAAAAATAGTGATGCGACAAACGTTTCCTAACGATCTAATATTAGCTTTCACTTATCGCATTAGCACTTAATTCCTATATTTGTGGATTCCATTTGAAATTAGTAAATTTTATCAATGGAAAATTCCCTAAATGTAGCTGATGACATTAATAGTATTCTGATCTTAATGTATGAATTATTTAACGGTTTGAACGATGACTTGCGAGAAAAACAAAATTTCTGTTTCGTAAATATGTACATATTAACAACACAGCTTTAGTATAATTACAATATTGATTTACGATAATCTAATCATTATCAATATGTTTTATTAGATACAATATTTTTAAATAAATTACCAACGATAATTAGATCCTTCCAGATTAAGTAATTTCGGTTGAAATATGTAAATCTAAAGATTGTAAATTAAAAACGCAAATTAAATTATTTTTCGATATATTTGTATTGAAAAAATAAATTCGTATTAATTACAATGTACTAAAATATTAGTCCTTTTAGATTCTGTTAGGACACGCTGGTTTTGAGGTCTTTAGGATCGATTCAAAAATACGTAATCACGTCATCGTTTATATGGGACGAAAGCCTATTGAAATAGGCTTTACACGATAACACCAAACGTTACAAATTAGCACTTCTAATAACTGTGAAGTGAAGTAGTAGAAATGTCAACCAATCCCTATATTGCTTAAACTCAATGAAATTGAAAGCATTAACCACTGGTTACTACGAGTATATAAGCCCGATACTTAAATATACATATAATTTAAAACATATGATTTGTTTTTTTTTTTTTCTATTAAAAACAACGAAATACGTACTTTTCTTGTGATGGAGACATGATCCATGGAGGCGACACATACTCGCCGTCTGCCCCATGCGGGCGCTACCTCAGCCGAGACTCCATCAGCGACCGCCAGGCGGCGCCACTAGCACTATATCTCCGTTATCATCACAACACCACACAGTATATATTTCACCTTTTCATTATTTCACACTCGATTTAATACTAGCTGTTATATAATAAATAATTAAAATATGTATCTATTGATTATCCCAGTCGATTATATTTTAGTAACTTAAGTTTTTATTTTAGTAACTTATAACGTATAATTTATTGCTTATAAAAAATTATATTTACATACTATAATCAGTTATGCCTAAAATTCAAATAGACGGTGTATTTAACTCATTAAAGTTGATATATTTTTTTTAAATACATATTTTATTAATGTTTTACAAAAAACATTACTTGTGTTTTGTAAAACATTAATAAAATATGTATTTAAAAGTCAAATGTGAAGCCAAAATTGCGACTCGGAAATTAAATATTCAGTAGCTAATAGCTACAACAGATTTAATCTTAAAGTAGCGAATCTCGACCGCGAAAATCACTTTAGTGCCTTCTAACAACAAAGGCATTAGTTATGCAGATTTTAATCTTCTTAACAGCGAATTGGTACAGCCTTTTCTTGTAATATGGGTTAAATACGCGTTAAAATACCACTGTGCATTTCTACATTTTAAGACCTGACTTTTGTGGTAACGGTCATGTTGCAGAGTTAAAGTTCGATTAGGTAAATATTATTTTAATATCTAACATTTACATAGGTAATAAAAAAAAAAATTATTGTGAAATTGAATTTTTGGTTAGTGTCTTTTCTTGTAATATGGGTTAAATACGCGTTAAAATACCACTGTGCATTTCTACATTTTAAGACCTGACTTTTGTGGTAACGGTCATGTTGCAGAGTTAAAGTTTGATTAGGTAAATATTATTTTAATATCTAACATTTACATAGGTAATAAAAAAAAATTATTGTGAAATTGAATTTTTGGTTAGTGTTACTTATAGGGGCACTCTGAATATATGTCTCCGAAAGGAGCGGACCCGCTTGATGAAATCTACTCTCCGACCTACGCTGCCCCAAATACTATGTGGCTCCGAACAGTTCCAATTGGAACTCCAAAACCGATTCGATTCGCTGGAAACTACTAGCGACGTGGACGAGATAACCGACAACGTGGTGAAGACGGTGTGTACACTGGGTCGCAGGCACTTTCCACCAACAAAGCCAACGAAGCCGTCCAAACTTTCTCCCGAAGCCTTGGATCTGATGCGGCCGAGGCGCGAGTTGCCGGCTGCTTCGCCAGAACAGAGGGCTCTTTCCAAGAGGATACGGAAACTTATTCGCCGAGACCTCCGCTGCTCAAATACGAGAGAGGTTACTACTCTGATTGAGCAGAATAGGGGGTCCAAAGTTTTCCAAAGACCATTGGGGAAAAGCCTTCTTGCGAAGCTTAAAACAGCAGATTGCAGAACCGTCTACTCTCGCCCTCAGATCCGAGAAGAGGTTGAGAATTTTTACGGACAGCTGTACTCGTCGAGCGCACGCAAGCCTGCGACTTGGGACACCAAAGATCCACGGGCACCATTGTTGCGCCATTATTCGGAGTTTATCCCGGACTTCGAAGAGGATGGGATTAGTGCAGCGCTCGATCAGCTTAAAAACGGGAGGGCCCCGGGGGATGACGGAGTTACCACTGAGGCCCTTAAGGCCGCAGGGCGACCTGTGCAGGAGTGTGGTTGTGCTGTTCTTTAAGAGAGGCAATAAGTCTCTGTTGAAGAATTACAGACCGATCTCACTTCTGAGCCACGTCTATAAGCTGTTTTCGAGGGTTGTTACGAATCGTCTCGCCAGAAGACTCGACGAATTCCAACCACCGGAGCAGGCTGGGTTTCGAAATGGCTACAGCACCGTAGATCACATCCATACTATTCGGCAGATTATTCAAAAGACAGAAGAATATAATCAGCCGCTGTGTATGGCATTTGTGGACTACGAGAAAGCCTTCGACTCTGTCGAGATCTGGACTGTCCTGGACTCTCTGCAGATATGTCATATCGACTGGCGATATATCGAGATACTGAAATCTATGTATGACGCGGCGACGATGACCGTTCATGTCCAGGACCAAAGAACAAGACCTATTTCCCTCCGGCGTGAGGTAAGACAGGGAGATGTAATATCACCGAAACTGTTTACCACTGCGCTGGAGAATGTCTTTAAGACCTTAGATTGGGGGGAACGAGGCATTAACGTCAACGGTGAATTCATCTCTCACCTTCGTTTCGCCGACGATATTGTCATCTTTGCGGAGACGCTGGATGAGTTAGGCCAAATGCTGGCCGGCCTAAACGAGTCCTCCCAGCGTGTTGGTCTTTGTATGAACTTGGATAAAACGAAAGTTATGTTTTATCAACTAAGTCATACCGAGACCGGTATCGGTTCATGGTACCCTTTTCGAAGTTGTTCAGGATTATATTTACCTAGGCCATACTATCCAATTAGGCTGCAACAACTTCGAGAAGGAGGCCGACAGGAGGATTTGGTTGGGCTGGGCGGCGTTTGGCAGGCTTCGTCGAGTCTTCACTTCGAAGATTTCGCAATGCTTGAAGACAAAAGTCTTCGAACAATGCGTCCTGCTTGTGTTAACATACGCAGCCGAGACGTGGACACTGACGAAGGGACTGGTCCACAAGTTTAGGGTCGCTCAACGTGCAATGGAACGAGCTATGCTTGGGGTTTCTCTCAAAGATAGGATTAGAAATGAGACTATCCGCGAGAGAACGAAAGTAACCGGCATAGCCCACATAATTAGCAAGTTGAAGTGGCAGTGGGATGGTCATCTGTGTCGCAGGACCGATGGCCGTTGGAGTAGACGGGTCCTAGAGTGGAGTCCGCTTCTTGGCAAACGTAGTGTGGGACGTCCTCCGGCCCGATGGACCGACGATCTACGTAAGATTGCCGGTGTACGCTGGATGAGGATTGCGGAAGACCGGGATGTCTGGCGCGAACTTGGGGAGGCCTATGTTCAGCAGTGGACTGCAAAAGATTATGTTATCTCTATTTGTATATATTAATACGTAAAGTAAAAACTTGGGGTAAAAGTAAAATTGCGCGGACGGAGAGATGTTTGAAACTTCGCACATTTATATTTGTTTATATAGAGAAGGAGTTCAGAATGCTAATATTTTTAAATCAGCACACACTATTGTACACACTACCCTGTATTAGACACACACACGTCAGTCAAATTGAAAATAGACTATAGATTAATATTGTTTGTCTTTATTGAATGTCCAACGTAATAACTAATAACTTATATAATATTTTCAAACTTATAATTTAAATTAATGATAGTCGAATTTCGACCACTGGGCGACCACTAGCTAATATAACTATATTAGTTTGACGTCTAAATACTTGTAAAATAGGTACTTTTTAAATATTCTCTACAAAAGTAGAAGCCTTTTTAGCATTTTTCTAATATTTACATAGACAATTAAAAATGTATAAATTTATTATATTACAGTAAAATATCTATCTTAGAAGTAATTTAATAACTGAGACATTGAATAACTGAGGTTACATTTAAATAAAAGTTAAAATATATTAAAAAATAGCTAGCTAGCATCTATTCAAAATCTCAAGTACGGTTTAATTTTATATTATAACAGAATGTAACAAAGCAAAGAAAGTGTTAATTCATCAATTTTAGTATGACTGTCAATAGCGCAGAGATATGACAGATAATTCCGCCAATATCACGTGCAATAAAGAATACACAAAGAATAATGATCGTTGCGCTCGATATTACAAATTTCTTAATTTTGAAATAGATAAAGGCATTTTTTCTCAACCAAAAAAATCGACCTTAATTTTTATACCGACAAGTATAGTACAAAACACATTATTAGAAATAATTCAAAACTACTCGTCAAACCTTGCTCAATTGAAATGAGACCACATAACTAGCAGCAGCTTTCGAATAAAAAAAGAATCACCAAAATCCGTACACTAAGTAAAAAGTTAAAAACCTCTTCCTTAAAAGGAGTAGTAAAAATTTTGTTTATATCCTTTAAAATAGAGAAATTATTGAAACAATGATAGTGACAACAAAACAATGCACATTGTTGGTTAAACGTCATATGTACCTACTCGGTCCGAATGTCATTCATGAATGGAAGTTGTAGTAAATCATTCGATCGATGTCAGCCTCGCTCCCTCGCAGAGCAAACATTCGTTCAGTCAGTGAACCGTAGACAACTGTTTCAAGTAAAGACACAAATGTATGCAGCCTACGTAAAAAAAATTAGTCACTGTTTACGAAAAAATTTAAAATAATTTGACCCAGCAGGACGTTGAGTAATGGTTTGTATTTGATTCAATGTTATTTTCTAATTAGTTGTTTCTATTTAAAATGAACTCTTTTTAATATTTCGATACATACAAAATGCTATAAATAAATGCAACAACGCATAATCAAATAGAATTCCCGATATTGTTGCTTGAATATAAATAAAATAAAGTTTACGTGACTACGTGTACGTTAATCAGATTCATATTAAACAAATCAGCATCGTATATTACACGAGTGAAAATAAGTACAAAAACTCAAAATAAAATTTATGTGGAGGTCGATTTATAGTCTTCATGCTCACATCAATATACACAGTCGAATACGTTTCAACATCTAAAGTAATTTATCTGATGGATACGAAAATTAAGGTTGCTCCCTTAGGGTCACCATGATAAATCAAATGAAACGAATTCTTGATTTTGACGAATGATAAAGTAAAAGCAAGATTCTTATTATTTATGTATTTGTTTGTTTGAGACCGGAGATTGTATAGACTCCGTCAATTAAAAATTTATCGATATCAAAGTTTCTTTCCAAAAGAGTAAAAATTTAATTATACAACGAAAAAAACACAAAAGGAAAATATAATAAATATTGTATAATTACAAATTAAAATTACGACAAGAAAAATTACCCAAAACAAACTCGCAACACCTAAAGCACGTAAATATTAGAGTAAACGCACAAATATATATCATAAGTACCCACTTTAATTAACCAAATACCCAGAACTACTTTTCGATATTACAGAAGATAATAAGAAAAATAAACTTAAAAAATATTATGTGAACAACTGCAAAAACTGAGTAATATTAAAAAAATAAATTTAATAAATGAATGTCTATATACATGTGTATATGCAGATTGTGTATGTAATATGTATCAATGTATAGTGTAAAATGTACAAATGTACGCTAACTTTTTTTTGAATGATCAATAAACAAAAGTAAAATATACATTAATGTATTAACTAATTGTCCATAACAACCTGTGCTCGTATACCTACTGCTAGCTAAACTGAGGATATAAAACCACCCTAACTATCTCGCTTACACCCGTATGTTTATTGCTTTGTGACCATACCGTCGATGATTGTTTTGTTTATTAAATAAAGGAGAAGCGATTTTTAATAAGTAGGATCTACCCTATGAAACTAAACTTTGTTTAACGAAAAATTGTGTAAGCTTAGCATAAATGTGTTTTTGAAACTATTGTAGTAATATGTGTAAAATCTGTTGTTTTTTTTAATGTTATAGCAATATGTAAAGTGTTTGTAAGAGCTTTTGCAAGTAAATCTAGTGTAATTCATGCTTTTCTTAATATGTTATAAATATATAAAATCTTGTCGTTTTATTCAATTTATTTCTAGTAGAAAAAAATGACCTAGAAATTGAAAAAGATGTCAATGTACTGTCACAGAATGTTGAGGGCATTTAAGACGGACCGAACATTTGACACAGTGCGCGTGGGCAAACCTAAACGCTATTAGGAGCAACTACGACACAAATTGTAATTAATGACCTCAGCGGTTACGGCTTACGAAGTGAAAACATTTAGAAGTGCCAGAGACATATTGTTTAATAATTTATAATATACCTAAAAAACTTTTTCTCCTAATAATTTTTGTATAATTTTTAACATCAAAAACACGAAAAATAATTACGAATATAACCAATAAAGTAACATTATCTCTTACAAGACTGAGTGTAACATACATAGATGTTACTTCGATATTACAATAACATTTTATCAATAATGTAAACTTTTTAAATAAAAACGAGAACATTTGTTTTTCAATGTGTAAGTACATAACAAATAAATTGTTAAAACACACCACTTCTAATCGAAACACGAACTAAGGTTACAACAGACACATCTCCACATTTTGTGTTTAACTTCAATAATAGGCGGTTAACTGTAACGTATTTGCGTTGTAGAGATAAATTTTATGAATAAACAATTTGAACAATGATACGCCAGTAACCTAAACATCAAGTGTACAAATGAGGTCATTGAACGTAAAGTAACGTGCAAACTATTACATTGGGTATTTTGTATAAACGATTAATTTAATATGCACTTTATGTTTGTTTGTTAAATAAACATATGTCGTATTTTTTTAATAATGAATTTGTATACACATATTTTTATGAAGTACTGAGTATTAATTAATGTATATTTATATCAGTCGACTGTTTTGTGACTAAAACACAGGCATTTAAGTACCTTTTTAATCAACTTTTTTTTAACAACAACAACAAATGAGGAGGTTCTCAATTCTGTTGTATGTTATCTCAGAACCTCAGATTCTAATTGAGATCTAACAAGTACTTTTCAAGTTATATCTAATAATGCGATTTTAATATACTCTTAATATATAAAGTTAAAAGCGAAATTAATAACATATAATAATAAAAAATAACATAAGACTATGAATATGCGACAATGATCTCTAATACATATTCTCTTTATACAATAAATCATTACCTGTTAACTGATAACCGTCACTTTACGCATAACTTTATACTGCTTTACTCGATTTAAATAGATTTTTACTGAAGAATTATTAGAATTTTGTAGATAAAAAAGAAAACAAATAGAGAATTGATCGTTTGCAAAATAATTTTAGTGATAATTCTACCACGTAAAATTATTTACTAATTTATTCAATGTAATTTATTCTTTTTTTTTTTTTTGTTATGCGCTAAAAGTGTTTATTTCAAGTATAGTCAAAATTAAATAGATAGGTAAGCAGTACGAGAATAAACCCCAATTATTTAATAATCAAAAAAATTTCAATCAAAAATATCTAAAAAATGACGGGCTAGGCGTCTTCTCTCTACAAATTCAAAACAGAAAATATAAATACCGTATTAATATGATTAACCTTTCATGTAACACAAAGCCACGTGCATATCCAACATAGAATTAATAATAGGATTTATGTAAACCCTCGTTGTGATTCTTCCGTGTACTATTTGCAACAATTATATAACCAGTGAACTTTACTGGCTTCGATTATAATTTATACCAAGGGTTAAAGAGAATCCTTTCTATCACAATTAAAGTGTGTGTCTAAGCATTAACCATTAACTAAAACGATTACAATAACTATTTGTTTAATCACTTGAATTAAAACGAAATTTGAATGAAATGTGACACATTCTGGTAATAAGTTGTAATATATAATATTATAAAGAGGAAAGATCTGATAGTTTGTTTGTTTATTTGCATTGAATGGCATGGCTCCAAAACTACTGAACCGGTTTAAAAATTCTTTCCCTGTTGCCAAGCTACACTATCATCGCATCTTTTTTCCGCCGGCACCTTAATGGGGATGCCATGGGATCGCTTTCGCACGCTACCGCGACGCCCCCGAAGCTACACAATCCCCAGGCTATAGGCTATATTATATTTTCAAAAAAATTAAGGATCTTAACTAAAACTCTAATAATGTAACCAAAAAAAGTTAGTTAAAATAATAATATTCAAATTTTATTTATAATATTCTTTTTTTAGTAACCTGACGCAAATAGTTTGTGTGTGTACTATAATCGTTGAAATTTTAAGATTTTTTGTTGAATACTTGTGTGAAGCCGTGGCGAGCTGCTAGTATAGAATAAAAAAAACAAAGTGCGTTTGATTATAGTTTATACATATTACGGAAATGAACTCTTGTTTGTTTGCACTAAATGAAAAATAATTAACAAAAGTTTTCCAAAGTATTATAGACAATAACTTACATTGAATACCTGTAGACATAGCATAACTGGAATAAACATGAATGAAATTAGTTCCTAATGTATCAAATAGGAAATCCACTTCAGTAGGTACTTGACAGTGATGAGAATCGTAATGGCAGTAATTCTTCCGCGGTGCACTATGCAATGGGTCCCTCAAGGCGACAAGGCAACGCAATCTGAACCGCCAGTCGAGAATACTAAGCATCTATAATGTATTCATCTGAGAAAAATCGTGATCAGCCCGCCCCAGGTACACGCTTTGAATGGAATATTAACCGAAATATATAGCTGCGGAAAGTTTCTCTTGAAAATCTTTTTTTATAACTTGGTAGCGATGAGTGTATTCGCTTACGTTCGATTTTATTTACGATCGAACTTCTGCCTATAAATACGTATCAACCAAACATTAATTTTAGTAACTTAATTATGTTTTTTTTTTTTTAATTCAATGGAAATAACCAATAAAAAACCGCTGGCTCGGCAAATAATTTACTAGCATATCCGCGAAGAACTCCACTTGATGGCGCCAAGAGTAATAAATTTTGCGAGTCGAAGCATTAAAATCTCGTTAAAACGCTATCCAGTATCGAGAGCTCCCCATACCTAGTAGTTACAGCTCGTCGACCGTGGGTAATGTAACGTAATGAAACAGCCAACGCGAGATGGACGCATCGCTCGTCATTGCCAAAGCGCAACAAGTGAGCTCACTCAACGAGTTGCTAAACTAATCTTCTCGACTAATCGCAAGTGAAATGAAAAAGTAAAAAAAAAAAAACAAGTGCATTAACTTACACGTTCCTTTACGAAATCCTCTTTTACGTACGTAATTACTGTTTACAAGTGAGTAAACCGTTGCCTGGATGCATCGTGTTCTATAGAGACGTATCTTTATAACATTATTTTTATCAGGGGCGCTGTTAAGTGTTTATCTTGTTTCACTTATAGAGAAAATTCTATGCGAGTTGACAGCATAAATGTTTAAAAACACAGTTCGATCCTTTGCCTCCAATAATGACAAACTTACTAGATATCATAAATAACTGGGTATTCGTGTTATTTTCTCAATGGTGTTAAAGCTGTATCATTTCTTTTTAATAGGTGTTTTCATATTTATCCCGGTAGACAGCAAAAACATGATTTTATATACCTTTCTGTGGGCAGTATTGAGTTCTCGGAATGGAAGCATGACTCACTGTCTGACGGGGGTCAGGTTTCAAGTCAGTTTGTTTTTATTCAGTTGTATCTCCTATAAAGGATGAAGGTTGAACCGTTCTCGATAGATCCGACAATTCCTTTGATTGAGGTAAGGAAAAATACGTAGTTCGATTTCAAACCATCCTTGAGTTCCGTAGGTCGCCGAAAGAATGAGTGTCATTGTCAATACAATTTACTGAGACAATAGGCAATAGTAACCATGTACGGTGTCGTTTGGCTCACACCTAATTTGTATTACACATTGATATTGATTGTGTTAAAAACATGTGGCGCTTGTTGATATAACTACTTCATACTTAGAAATGTAAACAGTGAATAAAATTTCATTACATTCAAAAATTCGAATATAATCTACGATCTGAAGTTAATAGGAGTAATGCCCACACTTTAAATACAAACATTTTGAAGACCACTAAAAGTTAGGGATCGTAATAGTATAACATATTAATAAGGCCCAAAAATTTTCAGATTATTTGCCTATCTCTCTCTGTCTGATGTAGTACCTATATCACAAAAACTACACTAAACAAAACGTTATGAGATGAAATTTTCCCATTATTGTTGCTCGTTATCATAGTTAAATCAGGTGTGGAAGGTATTTGAATCTTGATCTACAGCTTAGAAGAGAAGTTATAATATAGTTACATATAGGTTTCCGATTCTAGTCCTTGCGTAAAAGTCGAAGGCTAAGCTTATTTAACATTAATAAAACGAATATCTTTTTCGAAATTTCAGATTTTCAACACTCGTCTCCACAGTCCGTCAACTAGTCGGACGACTAGTCGCACCGTCTCGGAATGCTGCCGCAAGGTCGGGTACGTTCATCAACCGATGATCTGAGATTTCCATAGGTACGAACATGACTGTAAGTAGGAGATAAAATATATCTCTATAATTATTCTACTAAATATTTCTTACCAATCGTTATTTAGTTCCAGAGTAAAAAATGCAATATAAAACACTCCCAAAAAACAGCTTGGTGACTAAATTTATGCAATAAATATTTTTATTACATTTTAAAAATATTATATAGTTTGTAAATTTCGATAGATCGAACTAAAATGAACATAAATTACGTACAGAATTGTAAAACAAAAAGGTTAATAAATATTTCATTTTTTATTTCAAAATTTTTACACTTAAGTAGTACAATTACTTAAAAACAAAACAAATCAAAAACGTAAAAAATAAGTATCGATTTGAACAGAATAGATAAAAAGTTGCCTACGTTCAAATCCCAACGCTATAAATTAGTTCTCATTAAACCGAGTCGGTTACTTTTAAAAACAATAAACCTTTTTAACATTCGAGGTCGCGCGTCATTTTAGTTTAATTATCAAAATGGAATTTTCCTGTGTTTTCCGTTAGTTATTTGTATGTGGAGATTACTTTGCACATAATATTAATCAGAAGATTCTTTAAAGTTATAGAACTGTTTAAATGTTCAAGTAAATTCTTACTATTAGACATAAACACGGTCATGGTTTTAAGTCGCGTTAGTATTGTTACAAATTAAAAAAAAAAATCTCCTTAACCAATAAAAGGTTTTTTCATTAAATTCTATAATATTTTTATTAATTTGTTTGTTCTTAAATAATTAACTCTTGTTATATTGCAAAAAATATTAAATCAGGAATTAAAAAAAATACTATACCAAAACATTTTCTAACGAGTGGGCAATTCATCAAGTACTTCCAGGGTGTGTGTGGGGGTTGTTTTTTCTTCTTGCAACTCCTGTGTGAGGGGTGATGGCACCGCTCAGGAGCCTTGCCGTGCTTCGTGAACATTCCGAGTACGCCCTGACACTTCCATAGACTTTCACATCACTGTTAACAATGGCAACTCCACACTACACTGGTCGTTACTTGCCAACTACTCACAAACACTAATCACAAAGAAATACCACTAAAAGGTCATTTGTAGCCATCACCCTGCCAGCCCAACACTACACGGGTGCAGCGGACATTAACTGCAAAGAAAAGAAAACAAAAAAATGTAGTAATGCCCCACCCCAAAAATAAAAATAAAATGTCTAATCAAAATAAAGTAGACCAGAGACACATCAGATAAGATGCTTCACAATATTAGCTTGCGCTGTCGCTCGATATGAAAGGACGAAAAAAACTACAGCTGTGACTTTTTTGGTGTGCCGTTATGACACGAAAGCAGAAGTATGTCAATATTTCACTAGCGTATTGACACGCATTTGTATCAACGCACACGATCTGCTAGCTTCATAATAGCTTCGAGTAACCTTTCTATCGGATAAACTAAAAGAGACATCGATTTTTCGGAGAATTTAATTTGTGTCAATTGCGGATGTTTTGATGAAATTAAAATCTATATACATACTTAATGGATACAATGTAAGAATATCTTAATATACTAACATACACATACAACCTAAAGTTACTCAATTATTTTGACATCGAAAGAAACAAGAAGTAAAACAAGTTTTGATAAGGTCTTTTTTGTTTGTAAGAACAATAATAAGGTCGTCCATGTTTGTAATTATTCATCACACATTCTTTTATAATTAATTATTAGTAAGAAATAAGAGAAGATAATTTTAATTAAACTAACTAACAATTCTTGGGCAAGAATTTGAAACATCTTCATCATAAAACGTATGCAACTAAAATATAGCTTCAGTTAACTTCTTTGTCATCTTAATTGATAATCTTGATATTGCAAGTACAATGTGTCGACTAAGGAAAACACGAGATATGTCAGGAACACTATTGGGGAAACAAGTCGTCTATCGTCGGACTTGTTTGCATGCGGTCACAGACCGGCTGAGGAAGGTCAAGGCGCTTACTCTACGTTCCATGCTTAGGCAAGGTTTTTATCATTGTTCCGTTAGCATTATGAGTGGGTTATTGTTGTATTTTATATCGTCTATAGATATAGCTAGATAATTGCTATAAATATTCTACGAAACTATAGTTCCAGAATCATATAATTTGAAGGAACAATTAGCAAGAAACATAAAGATACCGATGAAAAATTATATAATTAATTTGCGAGTAACTCAATATGCATAAATAAATATTTAATGTTTCTTTGCGTACTACTAGGAATTTACGAATATGCGATGGTATCGTTATTCGTTATAACTAATGTATTGAATTAATAAAGGTTGTAAAATATAAAAAACTATCATTGAACAGCCAACGGCGACCATCAACATATCAAACATTATAAAATAATTATAATCCATATATAAGTTTTTAGTAGGTACAATAAAAGTTTAAAAATGTACTCCTTGTTCTTTCCACGTCATCTAAGTAGGTATTTTCTTTGTGAAATGAATCCTTCTGACTACCGATGTTTCCGTTATGTAACAACTTCATCCATGAACTTCTTTCGAGATCAGGACTCAATCGATTTTGTTTCTTACACCCTTGTATGCATGTTTGAACAGTTAGTTATACATGAACAAGTCCAAGCTTGGTGATTCACGTTGGACCAAATATGGAATTCGTTCAAGTGTAGTTTAGTACCCTTTCTAGTTTTTACGATAAAAAACGCAAACCGGACTTCCAGTGTTAATCGAACCAATATATGTATCTTTCAACTCCTATGTCATTCGGTTAGTAATAATAATAATAAAAACTTTAGTGTACACCAAGAGTGAGCAAAATTACAAAAATTACAACAGGAGATAAGTACAAAAGGCGGCCTTATCGCTAATGAGCGATCTCTTCCAGGCAACCTTTTCATTTTTGATGATTATAAATATCGAGATTTAATTTAATATGTAATATGGTTTCTTTACAATTACGTTCATTGTATATTTTGCCAAACTCAAGTTGCAATAGCAGAAGAAAAGCGAAATGTTCTCGAAACAAAACAGTCGGAGCGCCTTTGATATCCGAGCTCATCGTTTGTATAAAACTGGCCGTTAGGGAGAAGTTAGGGGAGTTAGGGGGAAGATGTTCATTCATCTGAAGCGTGACGTCACACAGGGTCGTGTCCTCGCGGTTAGCGACAGAAAATAGATGACAAGAAAAAAACTTCGTACATCAAATCCCACGACACACGATTTTCCCTTCAACATTTGTCACCAATATTTTCGGTTTAAGTGATGTTGAGTATATTGTTTGCCATATAATAGGTACGTAGAGTGTTTTCACCGAGCTAATGCATTTATAATGTTTTTTTAAACACGCTCCTGGTCTATAAGACGCTACACATCCACAGTAGCGTCATTACTGTTCCCAAATAAAAAATATAAAAATCTAATATAATCTAATATATTAGATCATCATGTAACTTTTATCGTCGGAAATCTGCAAAACTTCATCACAATATACTATAATGAATACCATAGATTCTAGAATATTCCGCAGGGTCTGTGACGATCACAAAAAAAATTGGAATAAAACCGAATTTTTGATATATTTTTAAATGTGTAAACTGAGTTTTATCCTATATTTGTGATTTTTTGTGTATCCTATACTAAAAATTATAGGTACAAATACCTAATTGGGTTAAAATCTGACAACCGGTAATTTGATACGCTCGAAAATGCGGAAAGTCAAATTATGAAATAGAAAGTATCAAAGATTCTACAGTACTCGTATAATATAAGCAAAAAGTAATCGTAACGACGAGCAATAAAGTAATAGTGAGTGTTTGTAACATAATGTTTCAGTGAGGGCGTATCGATTGAATTAATGATATGTGGGCGCACGTGTGGTCCGCGCTCAACCGTGGCCCGGATTACAAACGATCGAGTTATCGCTATAAGAATAATTCTATGGTCACTTTATGACATAAGAACAATAGATACGATTTTTGTAATGCTGTTCTTGGATTGTTTTTTGGTTAGTGTAGGCTTAAGTGCCAACTATTTCGATCATAATTTAAGGCACGTAACTATTGTGAAACTATTGAGAAAACGCCTAAACCCCCATGTATTTCAATGCGCTCGAACAATCCACGTATCGGTGTTGTGAAATAAACTGTTATATTACGACATTAGTCAAAAAGAAAACCTTGAGCGTTTGTTCCATACAAAAAAAAAAAACACAATTTTGTGTTTAAAATATTAAAGATTTTTATAATTGAAGATTTAAATGCACATATAGATTAATCTAACAAACATATGGAACACATATGATTATGTACACTTGCACAATTGAAAGCTATTAATTTATAAAGATAAATAAATGTACATTAAAGCAGAACTTAAGGAACATATTTTTAATAACAAGAGAATTATCAAAATCAAATTTGTTCATATTATTAGGATAATAAAAAAATCATCCTGTTTTCTAGCACATCTGTTACACAGCATGTTTATTGAGGAAGCTTTTAGCGCCAGGGTAAGACGTGTGGGTTGTCTTAACTTACAAAAGCAATTGATTGCCGCGTGATCATTATAAATGGTTTACATTTATGTAGAGTTATCTTTGAACAAATTCATAAATCACCACTTAATAAATCTTACGACTTCTAAACGTTTTATCATATGGTAAATTATAACCCAGTAAATTGTATTAGTATAGATACGCCGAGTTGCACGAAACAAAATTAAAATTTAAGGAGAGATTAAACTAATTTAATCAAAAGACGATCGATGATAATCGATCATTTAACGTATCAACGAGTGAAAGCTGTATGAAGTTGAATGTACAATTTGTGACAAAATATATTTTGATAACTATGAATCTCTATCTGCATCCCTTAATAATCCCTCAGTGCCTATTAATTATATAATATTCAGACTGTATCATCCCACTGCTGGGTATAGGCTTCTTTCTCCACGTAATAGAAGGATTGAAGCTTAATCCACCACACTGCTCAACTGCGGGTTGGCGGATAATTATATAATATTATAATCATAATAAATACTTATAAATCGTCCTTCTACACTCAATAACAATGTAAGTAGACACGAAAAATTAGTGGTAAGTAAAAACAATTGTATCTAGTACAGAAACTTTTCAATATTATGTATTTTGACAAAAGCTTATGACAAACAGAATATGCTTATGACAAAACTTACACATTCTTATAAAACTAGTTGTCAATGACAGCCGCCATACCAAAAAAGCTGAAACTGAGTACTTACTGAGTAGGTATGTAAAGAAAATATTCTTATCTGTATATATATGTATGTTGATTAAAATATTTATGAAAACGTTTAAAAAATAGACGACTATTCTCTGTAATGAATAAAATACAATACATATTAAAGTGAAAAAAAAAGAAATTAAGTCAACACAGCAGAGGAGACACGTCATTGCAGTCGCGATAACGAATGATCGGGTAAGTATGACGGAGGCTTGCCATGATAACACGAGGTCAAACATACAATAAAACAATACACCGAACAATAACGACATTATACACTATTATGATTTACCTAACAGTCCGACGAATTCCCTCCTAAAAACTTTAAGTCGACACAACGTCTAAAAATATGAACACAGTTAAGTAATTTATAGCGCAATACCTTAATTATACCTTCTGCATTAATTTTATACTAAAAGGATTTCCTTTCATGCTCGAATACGGTATATATGTTCAGTTATAGGTCCGATTTTAATTATTTTTATTTAAACATTTTTGAATATCATATCAATTTTTATTTAGGTAAAATATTTTAAGTTATCATAAACATTAGTTTTAGTTTTAGATTAGCAAGTTAATGTGCCTGTCTTCTAGAATTCACACGGGGAAAAAATAAAGAATAATAACTAAAATATCATAATTATAAAAAAAGCATTGCTAAAAAAATTATAATATTATAGTAAAGTCTCAAGTAACAATAATTGCTATTCCAGACGCAACGCTTCGAACGCAAGCAGGGTTGTTCACCTTTAGGAATTAATGGTGTATCTTTCTAATGCTTTTGTTATGTTCTGTCGTAAAATTTGTAAAAAAAAAACGGAAAGAGGTGAATACACATGATTAAGCGTTTGCTTATGGTATTGATGTTATAGGTATAAAATTATCAATATCTTCATCGGTTTAGTATTAAAATAGAAATACAATATACATTTTTATTTTGATACTTTTATAACCGCGTTATTTCCGACATTTTTATAGGCCCTTATAGTCGACAAAAGGTAGCATTGAGATAAAATTAAATTATATCGTCTCTTTAAAATTTACGAAAAAGAAATTATTCTTAATGTACAAAAATAAAGTTCGTAAAGAAAATTCGGTCAAAACCTTGTAATCTTGTTATATTCGAGTGTCATCTAGAGCACGTGCTTTAAGAATAATCTTCGATGTGTGAGTAAATACACTTGTAGTTGTAATTGCGTATCTTAGCCGACGAAGAGGGCGGGGCGGCGCACGCGAACTGATAATAATTATTAGTCTAGGGCAATTAAGAGGCGCCAGATATACGACATGGATGAGATAGCGGACGCGGAGAGAACAGAGGTCTGCTTGAAAAAAGTCATCTATCTTATAACAGATCCGGGTTCCGTAACTGGAATAATTTCTTACTAAATATGTATAATATCTACTGAAGTCTATAGTATACCCTTATCGTGTCTTTAATAATTACCTCTTTCAATAGACACACAGTACCCATTTTATAGTTATATAAAGTTGTCGTCTCTAAGATCCGATATTGGATAAGCAATTTTGCAATTGAATAAGCGATTGGCTGGAACAATCGCATGCTTGTAATATATTGTTTAGTTACGTGTGTGTTCTTGAATACGTTTGCACGCATCGCTTGTAAAGCCGAATGGAATAATACTTAACGTTAAAAACGATCGTTGTTACTTCAAATTAAATCATGATAAGATTTATTTGCTGTTACTATAATTATATAAATATGTTCTCGCTTGCATCTTAAAGAGTCAGTTTGATATCTGTGCATCGGTAGGTAAATAATTATTGTTGTGGAAAATTTTGCATTGTACCAAGCGACACGCGATTGTGATGACACGTTCTCTTTAACATAACCGGAGACGTATCATAATATGTTTTCCGGGTTATTAACTAGAAAATGCGATATCACATATCGACTTATGAATAACATGAGAAAGTTTACAAATCATTAATATAAACATTTTGATAACATAGAAACTGTACTGCGTCTCTCGCTAGGCGCATCAAGTTTATTATTTATCTATGATATTAAACAACTTTCGCATTTTAACTGACTTATGTTATAAAAAACGTTTTCTCAAATTATATTTTTATTTTCATTGCAGTCGATACATGGTGGCCATTCGAAACCCCAGCAGTCAAAAAGTCTAAAATACTAATACAATATATTCCAATGGTAGTAGAAAAGCTGGTTAATGTTTTGTCTAAATGATAAGAATGAGGAAATGCTGACAGCATTCTTGCTATCATTCTAAGCGGACACGACTTTTACAATAATTACAATTATCTGCATTTAATTTTGAAGTTTCATGTTGAAATCACGCGTAAATAATACTTAAATTTCTAAACATTAAATGCCTTATAATCGTTGTTCATCTGTGAAAAGAAACTGATATTGAAATAAGCTTCCATCATTACATCGAGGGTCATCAAAAACCGCTTAACCATTATCAAACAATCATCAACGTAGCGTTTTCCTCCTTACAAGTAAATATTCGTTCATTTATAACAGATAGTTATGGAAGTTTCGTCCGAAACTTAATTAATGAACGGATCGACTTAATAGAAATATAATGGAATATCTGTTTGTTCTACGTTACAATGTAAACAATCGCTTGGATCGTTGGAAATCTTGATTAATCAGTATTAGATTAGTTTCACTATAAATTGAAAATAAATTTAATTTGCTTAATTTGTTTTATTTGGTTGAATAAATTCAATATATAATATAAAATAAAATGATATATTGCATAAATGCAAGTATTAACTAAAAAAAATATTAAGTATTAATAATAAAACACAACGCGTAAGTACTTTTCGACAATATTAATATAATAATTGATATTGATATTTATTATTTGTATCAAGTTTTAATACTCTGTCATAAATAATAAGAAGAATTAATAAGTATGCTTTATTATGGTAAACATCTAATACATCAAGTTGTTTTTGAAAATTAATACGATCAAGATATATTAATTATCATCATAATTTACGATCTTAAAAAGTATGTGTTTATTTATTTATTTATTTTGTAGGACAACTTACAAAACATACACTAATACAGATTTTACAAAAATGTTTACAATTATTTGCTGAGTGTTGTTTTATTTACAAGTTGCCATGGCGTGGTTAACAGTTTCATCTAAGAAGTAATTATTTTATTTATTTTAAATTTATATAAATGTAAAAAACAAAAACCTAATAACTCCTAAATATGTTGTCTGTATCTCCACTCTCCAGATGTCTACGTACCAAGTTTTATTATATATATATAATAACAAACCATTCCATCTACCCTCACAAAATATCGCATTTTTAATAATAGCACAACTAGGATGTGATATATTTAATATTAAAACGAAAAAATAGGGTAGCTAACGGGTTGCTTTAGTTTATTTTAGTAATTATTTCATTTCTCCAAATCGCAATAAACTACATATACTCATACACCTATATATAATATTGAAGAAGTTATCTAGCCATAATTACTAAATAATATAATTTTCATATAAGTAAGTATATTTCGTATTCGTATAAGCACTCTATGTTTCCGTCAATGATACCTGAAAATTGCATATTGAGTTTTATTGCTTAATATCACAAAATTTATTACTCTCGTTTCCCATATGGCTAATATGCGTCAATTTCTATATGTTTATAATGTAACTATTTCATTCATACTTATTTTGATTAAGCTGGCAATTATTTAAGGTAATCTAAGCTTAATCATGGCTGATATATAAATTATTGCTTTAAGAGTATGTTAAAAGAAGGTCTTGGCTATAAAATGTATTCACAGGAGCATTTGCACTCAGCGCAGGAAAAACTGACTGAAACGTTTTGTATTATTATATTATTCATAACTTCGAAACTTTCCCACGTATTCAAAACAAATGTTTTGTATACGTTAGGATACATGGGACTGATGCCAACACCAATACATATTCATCGATAATTCTAAACTATATTTAACGCAATTTGGCAGAATTTTCAACTAACTATATTTTTTTTAAATATTAAAACTGTCGATATTGAAATGTGGTGTTGCACATGTGTTTGCGCCCAGTTATTTTTTTTTTAAATTAATATAAAGCAAAAAAACATACTACTACCTAATGTCAACAAAATAATTAACATTTTAAAAATATCTGACCTATAATTACTATATATTTAATTATTTAGTAAAAGTAGAAAAATATTGTATGTAAATACTTCTTCACAAATTTACTACATAGCTTAAAACAAATAAGAAAGCTTCTTAATAAACAATTTTTTATCAAAAATAAGTTATAAACAATTGGTTTTTTAAGCAATGTAAATATTAAAACGTGATCCATCTCAAAAATATTTTTTATAAATATTCGCATTATAATAAGATACTTTTCGCAGAAATAAAAAATGTTAAGCAATCAATACACTTAAATAATATTTTAAAAAAATTAAGAAATCGTATAAAATTCCCAACGGTAAAAAGGCTCTCTAGATAAGAAACCTGTTTTTCGGAAGTAATAATATGAAGTGTTCAATATTGTAAGTTGATGGAGAAATATGTACCTACTAGTATAATTGCACTTGACCGGATTTTTAATCTCCCACTTGTGCTTCTATCAAAACTAAGCCCTATTTTGATGATATAGTTAATCTCGGACATTAATATCTGATAGGCTTTATCAGCGGGGGATAAAAAGGGTCTTCAAATCTTGTTTTACCTAAAATGAACAAAACATTTAGTTTCACAGATTGCGAAAAGAAATATCTCAAACATAAAGTGGTGTGATTTTCATGGTAAAGAAGAAAAATATATCAACAACTTTTGTCTATTGAATATCTTCGTGAAAACGAGTCAGCCCCTAAATAAAATAAACCTCTTTCGTTCCTAATAGTTAATTGAATTTATAAATATTTTGTTGTTTGTTTTGTGAGTAATGAGTAAATGAGTTACTCGATTTATTTTCGTTGATTATTTTGTTCTAATATACAGTATAACAAGACTGAAATCATTTCACCGTTAGATTCGTTTCACGATCTGAAAACGGGAGATTCGAACGACAAGAATACTGATGACGTGGGAACTTACGATTCGTCACGATTAGTGCCTATTGATGTGGAAATCGCTTTTGATGAATCGATTCAAATATTCGATAGCGAAATATTCAATGTGTTTCAAGTAAGTAAATTAAACTATAAAGATATTTACGTTACACACATTTATACAAATAAATAATGAAGCAAACTAAATGTGATACGATTCCTCTAAATCTCGATCAATTAAACTAAAACTTGAATCTAGTAAAACTAGAGCCATCCGCTTCAAATGTGGATACTTCTAATGTCCAAACCAGCCATCTTGTTATAATTAGATTGATTTAACTTCTGTGTGTTTGTGGTGGTATTTTTTTTATATCTATAAAATAACACTTTAACACTAACAGAAATATATAAGTGGATCCGCGCTGAACGGCAAGCAAACATGCGACCGACGGTGTCGTAGACACCAGCGATTTTATTGGTCTAGACCAGGGATATTCCGGTATGGGTTATTTACCTTTATAAAACGGTACTTATCGAATCAAAATAACGGTAAGAGAATCATTCGGTAACCGAATCATATCGGTAATACAGTATCGAAATAAACCGGTAGTAGGCATAACGTTCGCGTCGTAAGTTTAAGCGGGCAATTCCCGTTCTTGTAGTTGCGCTGCGCTAGCTCGGATTGCGGTCCGAACGTACACCATATCTCTATCTCATTCGCTCCCGTGTGTTGCTTGATTTTACTTAAAACTTATTTATTTGTGATAGACGACAGGCCCCGGGCGTGGCGCGAGCAAGTTTTCATCTCTTTTTCGCGTTAATGTTTACATTGCATATAACGAATAATCCAAAACAAAAAACTTAATTACTTTCATAGTTAAAGAAGCCAGTCTTATGAAAAACCAAGCATTATCAATAAAAGCAAAGAAACATTACAGATTCTTCATTTCAAACGATGGCTCACAGATTTTGTCTCCCTCTGTTACTTCTCCGAATCATTTAAAACCGAAATACATAACGTTATATTTCGGTATTACAGTTTAATCGGTAATCGTTTTATTACGGTTTTGGAACCGAAATAAAACGGTAACCTTTTCAATCGGTAACCGATTCATACGGTAACCGTTTCAAACGGTTACCTTTATGAATCGGTTTGGCGAACCCTGGTCTAGACTACCGATGATGATTATCGTTAATCGTATAATATATACTAATTATATACACTTAAACATTGAAACGGTCGATATTAGTGTGTAAATGTGTATACATATATTTCCTTTACTTATTTAACTTTATATGAAAACATAATTAGTCGATTAAATCGTGTTATTCATAAACAACAATATAAAGATAAAATTAACAGATTTAAAATACTTTTGAAACACTGACGAATGTAAATTGGAATTTTTTATACGATAAAAATAACGTGAACGTGAACTGTAATAAAAAGTTTTTGCATTCGTTTTTAATTAACATTGACAATTTAATATTTTAATGGTTTTAGTATTTACAGCTTGGCACGTGATTGAATTATTTAAGATTGATTTTGTGCATAATCATAAAAAAAAACTAAACTATTCATTAAAACAGTAGATTTATATAAACAAAAGTCGTATGTGTACTGTATTGCGCCAGATTACAGATGTCACTGATTAACACTTTGAGTAATTCTCGGTCTCAGATTTTTAACATCGAGAGTTCTTTTATTACAGATAAATTAAATACCTAACAATTTTAATAGGATCCTAGAATATAATCACAAACAATTGAAATGTTGAAGCGTGAAAGCAGGACGAACAAACAAAATTACTTTCACATTTTTATTAGTTAGAATGAATGTGACATGTTACCTCGGTCAGTACACAACACATAAAAACTACTTTCACTTAATTGTTGCAGAAAAAAAAAAACATTAGCATAAGAATTAAATACGTAAATAACTTCAATTCAATGATTTTCCAATCGTACAAAAAATGTGAACATGTACCTTGGACCAGACTGACCTCAAATAGGGTCAACGTTGTTATTTACGAATGACAATCATTTTATATGGAAACTATTAATCTTTGTTTTTTTTTTTCTCATATACATATATATTTCGTCGTTTCAACATAAAGGTGTCCATTAACTTAAATGATTGTTTGATGTGGTAACAGAATTATACTAATAGTCAATAAGTTTTATACGACAATAATAATTAACTACAGAAATATTCGAATAAACCAGTTTTTTTTTATCTTTTTTGTTAGGGTCTTCGGTCGGTTCGGTTCACTATATCAGTATTTAAGACATACTTATAAATCACTAGCAACTTCAATTACTTGAAATACATGGCTACTAGTAATACTTGGCTACTATGAGTAGAAAAAGTAACATTTAACGAAGATTATTTATATGAAAAAGAAAAAATTATTAAATTTGGCCATAACTAAACAGACTCTCGATTCCAAATACACTTTTTTCTAGGCTATATTGGCTAATCTACATTTATTTTGGGTACTAGAATATAATTATAATGTCTAAGTATTTCTTGAGATGTAGGTACGAGTTTTATCAAAATGCTTCACTGTTTTCTGTTCATAGTTCTCTCTATCTGTTATTGAATTCACTTTTATATCGGTAATGTCTATAATATTTTATAATATAAAAATATATTATAAATCATTATCTATTGTCACAACAATATTGTTATCAAAGATTTATATATATAAAAAAACGTATTCGAATGTTTACGAATAAATAATAAAATTCTAAGTTTTATTTTTTATTGAATAGAATTCAAAATTTCATTCTTCGTGCAGAAGGTATAAATTAATAACATAGTAAGTACCTTAGTAAACATAAATTGGTACCTGTTATTAAATTATTCTTTTACTATAAAACTATTGGTATCCAGAAATACTATAGACTATAAACAACAGCTTCATAGGTATATTGAAATTGTTTGTTGGAATACACATACTGATCTTATGAAGTATATGATTTTTAAAATGTTTTTTATTTTATTCGAACGCCTGTTATATAAGATTCAGGCTTTATTACGAAAATGCCGATACGCAATATTGTTTTACAATGAATAATTAATTATAGTATAATAACAAGCAAATATTGTGTCATCTTTTAATAAATTTGAAAATAGTAATACATTATCCTCTAGAAGTTACGTATAGTAAATTGAAAAACAAGGCTCCCTAATTTTGCTTAATCTGTTTATTATATCTTGTTTTCTTTGAAATAAAAATTTCTTCTTTAAAATAGGTTACTTTTTTGAAAAAAGTTTACATCGTTTTTCTAGTTTTTGATCTGGATTGTATTTGTGAATTCTTTCTCAATTTTTTGATAGTACTTAGACTTCCTTTTCCTTCTAAATGGTTTTTAAAATCCAAGTTCTCAACAAGCAGTATAGCAGTATATGAGAATAAACAAGATACTGATTTTGTGGGATGAAAAAAGCTGGTATGAGAATAACAGTTAATTTTCAGATTTACCACTTCAAATTTGACTTCAAAAGATCATTAAATTGTCGTGCGGTTTATATTTGTCATTAAATCTAAATAACATGAGATAAAAACAACATTACTTATGTTACTCGTATCGTTTCCTCTTTTCCTATTTAACCATTAAACATATTTAGTTCACACAGGCTTCTCTGGTTTTTTTGAATTCGATTTGTCTTCCTTAAGTTAAAATAGAAATCATCGGTGAATGAACTTTCTTTTTGTATGACATTGAAAGGTTATCAAAATTCTTTGCCCAAGCGAGTCGTTTATAAGCATTTGTAATAATGGTTCGTCATTTTCTACATTTTCATCTTTCTTGACGGGTGTTCTTACTAACGATAGATCGATAGCTGTCGTTGGTATAATGTAACTCTAAAACTGTAGTACCCTGTTTTTCTAAATTCTAAATAGGTACCTATAACTTCTATTCTATATCTGAATATACTTGATACTACTACATCTGTCTCACATTTTCCGTACATTGCTGATTTTTTATTACCCCACTTTTATAATAAAACTTGCAATTTCATAGTGGGATTAAGTTAACTTCAAAATTTTAAAAATGATTTTATCAGCGTTGTAATTTATCATAATTTTCGTTCAATCGGAATTAATTATCGATATATCCAAAGAAAACAATCATTCGTATAGTATTATAGTCTTTAGAGCTGTTCCATTTTAATAACAAAGGTGGGATACTTAATAAAATTTGTGGTATAATCTGTGACTGCATTAGCAATAAAAATCAAATTAAGTAAGAAAACTAAATGTAATTCCCATCAAGAAAACATGTTTAAATGTTTTATGACGTATTGTTATAACAACGGAAATGTTACAATAAATCGTATAAAATTATTTATAATAATAAAAACTAACAGATTAAATAATTCAATTCAATGATGTACAATAGACAATATGACTTTAGGTATAAAATGGATCTATGTTCAGATTTCTACTAAAACAGATTCAAGACAAATGAGATATAGGTATGAAACAACTTCTTAATTATAATTTTTCAAAAACCACCGATTAAAAGTAAAGAATTTAGTTTAATTTTTTATTTAATTGAAGTAGCCTTGATTATGACATTTATATACTATTTAATGTGTTAAGGCTTACGATTTATTTTACGATTTAAATAAAATATTAACTTTATTTAAATACGTAAACATATTTTTTTTCAGCAGTTTTGTCTTGTTTCTAGTGTGTATTGTGTAATTCACAACTCTGCTTTACGACGTGAGACGTAAAATACTTGCGTATATTTTAAATTTACAATAGAACAGTACACACAAGTACGTACATATGTACATACAATCATTTATACACAACGACAAACATAAATACGAGTATATGAACACGTAACATTATGTTCTCTCGCTCACATGCTTACGATAGTCGTCAATATAACTTTGAAATACGTTGATACTTTTACATTAAAATATTTTGTAATAAAGTTTTAGCATAGGATAATCAACAGGTGATCATTTCGGAGTAATACACATCGAGTTTACACAGCTAGTATCGTAAATCGACCGGGGTCATACTTACAGATAACGTGTCACGGATCCCACTGATGAATTACAACACAAATGTTATTCGTCAACAAAAACACAAGAGATGGGGTGCAGGCGCTGCACACAGCGGCCGTTAACCCGGCTAGCGGGCTGCGTTTCGAAAACTTCGCAGTGAAGCGTTTAGTGAATATTCAAAAATAGACCGACGGATTCTAAAACATGCGCGATAGTGCATGTACGAACTTCCAAAAACGGGTACTAGACGCGACTAGAACAACAATTAAATACGCGCCGGGATCGGATCCTTGAAAAAATTGCGTTAAAAAGTTTCCAGTGTACAAAGTTATGATCGTGATACAGGGCTCAACGCGTCGACAGCGCGGCAGCCCCGCAACGTTCCGAGCTCGACTGGCGCCTCAGACCGCTCCGCACCTCGCGTCACTGAGGGACACCCACACAGACTAATGCGCGCACACACCGACCGCTGGCACACAGGCATCGTGCCCACAATATTCCAAACGCCACACACGCACAACCCGAAACTGATAAACAGCTTAAAAACACAACACCACTATGCAACTGCACTATACCATATCCCGCTTTCCTGCAGCCGACTCGAATTTGTGTCAACACCGACACGCCGTAGATACTAGCTGTTGTTATCAAAACTATTGTAATAAATTCCAAAAAATAGCAAATAAATGCAAATTTTACATAAGAGAACGCCAGATGTTATAAGTTCCTACGTTCGATATTTCGCGCTGTTAGTATTAGTACTTACCTACTTTTAAAAAAATTGCACTATCAAATATACCTATATGGATTAAATTTCTATCGTTGAGGCATCAGACAGTGGCTATTGCTTTGATGAAACAGTTGTAACAAAGTTGATTTTATCAATAACAATAACTGCACAATAATTAATGATGCTGAGATTTATTATACTTAAAATTTTCTTTCACGAAATGCAATAAACGCTTTTAAAACCAAAATCAATCCTATAATAAATGTTACTCTTTATAAGCAATTGTTTTTTCCTCTAAGAATGTTTTATGTAATTATGTTATTGTTTATAAATCGCATAAAAGAAAAAAAAATGTACAGAAAAGCAAAAAAAAAAAATTCAAAAAACAATAAAAGTAAAGTACTTACATGAGTGAAACCCGTCAAATTTTCTTACTGGATGGAAATTACCTGAAATGAAAAATACTAGGAAAAATTTTTATCACAATTTTAAGAAAATAAAATAAAAGAAATATAAAAACCTATGGTATTGAAATTGCCTAAGAAATATTAGGATAAAAAAGATTAAGAAATGGTAATTTATTCTTTAATTTTATTTTACTAATTCCTATAAGCCTTTAAAAATAAAAAGGCAAAAAATGTTATTTGGAGACGGGCTAAAGCGTTCTTTGCTTTTAAACTTTTGACACGTTTTTTCAAGACAAATTTACATATTACAAAAAAAAAACACTGAAATTTTTTGGGTGTCCTTTCATTTTTGTTTTATTTTTAAATGAATAAAAATAATTTAAATCAAGACCAAGCTGTTGCACAATATCAGATAAACGTATGCAAATCCAAGGCACGTTTTATCATAATTTTTATTTGATGCATTATATTGTCTGACTACTGTCCCTTATTCTTAGAAATTGATTTCTAAAAATCTTTCTTTTTCTACGTAAAGTAATACAACATAGATCGACGAAAAAATAGTCAAATGAATACGCATTATTAGACATAACTCGAAAAGTACATGTCGGATTTCAATTAAATTTAAATGGACCACATGACATGCACTCACCTCCTTTCGATTGAAAAAACAATAATCAAAATCGTATCGAAGCATTAAAAAAAAATTGAATTGAGAACCTCCTCCTTTTTCGGAAGTTAGCCAACTTTACACAAAAATAAAGTTTAAAGGAAATTAAAGATAAAAAATCAATTTTTTTTTACTTTTCATCATTCAGCGGCAAAAAGAATAATCCAATTCCTGCGATACCGTAAAACTTAAATTAAACAATTTATTCAATAAATCAATATTAAACCAAATTAAATGACGAAAATACTAAAGATTATTATTTATCACATTGCCAGTAAAATCATTTTAAATTATATATCATTAGTTAATATGCAACATTTTTTCAGATATAAAAGGAAATATAAAAAATATATATACTGAAATGAAAAATATATATTCATACATTACTAAGACGTATTTAATAGTTAAAGCATAATATTATTCGGTTCCATGTTATGTTAATGAAAAAGATGTGTGGATTAAGTGTTTCATGCAAGATATAAGTAGATTTAAATAATGAGTTTTTTAAAGAGGTAACTGCGAAGTATCAATCTTTTCCGCAGAATTTTCATTCTGAGCCGATGGTAACTTCACATAAGCAATAATTAACCATTTATAGATTATATTATTACAATTAATACAATTGTAAAATAAATGTATAGTAGGAGATCCGAACTAGAGACGAACTTCACCCATCTGCTCTATTAATAAAAATTATTTTATAAAAAATGTACAACTCATGCGAGAACAGTTGCAAAAAATAAATTTTTAAAATAAAATAAAAAAAAAAAAATAAAGGATCGAAACGTCGCATGAATTTGCAATTAGTGGTTTGATTGGCACCTTATGTCCACTTTCCTGCGAACCGTCAAAGAGTACTTATAGCAAATGGACGCAACGATAAATAAATAATAAATTTTTAATTTAAAAAAAAAGTAAAGACCAAAATTTTATTTCAATTTAAAATGATGATGATCACGTCGAAATTCCTCAAAAAATCGAAAAAAATCATTGCTCCTCCATTATAAAAAAAACGCGGAACATACATGGGGGTGATTTGGATACCCACAACATACTGGACCTAACTTTTTTTGTAACGTCAATCCTGTAGGTATAATTTTAATTAGAAAACACAACCTTTTTTAAAAAAGACATTTTTTAAATAAAGTTACACATTTAATATATATGTATATTAAAAAGTTTGTTCATTATTAAAATTCTATACAAATCTGTTTGTTTTTATAGGAAAATAAAATAATTTAAAATTAATAAAATTTAATGCATACATCCATCGTAAACCATCTTTATAGTTATATGAATGTTATTTAATTCATAAGAGACTTTACTTTTCTGATTCATTAATATCGTATTAATTCTTTTCTAGGTATGTAATACCTAACATGTAGCTTTAATTTTGTTAATACTCTTACTATTTTGTTTTGTTTATCTTGTAAATCTCGTAGAAAACTTAATTTAGTGTTTTACTAATATCTTAAAGAAATCGGCATTAGACAGTTACAACTGGTGTGTTAAGTACATTACTAAGACGTATTTAAAAGTTAGAGAATAATATTATTCGGTTCCATATTATGTTAATGAAATGATAGTCGATGAGTAGATAAAAAAGAAGCCAAAATGCTCCTTCTTGAAAATGGTTAAGGATATGCATCCTAATTAATAATCGTAAGTAATATTGTTCACAAAAACAATTTATCGTTATTAATAACGATTTAAATTATTACTTTTTAACCGACTTCCAAAAAAGGAGGAGGTTCTCAATTCGATTGTATTTTTTTTTATGTATGTTACATCAGAACTTTTGACTGGGTAGAGCGATTTCAACAAATTTTCTTTTAATCGAAAGGTGGTGTGTGCCAATTGGTCCCATTTAAATTTATTTGAGATCTAACAACTACTTTTCGAGCTTTATCTAATAAAGCGTTTTTACTTGACGCTTTTTTCGTCGACCTACGTTGTTATTATACCACATAACTTTCTACTGCATGTACCGATTTTGATAATTCCTTTTTTGTTGGAAAGGAGATATCCCAAGTTTAGTACCGTGAAAAGGAAACCAGGATCTGATGATGGGATCCCAGAGAAATCGAGGGAAACTCTCGAAAATCCGCAATAACTTTCTACTGGATGTACCGATTTTGATAATTCTTTTTTCGTTGGAAAGGGGATATTTGTAGTTTGATACCATGATAAAGAAACTAGGCACTGATGATGGGATCCCAGAGAAATCGAGGGAAACTCTCGCAAAATCCGCAATAACTTTTTACTGGGTGTACCGATTTTAATAATTTTTAATTTAATCGAAAGCTGGTGTTTGTCATGTAGTCACATACAAATTTTATTGAGATCTGATAACTACATTTTGAGTAATCTTTGATAACGCGCAGTTACTTGACTATTTTTTCGTCGATCTACGTTGTACTACTCGTCGATGTAATTGAAGTCGGTTTTTTTCGTTTGCGAGCAAACACAATTATACTTAAACTGGAGCATGAAATCAGGTCGGTCTGCATTACTTTTTTTACACATTTTACTGCATAAGGGGTCTAGCCAAAAGTGAGTTGAAACAAATACCAAATCTTTTTTTGGCAATGGTAAACCTTTTAATCATCCATAACAAGATTCGTGCCAACGGATTAAATTATCTTATAATTTATGAACCTTTAATTAATTAATGTATTAGGTGTGATTTTCATTACTATATCTAATTAAAAAAACAAAATTTAAAAACTACATTTAAAATAATCATTAAATCTCGTTTTTTAAACGGTTTTATTTAGCTCACCCCGTTTGTTTTATTTTTTATTTATTATTTATTCTTGGGTCAAATTTAGTAATTCAAATTTCTCCCTCTTCCTGTCAACCGATTAATCTGAAATTTTGTATACACTTTGGATTTTGGTGACAATACAATTATGTTTATTCATTATCATTATAAATTCAAGATGGCCGCCGCTACAAAATGGCGGATAATTCATGTTTTATTAATCCCATCAATATGGGTATCAAATGAAAGGGCTCAACAAGCAGAATACAATATACTATAAAAAATTGAAATCCAAGATGGCGGCCGCTACAAAATGGCGGATAACGTAGGTTTTATCAATCCCATCAATATGGGTATCAAATGAAAGGGCTCAACAAGCAGAATACAATATACTATAAAAAATTGAAATACAAGATGGCGGCCGCTACACAATGGCGGATAACGTAGGTTTTATCGATCCCATCAATATGGGTATCAAATGAAAGTGCTCAACCAGTATAATCAATGTACTATATAAAATTAAAATCCAAGATGGCGGCCTCTACAAAATGGCGGATAACTTAGGTTTTATCAATCCCATCAACATGGGTATCAAATGAAAGGTCTCAAGAAGTAGAATACAATTTACTATGCAAAATTGAAATCTAAGCTGGCCGCCGCTACCAAATGTCTGATAACAATTTTTTATCAATCCCACCAATATGGGTATCAAATAAAAGGGCTTGACAAGAAGAATACAGTGCACTATACAACCTCAATATTTAAGATGGGCCTTGCAATAATGAAGCACTAAATGAATTAAACAGAATGCGAAATAAAAACTAAAAACTAGAAAATAAAAATAGGTAAAAAAACTTTTTAAGTTAAACGGTTTTATGTTAAACATACATTGCAATGTTTAAGATAAATGTACTAAAAACCAAAAAATAATAAAATAGATACAGTCGTGGGAATTATAAACATATGCATAGACTAGACTAAAATAAAACCGTGGGGCACGTCAATTGTCTACAAATTATCGACTTAATGTGCGATAGAAGAATCGTTTAATTCGTCGTTAAAATAGGCAGTTGGCCCGCAGACGGTGAGGAAATTACTTACTATTTTCTTGCTCGTGGAAATTCCAATAGTTATACACTCCATGTAAATAAAAGAGATGTTTCAACTAGTTTATCGTTGGACATTCACACTGCTGGCTGGCGAGGAATCGTTTCACTGCTCGTAGTTTGTCTTTGATCGACAAAACATATGATAAAAGTACTACTCGCTCACCACTATGAAACCCTAAAACTCGCTTATAATCGAGCTTGCTAGCTTGTTTCCACATTCTAGCCCTACTTATCACACGTCCATCGTTGTCGGTTGAACAACTGCCTAATTATAGTGTAACATTACAAAACAAACATTTTAATCAACGATTGTAGACAATTGACGTGCCCCACGGTTTTATTTTAGTCTAGTCTATGCATATGTTTATAATTCTCACGACTGTATCTATTTTATTATTTTTTGGTTTTTAGTACATTTATCTTAAACATTGCAATGTATGTTTAACATAAAACCGTTTAACTTAAAAAGTTTTTTTACCTATTTTTATATCAATCAAAAATTACAATTATCGTGTCACAATGTTAATTACCATACTCCTCCGAAACAGCTGTACCCATTTTTATAAAATTTTGTGTGCACATCTGGTAGGTCTGAGAATCAGCCAACATTTTTCATACCCTTCATATACTATAAGGGGGGAGGGTGATTTAAGGGATTTAATAACATATATGGCAAAACAACGTTTGCAGGATCAGCTATCAAAGACATAAATAATTACAACATACACACATCTCGAATCAAACATGATGGTCGTCTGTTCTTAAGGTAAGCAACTTAATGCTTGTTATAGGTAACATAAAAATAGCAATAACAGGCGACTGTTATAGCTATTTTTTTTTAATCAATATACATAGAAATGATACAAATGTAAATAAATACGAATACTACACCCAGACTCAGGTGGGAATCGAACTCGCAACCCGAGGAGCAGACAGCACTACAAACGGGCTAGTCATCAGATAGGGTTATCGTAAAAGTTATTGTTATGTGCACTATAAATTTAATCATTAATACATTATTTTATGATAATTAAAATGCTTTGATCGATTGTAAAGTGACAGCATAATGTATGTATTAGTTATGAATGTTTGAGATAACCAAGTAGGTTAGTCAATCATCTGTCAAAATCGTTAATTTATCTTTAACCATACGAAATGGAAATCGAAACGAAACGAGTCTTACTGAAGCCCATATAATATTTGAAACGAGCTTATTAAAGAGTTGAAAAAGGTAACGTTTTTTCTTACACGAAACGTGTTCCGTATTTATTACCTATAAATTTTTGATAAATTGATAGTTTTTTTTTGTCATTTGTTACATGACTATAACTGATGTATTCCTGATACAAAATTTCTCAGAAAAATAAGCGTGAAGTAACTAATACCTACTCTAGCTGTGTTTGATAAATCCAGTGAGGGAACAGAACTTCACCTATATATTTTTCATTCTAACTTCCTTCTACTTCTTTTATTTGCAGATCGTCTTGTGCCTCAAGGTATATTGTTATAAGCAGAAGAGATCAATCCCGTCTGTAATTTTGTTGTTAAGGAATACCAAAAACATACAAAGCAAAGTATTAAATATTAATTAAACATTAATTTGACGGAATTTCAATGGTCAACTGAATGTCAGTTATACAAAACGATTGATAAACAAGCCTGTCAATTTTGGACAAAGATTTTTCGTCTTTGTAATAATTACAATAATTAATATCTCGCTTGTTTTATTTTCTAACGTCAAATTTGTTAGGAATTTAATATCTGCTAATTAGATACATTTTCGGCACCGAAAGCAACGAAGTGATTTAATAAGGGCAGAAATAAATAACGGTTGTCAAGACAGCTTAGTTTACAAGACACTCGAGAGGAGATACTGTTAGAAATAATATATTTTAAACAAAGCATCGTCATTTGTTTCGACATCCCGGAACGTCTTTGTTACCACAAAATAAATTGTGTACATTTTCTCGTTAAATAAATGTTATAATTGGAAACCAGCCCAAGGTTATTTCAAATAGGACGTATCTTCCATGGGGCAACGGGTGCGAACGTCAGAAAACATACTTTGCAATAATATTGTTGTTGTTTTAAATCAAAATATGTTCGCATCAAACGGTTACGTATATTACGCACATTTATTCTCATTTTATACATAATATGTTTAAATATTCAACTCCATAACGCACAAGCTGTTTCGAGCAAATTACCAACATTCCCGAGTCAACGCTACATTACTGTGATAACGCATGAGACATCGAAGGGCATAAGTGTGTCAGATACAACGTGAACAAGGACAAATATTTGGAATATGAAATGAACTGGTATTAACAGATTGCATTAGATATTTATTTAAATAGATTACGTCATACTTTAAATAATGTAATCATGGCTGTATAGCCAAGATTCTGGAAGAGTTCAAGCGAAAATGAACCAAAATTACAGGTATGCAATAACATCTGATTTATTCAATCTGTAACGTCCCACAGCTAGGCAAAGACCTTTTTCTCTATATGAGAGAAGGGTTGGCGCGTAATCCACAATGCTTCTTTACCACAGTTTGGAATAAGTTTCTAGATATTAGTAACGATTGATATTAGGTGTCTATAATAAGAACCAATACCAACAACTTCAATTGATTTCCGAATCTCGATTGGCAGACCTACAAAGACTTACACTCAGACCAGAAACAAGTATTTGTATGAGTACAAATATTTAATAGTTACATATGTACGAGTATATCCAGAGGAGAATTGTACCTGTGACAACGTTTACGCGTCTACACTCACCACTAAACCAGAACGATTCTACAAAATATAAACGTAGATTTGGCTTTTCGTTCTAAAATATAAACGTTTTTGTTTTTCTTGTGCTGAGATACTGATTGCATAGAATTTAGAGCAATCAAACTCTCTTCGTTTTGTCAGACTGCTTAGTAACAAACACAGGATAAATTAATTGTTTAAAAGTAATTAGACAAAGAGTGACGTAACATGTTCTATTTTTCATCTAGTCTCTCCTTTTCCGTGTTAACTCTCCTACTTACTTGAAAGAACCCTTCACTTTTCTCGGTCCTATCGTTTTTAGCATGCTATCTTCGATCTCAAGCTGATAGCAAACTGAAATTCCATATATACCACAGACAAAGCTAAAGCTATAAGTAAGAGACTAAGGAATGCGAGTGTCAAGCGCAGTCAATTCAAATTCTTAACCTATATTTAATTATTTATATTATACATATGTATGTATTACATTTTTATGTATAATCTTAATTTTACATGAAAGGTCTATGTATATGTATATATCTATTTTGTACGTATATTTAGTTGTTTGAATTTAATTTTCTTTATTTACGAGTACTATTATAATATATAGTTTATTTTTTTTTATACCACTAGGTCGGCAAACAAGCGTACGGCTCACCTGATGGAAGGCGATTACCGTAGCTTATAGACGCCTGCAACACCAGAAGCATCGCAAGCGCGTTGCCGACCCAATCCCCAATCTCCCCCAGGAGCTCTGGTCACCTTACTCACCAACAGGAACACAATACTGTTTGAAAACAGTATTATTTTGCTGTGATCTTCTGTAAGGTCGAGGTACTTTCCCAGTCGGGCTGCTCCATATTTTGAGCAGGGAATTCCTGCTGTGCCCTACCTCAGTTAAATAATTAACTTTCAAATTTATTGTTTATTTTATCGTTATTTTCTGTATTGTTATGGTTCCAGTAAGAAAACACTATTGGCGATAAGGCCGGCTTTTGCATTGTTTTTTTGTAAGTTACAATATTTTTATGTTCCTTATGTTATTTTCAGTATGCAATAAAGTGTTAAGTAAATAAAATAAATAAATGGGCACTTTAACTAGAAAGGTATTTTTATTATCAGTTTTTGCTAATAGTACTAAACTGGTTTTATCTGATTTTTTATGTAATTTGATGAACTGTTTATCAACTGATTTTCAGTGCGAAATCTGTACTTATAATAAAACTCTAACAGATTTAGTTCTGTATACTAATATATGTAAAAAAATTACGAGGATTCTCCACAGTAAATATAATTGCGTATTTATCTTTTAAATATTTTAAGGCAGTTGTTGAAGGTAATATAAGAATTACAGACCTCTTATATTGTTTTATTTAAGTCTTAATCAATCGAAATCGGTAATGTACAGAGACTTTGAGCATATATTTTAAGCTGACGTGCAAAAGTAATTATGAAAAGGCTATGGTTACCTGCCTTATAGCCTAAATGAAAGAGCCTTAATATATTTGTTATTCGTTTAGTTATGTACCTAGTGGAATTCAGTCGCGATTTCGTCCGCGTCGATTTCAAGTATTGTACAACAGGATACACTTATATGAAGTTAATTGAAATTATGATTCTTGTTCTTATACTTAAATTTAGCCTTAAGGGAAGCCTCGATAATTGCTTTTTTTTAAATAGAAATATTATTATCAAAATATAAAGTTTTTTTTATAGATATACATAACACAATACACAACTAACAAAATCCAAAACAAAACTTAGAAACTGTGTCTTGAATGTACTTATATTTCCGTATATTTTTGCAGGCAACTTTGCTGTAACACACAATACCATCCAATTTTTCAGATAAAAAAGACAGCGAAACGTCTAAGACAATTTAGATATGACAATAAATTATTCGAAATGATCTGATATGGCAAAGGACTTGAATGTCGAGAAAATTTTACTGCAATACAGTTGTTTTTCTTTGTATATATGTAGACTGTGATCGTAACCTATTTATAAAAATGTATTAGTAAAGACACTTTACTTAGGAAACTTACGATGTTCATTTGTACATACCAAAAACTTACGATGTACATTTGTACATATGTATCGAACGTAAAATTTCCTTCATATGTCACAAACGCGGAAGTAATGAATACCAAAAAGGTGAATCTGGCGGCACGCTTAATGTAGGTATTATGTGTCACGATCCTCGCCGAAACATATCATTTTGTGGCGGCGAGGAGATCCCGGGGGGAGTCTCCTACGTGGGAGGAGCTCGCACGCATGCAGAGGCTGGCGCAGGACACCCTGTTGCGGCGGTGGACGGAGGACTTGGCTTCGCCAGTTCCCGGGCAGTGGACGGTGGACGCAGTGAAGCCGGTCCTCCGGAAGTGGGTGAGGCGGCGGTTCGGGCCGCTGACCTTCCGTCTGGTGCAGGTGCTTTCCGGACATGGGTGCTTCGGTAAGTACCTGCACCAAATCGCGAGACGGGAGGCGACTCCAGCCTGCCACGAGTGTGGAGCGCCAGAAGATACGGCGCTCCACACGCTGGAGGCGTGCGCCACTTGGGAACCGCAGCGGCGCACGCTTTCAGCGGTTATCGGACGGGATCTCTCGCTGCCGAGTGTCGTAAAGGCCATGCTTGACAGCGAGAGATCGTGGCAGGCGGTGGTCTTCTTCTGCGAAGAGGTAATGACGCAGAAGGAGACCGCGGAGCGGGCCAGAGAGGAAGACGCCTCTGCTGGCCCACTCCGGCGCAGACGTACGGGGGCAAGGAGAAGGCGGTTTGCCCACCTCCTCCCCCCCTCGTAATAGTGGGGTCGGCGGCCGATAGTCGGGGGACTTCGGCCGGCCGGACGACACGACCCCATACGTCTGGGGGTGGCCTTGTTGTGAGCGAGGCCACCCCACCATCATTCCGGGGCCCGGAAGCTTTGTCCGGGCCTACCGCTGAGGCGAGGTGGCGAATGCTAGCGCGACCCCTCTCGCCCCACCCAGGCGGATGACTGCTAACACGTGGTGGTTTTTAGTCAGTAGGAGTCTGACATAACCCTCTGGCGCCCCCGCGCTGGAGGGTATCCATGATGGATTTTCCCCACGTAAAAAAAAAAAAAAAAAAAAAAAAAGGTATTATGTGTCACGTTAAACTACTCTCACAACTTTTCGTTTATGCTATCTCAATTACATCACCTATAATATTCCAAGCTCAAATATCAGCACGGGATTAAAGAATTTCTTTTAAAATGAATAAGATCTATTTCAGCTTGATCTTATCAAGACCGATGTTTAAACATATGGACGTGTAATTTTCCACGGAAGTTTCAGGATCGTTAGGAATTGGCGGTTTTCGTTCATTCAAGAATGTATTTTTGGCTCAGTTCATCTTAGTTTCATTGCTTCGTTATGAATATATGAATGGGTTAGTGACCTCTGTCGTAATACAAACAAACAACTAATCGATATATTTCTATTACTCGATGCTAGGTAGGATGGGCTAAGTTTTAGACTAGGAAAAACCGAATTATGGGGTTTTTGGGGGTGGAGGGCGGGGGGTGTAGGGGAAGCTATATAAGGTAACACTGCCACACTTCGACATCCCATGGTTATGGAGATATCCATGGTTAAAGTTTTTAGATTAGAGGAAGAATTTAAAGCTATTATAATACCTTTGAGCTCCGTGTCTGACTTCACCTTAGCTCTGGCGCTGTGGGCAGTGCAATCCATGCGCCGTTTCGCAACTTTATAAGTTATTTTCGAACAGGAGTAAGCAAAAATGATCTCGACTCCAAGATCAATAAACGATACAACTTGGGGTAACCATGCTTAGTTCCGTAGCTTTCACATGCAATATTCACATTTCGCACTTGATATTAAACATTTCAGACGTTAAGTTATTGTTTTCACACGGTTTTTTAACAAACGATACAACTAATGTTTAATGACTGAGATATAGGTAAATGCTTTAAAAAAAATGGCGCGCCACTTATTGTTTCGCTCCAAAGCAATATAGGCATAAATTCATTGTTTTTGTTTAAATAATTGTCAAGGCAAAGGTCTAAGACCATACAGCCTTGTTTCATGTTATGTTTTTTAATTAAATATATTTTATTTTTATTTATTTACTGTTAGAAAATTACGTCGATAAACGGTGTTATTTTTAAATTAGATAGGTTAGGATTATTATTTTTTTTTTTTGTAACAAAGCTATGTCGATGAACTGTGTAATTTTTAAATTAGATAAGTTAGGGCTTTTTTTGTAACAAAACTATGTCTATAAATGGTGTAATTCTTAAATTAGATAGGTTAGGGTTATTTTTTTTTTTTAGTAACAAAACTATGTCTATAAACGGTGTAATTTTTAAATTAGATAGGTTAGGGTTATTTTTTTGTTTTAGTAACTAAACTATGTCTATAAACGGTGTAATTATTAAATTAGATAGGTTAGGGTTATTTTTTTTTTGTAACAAAACTATGTCTATAAACGGAGTAATTTTTAAATTAGATAGGTTAGGGTTATTTCTTTTTTAGTAACAAAACTATATCTATAAACGGTGTAATTTTTAAATGAGATAGGTTAGCGTTTTTTTGTAACGGAATTATGCTTCTAAACGGCCCCTTTCTGAAGTCAGATAGATTATGGTAATTTTTTTTATTCATGTCATGTTTTTCACTTCATTATATTTTTTTAAATTTATTTTTTGTCATATAAAATGAACTAAAATATTGAGTATTTTTTGTATATAACAGTAAATAAATAAAAATAAAATATATTTAAGTAAAAAACATAACATGAAACAAGGCTGTATGGTCTTAGATCTTTGCCTTTACAGTTATTTAAACAAAAACAATGAATTTATGCTTACATTGTTTTGGAGCGAAACGATAAGTGGCCTGTCATTTTTTTATTAAAACATCTATTTCTCAGTTGTTAAGCATTAGTTGTATAGTTTGTTAAAAAACCTTGTTAAAGCGCTTCAGCCTGTAATATCCCACTACTGGGCATAGGGCTTTTTCCCCATGTAGGAGAAGGATCAGAGCAAAAAAGAACCGTGTGAAAACGTTAAATTAACGTGTAAAATGTGAAATCATGTGCGAAATGTGAAACTACGGAACGGAGCATGAGTAACGTAAGTTGTATCGTTTGTTGATCTTGGAGTCGAGATCGTTTTTATTTTGAAAAAACTTATGAAACGTGCAAAAACGTGTGAAATGTGAAAATAGCGTGTGAAATGTGAAAATAACGTGTGAAAGCTGCGAAATTCTTCTTCTAACCGCAAAACTTTAACCATGGATATCTCCATAACCACGGGGTTTTGAAGTGTGACAGTGGTACCAGGAGTAGCGTTCATGAACGGTCATCGTCTTCTGGCGAGACGATTCGTAACAACCCTCGAAAACAGCTTATAGACGTGGCTCAGAAGTGAGATCGGTCTGTAATTCTTCAACAGAGACTTATCGCCTCTCTTAAAGAACAGCACCACCACACTCCTGGACCACGCCTCCGGCGTGGTACCTCGGAATATAAATAATAATGGTCAATTAGAAGTTCTATTTTGTTTTAGATGGGTCTTCTCATCTAAAATAAAATTTGTAATTTAGAATATGAGTTTTACTGAGATTAATATCAAATACTTATAGAGAAGATTAAAAGTCATTTAGCAAGTGTTAAATTTATGATCTTTGTATTTTTTCGCAAGTTGAGTAATCAAGAGATACGTTAAAATACTATTAGCACAGCAATTAGTGTAGTCGTGATGTCCATCTAGGAAGAATCGATCGGGAAACCCATTAAAGGCAAAATATCTACCAGGCTGTGTGACTATGGCTTTAAAGAATATAGCCAGCCCCTCTCTTCCCGTAGGTGTCGTATGAGGCGACTAAGGGATAACACAGTTCCACTATCAACTTGGAATTTATAAAGCCGACCGATGGCGGGACAGCCATCTAACTGCTGGTTTTGAAATACACAGGGTGAAGACGGGCAGCAGCGTCTTCGGTGCGACAAAGCCAGCCCTGCGGTCACCAACCCGCGTGCCCAGCGTGGTGACTATGGGCAACACAGATGAGTTCACGTCATTTTTGGCGCGAACTAGTGGAGGCCTATGTCCAGCAGTGGACTGCAATAGGCTGAAATGATGATCTACCAGGTTTACTGTTAAACTTAAGTAGGCGGTGGACCTGGTGGTAGCGTCAGACCGATATTTGTTACAGTATTATTATTTTTATTACTCACGATTTCAATAATATTACCGTAAACAATGACTCAAATTATAGCTTTTAGATTGTTTCTACTACTTATATAGCTAGTATTCATTTATCTTAAGATCGTTATTCATAATCGTAAAAACATTGTTGACTCACAATCAGTATTTTCGGAAACTATGAAAAATGTTTTGTATAGCTTTATGCGAATTTTTTCAATAAATTAACGGTACCTACAACTAGTGCGAACTGATTTTTAACATGTTGCAGATTTTCTTGTAAAACTTCATGTACGAAACAGACTTAAAAAAATCTGCTTCATCCTGAGAATCAACTTTTGTGTTTTATCCTACCGACAAGTTTTGCTTAGTACTAGCTTAGAATTTTTTTTGATTATAATTGGAACGAAGTTCCTTACGGCAGGCAGGCTTGATATATTTGGCTGGGCGACCGATAAAATTCAACATTTTTTTTTCAAATTGTATTGCTTCTATACTATGCGAAGGAACTTCGTTCCTACCTGGTGTCCCACGACACCACATAATTTTTTAAAATTTAAACACTCCCTGTTCACCTGTGTTTGTTTGCACATGTTCCATCCAACTACTGAACTACTATCAATACTCTATGTGGCATATATGTATGTATTACAGTGACTCTAAATTTAGTAAACAATTCTTCAAATCATTAAACCAGCCAAAATTATAAAAATACACTTTTAAACCATATTCGATGCCAAATTTGAATCTAAATCGAACATGGGTGTCTACTTTGAATATTACAATTGTGTAAGGATGACCAAACTACACTAAGACTCACACTAAGACGCGTGTGAAAATACGTAACACTTATCCAATACACAAAATACATTTCATTAGGATTCATTATACATTTTCTTAGGATTTAAAGCTGTGTCGTGGAACTGCTTGTCGCACGACCGCTCTGCGTCACGTGTTGCAGGGCAGCATAAGATGCTTATATAAGTTTCTGATTCTGTGATTCTGTAACGCCATGAAATGCACATTTATGTGTAACCCCAAACGAAACTTTTGTTATCACCGATTTTTTTTATATGTGTAGCCATTATTTTTATTTATATGTGCAGTGGATACTGCCCGTAATGGTACAGCGCTATCAGAAACTTGGGAGTTATACACAAACTAAGTACGTATCCATTTCAGAGAAGGAATAAATGTATGATGCGTGGGTCGGTGGTTTTATAACGTTAAATTGCGGAAGCATGATTTGTACACGATATTTCATCAAAAGACTGAAAACATAGTTTTTATTGAAAATCAACTACATGCAAAATCTACATGGGTTTATACAACGATAACGATCTCGTGCTCATTTACGTGTTTCGAAAACATTTCTTTATATATTTAAATCTAATGACGTCGTAACTCAAGTAGATATTTATGAACAGTTTCGCGTTTACGTGTTTCATATGCGCTGGAATAGAACTTCAAGGGGAATATGAATAATAAAATCGTCGAATAAGTCTTTAGATTTCGGATAGTAAATACTCTAATATTTGACTAATTCTCAAAGTATCTTTTGCAGTAAACTAGCATCGATTCCAAATTCCAAGAAGATATAAAAGTCATTTACATGTTTACGACTGTTGATCACTGAATGTAATTAAAATGTCCCATAGGAGGAAATTAAGAATGCAAACGTTGACGTCGGAAAACTTTTTTATAATGTCTTCCTCAAAGAAATTAAAGTTACCTCTCTTTACAAACTGAACTCGCTTCTCGTCTGGCGTCTTATTAATTAAACTTATATTTGCAAATATTTAGCAGTGTTAGAGCACTGCTAATTTCCATTTCACGTCCACGTTATTTCTTTGCTTATGAATACATTTTCACTCTAAATTTTAACAGTATTCATCTAGGCAGCGTTTTAAATTCAAAGCCAGACAAAGTTTTATTTCCAAAATATAGTCAATAACTTCCACGATTCACCGAATGAGCTTTTGAACTAAATAATAAAAACTAAAGGAAATAGCTTAAATTTTTTTATCTGCGCTAAATTTAGTTTTAAATATTGCTATTGAATCAACTTAGATTTCCAAACGCAAGCATATTGTCATCAATGGACTATTTTTCTTTAGAAAAATTTTATTCCTACGCATAAAGATTAATGTAATGATACGCCTCCATTCATTCTCACTTGGTACAATTTCCAATTAGTAGTCTGATGTTACCTACTTTACACTGGACTAATTTAGATATAGTCCCTCTGAAGTTAGATATTAGAAGTCTCTCCTTGATTTATCTAATATATTTTAAGTAGATAAGTCAGTAGCCTATACAACTAAAAAGGAATTTAAACAATATTAGCCCTGGCAGCTAATGTTTGAAAATAAATTTAAAAAATATTCTTTCACTCATACTTTTTAACGTTTCCACAGTTAAAGGTTTTGAAGTGTCATGAAGCGTAAAATTTATTTAAATTATTTTTATGTAAAATAGTTATGCAAATCTCGTTAATCAGTCAGGCAATTTCAAAGTTTGTTGTCAACCTCTGTTCAAGCAAAGCGATGGGCAAACAGCTAGATATAATACCAAAACTAATTGCTGTGGTGTATCCCAATATATTTCCCTTCACACACTAATGATTCACCCAGAGCTAATACGCATAGTTCCAAGCTTAGTTAATTAACGTGTACTACATACAGTACGCCGCTTATGGGTGACGAAGATATATTATGTATACCCGTATACAAACTTTATCTCATGTTACATTGAACGTCACAAGAATTTCAAATGGTTTGATTGCCCTATCTTTACGAGTTCCATGTAAATTGAACAAAATTTAAAGTAAATCGCTTGTTGTTGTTTTCAACGGAAAAAGAAAAACAAGCAACTTTTTTCCTTCTATTAAATTAAACCAGTGGTCGCCCAGAGATCGCAATTCGACCATAATGAAAAAATTAAATTATAGAAAACCAAAAAATTATGAAAAAAACTCTTTTTAAAAAAAATTCAAAATCAAATTGAACACTCAACAAAAGAGCGCGTGTGTGTCAAATACATGGTAGTGTGTGTAATTTTTTTTTTATTGATTTAATATATTTTTATGCATAACTAAAAAAATGTTAGCATTCTGCTCCCTTTTCTATATAAATTATAATTTTACGAAATTTCATACTACTCCGTCCTCGCAATTTTCGTAAAAAGGGGTACAAAGTTTTTGCTTCACGTATTAAAATATAGATGATGATTCATACCGACTTTAAATGTAATACTTGTTTAAGAAAATAAGAAAATAAATAGAATTAGGCTCTGCCTCATACAAAAAAGGATGTAAACGTAAATAAAAAGGATGTAATAAATGCATCATATTCATAAGCATTCAGTAGGATGCAACCCCATGACATCCAGAAACACAAAAGACACAAACACAAAAAACACACACCACATAAACACAAAAACACCCACCTACAATAAACATTATTATGACAAATACAAACATTTATATCTAGTGATGAACAGGAGCATCATCTCGCGCGATATCAAATTTACCCTCAATTTCAACACAGCGTATGACTACTACTACCTTATACTTCATAGAGGATGACTACTACCTTACTCACAACAAGAATACAATATCATTTGACTGCAAAGTTAAGGTACTTTCGCATTTTGGTTAATTCGGCTTTTAAACAAGAAATTTCTCACTGTGTCATACAAAGTATAAAAATAACATACGTTTTGAAACTTCTTCTTTTAGTTCCCAGTCTTAATAATTTCTTAATAACAAATATCTTTAAATATTTGTCACGCTTATCCTTACTAATATTATAAATGTGAATGTAAGTTTGTTTGTTGCACTCCATCATGAAACTTTGTAGACATATTCTTGGAGGTATAAGAAGTAACATAGGACGCTTTTATTTAAAAAAAAATGCGAGCGAAGTCACGGGTAAAAGCTAGTAGTTCTTTAATAAATTGTGTCTTTGAAACTTCCGGTTCACTATATTAAACGCCTCGAGTGATATATTCGCATGTTTTTTGCTTGATAGAAGATTGTCGATAGACTGTTAATATCAGTAATAAATATGATTAGATAAATTAAAATATACAAAACTATTGATTTGTCACTATTATTTGCTATAATTGAGTTAGTAACTATCGAAAAATTAGCCTTTAGATATTATTAATAGCTCGTCACCACTAATTAAAGATGTATTTAGATGTAATATTCATTCGGAATGGTAATAAAATGTAACAACCTGAAAAGGGGTATATTACTACTTTCAATCATAAAGATTATCCACCAAACTATTTTACCTTTAATACAACAACAAATTGTAACGTAAATAAATTCAGGTATTACTCGTGAATGTAGTTACTGTTAGTTCCTAAAAACGATATTCATAGTAAAAACGTATGAGTCATACATGTGTATGACTACGTATGTATCCCAACTATATGCTCATTGGTCTATAATGACAAAATCCTATTAGATCGCAAGATTAGTCAAGACTAACAACAGAATGACTATGTGGAATTCCCATTGTAGTAGTTAGAAGTACATTTTAGATTTAATTATATGTTCATAGATATGAGTTATGTGACGTACAATACCAATGTTTTTAATCTAAATAATTGTGTTTGCTGACAAACGAAAAAAAAACTGACTTCAATTTCATTGACAAGTAATACAACGTAGGTAGACGAAAAAATAGTCAAGTAAATACGCATTATCAAAGATTACTCCAAAAGTTGTAATCAGATCTCGATGAAATTTAAATGTACCACGATGAAATGTAAATAGTTAAATTTTGATTTTTTTTTTTTTTTTTTTTTTTTTAAATTTATTGAGAGCTGGATTCGAGTCCTTCGCTCTAAACTGTACAAATTTTTACTGTTTTATTATGTATATAATTATAAACAAAAACTTCTACACTTCAGATTTTTTTTTTCTTATCATATCTTCTCTATTGTCGAACATATAAACTTGAATAATGGTTTAAAAAATCTTGGGTTGGCTAATATTTCTTCTGGGCGGCGGGGAGTATTTATTTTATTTTCTGAGCAAATTTCATTTATATCCGAAGCCAGGATTAATCTATGCAACTTCAATGACTCGCATTTAAAAATAATGTGGTTTATGTCGGCGTATGGCTCACTGCATTTAGTACATTTAGGATCTTGAATAATTTTTAATTTGAAAAGATGAGAGGGAATTAAACAATGTCCAAATCTCATTCTATTAATTATGGAAATAAATTTCCTTGATTCACAGCTGATGATGTTATACCAGGGTTTCGTATTGAAGTCTTTTTGAATTTTAGCGTACCATTGTCCTTTATTCTGCTTTATTATGGTCCAATAATCTCTCCAAAGTATATTAATTCCGTCTTTGATGATTGGAAAGTAATCTGAGAAAGGTGTTTTAACAACATCTCTATGGTCCTCATCATATCTACTTTTTGCAGCTTGATCAGCTTTTTCATTACCTGATATTCCTCTGTGGGAGGGTACCCAGGCTAGCTCAACGTAAACATTTCTCGTATTTAAATTGTACAGCAAATTTCTAATCTTAAATACTAAATAATTTGTTTTAAAGGTTAATTTACAACTGTCTATAGCTAGTAAAGCGCTTTTGCTATCGCTAATAATAATAACATTTCTAATATTACTACTGGAATTAACATATAATAATGCCATATAAATTGCGTAACATTCCGCAGTAAAAATTGAACAATTGTTGTTTAGTAAAATACATTTTGTACAGCCTAAATTACTGTCGAAATAGGCTGCTTTAACTTCTTGGGTGCTTTTGGATCCATCCGTATAAATTTTATAAAAATCTTTTTTGTGATCTAATATTCTAAGTAATTCTGTTTTACTATTGATATCGAGAATAATTGTAAATTTTTTTTCCCAAATGCTTTCAAATTTATATCCATAAATAGGCCATAGAGAGCTAGAATAGACAGATTTTGAGATATTTATCGTAAGATGTAAAATAACTGACATTTGCGGAAGCATAGCAGAATTTATTGATTGAGCGTTAATAATATTTGTAGAAGACACTATACCACTTGATAATTCTTCTACTAACGTTAACTTCTTAACAGGTAAAGAAGAGTTTATTGCAAGCATTTTTAGACAAAATTTCTGGGCTAACATCAAGCGTCTTAATATTAGAGGAGGGATACCTGTTTCAATTTCCATTGAGTTAATTGGTGTAGATTTCATAGCTCCCGTAATTATTCTTAATGCATTATTTTGAATAATATCTAGTTTCTTTAGTAGAGATGGTCTAGCGTTTATATAGGCAATACAACTATAGTCAAAGTGGCTTCTTACTATGCTTTTATATAAAATACTTAGAATCTTTGCATCAGCACCCCAAAAAACTCCTGATAAATATCTTAATATATTGATTCTTTTATAAGCTCTTTTACATATACAATCAATATGGCTATTAAACTTAAGTTTACTATCTATAATTACACCAAGGAATTTTTGTTCCTTTACAATAGGGATGTTTTCATTGTTATATATAACTTGAACATTACAATTTGATTTTCCGAATAACATAACTGAACTTTTGGTAGAATTAATATTTAATTTAAGTTTATTATGGTAAAAAGTTTGCAATTGACTAAGACCTTGGTTTATACTACATTTAGCTATATTTATATTTTGATTAATAGAATACATGACCAAATCATCTGCATATTGTAGGATATTTACATTATTTTCTCTTACATTATTTTGAATCTGAGAGGTGTATAGATTGTATAAAATTGGTGATAAGATAGCACCTTGCATTAATCCTTTATGTGCATATTTAGGCCCATGTATAATATTATTAAATTTAACATATACTGTACGATTATAAAAGAAGTTGAATATCCATCTTAATAACTTACCAGGTATTTTTAATTCACTCAAAACTTTGACCAATTGAAACAGGTTCACATTATCATATGCACCTTCAACATCCAGAAATACACAGATTGCATTAGAGTGAGCAAAGATAGAATTTTTGATGTCAGCAATGAATGAAACGAAGCCTTCAACTGCACTTTTACCTTTTCTGAAACCTAGTTGATAATCAGGTAATAAAGAATTTGTTTCTACAAAATAATCCAACCTTACTTTAATCATGTGTTCAAATATTTTCCCTACGCAAGAAGTGAGAGAGATAGGACGATAAGAGTTATGATCTTGAATTGGTTTGTTATTTTTTAAAATTGGAAGAATACATTGTGTTTTCCACGATTCAGGAACAATTTGAAAAGACCATAAAAGATTGTATATATTTAGAAGAACTAATTGTGCTACTTTATGTAACTTTTTAATCATTAAATATGGAAAATCATCCAAACCAGGTGTCGAATCTTTCCTTGACAGTAAAGCACTATTAAATTCATCCCAACTAAATTGTTTTAGAAGAAATTCATTATTTTTATCTTCTTTTGTTTTATCAAATAAATTATCTAAACAAGTATCATTTTCAACTCCAGTCTTTGTATATTTATCAAAAAAGTCTGGTATAAAACTATCATTTCTACTGTTAGAACCTATTTTTATGCGATTAAATCTTTTTATAAAATTCCATATATTGCTAATGGGAGTGTATCTATTAAATGAAGTGCATAAATTTTTCCAACTTTTCCTTTTTTCTTCTTTAATAATCCTCTTTTTCGTAGCTTCCATTTTTTTATAGTTGAGATAATTTTCCATATTTAAATTCCGTCGGTAATTACATAAAGCTGATTTACAATCATTTACAGCCTTTGCACAAATGTCGTTCCACCAAGGGGAAGGGGCTTTATTATCTCTCTTTTTTGTGTAATATTTCAATTTGGGAACACATTCCTCTTTTAAATTATTTAGGATATTACAAAATTTGTTGTAAGATCCTACAGGATCTTCATTGGTTATCTTAAAATTAATGAAATGACTTTCTGAAAGAAAATAGTATTTTTCCCAATTAGCCTTATTATACATATATTTATTTACATTTTTATTAAAGTCATAAGTATTTGGAGATGCAATTATATTAGTAAATGTAGGGTAATGATAGCTACCTAATGGATCCTCACCCACATACCAGTCGCATATGGGTGCTAACTCTGGACTAACTAAAGTAACATCAATGGCAGATATGTTGTCATTTGGCCTACGTACAGTAGTGGCACTACCAGTATTAAGAATACACAAATTTAGATCATCTATTAAGTCATATAGATTTTTACCTCTAGTTTTAGTTAAAGTGCATCCAAATGCTACATGATGCGCATTGAAATCACCTGATATTATGTATGGTTTAGGGAGACTGGTTATAATATTTTTTAATTTAGAAATATTAATTTTATTTTTAGGTGGACAATATACACATAGAATAGTTAGAGGACCGACTTTTGTATCAACAGAAATGGCAATCGTTTGAACATCTTGGAAATTTGGAGTTGAAAGTTGGACATATTTTATAGAACTTTTAATTAAAAAGGCTACACCGCCATGTTCATTTTCAGCATTTTTAAAAATAAAATCATATCCAGGCATGTAAAAGTGTGAATGGGAACTTTTTAACCATGTTTCATTTAATAAACATATATCTATTTCATTATCAAATAAAAGTGTTTGTAACAAAGGTTTTTTATTATTAATACTTTGTATATTATGTTGTACTAGTTTTAAACTATCCATTATTCAGATAAGTTTTTAATAAAAATTTCCTTAATATGAGATGTGGTCTTAATTGATTCCGAATTTCCTAATGCTACTAATGTTTTTATTATCGAGTTCATGACTTTTGTATTATTTACAATATCTGAGATATTAAAGTTATCTGTTTTTGTTGGTACATGAGGTAATTCTATATTTTTATTACTGTCAACTTTTCCTGTGTATTTCTGTATGCTACTCTTAGGAAGAGCTGGAAAGTTTACAAAATCTTTATTTATAGTAGCCATTGCATAAGATTGCCTATGTTTTAATATTCTAGCTGCTTTTATTGGACAATCTTTTGAAATAGCTAGATGATTTCCAGAGCAATTAGTACACTTTAACGTTTCAGAACTACAATCTTTATATGAATGATTTTCAGAGCATTTAGAACAAACTTGTTCACTACGACATATTTTAGCTGAGTGATTGAACTTTAAGCATTTAAAACATTGTAATAACGGAGGGATATAAGTATGTACTTTATATCTCCATCCGTCTAATAAAATATATTCAGGTAGAGAAGTACCTGAAAATGTTATTGATATGGTTGATAATGGGATTAAATTACCTTTTTCGCGTTTCATGAATCTACGTATTCCAACAACGTCTCTATCACAGCAAATTTTTTCAAATAATTCCTTGTTTCCTATTTCTTTCGGAATATATCTTATAACCCCTACCCTTTCCACAGAGGATGCAGGTATGTATGCTCTTAAATTATGCTCTAATAAGCATCGGGATTTCAAAAAATCGTTCGCTAAAGCTGCCTGTTTGAAAGATATTTTAATTTTATTTGAATTAATCCTTGCTCTCTCATGAACCCCCTTGATATTTTTGAAATATTTGGAGAGGTTTAAAGGATTCATATTGCCAAGTTTAATTTCTCTATCTAAATGTTCTAAATAAACCACAAAGTCGCCATTTGAGCTGTTGTCTGGATATTGTCTTGTATATCCATTTTTAGTGTATGTCTTATACTTATCTATTGTTGGAGTTGTAATTCTTCTTTTTTTTCCTGATATTGACTTCACTGATCGCTCCTCCTCATCTCCATCGCTTTCTCCTTGCATTTTTATTTATTTTTTAATATTAAATACTATTAAAATTAATTTTAATTATAGGACGATTTTAAAAAAGGCGCGTTTCTCTTCCCGCCAAAAAAACTTAAATTTTGATTTGATTGATACTGTTGCCATGTGTAATTATTTACGTTAATAATGAATTACGTGCTTTATTACGATTATTGTATTTTGGAGCAGGTAAACACCGGATGGAGTTGTCAGTCAGTGTGTCATGGACTCGCAAACCTATCAGCTCCAAATCAGTTTGTTTCTTTGTAATCTTTTCAAATTCAGTGTCTTAAATTATTTTGCCAAAATAAATTAGTTAATTTTAAAAAGTTGTTAATTTTAATTAATAAAATTAGTTCGATAATATTAATCGATCGATAATTATTTTTTCATAATTTTAAGTGGAAACTTTGTTGGCTTGATTATTTTTTTTTTTTATGTTACATGAACGAATTTATTCTTTGTGCTGTTTGTTTCCCAATAAAGAAAAAAAAAAAAAAAATTCGTAGTGGTATAATTACTTGTTTTAAATCTTTGTAATAACATCCATGATGGCCGATTCTGAGGAAGCACCCGCTATGAATGATAAAGAGAGTCCGGTCTATCCTGAGAATTCACTTGGCGCTTCTTTAATATATATATATATATATATATATATATATATATTAAAGTCCTTTAAAAATAGTAATAACATTACTATTATATCAGATTTTAATGAAAATATTCAGGCTTTATTTCCTAGACCTCTTTGAAGAATGTTAGTGTTATGTATATAGACATCAATTCTTAGTTTATAATACATACACACAACAGTAGTAACAATAATTTTATTTTAGAAACATACATGTTATATATGTAATTATAATAAAACAACGCCTACAATAGAACAAGTAACAACTGAATAAACTCAACGAAACTTACCTAGTTACGTTATTAAAACTTTCCCAATGTCTGACACACCTATGTGCCGCAATTTTATCAAAATAACTTTAAGAACAAAATGTATAACTTTTAGCATAGGATACCTCTTTTATTATAAGGTGGAATCCATTAATTTACGTGAGCTATTTTTTCGATCAGTTTAGACCCCTTACGTGAAATTAATGATGAATATAATAGAGATCGACGGGAAATAATAAACTGTTCAAGTATACTTTTGATAATTTATTTAAGTTAAACTAAATCGAAAGTAAAAACTAATGATTTTAATAGCCATGAGATTTATTTTAGCGGGCAAAATGAACACTACAAAAAACGAACAAAACATTTTTTTTTTTTGTAATATCTATATTATTTTATATTTTTTGAAGTTGATGTGAGATGTTCGACTATCGTCCCCTCGGTTTAAATGAGATTTGGTGAGATTTCATTGGACCCCCCCTCCCGTATTCTGAGCTGACGTAATTAATGGATGTCTAAATTTGCACCTAATATCTCATAACAGTATGATATATTTCAGTAAAAACTAACTGCAGACTTAACTTTAACAAAATATGGGCAAACGTCATAACTTTTTATTTTGATATTCATACTAAAAACAATGGTCGACTGACCTCTTTTTTTTCACAGTTTTCGGTATCTTTTAAAAAAATTCGCATAACACGATGACTCTATTAATGATTTTTTTTTGGACTTAGAATAATTTTCAGTGCAATTTCTTTATTATAATAATTGCGGAAGTGTTTTCCTCGTGGCAATAAGTATATTTAAAAAATTATAAAAATTGCGCGGGTAGATGTGAAACAGTGAACAGTTCTTTTATTTTGTTGCTAAAAATTAGAACGCTATTCATGATTTTATATTTTATAATTAGCACGACTCACCATCAAGCCCTCCTTTGCGTAATTTTTTGTGCTATCCTTTAATTTACTCAACCTCCTTCGTCCGTATTTATCACAGAGTTGCTAAGAGCAGATCTAACAACGATGACAGAAATATTTAAAACAAGGATGAACGAATTTCAACAGGACTTGGGTAGAAACCTCCCTCCATTAACGACCATTTCACTGGCAGCAGAGTTCAGAGCATAAAAAAAAATGTGTTATTTGCTTTAACTGCACATAAGAATCGAGTCAAGTTTCTGGGCAAAGAGATGGATCGTCAAGAAACGAAATCGCGGCGTAAGACCCTTCTCTTGCATAGAGTATCCGAAGAGAAATCGGAGGACACTTCTGCTCAAATTACTAATCTCGTTGGTGAGAATCGAGACTTACCTGACTTCTCGAGTGTAAGTATAAAATCATCTTACCGGCTTGGCCGCTCCTTAGGTAAGAAACCTCGGCCGTTAGTAGTCAAATTCACTAACCTGGCAGTCCAAAATAAGGTGTGGTTCGTGAAAGCAAAATTGAAGGGAACTGGTGTCACGCAATCTGAATTTCTGACAAAGCCCCAACATGATGCTTTTCTTGCAGCTCGAGAGCGATTTGGTATTAATAAGTGCTGGACGCGTGATAGCTGCATCTATGTCGTGCTTCCGAATGGAACACATCATAGGGCTGAAAACTTAGCTGACATTGATGAAATTCCAGATGGCACGCCCGTAGTCGTATATCGTCGGAATATGAAGGAGTTACAACATGATCTAAGAGGCCGGTAAAAAAATAATTCACTAATAACTGTCACTTACATATAATATTTTGATTTGATTTATCCATTTTTTTAAATTTATGACAATGTATAATTTTTAAATTTATTTTTTTTATATTTTATAACTTTATATCACTGTCTTGTTTTTTTTCTCGATTACACGTTGGTAGTTGTATATATTTTTATGTGACTACCTACATGTAATTTAGTATTTTTGATGTGATGTAAGTTAATAATGATAACGGCTTATATGACAAGTTTGTTATTGACGACAACATGACGAGTTTGTTAATGTAGTAGGTAATTTGACTTATTTATGTAGATGTAATTTGACTTTGTTATTTAGGGACGCCGCGTTGGCGCAACGGTTACAGCCATGGATTGTACCTGTTACGCTGGCAGTTACGGGTTCAATCCCCGCACATGACAATCATTTGTATTGGCCATACAGGTGTTTGCCAAGGTCTGGGTGTTTATGCAGTCCTTGTGGGTCTCCCCACCCTGCCTCGGAGAGCACGTTAAGCCGTCGGTCCCGGTTGTTATCATGTACACCTGATAGAGATCGTTACTCGTAGTAGGGAATATATCCGCCAACCCGCATTGGAGCAGCGTGGTGGATTAAGCTCTGTTCCTTCTCCTAAATAGGGAAAGAGGCCTATGCCCAGTAGTGGAATATTACAGGCTGAAGCGTATTTAGGTTTTATTCTTTAAATTTATGATTTTTTTGTCCTCCTTTTTAATTATGTTTATATCTCTTTATTTTGTTTTTTTTTCTCTTCTTCTTTTTTTTGTTGTAAATATTAAATATCATTCCTATCCTTGCAGCTGAGTGACTTAAATAATTTTTAGTAACTTTTTTATTTGTTTTTTTCTTATACTTATATTTTATTTTATTATTATGCATTTATGCAGCTTCGGTACCTAGATATGTATATGCCATAATTTTAGAACAAGTTTACATGCATGCACGCCGGCATCCACGTAGGCAGCCATGCACCTACGCACACGACCACACAGACAAAAAAGCACAAACACATAGATCACAAACTATATTTTTATAACTATGAACATAATTCATAAAATTGCAATTATTAGCGTCAACCGATAGTCAGTGTTATTCCATTCGTTAACTCACCCCTCAAGTATATTTGTCCTATTTTTTTGGCAAAACAATTGTATACGACTTTTTTTCATAAAATAAAACCTTTTCAAACAACCGAATAAAAACTTTTTATGTTACGAAATTCAAATTAACAAGTTTAGTTTTCTGCAATTAAAACTAATGACTAAACTCTTCTACTTGTCCTTGATTAAGTTTAACGTTTCGCACGTCATTAAGGGGAGGAATAGTTCCAGCGGCTATGGAGATATTAATTCGAAAGTTATTTACCTAAGTATTAAAAGACGTATAAATTATTAAAGAAACGAATAACAAAACTTCAGGGCCTAAATAAGACGTCCTTGTGAAAATTTACGCTGTCTATATTTCAGCAGCGGCGCAATTAAAGTGGATACCTCTTTAAATTAAAATGTCAGAACTCTTAGCATTTCAAGTAAATTTATTTTGACACATTGATGAGATTCGCTGTATTAGTTGCTTATGGGCTATTTTATTTACACAATAATTTACGTAGAAACTAGTTTAAAATCACTTCGTCAGTCACTAAAACAATTTACATAAAATAATCTAAAACTCATCCTTTCTCATCTTAATTAAAATAAATTGTTTTCCCTCCATCAAAATAAGTCACTTCAAAGTGATTAATAAAGTTTCTTATCATCCATTAGAGTCGTGTCAAGAGAAATGGTAAACAATACCGCAGTCTCGAAGCCTTTCAGAACCTTTATTCCATTATAGCGCGATGCCTATCACGAGCAATACAATAACGTAAGTTAACTAAAGGAAACTTAAGGAATATAAATTTATAACACAGAAATTAAGTTATTCATAAATGACGGAATTTCAAAATAAGACAGATTTGAAATTAATCGATTCTGAAATAATTCCAGAATATATACGTTACGTTATATGTATATACGTTATACACCAATTAAACTGTGTGGCTACGGCAATAAAGATTATAGCCACCCCCTCTCTTCCCGTGGGTATCGTATGAGGCAACTAAGGGATAATGCAGTTCCACTATCACCTTGGAACTTATAAAGCCGACCGATGGCGGGATAACCATCCAACTGCTGACTTTGAAATACATAGGCCGAAGACGGGCAGCAGCATCTTCGGTGCGACAAAGCCAGCCAAGCGGTCACCAACCCGCCTGCCCAGCGTGGTGACTACGGGCAACACACATGAGTTCACGCCATTTTTTGGCGCGAACTTGTGGAGGTCTATGTCCAACAGTGGACTGCGATAGGCTGAAGTGAGTGAGTAAAGTGAAACAACAATTATCACCAGATTTTCTAAATATTACTAAATTGAAACGTGGGACGTATTTAATAAATGGAATTTATAAAACACAATTGGTAAAATAATGTCAAATTAAAAAAAAAGACACCGAAGGAACTTAGATTACAATACAAGATTTAGATTTTGGAAAAAAATAAAGAAAAATCACTTCTTTTTGTCGTTTTTATTTACAGTAAATGTAATGACATTTCAAATTACTTTATGTTTCCGTGTCTCATCAACTAATCGACAGGTGATATTAGGTGCAGGAGAAAACGACTTGTGGAAAGCATGGTTATGAAAACGACACCTTGTCCGATTACAATCTAGTATTAAGAGTTCGTTAAATTTACCGAAGAAACATTTTTATTTGATTGTATCAGTCATGATAATTAACTTCAGAGGTTAAAAGTCTTCGTATCGACTTATTTGTTACTTTCTAGAACTTTGTCACATAAAATAATTTGAAAAAGTGTTTCGAGACATTGACCTGTAATTGTTTTGCAAAGAAAGAAGGAAAATAATACTGCTTAAAAGATGATAAAGATTTTGTCAAGGCTGAGTTTTAAATCCGTTAATATTATCTCTTATCGTCTTTACGATCTGCACATAAAATGTCTTTATGGAAATATAATTTGTAATAATAATAAAAACTAATTGTGAAAATTATCTAATTTTATTTCATGGGAAATAATTTGCATCTAGGAAATGAATTTAAGTTCATAGGTGCTGTAATCAACAACAGCCTGGTTGTATTCTCCGCCATAAAGAGTTTTACGACTCAATAAAAGTTTCTCCGAGAAACTATCGGTTTATTATCGGCTTATACGTGTGCATTATTTATTATAACTTTTAAGGAAATCGTAAAATGCGTCATAACTTACTTAAATAATTCTCGCAATTAGACGATTGACTCTTCTAATACAATTTACATCCTAACTGTAGTTCAACAATTCATTTCTTCGTTATAACATAGATACTGAATTAAAATAGAGATTTATTTTAATATTTAACTTTGTTCCGTTTGATATTGTTCGATTAAAGTCATCGACTTGTGATAATCCACAGCCGGGCAAAAGCCTATGAGAGACCGTGAGAGTTTACATGCTGTTCTGCGTCTTCAGTTTTACTTGTTTCCTCGATGTAAATTTGAATTGACGAATATATAGTGAATTCTTTACTTTATTTTATAATATTTTATCAGGTTAACTAAAAAGTATTGATAGAAACAGCGAATCTAAAACTAGTACAACTGAGGTAGGGCACAGCAGGAATTTCTTGCTCAAAATATGGAGCAGCCCGACTGGAGTACCTCGACCTTACAGAAGATCACAGCTAAATAATACTACTTTCAAGCAGTATTGTGTTCCTGTTGGTGAGTAAGGTGACCAGAGCTCCTGGGGGGATTAGGGATTGGGTCGGCAACGCGCTTGCGATGCTTCTGGTGTTGCAGGCGTCTATAAGCTACGGTAATCGCTTACCATCAGGTGAGCCGTACGCTTGTTTGCCGACTAGTGATATAAAAAAAATAGTAGTTTCATAACAACTACAGAACCCTATTATGTGATTCAAAAAAAAATTTGTTAAAATATTTTCGTAATCTTGCCTATTCGTCCTTACGTAATTTATTATTATTCACAAAGAACATCCGTTCGCATTATCTTCACGATTTAGATACGTAGGTAAAAGGAGATTTATTTCGCTATAAAATGTAATGATAAGTTACGCGAAACTCATCCGTAGAAATTATGCATATATGATATTAGAATACATTATAATAAGTCACGAACATAAAACACTCTGTATCAAATTCTAAAATAAGTCATAAGCATGCCGGTTGTTCATTCTCTCGACTTAAAATATTAAAAGGCTTATTATTAATCTCCTCGATTATTTCCTATGGCTAAAGTTACGTTATAAAATTATTAGTGTTATTTTTATTGATTTTTGATTTGGTATAATTTGTTTGGTGACAATTGTTGAAACTAACATAGTTTAGGAAAAAAATGTAACTAACAAAAATATGGACATATGTCTGAATTAAATTATTATTATTATTATAAAACAATTCATTCAGTTCCAACTATATGACCAGCTGTGCCCGCGACTTCGTCCGCGTGGAATTTAACAAAAAAGTAGTTATAAAATAATTATTTTCTAATATAAAAAGAGCATAAATTACTCCTTATTAAATCAGCTATCTGACAGCGAAAGTCCCGTGAAAATCAGTTCAGCCGTTTCAGAGCTTAAAAATGTTATTTTGGTAAATGTACCACCGTGTATATTAGCTGAGTGGTTGCGGCATTAAAGAATATAGCCACCCTCTCTCGTTTCGTGGGTGTCGTAAGAGGCGACTAAGGGATAACACAAGTTCCACAGCCATCCAACTGCTGGCCTTGAAATATGTGGCAGTGTTTGATAACGTTTATCTAGTAAAAAAGTTATTAGTTATACCAAACCCTTTCTCACCAAATACTTATGACGAATGCAAGAAGAAGTTTTAAAATCAAAACGATTTACTATTCTTGTTTTTTTTCCCATCTGATAAAGTTAGTAAATATTAATTCATTAATTAAGATTCGAAATTCTATTAAAATAATTAACAGTTATACACTTTCTTATCCCTACTATAAGCCTTCAAAATTATCATCTTAAGTAGGTAAGTACGAACGACAGTCTACTAAGAACAAAGCTGTTTCTTGATACAGCTATTTCGCCTTCATAAAATTAATGTAAAGGCGGAATAGCTAGAAGCAGTCATTACCAACATAATATTATTGCTTCCGAATGAAATTACTTTGGCTACATTCATGTGCATGTTGCGTGTTGTAAATGACGCCAATTACTCCGTTTGACTTGTCCAGACAAGCTACTAGCGAGTATATTAATTACAATGTTGGTGACACGTTGAAACTCGAGAGTAATTTCGTGAGTAATTTGAAATTAAAAAAAAAACACAATATTATTATAAAACAGTACACAAAGGTATGAAACCTACACGAAAATTCAATTTAATGTTCCATTATATTAATGTTTTTAAAAAGTTGTTTATACCTACATTTGGGAGCGAATGTAAAGTTAAATGTAAAGTGAATGTAAAGTGTAATAATTTAATAAAATAATACGTTAGAAGTCTTTTAAAAAGCACCAATGACCACAATAGTAGGCATTCATCAAAATTGCTTTAAACGAAGTTTTCTTTGAAGAATTATAGGTCTTAAAGCATGATGATGACTTACGAACATTCCTCTGTTACCTCTGTATTTTTTTATGTATATTATATGAAATAGATATATTTTACTGTTAAATAGCATTTCGTTTCTTTGTATAAGCTGCTTTATAGTTGTCTGAGCATTATATAATATTACAGTACATAATTTGAAGCTCTTTTTAAGTCTTAATGACTAATTAATCAAATTTCACATCCAGACCAGTTAGTATAAAAATATTTGGGACACAATAATATACTAAAATAAAAATTCTCATTTACAATCAATTACAATTATTTAGTGATTTCTTTTTTTACGAATTAATGCGCAAAATTAATAGAATTTTCACTGTTTTTTTATAAAACTAGATCGGCAAACAAGCGTACGGCTCACCTGTTACTATGCAATTACTGTAGCTTATAGAAGCCTGCAACACCAGAAGCATCGCAAGCACGTTGCCGACCCTACCCCGAATTCCCACACGAGCTCTGGTCACTTTACTTACCACAGGAACATAACGCTGCTTGAAACAGTATTATTTAGCTGTGATCTTCTGCAAGGTTGAGGTACTTTTCAAGTTGGGCTGCTCCATATTTTGAGCAGGGTATTGCCTGCTGAGCCCTACCTAAGTTAACTAATAAAAAATGTCATACATACCTGGGTATTATTTCAACAATAGAAACGATCGGTTATATTATACATAAATCTGCCGATAAATCATGTCCACTTCGGAAACAAAATTCAACTTGAACATATACTGTTATTACAGAATTTCACTACATTTTACGTAGAAGTTCTAGCTTAAACAGTTATGTTCTCCGTTCTTAGTTAGATTAATGTGAAGTAAATTGTAGTAAAGTAATAATTAATTTTTGTAACATAGAATTTGATGAGGATGATAATGATGAATTGTAGTTGAATACATGTTTTTTATATAATCGTAAATATTAATGTATTTCGTGGGTAATATTTGTTCAAAATATTCTAAATATTAATTTGATATTTTAAATATTAACTATCGGCATATTTTTATTAGCTCCATTAGAGTATTAACTCTGATTCTAAAAGGATCTGAGATAAAAAGAATGAATGGTGTTAGGAAATTTGTTCACGCGTTTAAAAAAACGGAATTTTATATTCAATTCCTTGATAGCACTTGCGGCGCTTTAATGTAAGTATTTTATTGCGAGAATTCCATTGTCGATAAAGGAAATTACAAATAAGAAGCTACGAATGGAAAATTAAATAAATTATTATATTTATTTAATTTTTCCTTGCTGTGCGTGCAGTTTGAAATGTATTGTTTTTTCAATATACCTACATTCAACGTTAAAATTACTATTTCATTACAATGCATAAAAGGCATAAAATTTAATTAATTGAACATAAGTAAAAACTAAAAAGAAGGTGAGGATGGTCAGGACAACTAGCTCTCTCAAAACATTAACGATAAAGAAAAGTCCTTTTTATGGAAATAAATGTAATTAGTATTAGTTACTGTGATTAATGTGTCAATTTATCAATTGACATTTTAGTCTGTAAACATCTTACTGGCTTAAGGTTTATCTCCATAACATGTGGACCAACTAAAAATCTATAATAACATATAACTAGAGTAGAAACCATAGTATGAATAAATGGTATACATCCCGAAGTTGAATTGAACCCTCGACTGATAGCGTTGTAGCGACTCGCGCACTACTGCACCAGAGCGGTTGACACATACATATACCAATATATAAATCAAGTCGAGACAACGTCTCTAGTACTTATTAGATGCTATTTCTAGTAGGTGTAAAGTAGACAGCTCAGAATGAATAATATATATTTAAAAAAATCCAACTAACAATCTCTAACTAACTTGTTCAATCTGTTATAGGTACACAATTAATTAAGCTTATATATATATATATATATATATATATATATATATATATATATATATATATATCTACGTATTTCTGAAAACAGTACGAGGCACAAGTATCAAAATACTTGCTATGTACCTACCAGAAGGATCATGATTATTTTATGTAAATAGGATGAACTTTTTTAGCACCAGTAACAAAATGTGTTGTTGAATAAAAAAAGAGCAAGAATGATAGGGGGCGGCTGTACTACTCAACACACAAAACTTCTACAAGAATATCTGCAAGAATTTTGTATTATATTAGGCGAGTCAGCCTTAGTTGTAGTCCAATAATACCCGTTTAATATGTAATACATACTATTTTCATTTTGCGTTAATAAATCACTGTCATCCCATGGGGCGAGCGAAATAAAGTTCCTAATTTCCTATAAATATATATCGTATAAAGATGTTATTTGTCTTTGGAACAAGCTATCCTTAAATAATGAAATTTATCATCTCGAGGTAAACCATACCACACTTATTTTATATCGACGAATATATTACAGCAGCGATTGTGATAAAAAGTGGAGCGATAAATAATGTTTATTATCCATTATCGTTCCACATAAAACACGAAGATTTTTCTAGCCCTATAAATATTATTATTTGTCGAAGATTATTTTAAAGTGAGAAATAAATCTACATTAAGAAAAAAAATATAGATTTTCAAGATATCATGATATCCATGCCAGCCATCCAGCCTGATATAAAATATTATCTTAAATAGTAAACTTAATTAAATAGTAAACTCCAATAAAGAAGTGATATTTTGCACTGGTCTTATAGTTCATGGTGGTCCTTAGCTTATAAGCGTTTATGTAATACATATATATAATATACAGGACACAGGTGCGTCAGCACTCCATCACACTATATCAAACTTAACAAGTTGTTTACACTAAGAATACAAGATTATTCAACTGCGTGAAATACGTAAATATGTGACATTACGTAAAATTCATAACTTATAAGTAGGTTTTTTCGGTATCGCAGGGGAACCCATTTACGGGTGATATCCAGGACGCCCGGGTAGGCAGTCCTTGCCCGTATGTCGGCTAATTATCGGTATATCGGCTATCGGTCGGGTATGTCGGTTAATTGGAGAGTCCCGGATCTGCAGGCAACAGGATCCCTCCAGCGACAAGCTGGTCTCGGCGAAAAGGTCAACTTCTTCTCAATGGGAACTATCGGCACATTTCTGAACAATCCCGACGACGTCGTGTCTAGCAGGGCCGGGTTCCTCTCCCGGCCCGACACGGGCAGGAATAGGAATTAAGTAGCCCCTCCTACGCACCCCTGTTCGTCGCCTGCGGGGAGAGGCCTTGTCGGCGGCCCCCTCTCTCACCCGCTCGTCATTCTCCTTCTGGGACATTACTGCCTCGCTATAAGATTATAAAAGTCAAGCGGGTATCCAGTATTGTCCTTTTTTCACACTAATGTTCTACACTAATATTGCTGTCCGTTGCATCATCTGCACTATCTGACATAAAAAGTACCTAAATTGAGACACCATCACTTGGAATTATAAGCCTGTACTATACCTATAATGCGCCGAATACAACCAATTATAGACGATGTAATGAAAAATTTTAAGTTCTAAAATGATTGAAATATCTATACATAATGGTAAAAATGTTTTAGAAGTTATACATTTTTATATAAAACTAAAAATAAAAAATTATCTAATAAGTAATGATAATAAGTGGCTTCCATCATATGGGGGGGGGAGTATTGTCAGCACTAATGTTATAAAATATTGGGCTGTCAACTGTGAAACTAAAGGATTGCTACATGTAAACGTTTGCTCTAGTATGTGAAAGTATAGAAAAGTGAAGTATTTTATTGAATTCTTTTTGTTATTAAGAAATCAAATAGGTTTACACTAGAGTAACTTTTGAGACGTGTACTTTTCGAAGTATAGAATATTGTCAAAAGTGAATGTGTATCACGAAGTTATATCTATAAAGGTAGCCTTAATTTGAAACCATCTTTAAAGAAAATTATCCAAACTATGAATATTACAGAAAAGGAAGTAACTAAAAACTATTTACCTTTACTTAGGTATAACAAAAACTGTTTAATTAAGCTGCTTCAGTTGAATCAATAACACAAAATGAAAATATCTACATAAATCTGATAACGAGAAGCTTATTAAAATAATTACTACTTAAACTATATTTAACGTGTATGCAAGTAAGATTAACCAATTACGGAACTCAATTATTTTTTAAAGCGTTCGTAAACCAAAAACATCCAGTTCCAGTGTTTCCAGAAAATTATAGCCTGGGGATCTTTAAGTCGCGAGTGAATAGGTTACTTCTAGGTAAGCGTGCTCCATCTTAGACCGCATTTTCACTTATCATCAGGTGAAATAGTGGTCAAACGCAAGCCTATCACTGTATAAAAAAAAAAAACATCCGCATTTGCACTTCTTTCAGTTAGAATATTATTTTCTTTAGTATAATTCCAAATGTGCGATAAAGTTATTAAAAAAAACTTCTGTTGGTCCCGAATTGCTTTTCAGGAAGTTGATTAGTAAGTACTTCCATGGTTTCCTTAAATACTGTTCTGATGTTACTCAACTATGTAATACATGATTGTAACATTTACCTGGTTTCCTCCGCACTCGCCACTGCACCGGTGGCGGCGCCGGGCTACCCGGGCCGGACGATGCCAGCTTGAAGCCGTCACTACACCTTAAAACGAAAAAATATGAGTCAAAACGTTTAATTATTATATTATCAGCCGATCCGGTGAATTTTTAACCCCTTTTGAAATTTTCTTGTATACAAATCTTATCCTGATTATAAGATAACAATAGAAGAATTATCATCCAAATTATTGCAGATGTTCGAAAGTTAAAAGGCAGTAGATATCAGTGAACGCTACGAAAAACTAAAACTGTTTTATATAGGTACCATCTCGTTAAAACCTAATTTGTAAAAAACACTAAAGTTAAATTGCAGCTACTTGCTGTATTAATATATTATTTGATAATACAATATATACCTATACATAATACAAATAATAATATACTAAAATAAATCTACGTTAATAGTCGTCTTTTTTTACATTTTACGAAACCTCCTCTCTTTGGACTATTTTCGGGAAAATTTATTTTATTACATTACCATAATACACGTGCAGTCTTGCAAATATTATATGAACTAAAATAAAAACCTAAAATTCTATGATTACATTATTTTTATGACATATTGAATGGATTTATTAAAATAGTTTCTTGCGACATCTATTGGCAACGCCATATACTAATACGTCGTCAAAAGAGTGAACTTCTAAAATATACATTGTGTCATATAAATATATACTAGTTATGACAATTGTCGCTAGATGGCGTGCTGTACTTTTTAAATTTTATTCTTTTAAATAAAATTCTCGTGTCACAATGTCACTTACAATAAATACTCCGCCGAAACAACTGGACCGACTTTTATGAAATTTTGTGTGCATATCGGGTAGGTCTGAGAATCGGCCAATATCTATTTTTCATAAGGGGGGGGGGATTAAGGGGGGTTAATACATATATGGCAAAACAACGTATCCGGAGAATCTTCCTAATTTTCCTTCCTAAACTTTATTAAAAATTCCATATTTATATTAATTTATTAAAGTGTAACGTATATATGTATATATGTAATCAAAATATATTATCATTATACAAAAATACGCTTTCATTTACACTATAAAAAATCTCAACAATATTAAAATGCTAATTTCAAATTTAGAAATAACTCCACAATTTTCTAAAACTCTTTTATTTAAAAATAGTACGTAAATATGTTTTAAAGAATAAGATAAAAGTTGAGTAGATGGTTAGTATTCAGATGTCAATTGAGAATTTAAAACATTATTTTTCATAAGAGTAAAATAATACGTATTTGTATTTGTACGATTCATCCACTGTTGAGCACGAATGGCAGAGGAAACTGGTTCGTGGACTAACTCGATGTCTAAATTTATTCAGTGTAACTTAAAAAAAAAAATAATAAAAAAAAACTTACATAACAACATAACAACACAAAAAAATTATTTAGAGCATTTGGTATTTTTATTATTTCATTTTCATATTTCGAAACTAATTTTTAACTCAATTCGCAAATGCAAATGATCATATTTTGTATGAATTTATCCGACTCAAACAATTGTTGATTTGCTGATGCTATATTCACGTCTTGGTAAAATTGACCACTAGCTAGCTAGTAATTGCAATGACAGACTTTTGCCGGTAGGTACTACCTTTTTTTATAGATGGGGAAATGTAGTTTACGCACTAGCTCCGCCACCTAAGGATGACTGGAGTGTGGAGCTCCTAGCCTGAAGTGCAATGCCAGACTATCCACTAAAACCCACATCTTTTTTCCGCCGGCACCTTTAGTGGGGACGCCATGGGATCGCTTTCGCACACTACCCCGACGCCCCCAAGTACGCACTACCTACCAAAGCATGTATGTAAAACATTTATTAAAAATGAAAATTTCCCAGTAATTAAAATAAGAAATTTGACAAGGAATAAATGGATGATATGATAACTAAAATTGTCAATATCGTTTAATTCCAATTAATTTTCATTTAGATAATTTGAGGTGTTCGCTTGAAAACAGTAATTACAATTCTTATCGTATCCGACTAATTTTCTTGGAAAACATTTCATTAATTAACTTATTTAAGTAAGTGCATACCTACGTATGTAGTTAATCGAACGTTATCTCATTCTAGTATCAAATAATCTACTGTTTGTTAATGTATCACTGCTTTGAGAGTTCTGCTTCTTTGTGATATGCCATTCTTATGTTATGTTTTGCTCTTTTCATATTAAAGAGAAAATTGGCCCTTGATATAAAACTCAGCTCTACGGTGCGAATTCGTCAGAATTTAATAAAAAAATGTCACGATTCCTATTGATATTATGCCACACTGGCGAGTATGAGATATGTTGTAATATACATCTGGTGTTGTTTGTTTTTCAACAATGAACACAAAATTCTTGGTTATCTTTTTTGACTATCTGCCTTAACCGCACTTTCCTGTTCTCTTTTTTTTTGTGATGGAATAAAATTTGCATATAAAGGAGCAGAGATTACTAATAAACAATCAATTGCAAATAAAAATTGTTCAAGCGCGCCTTTCATTACTATCTTTTCAGACCATCTACTTTAATATTGGACCCTCCCACTCTCTTTTTTGGGTTGAATTAAATTTGCATATGTAAGTGCTTTTAAGAATAAAAATAATCTCACTAATATCTAACTTTCATGTGCAAAATTAATAAAAATTGTATATACTAGGTAATGATTGAAACAAAGTGTATTAAATTTTTGGAAAAAAAAATTCTTAATTAGAGTCTTGTTTAAGAATTCACGTTTCATATAATTGTGATTTCATTCTGACTTCAAAAGCGTCAACAATTGTTTTCAAAGAAAGTATACTTGACATAAAGTTCGAAAGATCCAGTAGGAGGATTTGAGAGTTCGAACAATAATAGCTTGACCTTCCTTGACAAATGACGTTCTTTAACGACCATTTAAAGCTGGTTCTGATATTGTTGTGATAAATTGTCAAAGTTCGTTTAAGTTTAAAAGACTTTTTAAAGGATAAAAATTTAAACTTTTGTCACCACGTTGATTCTCATTGTACCTCTATGTTCTATGTTATATGCGTATTCGAACAACGTGCATATAAAATATTTTTATAGTTCATACAGATGCTTGTCCAATTGGGCCGCTATGATTAAAACGTTTAGTTATGATTAGCGACCCGCCCCGGCTTCGCATGGGTGCAATGCTGATACTAAATATACTACAGAATGTCTTTATTTACAGTGTGAAGCTAGCTTATGACATGGTTATTGACACAATAACAACAACATTCAAATATGCGTCGTTAGATTACACGTTGTTACAGAATGCGTTGAAGAAATAAAGGTTCACTGCTCGTTCCCCGTAGGTGATAGCGTGATAATACATATGAAGCCTATATGTTGAACCGACTTCTTAATAATATTCGTGCCAAATTTGAAGTAAATCCATGCAGTACTTTTTGAGTTTATCGCGGACATACATACAGGCAAACAGACAGAAATTCTAAAAACTTTATTTTTGGCTTCGGTATCGATTGTAGATCACACCCGAAGTATTCTTTTAAAAAAAATATTCAATGTACAGTTTTGACTTTACTACCAATTTATTATATATATAGATTATTGTAATTAGTATTGCGTCAAATAAAACCTTAAGCTTACATATAAAAAGAACTCTTACGATTTTTTCACTTCAAATACTAAAAGAAAACTAGAAAAATAAATCAAAAGCTGTTTGTAAAACGATCACGGCTCCCTATAGTCTCTACTATTATATACACAGTTCCCTATTCAAGATAATGGCATTAATATCTGAAAGGCGACACTCTCTTCAAATAGATAAGCGCCGGCTTTAGCGTCTCTTGGACCAAAGTTGTGAAAAGGTCATCTTAAATCTTTTTTTGTGCGAAATTATCAGATTCTCAAGGGTTTCTTTTAATAAAAATAGTATATATGTATATATCATCATCATCACTTCAGCCTATCGCAGTCCCGTGGTGGACATAGGCCTCCATAAGTTCGCGCCAAAAATGGCGTGAACTCACATGTTTTGCCCATAGTCACCACGCTGGGCATGCGGGTTGGTAACCGCAGGGCTGGCTTTGTCGCACCGAAGATGCTGCTGAAGACCTGTGTACTTCAAAGCCAACAGTTGGATGGCTATCGCGCTATCGATCGGCTTTTAAGTTCCAAGGTGGTAGTGGAACTGTGTTATCCCTTAGTCGCCCTACACCTACGGGAACAGAGGGGTGACTATATTCTTTTCAGCAGATATGTATATATATCTTTGTTTTAAAGTTTATGACTTTTAGATAATATGATATTTCAATTTTTACAATAATGTTTCGCATTACTCGTTCTTTTGTCGGAAAAAAATCGTTTTTTAATGCAATACAAAATAGCTCTTTGCTATTTTATTTACACCTGTAAAAGTATAAATGAAATGCTGCACCAAATCAGAAATTTATTTATTTTTGTACTTGATATTTGACGGGGCAAGGTTTATATAAATAAAACAAAATTCAAACAAAAAATTAATGTATTGACGAAAAAAAAAAATTATGCCACTATGAAGTTCGCCGCAGATCAGCAGCGGTAGTGACGAAAAGATAAACTCATGAAATAGCGTTCTTTATTTGTTTTTTTTACCCATATTTATCCGCATTTAGAGTTCTTCTGATAAACTTTCATAAGAATGGAGCCTATTGTGAACATCTGTTTCAAATAATTAATTATAAATTTATTTGTGATCAAAGTTCTTGATGGCTTAATTCTTCTGGGTCCAAGTTTGAAACAATATTTTCATAAAGAATTTTCGATTATCTTGAGATACAACTCACAAAAAAATATAATAAACAACAAAGGAACAGCTGCTTCATTAGTAAAAGTTAAATAATAGCGGAAAACTCACCGATTGTGAGTGACAAGTACAAGAAAATCGGTTAGGACTTAAACAAATAAACAATTTCTTGGCTAAGGCGGCTTGAAGTAAAACTGCTTGGTCCCGTCGAGAGTGATCAAAATTATGTATAAATGTAGGATACCTACATATTTTTTTATACAGCTGGGTCAGCAAATAAACGTACGGCTTGCCTTATGGTAAGCTATTACTGTAGCTTATAGACGCCTACAACACCAGGAGTATCGCAAGCGAGTCACCGACCCTACCCACTATCCCCCCTTCCCCCAGGAGCTTTGATTAATTTATTCACCACAGGAACACAACATTATTATTTAGCTGTGATTTTCTGTAAAGTCTAAGTACTTCCTCAGGTGGACTACTCCAGATTAGCAGAGCAGGATATTTTCTGCTGTACCCTACCTCAATTGTTTGTCTGATTTTTTTGTTTATAACTTTATAGCTTAGCAATGGTTTATTGTATATGTGGTTTAATTTAATGCCTCTCTTTTGTATGTTTACTGCGTGTGCCGTGGAGGCGCCTAAACATTGAATATTTGTATTTGTACAAATATTTCTTTCCTGTTTAGATGTCAGTCATTGTGGATTTTCCCACCATGTCTCGGAGAGCACGTTAAGCTGGCAGTCCCGGTTTTTATCATATGCACCTGATAGCGATCGTTACTCATACTTAGAAATATATTTGCCAACTCGCAGTGGATCAGCGGGGTGAATTAAGCTCCAATCCTTCTCTTACACGGAGAAAGAGGGCTATGTCCAGCAGTGGGATATTGAATAGAAAACTGAAATTAGTGCATTCAAATAATTAAACGAAGAAACTGTAAATAGTATAAAATGTTACAATTGTAGATTTCCTATTCCTTTTAATAATATTAGTAATAAAACGTACAAGTTATTTAAATTTAATTTGTAGAAATCAATATCTGGTAGAATCAGTTTATATCGTATCGACCAAATAAACGTTGAAGTAAAATCTATTGGACTGTCGGCGTAGTCGAGTTCTAAAGGACTTAAAAATACTTTTAATACATTTTGTGGTCGTAAGTTCATTACTCGCCTCCCTACAGCTGGGACGAAAATTTTATTTACGTAAATTGGTTAACTACATTACTTCGTTCTTCCACGAGCTCCGAAACTTTCAGAAAATAATTTCAGTATGGTAACTAGTTGCCTCTAGCACTCTCTAATACCTACAAAAGTAAAGGAAATGTTTTGTTTAAATTAATTTAAGCGTGAATTTATTAGGTATTACACATTCTTAGCGTTTTTTTCTCTCCCAAGAGAACTGTGATGAATTTTGGAATAAAAAGTATTAGTAGGGCGTTTTTGGAAATTCGAACTAGTTTTGAATTCGAAATAAATTGAAACAAATTAACATATTTTAGTTGAACAGCACTTACTGAGGTAGACCACAACAGGAAATATCCTGCTTAAAATCTGGACTGTAGTACCTCAACCTTACAGAAGATCACAGGTAAATAATACTGTTTTCTGTTTTTTGTGTCGTAAGAGGCGACTAAGGGATGGCAAAGTTCCAATAACACCATGGAACTAGCGAAGTCGACCTATGGCGGGATAGCCATCCTACAGCTGGTTTTTTAAATGCACAGACCGAGCAGAGCGAAGCGAGCAGCGTCTTCGGGGCGACAAAGTCAGCCCTGCGGTCACCAACCCGCCTGCCCAGCGTGGTGATTATGGGCAAAAACCCAAATGAGTTCGCATTTAAAGTTTAGGCCCTCAGTTCCCGGCAGCCCCGCTATTACTGGCTACGGCAGCGGCCGTGGTAAGGGTGGAGTAGAGGGTGCCAAGAATCACCGTGTTACGGGAGGATAACAATCGAAATTGCACCTGGCTACATATAATGGACGCACACTATGGTTGGACCATCACCTCATCGAACTTGAGGTAGAACTGAGTCACATTAAGTGGAGCATACTGGGGTTGTCTGAAGACCGAAGAGAGGGTGAGGACACGATGATCCTGGACTCTGGGCACTTGTTCTACTTCCGTGAAGGTGATGGGCTTTCCCAAGGTGGTGTCCGTTTTCTGGTCCACAAGACTCTCACTAACAATGTTGTGGAAGTCAGTAGTGTGTCGACCCGGGTAGCGTACCTTGTACTTAATCTCACTGACAGGTACTCCCTGAAAGTGATACAGGTATATGCGCCGACCTTGGCACAACCTGTCGATGAAGTCGAAGCCTTGTATGAAGACATTACAAGGGCCATACGTGGCACTACTTCGACTTTCTACAGCGTTGTTTGCAAGCAAGTTTTGAAATTAGAAGTTTTTATTATTAAAAAAATTTAATCTTTTTACAATCTTGAAATATCCTAAATAAAGGGGAGAAATACTCTGACTTAAAATTTAATTTATGATATTTCTTATTCATTGAAGTCACGACTATAAATGTGTGAAGAATTTCGATTAGACCAATTTTTCGTCCGTACTATTCTACATTAATTCAATAGGCGTTTAGACCTTTTAATTATGTCAAAGCATTTTGGAAAGAAAACAAAGATTTTCGAAAACGTAAAACTTAAGAAAATACAGATTAATAAAATTAGTATTTATTATGGTTAGATTCATCATCATCATCATCATTTCAGCCTATTGCAGTCCGCTGCTGGACATAGGCCTCCACAAGTCCTCGCCAAAAATGGCGTGAACTGGCTTATGATATGGCTTGGAAAGGACTTTGTCGCACCGAAGACGCTACTGCCCGTCTTCGGCCTGTATATTTCAAAGTCAGCAGTTGGATGGTTATCCCGCCATCGGTCGTTCCAAGGTGGTAATGGAACTTTGTTATCCCTTAGTCGCCTCTTACGACACCCATGGGAAGAGAGGGGCTGGCTATATATTCTTTAATGCCGTAGCCACACAGCATGATGGGATTACTCGAATGTAATTAATAATTACAAAGAATGCCCAAGATTGTTTTGGTACTATCCAGATTAAAGGTTTTTTTTTTCAAAACTAGTATTTGTCGTTGATCAGTAGCATCAGTAAAAGTATCGATAGCACCATTATACACGAGAAAGCAGAAAATTCCTAAAACCAGTAGAAAAAAATAGGCATAAATAAGTATTTATTTATTGAATTTAGTTTACTAAAATAATGAAAAACGGCTAAAGTTTATGGCGCCTCTGTGGTGACACGTTAGTAATTTATGAAAATGTAATCTTTTTGTATTTAAAATTATTTATAGTTAATCATGAATAGTTACTAAATAAACTATGCAAATATTAAAATAAAACTATTAAGGAAACAAAACGTTATGACATTTTATGAAATATTGTTTTTCAGAAACATTCCCAGATTCCCCTCTTGTATGACCTTGTCTTCAACACTCAGTGAATATTAATCAAAGAACTTTCATCGACAATAAACAACTTTGAGGTTTATATGATAATTATATTTTATTATTTTAATACAAAACGCCACACACATAAACATACGCCACGCTTCGCATATTAAAGATTACGTTACGTATGTAAAATGTCTAAAAGGAAAACCAATATGTACCCAATTCTGTGAATCTGTATAAAGCCAAGGAATTACTGATTTTGAAATAAATACCTCGAAGTACCTCGATAGTGAAATCATAAATAAAACGTCGAAAATTCTTATCAATATTAGTGCCTATGACAGTTTTACGGGTCAAAGGTTATCTAAGGCAGTTTTCAAAAATGATAATTGTTTATCTTATATCAAATACTAGCTGTGCCTGCGACTTCGTTTGCGTGGGAGATCATCTACCTGGATACTTATTTTTTGTAACGGTGTGATCCTGATGCCGTGGGAGTTATGGGATAAAAAGTATGTTGTTATGTTGTCATGTGGCCTTCTCTATCTTGTTTTAGCCGTTTCAAAGACATGTACAGAGTACAGACATGTAAACAAACATTTAAAATCGTTTCTATAAAAAGTATATATGTAGTTTTTCCGTTAATTTCTAGATAAACAGTAGCCTATATATTAATCCACAACCTCTTCTATCTTCAAGTAAAATCCCATAAGATACGATTTAGCCATTACAAAGACTAGCCCGGACAAACAGAGACATACAGTATTACACACAATAAGTATCAATACGCAGATAAAGTATCGTGTAAATATCTATATGGACCTGAAAAACACCGTTATTTTAAAATCACAGACAGACAATTCAATTTTATTTATATGAATAGAATAGATGTACCTACACAATTTCTATACTATTTCCTTTTAAAGCTGTACGAGTATTTGTGTAACAAAACATACGTATTAAAATCTGACAATTGTATTGTTATTATTATTCTCTAAAAAATATTGAATGCATTACTAAAGCTAACAATAAATAGACTTAAGTTTTTACATAAATACAATTATCTGACACTACAAGATTGAAGCTTATTTATTTATCATCTCCACATAAGTCCTCGAATAATTAAGCTAATATTGTACTATCAGAATTCATAGATGGCAGATGATGGAATGGCTTATAAATATGCTTAGGTAGTTACTTGTAAAAGCAATTTTTTGACAAAATAGCTGCGAGGTCGTTGCGATTTTTTTTAATATAAGTTTTACAGCCATGGGCTCGTAAGTGCTCATGCCTTTTTATTTACATTTTAATTTTCAAAGCGTTGAGGCGTATTATTTTCAACACTGCATGGTTCAAATTGTGAACTAAAGCTTATTTGGTCGTTGCGATTCAGTTGGTATCTATCTTGTTACCCAGTGGTCAAAATTCGACCATAATTAATTTAAATTATAAGTTTGAACAATATTAAAGTTCTGATGTCAAATACTATACTTCTATAATAATAAACAAAAGATTATATCCGCCAACCCGCATTGGAGCAGCGTGGTGGATTAAACTCTGATCCTGCTTCTATATGGGGAAAAGGCCTATGCTCAGCAGTAGGATATTACAGGCTGAAGCGTAAACAAAAGAGCATAATTATATGCATGTGTGTGTCAAATACATGGTAGTGTGTGTAATGTTTTTATTTTTATTTTATTGCTTTTATGTTTGTCTATGCATAATTTAAAAAAAATATTAGCATTCTGCACTCCTTCTCTATGCAAACTACAAGAGTGCGAAACATCATACTCCTCCGTTCGCGCAAATTTCGTAAAAACGATTAAAACTTGCTAGTTTGTTCAGACTAAACTAATTTTATTGAAGTTGGCTTTGTTTACATATCATATACATACATATAAATAATGCTTAAAATGGGCAACACTTAACGATATTAATTTATATAATTTTTTATTTACAAATTTATTTCTATACAATTTAGCAATAACATCTTAATATAAAATATATAACAAAGGAATTCCTTTTCATAGAAAATGTGTCTTACTTCAGCAATGACGTATTTTTGAGAAATATATTTCACCAAAGACGTATTCTAATCTGAAGTAAATATCTTCATTTTACTCTCAAGGTCGAGGAATGATTGTTAGTCGTAAACAATGGCCACACCGAAATAAAACGATCTCTTAAGTGTTGTAAAGGATGCTGCACATGTAACGTTTAATTTAATGTTTTAGCAATTTTAGAAGACAATAATAATAATAAAAACGTGTCTTTTTTAATAATTGGATAGGGAAGCTGTTTATACTAATTTATTAATTAAACTTGAACGTAATGTATATAAAGCTGATTTTTTTTCATACTTTGTACGACAAGTAGAACGTTAGTGTTTTACAAAAATTAAAAAAAAAATCAATACACATGCAAATGTAATATTTTTAGGTTGTGAGTACGCATAAAATGTGTTATTGTGAACTAACCTCTGCCTGAGCAGTGTAAACTTTATGAACTCCTTCCTAAATTAACAATTGAAAACATCTTGTTATTTGAAAATAAACTAAAGCGTTTCTCTTTACGAAATTACGTTTGAAATAAAGTTTACAACTTCCATTGTTTATGGTGTCTAAGGTACAAAAAAAATGTTCGTTTGTATGTAATCGACGAAGTCGAAAATTATTTAGCCCATTTTGAAAATTTGTTAGAAATCTGTGTAATCCAAAGATAGCATAGTCTGTAGCTTAGTTCCAAGCATCATACATAAAATAGGCCATTTTACGTTCTGCCTCTTAATAGTATGACAAAAATTAATTCATTTGGACATTGTGTTGTCAAAAATGAATTGTGTTCGTATGGTATTCTGACATAAGTTGTGGCGTTAACTAACACAATTTAGATCAACTTATATAATTTTACTTTATAAATGACGATCCCAACGAGCATTTGAAGCTTACTGGAACAAAGATGCTGATTTAGAAATTTAAAAATCAACAAACTATTAAATAAATAAATATCTTATAATATAGACACACGGTCGTCTGTTCTTATGGTAAGCTACTTAATGCTTATGTATAAATGTGTGTTATAGGTAAAAGTCGGCTGATATAGTTAAATACTTTTTTCTATAAATATACACAGAAATATTACACCCAGACTCAGGCTGAAATCGAACTCGCAACCCACGTAGCTGGAAGCACTACAAACTGCGCCAACGAGTTAGTCAAAATTATTTGTCGAATTATTCTCAGAAATCCGATCCCAGTTAAATGTATTTTTGTTTAAAATCCTAAACAAAAAATATTATAAAACATAAACTTGATTAGATAAAATTCAAGCAGCGTAAAGGATGTCAAAGATTTTACGTGTTCCGGGCGTGAACAGAATCTCATCTAGCCGCCTTTGTTCAAACAACTGACACGCAGCCTGAATATTCAATAAACTCTCATAAGCATCGAGTCTTGCCACATCTGTTTATTATTCGGTAACCTGAAAATGATTTGCTGGGTATTTTAAACGCATGTTGCCTCTTGTCATGAACGTTTACCACACTGATTGATAACGGTATTCCAATAAATTACGCCGACATTGCGAAAAATCTAGGTTTTCTTATCTAGGAAAAAATTTAGCAGTGATATGTTCTGTTCAAAGCATATTGACGAAATTTCTAAAAAAAATATATTTCTCATTTCAATATACCTTACGATTCTTCAATATTTTCTTCCTATTTAAACTAAAATACGAATTATTCAATCACTTATACTTCATCTTCTTGACTATGCTGATTCTTGTTATCTTGAATAAGAACTGAACTGAAGAACAAGTCAATAAACTTGAAGGCTGCAAAAAAAATTCGTTTTTGGACTGTACAAGTTCGATCACATCACTAAGTTTCGAGCTGAACTCAAGTGGCTTCCTATTCGACTTCGCAGGGATAGCCACATTCTCTGTCTCCTTTATAATATTTTATTCAATCCTTCGTCACCTAATTACCTCCGTGAGCGCTTCCTATTTTTATATCATCCTGGTTCCTCAGTCTAACGTCGAAACTCCTATTGTGAATTCGTTATCACTTCTCAAGTATTATTTTCTTCTACTGTTACTGTCCAGACAGCAACGAATATTTGCATACAATTTCGTACGTATAAATATTAAAATAATAATAATAAATAGTTAGTAGAAATAAGTCTTCCCATTTTAGAGAGCATTGATAGTGCACAAATAAGCTAAAATTTTACGAGAAGAATGTGTTTAGATAACATTTATTGTTTTTATGAATTTAGTTTGATTGGAGATGCTCTGGTGACATATTTCATTGTTTCCAGTTTTAATGATATCATAATATTACTTCCATTTTAACCAATAGCCCTTGATAAAATTGTTTCAATATTTTAAATATACCTAGTCCAATCCTATTACGTCGTTTACGGACCGTAAATCCTAAGGTAATAGCCGTAAAGGCACGCAATAAAAGCTGAGAAGAGAGCCTATTGGTACCAGACTCGGGGAGGTAATTTAGTACTGAGGGCCTCGGGAGTGCATTTAAATGGAAACACAATGACCAGACATTTTTCATTTTACTATAAAAGCTTATAAATATTTTGTCAAGCGTATAAAATCAGGATCTATTTAACTTTGGCAAAATTTATAGTATCTTTTTTTATATAATACCATAAACAAAGAAAATGCGTGAGCATAAATGGTTTTAATTCGTTCTCTTTTACGTTGGAGTGCGTTGGTATTTTGTAGTTTGTTTTTAAATTTGGTTTGTAGATACATATTTAACTACCCGAAAAAAATTATCGTTTATTGCTTTCATACCACGATGGAATTTAAGGTTCGTATTATAACAATATTTCCGCAGAACGCGAAGTAATGTGAAAAAACCAGAACTAGAGCGTTGACGTAAATATACGAAATTAATGGTGTGTTGATATGAATATATTATATATATTATATGTATTCAAATGAATATAGCATCGCATTAAAAGTTTCGAGCTCCTTTGTTTTAGTTTAGAATGAACGATATTTTGCATAATGTTTATATTACTTTTAAAATATATGTATATATACATATATATTAAAAGAAATACATTAAAATTACGCCCTTCCACTCGGACAAGATGCAGTCAATTATTTTAAATATCTAGTAATTATTATGTTAGTAGGTACTACGTTAGTATTAAGCAACCATTTTAATATGTATATATATTATAAATTTATTATAAAAAATTACGAGAACTCAATATTATAAATACGATATTAAAATTTAATTTTATTTTGGTGCCGTAAAATAAAAATTCTTATCAACAATACGAACATGTGACCAACCACACTCTTGCCACATTACACACACAAGTACACAAAGTTCAGTTTTATTTTGTTGTATGAATTAATTATAATCGTGTAAAATTTTAATTTTTTTTCTACTTTCTCTAGTTAACAATAAATACATATTTTATCAGCTACTTTTTCACGAGGATATTTCTATACATCTAAAAAAAAAAAAAAAAATACTACTTAAAAATTTCTAGACATAAAAAGAGTATAAAAGATACTTGCTGATATTACCCCAAAAATAGATTAAAAATCACGAAATATTAACCCAACATAATAATAAATGTTAAAACTTTTAATTATAAAGGTTTATGTAAGCATAAGATGTTATGTATATATCTCGTTAGTGTACATTTAGTACTCTTTGATAGGCATATAATATAAGCCTTGTAATGAAAGTTCGGTTATATCAATACTTTCTAAAACTTTATTAATTAGATAATTTTATATATACATAAACACTTTGCAACAATTATGGTTTGTGTATTTCAAACTCTGAAGATCAAGTTATGCCCTAAAACTTTACCTAAATAAGCCAGCTGTTTCAGACTCTTAAAATAAAGTGTAGCAAACATTTTTGAACAAATTTTAATGATTTGAATAAAATTAAAAAGTGATATAATAGTATGTACCGACATTTATTCTTTACAAATATTACAGAAAAGTTAGGATTAGGTTCAGTACGTGCATTGAAAATTGTCTTGTACTAGCTGAACAGTGACTTGTGTACTTTTATATACTGTGCCATAATTTTTTCTTTTCGTGAATATATCGATTTCTTTTATACAAACCTTGTGAAAATAAAGAATGCATAGAAAGAATTACTGAATTTGATGTATAAACATTTCGGTTATTTTTGTAGATAACTCTTCCTCTGAGCAGAAACAGTCCTTAGTTAAATATGTAATTTTAAGGGACTCTATTGATGATAGTGATATAGGTAAAATAAGCTTAACTTCAAAAGTGACAACGGTCAAATTACTAATTTGGCATTTATCTATAATACCCGTCAAATTTCAAATACAGATAAAAACAATTTTTTTTGTTAGGAAAATTCTTAATAGAGGTAAAACAAGCCCTAAGGCCGATTTTATCTCCTGCTTTATATATTCAATCTGTAATTTATGTCCGAGACAATTTTTTTCAGCAAATCAGTAAAACAGAACCTCGCGATATGTGTTAAATACGCACGCTCATCCAAACATTTAACATGTGATTGTCATTTATATGTTATTTTTCACTTGATAATTTTGCATGTAAATATAGCCCACGTCATTGGTTCTTAGCTTATTTGTATTTTAAATTTTTTATTTATTCAAACGGAGTTATAGTAAAACAGTAGTGACCGTGCCGTAGGTATATTGTAGTCGGCGCTTAGGTAATACGAATCGCAGTTTTTAACTAGTGTCAAGTGTTTTTTCACGTAGGTAACTTTAAAAAATACGCACGCTTTACATAATTAATGTATTTTATTACACGTACAATTCTTAAATTACTTCATTTACACAAAATCTATCAATAACGACGAGTCTTCATCGTAATAAGATTATCTAAGCCATTACTTTAAAAATTACATTTCCACTTACACTCTTCTAACCATTATTATTTGCGAGTAGAAGTAGATTTTTATGTACCGAAATCACTAAAAAAAATATTACAAAATGAAGATTCAAAAACACTTTAATATCACGTTTACTTAAATAAAGTAAATTTAATTTATATTATACTCGTAGAAATTTGAAGTTTGTTGAATTCAATAATGTCTGCAACAGCGTTATATTCGGATCCTTATTATCATACAATAGACAATTTTAAAGTCTAGACAACTAAATCGAGCGGATTTGAATCCTTATACCTATGTTACCACCCTTTTCAAACTGCTAGTGGATATGCTATTTGCTTTTGATTCAGTCTTTTAATAAAATCATTTCATGTGATCACCTCAGGTAATAAAAAAAAAACATTCAATGTTATAATAATTTACTAGTTGTGCAAACAATGTTGCGAAAACGTATATAAATATGCATTTTTAATTTGCTTTTCCAATTTCACGCTTTTGATAAAGGTACCCTGATTTAAATATTAACAGAAAATCGTTTAACATTGTAAAATTTATTCTTTGATAATAATTTATGCTAAAATAAACAAGAAGAGAGGTAGGATGATATGCATGAGATATACATGAGATTGAAGTGGTTACTATTATATTATTTAAATAATATAGTATGTAGTCAAGATATACGAGGTATATATTCATTTATTTTTATTTTTTTATATAATAATCATATTATATTATATGACTGTAAGAGTTATTTCTACTAGAATCAAAGCAGTTGGTGCATTAAAAATCTAATAAGAAAAACGTAATTAATAAAAGTACGTAGGCACATTTGTAATTTCATATATAAAATAATAACTTAATAAATATAAATTTATAATATAATATTTCAATTCAAATGCTACTTTACCTGTAGTTAATTTTAAGTTAGATAGTTAAATTGTATTTTTTTCTCTAACATATCAATGTTATTTATTTATTTAATCTTTGTTAAATATCTTTTTTTAAATTTGTATTTAATCAAACATAATTAACATTTGAAAGAGGATCTTTACTTAATATACGAATGTAACATTACAGATGTTTGTCTAAATTAAAACAATTTTTTAAAGATATTATATTATCCCTACTAACATACTTTAAATATGTAACAATCATATCATATATGTAAACAAAATATTATATTATAAATCTTTATTAATAAAAAATAGTATTAAACTACGCCCTTTATCCATTATGTACGTACATACAATGAATTTAACTCACTAATCTACATACATCGTAACCTCCGCATCAGCGATTTACACCAACAACGCGCCCATTTCACAAAACAGTTTGTAAATCTTACGGTCTATTTAATAAATCTATTTGTCAAACCCCGACGAAGGCTGAAGTCGGTGAGTTGATCAACATCATTGACTACAACTGACTATTTCAACATTTACAGATTTGCTAATATCATAGAGACCTATACATTTTTGTTTTGGTTATATTATTTGAGAACCTGTATTTAACGGAAAGTTTTCGATGATACATATATGTATATTTAAAAGACGAAGGATTATTTTATTGAATACAAATAATTGTCGTTAATTGGTAAGTCACTTTTAGTGGAATATAAACTGTCTGTTTTTAGAATTTTTGTTTATAATATCGATTAAGGGCAAAGACGCACAAGGAAATTTATAAAACTACAAAAAAATGCCTAAAGTATTAAATATATTTATTTCAGTTTAGTTATCTTTTATTATCGTTACTTGGTAAGAGGCAATTACAAAACGTTGAAATTTAATTATGTCGCTGATAGCTTCGTGACGGGTAGAGCTAAAAGCGGGCATAATTACAGAAATTGCAACGACCATTGGAATAATGTTGATGAAGCCTCTTCAATTTCACCTTTACCCGACAACGCGCCATCAATTTAGGAAGGCTTTAATTATGCCGTCGTACGTAAGCGTTTAACCAAATAACCTAAATTGCGAGTTTAAAACCTAAAAACTCAAAAACGTTCCATAGTTGCCCGCTCGATTTGAAAATATATTTTCGGGTCCAAAAGACTATTTTTAAAGGTTACGTTACTGACTATAAAATATAACGCAGGAGTGGGATAGTCAGATATATAAATTTATAGACTTGGAAAATCTTTCTATGGTGGACACATTTTTCAAGAAGCGACCTCACTGGACATGAATTTGAACTTATACATAGAAAGATATGAACTAGATTTTATGTGGACCAAATTGAAAATAAATATTGTTCAGTAGCTTACTTTTTCTAAATAGTGTTATACCAAGCATCTAAAATTTTAATGTGATATACTCGTATAATAGTCTCGTATAATAGTCTCGTATAATAGTACTCGTATAATAGCTCGTGAATGCTTTTGTTCAAAATAACGAATACTTATGCTAATATAGAATACACCGAACTGGCGTTTCGACTTAATTTCATAAACGTCACTATTAAACGATGTAGTAGCTACTTCATACCGATATATGTGGGATAATAATTTACGTTTCAGTCTATGGAACCCAGAATACCCACTAAAACCCAGCGGTGCCCTCATCGTCATAGCGGGGCACCTCAGGTTCGCTTAGTTATGGAAGCAACATGCGAACTGAAGTTAATTACCTGCAACAAAACACACCATATATTAATTGAATAAAATAAAAAAGTATTTTACTTTTAAAGCGAATCAAAAGAATCAATCAGAATAGCTCTATGTTAAGATTTTTTTATTTAAATTAAAGTAAGTAAAATATTGTATGAAATTAAGTGAAAATAATACAATAAATTTTATAGATATCATTAAATTTATTTTGATTTATAGTCTTAAGTTAGGTTTTCTCTAAAATAAACTAGTAAAACAGGTATCATCAAAAACCCTGCCAGTCTACATTCGTCCAATTACAACTATGTTTAATTTCCTCGGAGGCTTTCAACAAAGTACATTCGTACAGAAGGTCAGCTATTAAGCGAGTTGGTGGACCGTACAATGAACAGATAAATTACATTGAAGATCGCCACAACTCCGAAATATTACATTTGTGTATAGGTCTGTTTTCAACTCTCGGAATCATATCATCGAATAGTTTATCATGCGATTTGAATAGGTTTAAAGGCTTATAGCTGTAATATTATTTAAATACTTGTGCGTTGTACTGTATTGATCATGCCTAATATATAATCGTCTCTTTCTGATATGCTAAACTAAGAAACAAATTAAAAGTACTGTGGCTGTTGCGCTGGCGGTTGCGGGTTCAATTCCCGCACATGGCACGCATGTCTATTGGCCATACAGATGTTTGTCATGATCTGAGCATTTGTACTTACGTATTGCGTGTTTGCGGACCCCCAACATAGGAACTATTCATAATGGGGGCCGTTTATTGTGAGACGTTTATTTAATTGATTTAATATTATGGCACCAAAATTTAATAGAAAAATCACGCGAATTGAATAGGTTTAAAAGCCTATATAAGTGTATTGTTTAAATACTTGTGTAAATGTAAAATAACACCAGTATTACGTAAATTAAACTATTGATTTATTTGATTAATGCTCGAAACGATGATTTACAAATATCTCTTTCGGATGTTTGTCCGACCCACAGGGTCGAACTGAATTTATCCTACTATACTTCATGGAGCAACTTAGCAAACGCTACTTCTATAAAGATAATAAACGTTAAAAGTTATTTTAGGCTTATTTTTTTCAAAGACGTTTTTATCAATATTTTGCTCCGATCTAACCTTGATAAGTTTTTGTTTGAATTTCAATTTGACGTAGTTATGTTAATCGAATTGAAAAATAAAAATGGTTGAAGTTGACGTAAAATCTATAAAGTTTATTTTTTTTTTTTTTTTTTATATGTCACTAGGTCGGCAAACAAGCTTACGGCTCACCTGATGGTAAGCGATTACCGTAGCCTATAGACACCTGCAACACCAGAAGCATCGCAAGCACGTTGCCGACCCAATCCCCAATCCCCCCAGGAACTGAAGGAGGAGTTGAAGAACAATAGCTGTTTTCAGATCTACAATTGTTTGAAACGAGTCCCTTTTTTTGTCATTTTTCAGATACTTCCTCAGTACAAAAAGATAGAAAAACAAATAATATATTTAAAATACGCGAAGAGAGTGGCCATATTCTTTACGGCTACGGTAGTAAAGAATATAGTCACCCCCTCTCTTCCCGTGGCTGTCGTAAGACTCCGTAGTGTCGTAAGAGGCAACTAAGGGATAAGACAGTTCCACTTCCACCTTGGAACTTAAAAAGCCGATCGATGGTGGGATAATCATCCAATGGCTGGTTTTAAAATACACAGGTTTAAGACGGGTAGCAGCATCTTCGGTGCGACAATGCCAGCCCTGTGGTTACCGACCCGCCTGCCCAGCGTAGCGACTATGGGCAGCACACATGAGTTCACGCCATTTTTGGCGCGAACTTGTGGAGGCCTATGTCCAGCAGTGGACTGCGATAGGCTGAAGTGATGATGATGATGATAAAGTGATGACGTCACTTTAATGTATTGTCAGGGAGGAATTGTCTTTATTTTGTCTGTTAAAACTACTGACTAAAATTCTACAGTAAAATGAAAGTACTTTAATTATATTTTTTATTAAAGGAATGTGTTGTAGAAACGTGTGCGAATCTTCTTAAAAGAAAAGAGAAATTAAAAACATTGAACTACAATAGCCTGCACCAGATTTCCACACGGATCATTAGCTGAAGGCTCTTAGATCCTCGCTTCACGGACTAAGAGCTCGCAAACTTTTTAGCACATCTTTTAACCAATGTGTTTTGAAAAATGAATAATCTAAATATAGATAAAAGTATGTTAGACCAAGCTAGTATGGATTTGGTTATTTAATGTCAGTCACCTGCTACATTATCGTTTTTAGTTCAGTATTTTATTTATAAAGAAAAGAAACGTCAAGATGATCTTTCAAATTAACGGCATTGGATATATTATAGATGATTTTGCCAATTTCTCGTAATCGATAACGGCGTTAATTTATCAAATATCACGCCTAATTAGAACTGAATTTATATTGGTATAACAAACAAATATATTTTATATAAAAAATTAGAAATCTGCAAATTAAATATTTTTCGTCATTTTCAGCTTAGCTTTACCCTTGAGATGTTAAGGGATTGACGACGCGACGTCAGAATTGACATTGGCATTTGCAAACATACGAATACTTTCGTTGTTTTACTCTTCTTACTGTCCTCGAAATGCTAATCTGTTTAACCTTGGTATCGAGTAAACCTTATTATGTCACTATAAAACGGGCTAGATTTTAATCTTATTTGTGGTAAGACTCGAGAAAACACGATTCGATATGACTTTTTAGGTAAAATATTTAATATTGATATCTAAATAAGTAAAATGATAGAAAGTGTATGATAGTTATCACTTTTATAGGGATTACTTAATGTAATTTGTCAGATGATAAAAACCACACTGAAAAATGGATAACGCGTTCTGTATTGAGGCCAATCGAGACTTTATAAGTTTGGTTTCAAATATTTAATAGAAATATATAGGACGGAGAATAGCACAAAATTCTCATATTTTTAGCGCGTATTGAAGATTGAGGATAGGATATTTTTTTACTTAAACGTCAAAGTAGGTTCGACAAATAGTTTCCTTTCTTTTGAAACCTAAGTGATATACGAGTAGCTTGTAAATCAAACCATTGTATGGAACTTTGAATGCTTTTAGGACATAGAAAAAGTAAATAAGTAAACAGTGTACATAAAATACCGTTGATGTATAAGGGCAAAGATGTCACTAAATAAATGTTACTATCTTTTTAATAGTAAACTTAACCCTAGAAAGTAATCTGTAAAAGTTATCAGGAAAAATTCGTTCAGTCAGAGAAGCAGTAAAATTATTCTAATGTCAGGAAGATACTTTCTTCAATGTTACATGTCTTTGATTTTCTTTCATCATAACATAGTATAAAACAAAGTCGCTTCCCGCTGTCTGTATGCTTAGATCTTTAAAACTACTCAATGGATTTTGATGCGGTTTGTTTTAGTAAATAGAGTGATTCCAGACTAAGGTTTATACGTATAATACATGCATAATAGTAGAGGAACACTAACGGTCTTACTTATAAACGTTTCTTAATATTTAATCAATTGCTTAACAACGGATTAGCAAAAACCTCACTTATAAACACTATTTAGCGTTAAGAAGTCGTTAAGTAGTGTTTAAATAGCCGTCAAAATTAAACACTGCCGAGACATAGTTTAACTCTCGCTAAGCGGCAAGATGGCGGATTTCACATACTCCAGCTGTTCTATTGTGACGTCTGATCTACTTAATTGCGTTTGTTTTGTTAGAAAAAAATATGTTTGTGCTTAAAGCATGGATGGATTGGAAGATCTTCGTGATTTCCAAAATGACGTAGCTGATTTAAGCTAGATATATAGTAGCTGATTTTGAGGAGAAGAACATGATAAAAAATGTTATTTTGGTATATGTACCGTGTATGCAGACATATGAATAAAAAAGCGGTTATTTTAATATTACAAACAGCCACACCAATTTTATTTAGTTGTGTAGATGACAATTTAATTAGAATACAATAATCACAATAAAAATCGTTTATTTACTTTTAATTTTTTTACTTTTAATTTTCCAATTATTTTAATATTACAAACAGAATATACTCCAATTTTATTTATTTGTATAGATGACAATTTAATTAGAATACAATAATCACACTAAAACTCAATAAAATGTTTACACTAAAACTTATTCATTTTTTTTTAATTTTAATAAATTAAATGAAAATGTTGAAAATTAAATAAGTACTACTATTAAAAATGAAAGATAAAAAATTATTTAGTTAGAAATTCCCGCTATAAAATATACTAAATGAGCGTTATCTGTCAAATTCACGACACTCGGACATTGTCATAGATGATATAATATGGAAAAAATAGAACTTTTAACAATTTTGTTCATTCAATTTCTCTATCTAATCGATTATTTTAGGTATAATCTGTGCCAACCATCTATGTATCGTTCTTTGTTCGTTTCTTAACTAAGTAACAGCTAATCAACGTTTATAAGTAAACAAAAGTTAAACATGGATTTATAGTTTAAGAGCGGTTTAACTAAGCGGTGGCTAAGTATTGCTTAGCGAGATTTTTATAAGTAAGACCGTAATAGTTTTAGAGGTTTCTAAAGTGAGGTCGTAAATAAACATATTTTTTTGCGCTTACATTGCAAATATTTATTTTTAGCGAAGCCGTAAGGGTCGCTATTGTATGGTATAAAACTGACAAATACTCCAAAATTAACTTTCGAATCTAACTTTAACAACCTGGCGTTCTCTTAGCTTAGAACTAATACATAAATTAAAAAACCGTTTCCGTTTGTAATCAATCCATTATTTTCAACAACCAATAATCGTATCCCACAAACAAACATATTTAAATATTTAGAAAGAAAAAGGTTAGTGAGATACAGAAAAGTTTCAAAGAATTAATTTATATGTACCGTAGTTACTATGTGACTATGCGTTTCAGCCTGTAATATCCCACTACTGGGCATAGGCCTCTTTCCCCATTTAGGAGAAGGATCCGAGCTTAATCCACTGAGTTGGTAAAATGCGGTTTGATGAATATGATTAAATTTATGTCAAATTAAATATTTAATAATATATTAGAGAAAAAAATACTAATAAGTCAAATACAAACACGAAAGTTCTACTTCAGTTACAGCTTTTCATTTTCCTTTGTGCTCTAGCACAACAGGAAATAAATATCCCGCTTAAAATCTGGACTGTAGTACGTCAACCCTACAGAATATCACAGCTAAATGATAATGCTTTTAAGCAGTGATGTATTCCTATGGTGATTGAGGTGACCAGAATTCCTAGAGGGATTGGGGATGGGGTCGGAAATGCGCTTGCGATACTTCTGGTGTCCCAGGCGTCTACATTGTCTTGTTTGCCGACGTAATTGTTTAAAAAAATATATAAATCGATGTTATTTAGATATTTCTTATATTTTATACAATTGATATAACTATATTAGTTATATAATGATCGAATTCCAGTTTCTGTATTAGAAATATCTGATAAGTGAATTAATTTATCGATATAAATATTGAAAAACACATATGTTGCTAGCATTTTCAAACGATAAAAACAATGATTAAATACGATCAATAATTATATTTTTATCTGTTGGTTTACATAACAATATGATAGTAAAGTACATTAAGGACTAAAAAATTACATAATAATTCCAACTTTCTAGATAAGATAGAGCTTGCACATATATTAATACATATACATACAACAGAAACCCTGACCTGAACCCCGGTGTTCTTGAAAGTCTTAGGGCCTGTTTTACCGATAGCCGTTAAAGCTATTTAACGTATGACGGTAATCAACAGATATAACCTTATAATATATTTTTTCATAATGGCCATTTCATCTATAGAATATCTGTATTCGCTATCTGTGAATATAAAAATTGCAGTTTATTAATTAAGGTGGGACATGCCCTAATGGCCTATTTTACTACCTACTGCTGTTAAAATCTATTCGTTTCTTATGTGCAAAATAAACTTTATAAGCAATCGGTGAAGCTGGCCCTTATAATCTTATTCCTCCTAGGTTTTTCTTCATTTGTGTCGCCAATAGTAATGTTATTTTATGTAGATATAAATACCTAGACATCCAACTAGTAAATACTCTCATTCACGATTCTGATACGAACTGCTAAGGCTTCCACGCTGTTACTACCCTTGTTAACTAATATTATAACTTAATATGACTTTTTTTTTCATACAATTAGGTCGACAAACAAGCGTACGGTTCACCTGATGGTAATCGATTACTGTAGCTTATAGACGCCTGCAACACTAGTAGCATCGCAAGCGCGTTGCCGACACAATCCTCAATCCCTCCAGGAGCTCTGGTCACCTTACTCACCAACAGGAACACAACATTGCTTGAAAACATTTTTTATTTAGCTGTGATCTGATCTTCTGTAAGAACGTGGTACTACGTTCAGTCGGGCTGCTCCATATTTTGAGTAGGAAATTTCCTGGTGTGCCCTACCTCAGTTAAAAGAAAACTGACTTTTACTTAAAGTAAAACAAGGGTAAAATAAGAGTGAAACTCTTTTTAGGCAAATGCTTCTCAAACTTAGGTAACCTTATCTTTTTTTAGAAAATATTTTTCTTCTGTATGTATGTCGTTAATAATTGTGTAGCTTATAACATACATAATTAGAATTTAAGCATGTCAAATTAAAATATAATTGGTTCGTTACGTCACTTTGATGTAAATACATATTATTATTTATTAAAAAAATAATAATTTGCGTGTCGTAATTATTTCTAGGAATATCTGACTGTAAAGATTTTTATGTATTCAATAAATAAAAGATAATATACAAGTTTCGCTATCAAAGGATTAAAACTGTATCTTCTTTTAAGCTATCTTTGAGCGATACCAGTAATTGACAAGTTTTATGTTATTCAATTATATAAGTAGTGATAGTGTTTAAATATAAGTACATACATGACTAAACTTTTGTTTTAAATAAGTAAACGAATCTCAATTAATATGTTCCCAGAATATTACGCCAGCGGAAATGTCAGTTTCCTCTTCATTCATTTAAAAAATTATTTTAAAACTCATAAGGTTATTTCTTAAACATTTAAGTTATACAGGGACTTTAATTTGACCTTGCATTATAAACGGACGCTGGAATTGAGTAGGGAGAAAAATGTGTATGAACATGTAGTTTTTTTTTTTGTTCTTTGAATTAATTGACGATTTTATAGACTGAAAAATATACAGTATATTTGTTAATCGCCTGTTTCTTAACAGATAGCTTTGAGAAGGCTCACAATATTTAGAAATAAATGTTGGTGTTAATACAAATATACGGGCCTATGAGTGAGAATCGAAACCATTATTGAAGATTAATTACCACTATACCTGAACGATATTATTATTTCCCAATTAATAAAATTAAGTTTTCATATCTAATTTGTCAATTATGGCAATTTAGGTAGTTAAGTATGCCATATTCACTTTAAGTGTAGCGCTTGAAATATACATTAATATGCGTAATGTGTTTTTACGTTTTCGCTAACGCACGTGGAATAATTAATTTTAACACACCACTTTCAGTTCTGCCGTTACAACTGTACATAATAACTGTATTTCTCTGAAATGACATTTTTTCCTTGACATAGGTCACAATATGTATGATAGTTTATTATATTAGAAGATATTATAAATATTACGAAAACCTGTTTACCTATCAAATTAATTAGATATTTAAATGTATTAGGCCATTAACTTAAGCAACTTTATCATAACAAGACATTTTAATATATTAAACATAATTTTAAATTCACATGACTTGTTAGTTTTTAAGTTTAAAGACATTATTTCCATTTTTATAATACCTGTTTAAGAACGTAAATACGAACATCGTTTTGCATAACAGACCAAAGCCTTGTAGCTGAGATAATAAATAATAATTAACGGCATTCTCATTTGTCTGTAAATAATATTTACATGAACGTGTACTTATATTATGTAACATTTTAATACCTTACCATTTCAAAATAAAGAGATAATCCTTAGAAATATTTGAGGACAACCGGAATCCTTTGCATATAAAATATACAGATAATATTAAAAAAAAATAAGACGAACAATTTATCAAAACTAAGTAATTATTGTTAATAACAGCGAGGAAAATAGGTAAAAGCATTATTAGTCTAGTTTATAATCTTATATATAAAATTCTCGTGTCACAATGTTAGTTAAAATACTCCTCCGAAACGAGTGGACCGATTTTTATACAATTTTGTGTGCATATCGTGTAGGTCTCAGAATCGGTCAACATCTATTTTTCATATCCTTAAGTTATAGGGGGGGGGGATTAAGGGGGTTAATAACGTATATGACAAAACAACGTTTGGGGGATCAGCTAGTAATATTATATATACTTATTCATCTAACATACGTACGTGTATGTTAGATGAATAAATCGTATGGTTCTTGCTTGAGACAAAAACAAAATAAGACTCTAAACTAAGGATATAAAGAATATAATTGTGCTTGCTCGCAAACGAAAAAAAAAAACCTACGTCAATTACAGCGACAATTAAATGCGCGGTATCAAAGATTACTCAAAAAGTGGTCATCAGATGTCAATAGAATTTAAATGGAATCACAAGATAAGCATCTTTTGATTAAACAAGAATCATCAAAATCTATATAGCCAATGAAAAATTATGCGATATAATACAACGTAGGTCGAGGAAAAAATAGTCAAGAAAATACGCATTATTAGATAGAACTCGAAAAGTACTTTTTTTTTTTAATATCATATCAAAAATTGAATTCACAAATGTTTAGAATTCCTAATGTGTTTACGCATTATTAGATAGAACTCGAAAAGTACTTTTTTTTTTAATATCATATCAAAAATTGAATTCACAAATGTTTAGAATTCCTAATGTGTTGGTAACACAAAAAATAAAATCGTACATATCGAAAAGTACTTGTTTAGATCTAAGTTAAATTTAAATAGAACCACACGATAGCCACCATCTTTTCATTAAAAAAAAATGTCCATCCATTCCATTCAGTCAAAAGTTCTGAGGTACATACATAAAAAATACAGTCGAGAACTTCCTTCTTTTTTGGAAGTCCGTAAAAATTTGCAGTAGGTACACGGTGTACTTATAAAGAATACTATCTATCTATCTATATACGCAATTCTTACGCAACATATTTTTAATAACACTTAAAAGTAATACTTTTAAATCTTATTTATATATTATATCAAAAAATTTGGTAATCTCACTGAGGAAGTGCTAAAACAAAAATACGTCAATCGCATGATAATAAATTATCAAAGGTTTTAAATCAATGAATACCGATAAAGTTAGACATCACTCCATTATGCAGAAATATTTTGCTACGCAATTCCTTTTATCTTGTGCAAACAATCAGCATGCGAAAGCCATTACACAGTGACACATCACGAGGTCTTATCTCTGATAAGATCAACATTAACTAGACTGTAGGCGCTAACAAGCAACTGGCTAGTTGGAATAGAAAATAAAAATTTTCAACAGAATTTTCGAGGGTCTATAACATAACCATTTATGAAAATAATTTGTCAACTATTCCACATAACACCTATAAAAAGTTACCTTGTCGTAAGGTTAACTAATATTCTTTTTTTTACAATTTCGATTCTGAATACGGAAGTTTATTTTGTTGTTCTAAAACATAAAACTATAATTCTTATTTAGTTTGGGCATATGTATATAATAATTATGTATGTCGTTCGGACATCGTAAACGCAAATTTTGAAATCGAAAACGAGTATTGTGATATCAAGGTGATATTGTGTAAATCCAATTTAAAATTCTAAATATTCTAATGTTAAAATAAATTTTGCAATCTATACTTAAAAATAACGTCCAGGCTGACTAGCTGACTGATTTATGAAAGTCTATAAGCTATTGTACTTGAAATTGATGGTAGAGTTGTTTCTTTTTAAAAGATTTTTGGAATTTCCTGTATAGAAGTTTGCATATCTTTCATACACGAACTCAGTTTTTAATTGTAAATAAATTGAGTTTTGAAATTTTTAAAAATGTTCATTCTAAATAAATAACATTTAATTGTCAATTTTAATTTATATGAAGCTTTTCCCACGGCTACTGCTTCGCGTACATTGATATTTTTGTCTTCTATTCTGCAGCTTCGTAGTCATAGAATGTCAATACTTTTTCTTAATAGTGTAGATTTGTAATTAAGGGAAAAAATGTATTAAATAATTTGTTTCAGAAATAACGTACTAAATACATGTCATACAATGTCAACTTTATTCGAAATAGGCTCTGGTGTATTTGCACGTATAAAATTTTGCTTTTATAATATAAGTAAGATAGATTTAGAAAAATGCAAACAGTATTATTTTTAACTCATACAAAAGTGAGCAAATAATTCGAACCAAGATACTGTAGAGATGCAAAATTATTTAAACAAAAGAAAGGAAAAAAATTAAGAAATAATTTTTTAAAGGTAGGGTAAGGTTTATGGTACAAAGGTCGGAGAAATAATGAATATGCCGATGCAATACGGTTTGCTTACTCCTTTTGACTGTTAAAACATTTCATCTACATTAATATCATTTTTTATTACAAAGAATAAGGAGAATATAAAATACAAACGTAACTGGTAACATAAACGTGATTTGTGTGTAACTTGATCCATATTTCGAGCAATAGCTATACACTGTTTATAGTTTATAAGCACCATAAAAATTCATTGCCGGGAAATAAAAACAATATAATTATATGTGTATTATATGCCGGGGTCAGATTTTTTCGTTTAGACGTATGCTAACCCTTTCTTACCTAAGAATTTTTGTAAATGTTAAATATACTTATATTTTCAGTTCCTTTTTTATTATGCGTCGTTATTATAAATTTTACAGTCCGTAACCTTTCTCAATAAACTAGACCAGTTGGTATTTGTTCAGTTTTATGTGTAATTAATGCAAATAAACGCAAAAATAAATTTCAATGGTTTTATTTTATTACTATGGATGATCTTTTGTAATATTTAAAAATATAAATTGAATGAACTTTCTATACAACTTACTATATTTCGCTTCATAGTCTAAATAATCCAAGTTCATGAGTCCAAATCTATTAATACAAGCTAAAGTATGGAATGTTTTGTGGTGTTAAATACCCACTAACACTATAGTTTATCAAGTGTTTGTCATTTTAAGAGTACGACTATGATGAAGACGTAAATATACAGTGCAATATTTCTTTCTGGGTAGCCTACATTTATAAGAGTTATTACGAGGAGACAGAAATACTCGTATTATATTTAATGAAAGTATTAATTCAACATAATACGAGTAGGTAGGTCCTTTTCCTCTCTAATCTTTTCTCTACATTTCATTCTTATCCTCATTACTATTTCTCTGCTCTTGCCATGCAATGGATTTGAATATATCACCAAAATATCGTCACTGGGCTTTCGTGTAAAAAGGGAAATAAAAAAATAATTTAAAAAAAATCCGCCTGCGTGAAGAACAACTAATAGAAAATCAACTGAAACAGCTGGAACAAGATAAAAATTCAATAATTACACAAAGTCAGCGAAATAAATCGAAACAATACCAAACATTATTTACTGTACACTTAAAAATATCAATACGGTAGTCCTTCGAAGTTTTAATGCATCATCGTACATAACATGCAGTAAGTTTTGTTTTGGTAATATTTTTTAAATTTTTAAATATATGCTATGTTATATATAAAATTTATTATGTACTGTTTCTTTCCATAAAAATTAATAAACAAATAAATAATAATAAAAAAATGTCACATACATTAGAAAGTGAATGACTGTATATTTGGCTAGAACCATACATTCGGTTTTTAAACATTACACATTTCGAAAACAATATCTTAAATCTTACCTACATTAATATGTTAAAAACCTTGAATATTTATCGTAGATTAAAATATATCTATGTACGTGACATGTAATGTCATTTAAATTAATACTATAAAATTACATCACAGCTTATCACATCCATGGCTTTTAACGAAAGCACACGAACAGTATCTACTGTAAAAAAATGCAACCAAAAAAAAAAGAAAGTCTGAAGGAAAAGTCAGAGGGATCAATAGTAAAAATGTAAGTATAGGTTATTATTTTCGCCTGACACTGTATCTTAGAATTCCCAATTTTGAAATATAATATTAAATTTGGGTATTTGGGTCACACTTTCATAACGATTTTATTTTGAGTACAATATTGATGTAATGTTTTTGATAAGTCTAGGTCCTAAGTGAGAAGGACGAATATTTCGTATAAATAATAGTAAAACCAATTTTCCTCCTTATTTTAAAATAATCTGTCATTATCTAAATAATGTTAGTGCGACCTCCCTATTTTTAAAATTCAATAAAAATAAGAACAATTATAACAAATTTAAAATAAAGTATTATTTTTTTTATAATTAGCATCACTTTTAAAACACATTCTTTGAAATGTTTTCGAAAAACGAAGATAGAATTTATTTCATATATTGCATCGTACACGATTGAAGTAGTTGAAAAAATAAGAAAAAACTTTTTAAAACAAGAAGTTTGTTTAACACATTCATACTTACACGTAAGTTTTTCGTTTTTTGGTGCAAATTTAATGTGTTCTGTTTTACTTTACACATTTTTTTTTTCATACAAGATAAAAAAAGATATTCTTTTAAGAGCTAAGTTTTGGAGCACTAAAAGTTCTCCAGATATTTACATATATTTTAAATTTAAATATATATAGATAAGTATATATATTTAAATTTAAAATATAAATTTTAATGTATATTTGTAACTGTTTAATGTTTTTATTTGTACAAATATTCATTTCCAGGTGGGATGTCTGACCTTGAAGGTCACCTCACCGTGCCTCGGAGAGCAAGTTAAGCCGTTGGTCCTGGTTGCTATCACAAGTACCTGATGACGATCGTTACTCATAGTACATACGAGTATAGCCAACCTGCAGTGGAGCAGCATGAAAAAGAGGCATATGCACCGCAGTAGGATGATACAGGCTAAAGGTATATTATTTTTTAAATAGCGAAATGTAAAAAATACGTACAGTACAAAGTTTACTAGACCGAGACTTACTATAATGAATAATAACACAGTATGCTTTTGTAGGAAATTGCCAAAGCGAGATAAGCAGTTATCGCGGTTGAAAACCACACACGTAAACTTTGACTCGTTTACTTTGATCTCGACTAAAATTGATAAGCCCTTATCGACATTTGACATTTTGTTTAAAATTTCAATATCAAGGCTTCTACTACTCACCTTTTTGAAGTATATTTCAATTACATTACATGGATGGATTACATGATCTTATCGTTAGCGGATTTGGTTTTATTTCAAAATCAGTCCAGATTTTTTAATTCATTTATAACAATGAAATTTAAAAAAAAACTATTTTTTTTTCGCTTTATAATATTCGTATAGATTAGTAGCCTGTTTTGGCTCTTCGCGGGTGCAATGTACTGAATTAAACATCGGGGAATTTCCTTTGTTACATGCACGTTACCGTTATTATACGTGCACACTGGTATGTGTTAAAAAGCACTAAGTGTTTCGTTGTTTATATACACCCGTCAATTATTCTTTGTTCCAAATTTTTGGAAATACACCGACAAAACCTGAATGTATGTTAGTACTACTTAACTTTGTACTACTACAGTATTTACTGACAATGACACTGCTATAGTGTAGTAGTACATATAACGTATGGGTGCCTAAAAAGTGATGGTTGTAGGTTCGGTTCCCGCTCGGTATCAATATTTGTATTTGTACAAATTTTTGTTTTAGGGATTGAAGTATGTCCTTGTAAAGCAAATGGTCCACAAAAGCCCAGACCGGAAACAAATTTTTAAATATAATATAGGCTATGTCACCCGCGGATAGTGTAGCTTCCCAACAGTGAAAGAAATTTTCAAATCGGTTGAGTAGTTTCGAAGCCTATTCAATGCAAACAAACAAACAATCAAATATAAATTTCTTATATATAATAATTATAATATTAATTATACAAGACATTGGCAAATCATCCGCTCCTGTTGCACTTTTGGAAGACATTAATCGAAATGAATGCTCTACGAATAACACAGACAAAAATTAAGGAAACTGTGCAGTGTTAAAGAACGTACAGAGCTTTTTAATCCTTTAAACAAAAACATATACCTAATGTTTATTATTATGTACCTAATGAAACCAATGCAAATAATGCTATTGTTTCTCGCTCGATTTTGGAATGTTTCGCTTCCACTTTTAGTAATGATGTCATCGATACTTCAAGTGAATACGATCCATAACAAATATTATTTTTGTAAAAAAAATAAAGCATGACGGTAGCAAAGTAACCTTGGATGTGCTTTAAAAGAATTACAATCGACTAGGTATAAACCGAAGTGTTTTCGTATAATTATACAATTTTGTTTTAACTTAATTTTTACTTTTTTGATAATATTTTTGCGTTCATTTATTTATTCATTTAATTATATAATAAAATAAAATTAAAAAGAAAAACGTTGGAATACCAAAAGCGTAATAAGAAGTTCGCAGTGGAATGGGTAATAAATCGTTTCAAATTATTACAAAAACTATGGTACTCATATGCAGAATATACAGAAGTACCTTGCTAGAGTAGTTCGTATATGAAGATATAGTAAAATTTAAAAAAAGGTCTAGACTTTTTCACGCAAAACGTGATCCTACGGAACCCCTATTTGGAGGAACGTAGTTAGGAGTCGAACGCCCTATATGTATATTGTATATAACAAGTTGCATTTAGCAGCTACGTTCGCGTACAAGTAGATCGTACATACATTTAAAATAATCCAACCAGTTAATAAAAAATAAGATAGCTGAAATACAGTAGAATCAGTTTTTACAAAAAAGGTCAAAATAATCACCATGAAATTTTTGGAACGAAGTTCTTTATGGGCCGTTGCGGAGGGGTACCCTAGCCGGCGAAAAACGTCTGTAACATTAAACAAAGGTTTAAGATTCTTATGTATGTCATGTATGATGGCTATACAGTGTCTAATGTATAATCTGGTGATAACTGTTATTATTATTGCAGTTTGCTTTTATTATTATATCATTCGATAATGATTATTATATATTTTTTATAAATCATTGTAAATAAAATAAAGGAGTTTAGATAATTTTGTGAAGTAGTTTTATTTTATTTTTATACTATAATTATAAAAATGTATACCCAAATAATTAATTATTTTCTTTATACCTCGAATAGAACTTGAAATATATATTTTATAATAAGGAACTTCGTTCCTACCTGGAATCCTACGAAGCCAGGTTTTTTAAGTTTCGACTTTTATGCTTCACAAATAGCAGCAAAGCTACGATTTAAATTTTCAATTTCCGTTTTATTAATTCACTGGTGGCGTTTCCAAAACTGATAAAATAATTTTTGATCACAGGTATGCAATTTCAAACATATGTATTTTGGTGTATACTTTCATTCACTATTTCACTACATGGTGTATGTAGGACGGAAGGTATCTAGCACTAAATGATGAAGGAACTTTATTTATTAAATTCCGTGTACTTTCGATAATCCCATGATGAATTAATCAGTTGACAGAATATTTTGTTTCAATAAATTTTACTACATTTAGAAGATTAAATAAATTATCAACATCCTACATACAAAACCAAAATACAATCCGGGATTATGCTCAACAGCCGTAAAACTGGATTATCCCTTACTCAGTAAACCATAAAGGATAATCATATAAATAATGTTGTTAGCTGCTCTATTTTCAAAGCATCGACGTAAAGAGTGGAGTGTCATTGTAGGTTCACCTATATATCTGTAGCATCCTATTTCAGAAACTGGTGAATCAATTTCGATCTAGTTTCTTTTATTTGTTGGTGATTCAATTGAGTGTTGTAGCCTACTATTTAAGATAGTCTCTTTAACTGTTTGAAACTTATCAGCTTTTTTTTAAACCAATAAAACATTAGAAACATTTACACAGGCTTATTTGTTACTCATGAGGTATCTCACTATAAAAAATGCTTCACCATCAACACACAACACACAATACACAAGCACAAAAACCCAGATCTCGACAAACAGCTATATGGCCAATACAAATGTCTGTCATAATTGGGGATCGAACACGCGACTGCCACTGCAACAGCCAGTATTTTGAATGCTGCGCCAACGCGTTATCGTAATTATACCAATGCTAAATTATAAAAAGTAACCCTAACACCGCAATTTGCATGTGGATTTTGTATAATGATCAACTTGTATAATTAATTTTTAGATAAATGCCTTAAGAGAAATATTTATATTTTTATTAGTAGCAACACTGCATTCATAGACATAAGAATGTAGTGTTGCTTATAATTAGAGCAACAATAACTAATGAAACAAACGTCATAGGTATCATTGAATAATTTTTGTTGTATGCTCTGTTAGCAACCATTATTTAAGTAAACATATTCTAGTTATTTTACTGTGTCCCTTAAAAAACTTTTTGAATATATTTTCAAACTAACTCTTACGTCTGAAATAAATTTACGTTTTAAAGTAATTATAATAATTCTGTCTTATACGTCTCGTTTTACTTTAATTCCTTTAATTCCAAATGTATGAATGTTACAACAAGAACAAAATTTCTTTATATTAGTATGGAAGATCTTACAAAATTACCTTATAAAGCCTCTTTTTATGTTAGTGGATGAAATTATGACTGTCTTTAATCATTAAGTTGCCACGTGTGCACTAAAAAGGGACACGAAAGCCATCTTCCTTCATGTTTATAGTTAAATCCCTACGTCCCCAGGCAATAATCTGATGTCCTTTAAATAGAACCCTCCTCACTATACTTAAATTTTGTAGTTGAATATTAACTATCTTTGCGAGATAATTATAAAGCTAAAGTATTTGAAAACTCTTTAATTATATGAACGTTACACAAATTATATTTTAAAAATTGAAAATTACAGTCCTCCCGTGACCATAATTGTTGTAGAGTATCCAAGACGTCAGGCACCTGAAAAACTTAATAAGCCGCAATAAAATACGAAAAAGTTGTTTCATCAGTAATATGTGTTGGATATAGTACAATAAAAACATTTGTTTATCTGTGCCCATCCACTCTAATTTATGTTTTTGTATATGGTATCATTCACTGTTCTCTTGTCATCGATGGCGACTAAAGATGTCTGTTAATTAATTGCTCTGCAAAAGTCCGCGTGTACAGAATAAAGTATAAAAAAGTTAGAATATAAACGCCTATTATTAACCCAAACCCAATAATATGCCTGTTTATACCCGCCACCCAGTAGTTACGCCAGGAAAATAATAGGCAACCCAACGCTTACATTTTCTACAGGCTTCGTACTGTCAGTAGGTATTAAATTTATTCTTAGAACTCCTATGCGCATTTTTAACTCGGCGTTCGTCGCATCCCTGTAAGCAACACATTTGCTCGCTACGGGTGAAAAATACCCAAATTTTATATCGTGTATCCATTTATTCTTATGTATTATTATTATTATTATTATTTTGTTTATACGTAAAGGAAGTTTAGTAAAATGTTAAATAAAAGTAAGTAATCATCGTTAACAGTATTTATTAAACAAATAGATAAACGCTACAATTATATAGCAAACAGCAACTGTTTTTTATAACTACTACTGCAAACAAAAAAAAAATTACTTTTCATTTTTTTTATCAATCATATGGGTTTAATTTTTACAAAAACAGTCTTAGTTTTAATTTAGGAAAAGAAATTATACACATTTATGATATCTTACCTCTCTAAATCAATATAAAGATAACAAAATAAAATTACTAAAAAACAACAATCAGTCTTATGTCTTTAGGAACATGAGTTTTTTTTATAATATAATTATTCAATTTTTAGTACGCATTCAGAACATACAGGCAAAGAATGCTCTCTACATAACATTTTCTTGTAGATTTGGCAGCATGAGTTGGTTTTTCGATCCTATTTGGGTAGACAAACTTGGGATCTTGACGTGGCACACCTTTTTCTTGATGTCATGGACATGAGTTCATTTTCGGTATGTAAGTCGTCATTGGGAAAAAATAGATTCCATGCATCAACAATATTCATACATTGCTTAGCATCTCATTTTGGCCCTGGTGCCTCTAGCACGATGTTATGAGAACGAGTTCTAACACGCGGAGATGGTTCGTTTACTTTCCATTGGGTTGTGCTATCCTTGCCTAAATAATAACCACGTTGCAAGGTACTTACAGGGACATCTTCTAGATATTCTGGTATAGTAAGGCTTGGTCTGGTAACTGAAATTGGTGGCTCAGTAGCACTTTCCGGTAAGTTTTCGTGAAAAAGTTCGCCTTCTTGATCTGAGTCAGTATCGTGTTCGCTGAACTCTTCAAAATCTTCAATTTCGGAACAACTGCTATCGCTTTGTTCCAAATACTGTTGAATATCTTCATCAGCAACTCCATGGCGTACCATGATACGGTCTAATTACAAAAACAACGTATATTAATTTTCAAAAAAGTATATAACATAAATAATCGCTACGGGTGAAAAATACCCATACTCACTTTGCACGTCCACCGTTCGCAAGCGCGTTGCGCTAACTGACTGTCGAGTCGAGAGTACAAAGTCAAAGACACAACTTGAAGGTACCAAGAAGCGCAGCGCGCTGTGATTGGCTAATCAAAAAATATAAACAAAAATTTATAGGGCTGGGTGAATTTTACCCATAGCGAGCAACGCCGAGTTAAATAAAAATAAAATCATGATCATCAATCATCCATTCAGCAGATGGGTGAAGTTCATCTTTAGTTCGGATCTTCTACTATACTGTTTACATGTCTTCAATGAGCACATTAAAATGTGGTTCGACGACCTCAGTGACATTATTAAGTGTTGTAGTGTACAAAATATTATTAACACGTTTAATGGCCAGCCTTGGCAATCGTTCCATTCATTTCATGCTCAAAGTTTTTCTATTATAAACATAGCATATATAATGCCAAAAGGATCTTAAAAACCTAACGCCAACTTTGGGTATTTTTTGTGATCGCTTAGGTAGTAAAATGGCAAAGAGTATTACATTTCAGAAATATAATATATTTTTTTATACCTGAACATTTTAATGTGATATTGATGTGTATATATTATTTAAATTATAGAATTATGTTTGTTTTTATACAGAAACTGTATGAGGTTAGCTTCATAAATCAGTTATAACCGTTAAACGTTTCATGTTTTTCCGTTCGGTAATGATTTTAAATTTAAGGTCTACAACTAATTTAGGTACATAAAAATTCATAATTAGACTACACAAATAATCGTTTATACGTGTGAATATAACTGGAGACAAAATTAACATAAAATGGTTAAATAATAATAATTATTATATGTTGTTGACACTTTGACAGCGGGGTAGGGTCGGCAACGCGCTTGAGATACTCCTGCTAATATACATATAGGTAGTCTACGGTAACCGATTACCATCAGTTGAATCTTACGTTTGTTTGATGTCCTATTGGTATTTAAAAATGAATAACTTGTTAGTTTACGTTATTATGCTATATGCTTACAAAGAACTTATGATATCAATAAAAAGTAAAATTTTAAATAAAAATATGACATTTGTTTTTTATCTTTTTATTTTACACGCATCATATAAATATTCAAAAAGTGTTTTACAACATCCTCAGATTTGTGATAATGAAATGGGTGTAAAAAATAAAGACATTTTATTTATAATAATCTGTTTGACTTTTTTATTATTATTACATCTTTATGGGCAACGTTTTAATCCATATTTATTAATACTGTAAAGTCGATGAGTTGTTGTGATATTTTGAAATATTTTTCTGGTCATAAAACATATTGATTTAGTATTTAAGGTTATGATAGAGCTCGCGGTAAATCACAGAAACAGAGCAGTAAAAATTCCAGCCTTAAAAAAAGATTTGTTTTAACACTGATGATTATACGCTTATCGCCTAGTCTTTTATATTCTCTTATTCTTATTATTTAGTTGATTATTAATAAATGATTTAAACACTCTCTCTCTTTATTGTACACCATTAAAAGAAACAACAAAAACAAAACATAAAATGAAAGATGTACAAAGGCGGTCTTATCGCTGAAAGAGCGATCTCTTCCAGACAACCTTTGGGCATAGGACACGAAATAGAAACTGCAGCTAGGAAGTAAACAAATAATTGGTGAGCGAATTAGAATATTTGAATAAAGTACATATAGATAATATAGTCTTTGTTCAGTCTTTATCTAATCTTCATTATTCTTTGCGTAATAATTTAATATGTAATTGCTGAGAAATAAGTTGTTTACGATGTTAGATGTTTACGTCAGAAAATCTTTGTTCACGTGCCTATGTGTTTGTTATATGGACATTACACTCTATGTAAAAACATTAAGCTAAATCAGATGACGAATGATTACAGAGCAGTATGTAAATCTGCTGGCGTTATTTAAATATTAAATTTTAAGGAAGCGTTTGACATTAAATTGGTCATTGAAATGTAAAATATAAGCATCGTTGCGAGTGACCGTGATAAAAATCAAATCTCAAAGATATACATTTCAAGTATAATGTGTATTTTTCTAGACATATATTTAGGTTTTTTATGTTTGAGTTTTTTTTTACCACATGCACATTAATTTATAAGTATTATTTCCCAACTTTCAGTTATAGCATGATTTTATATAGTTTGTTTGTAGATATACAGCTATCTAAATGTTTAAGTAATTAATAGTATCGGATAATTAGTTTTAGAGTTTTCCGATTTAAATTAAAAAAGAAGTTCCGTTTTTGAAGTCTGTTAAATACCAACAAAAAATTCTTCTTTACAATTAAATATATTTATTAAAGCAGACGCATACATTTAAATTATACAATTTTAGTTTCTTACACGTGCAAAAAGTATAGAACAGGCTTGAACGTCTTTACGTTGAATGGAGTCTCAATCAGATCCGGTTTTTGCTATAAAGTTGTTTACTGGGTCGGGTTAGAATGCTAAGAGTATCTTGTAAAAGCGTAATTCCTATGTCATACCATAAACTATTGATGTGATGATAAATCTAGAATGTAGGTACGTTTTAAGATCTTTTATCTCACAGAATGTTTACGTCGACGTCTTAACAAAGGCTTAGAATATTTCCGCTGATTAACAGATTGTACATGTATTTAATATGAACAAAATACGCTTTATTATACACTAGACATATTATAGGATATTAAGAAGAAAAATGTAACAAATGCATCATTATAATAATTACCGTAATACGATGAAAATCTTTAAAGCTAACCAACCTTATATAACAAACAATAAAATTATTGATACTGAGTAACAAATACTACCTTGATTTTAAAAGTATGAAATTGCGGACTCAACTCTCACTAATGTAATAGTCATTTGTAGCTAAACGTTAAGTACATTACAGAGAATTTGCATCTTGACGAGGACAAGTTGGGTTTTGCTAGAGATTTTTTGATAAATCTAAAAATGAATGAATGTAAGTGGCAAAAGTAGTGGATAGACCATGGCTTAATATCTATAACTTTTATTATAATAAATAAACTATTTTGATTTTTTTAAGAATAATTGTTATTCATAGATTAATAATATAATATAATATACATAATATGATATGCTAAAATGGAAAATTAGTAAATATATTCAATTTAATTTTTCTGAAAATTCCTATATAGATCAAGTAAGCGTGGAAGATTCACAATAATGTAAGCAGTATTTTCCCGTTGAATCTTTACTAATGATACATTTTCCAATAATATCTTTCATCTCTCTCTCTCTCTCCCTCATCTCGTTTCTATCTAGTGGAGACAATGAGATGAATAAATGATATATATATTTATTTTTAACTATTACTTTAACAGTAGTCTACATTTAGGTCAGTTATGATTAGTTAAACTAAAACGACGCACTTACGCATCGTACTGTACACAAATACTTTTGTTACACTAGTATATGTGTATACTAATAATGGTAACGCCAGAACTATTTGGCACGACTTGTGTTGTGAATGCGCAGCAATGTTTTTACCCAACCGCGAATTACTATGTTTCAAAAGAGTGTAATGCCTTAAAAAAAATCTATGAATTGGAGAACATATTAAATATAAATTTACTATAAATTAAATTAAAATATAATTATTTATAATTATATTTTATTAAATTTCTAGAAAAATCTTACTATCTATTCTATGATATACATTACGTCATCGGAATATTGCAATAAATAAAACGTTTGTAATGTTATTTTATTAGTCAAATAATTGGAAAATTTTCTTTTAATACAAAATGTGCAGCCATCAATGATCTGATGTCATTAACCTTTCTATACTCACTGAGACAATGAGGGCAACGCTGGTAAATACCAAGTTTTGTTAGTGATTTTCATTAATAAAACAAAGAAAATTTGAAATTCTTTGTTCGTTCAAGTATACAAATACGTATTTAGCACTTATATTGGTAATATATAATAAATAGTAAAGTCAAGATCCTCTCCATTTTGACCTGAACAAGAAAAACGTGCCTATATCCAATAACTTTATTCACATTTTTCCATTATCTACATTCTAGAATATCCATCCAAGTCGCAGTTTGCTTTTCAAGTAACTAGAAATGAACGGCGAGATCATTAGTAACTTTTATTTGGCGTAACAAAAAGAAAAACTAAAATTGAAGCACTTATGTATATTTTCTTTCTTATATACTTGAAATGAAATAGCGCAAATTGCATATTTAATATCTACAAAAATTCGCTTCACTTCGCTTCACGACATATGCCTTATTTCTCATGTAGGAGAAGGATCAGAGCTTAATCCATCACGCAGCTCCAATGTGGGTTAGCGGATAAATATAAAAATAGAAAAAATAACAATTTAAAAAATATATATTAAATAAAATAATTTAAAAAGAATTACTTCCGTGTATACGCAGCTAGCTCCCCTTAGGTTTCTTTCATATCTACCTTGATACAAGTATTCAACACGCATATTTGTGACATAGAATTTAGACATAGGTACTTAAAGGCGGGTTATCCTCTATGATATCATAGCTCATATAGTAATGGTAGCCTGTATATAATATAAAAAAATTATACTTTTAGGAGTTTAAGAATTTGTAGTACTTTTCTGCATTTAATTAGAAGATACTAATTAAGCTGACAAACTAAAGAAGAACGGTTTATTAATTACTGCAATTACAATATTATTATGGACATAGTAAGTCCTCTTTGGTAATATATTGAAAGTACCGTAAGTAAGTAAGTAAGTAGCAACTGACATAGAGCACAGCGGGAAAATTTCTGCTCAAAATATGGAGCAGCCCGACTGGGGTAGTATCTCGACCTTACAGAAGATCACAACTAAATAACACTGTTTTCAAGTGTTGTGTTCCTGTTGGTGAGTAAGGTGATCAGAGCTCCTGGGGAATGGGGGATAGGGTTGGCAATGCGCTTGCAATTATATATACTGATATAATTATTTGCAATAACGTAATTTTTAGGAAAACCTACGACAGAATATCGTATAAGCAAAACCATAAGTAAAAGTCTAGCAAGGTACAATTTGCAGTACTTCAATAAAACATTACGTAAACTGATATGAATATTGAATAGTGTGATTGTCGGAAAAACATTAACATTTATTACTCAACCCACATTTTGCGACATTTTCTAATGAATAAAACTATCTTTGCAATTCCGTGTACGTAATTAAATTATAAATATTACATATTAATGACAACATATAAGTTATTTATTATATAATGTGATTATGCTTACAAAAACGGTTAAATTAAACCGTGTCACAGAAATTTTAAGCATACAAAACTACATGTAATATTTACTAGTATTACGGATACTATATAATATTTATTCTACATTACATGTTGAGTCACGTGTATTTAGGAAGCTGATATGTTTATAGCTTAGCAAACACAACAATGCTATTATTAAAACATTGAGCCGGACCAATTTACTTCGAGACTACTAAATTGTGATTCCAAACCAAATTATCATTTATAAATTTAGTTGCGGAAATTAGTAACAATCCCCTAAACTTGCAGTACCGACGACCGACATGTGCAGGGATGGTCAATTTTCCGCAATCGTAGATTTTAATCGCATTGCAGGAATCTTTAAAATTAAGTATTATTGAAAAAAAAAAAAAGAATATGACCTCAATAATAACTGAATTTCCCAGAAAAATTACACATATAAATCTTAATCAAATTGGACGCCGGGAAGCGCAATCTATTAAGTAGTATATTTAAGTAAAGTATGATCAATGTTAGCTGATTAACAATTTGCCGCTAAATTGCGTTACTTTGTTATAATATAACCTTTGTCACACTAATCGATCGCTATATTCTTACAGGTCACAGGATTAAACATCAAAATGATTTACTTGCTTATTAATTAGTGTTTGTTCTCAAACAAAAAAACCGACGCAAATTTATATTACTAAATAATAAAATGACAACGAATAAACTTATTATTAGGGATTACTCAAAAACAACTCGTCAGATCTTGCTCTTTTTTGAAGTTTGTTAAAAATGATTTTAAACAATGTGTGAATTAAATTGCAAATATTATCGAAATTTCGTTATTTTATCAACTCAAAATTAATTGCTTTCAAAAATATAGGTAAATGGTAGAATGTAAAAATAAGTGAAAGTTTTTTTTTTTTGTACACTCACAGCAAATTCTTTCGCAATATCTTTTAAGTAAGAGATTAATTTTTATGGAATTTTATAACTCTAGATAATTCTTTAGATGTGAAATATCGGTAGCCAGACCGGAAATGACTAAAAATTGCGTTTCATAGGGCAAGAGGGAAAATCGGTAGCCATCAATTGCCTATCTTAAGCTGCCTCCCTTCCCTAATATCACCACCAATGTTTAAAGTGTTTATGAGAAACGGTTATAAATGTGACCGTACTGGTTACTTCCCTAAAAAAATATTCTTGTCCGTTCAACATATTCAATAACTACTACATTTTGTAGGCGCTGTAATGTACACTGACCGGTTTTCGAAAGATATTAACAATATGAACAAGATTTTAAACAATATTTAAAAACGAAAATTCGCTCTTAATTTCATAACAGCAATAATTATTTTCAGTGTTCATTTAACATGCAGATTTCTGATTTCACAATATTTATGTTTAATTTCTAAGAATTAATAATAAATAAAGAATTTATTATATAATAAGAATTTATAATTATTATTATTACTTCGGTCGTTTATTTTGATTGAATTAAAAAAAATAATACAATACTTTAATTCGCTATAGTTTCAGCCTGTAATATCCCACTGCTGGGCATAGGCCTCTTTCCCCAGGTTCTTCTCATGCACACAGCTCACTTAATCAGGACAGAGCTTAATCTACCACACTGCTCCAATGCGGGTTGGTGGATATATTTCCTACTATGAGGAACAATCGCTATCAGGTACACATGATAACTACCGCGACCGACGGCTTAACGTCGTCTCCGAGGCACGGTGAAAAGACCCACAAGGACTGCATACATATATATTTTAATTAATTGGTAAAAATTCTCACTTTCATAAATTTGTTTATGTACGCATGTATACTACTACTTACTGTTCTTCCAAAAAACAATATTTTTGAAATAAATTATAACGTTATTTTCTAAGTATCTAATCAAATGTTAAAAATAGATGTTGGAGCTATTTATTTCATGCTGTTAAAAAAAAGTAAAAAAACATCACATAAATAGTTTTTGTAAGCAATTCGTTTAGACGATAATGAGGCCTCATGTAATGTAAATAAATAATTTCCTTCAGCCACAAGTTTATTCCATTTGATGTGAACTTTGTGTGCGCACTTGCAAATAGGTGAATTTGTTTAACCGATTAATTCATGAATGTTTCAACCACATTCATAATTTATACCTACAATCTTTAACGATTCAAGGAGATTTAGATAAAAAGATCGGTATACGGCAAATATTCCGCACCGCATTCATGTTATAATATATATTAGACGGCATTTACGTTATAATGAGTAAAAATTCTTGCATACTTGTTTCACTCACTTCATTAATTTTTTAACATTGAACTAAAATAATTTTTAAAATTCTGCGCATGTCATTGACCTATTTTGCTTTAAAGTTGCTTTTAATGTTAGAAAATCAACGCTTCAAATACTTTTAACAACATAATTTAATATAACATATATTATTTAATTTAAAATACAAAAATACGAATATTTTATTATATATTTAGTATATTTATTTATTTATTTATTTATTTATTTATAGAACACCAACAAAGTATACACCAAATTTCAAGTACATATACAATAACAGTAGAGTCTGAGTGTAACTTTAATTATAGGTGATAACTACATTAAATTTGGGTAACATACACTAATAACACACATAAATAACATACATATGACAAGAACTTAAGATAGTGTTATACAGTTAAATTAACTACATTAAAAGATTGAACAAAAGAAATCAAAATATTAAAAAGAAATAATTTGTAAAATAATTTGTAAAATACTAATTTGTAAAATACCAAATACTGATCACTTTGCTGATAAATACAATTTAATCATTATTTTAAATTTAAAATTTGTGTCGTTAAAAATATCTATGTCCAGATTTTTTGAAATAATGCTGTAGGATCTCATCATCCTGTTTAAAGGTGCCTGATAGCCCAAGTTAGAACAAGCTGAGGTACAATAAAATAGCATTCGTTTATTTACACGTAGACATTTAGTAGGTGCCGATAAGCAAACAGAACTAAGCAAAACAGGACAATCCAGTACACCATTAATTAGTTTATGCAGAAAGTATAGATAACGTATGAAAATGTACATTATTTTTTTACGCATATTACCTCGTAAATGAAAAGTATGTCACTAAAAGCAAATCAAGAGATACGTATATAGTTTAACTACCAACCTTTATTACAGCAATAACTGTAATGATGAAGAAGTGTCTTAAGTAACAAAATTCGTTTTATTATCCCTGCAAGGCGAAGTCAGTCGTTTACGAGCTATTTAGGGATACGTATGCACTATACGGCCCTATTGGACCCGTTTTTGGGGAATTAATTCTTATTACACATCAACACGTAACGTCTTCATTCTTTGTAGAATACGCTGAGTTGTACTGATGAGATGATCGAGCAACCACTTTGTGATGACTTTTGAAAGTTTTGGAATTAGGCTAAATTAAACGTTTATAAATGGACATACATTAAAGTGTCGCACTTGCACACATATTACAACCCAAAATCTGATACACTAAGCGTTACCTATAGTGAAATCGCGTCTCTGCTTTTTCAACTCTTTATATGCTGGACTGAATAAGAAATGCCTGCATCGAATTTTTTTTTTCTTTTATTACATCAAAATAACTAAAAAATCTCCCTATATCTCTTCTCATATAAAATCTATATCATTATATATCGACATTGTAAAATATTGGATATATCCTAAATGTTGTTGCAAAAATCCGTATTTTATAGCGCGTCACGTCGAAAGAAAGAAAGACGTATTTTTTGGGTACGAACATTCAAGGAAGCTTCAAAGATATAACACACGCTTGGAAAAAATCTTTTCTGCGTCTTTCGAGCATAAAACTCGTTGTGTTTTCCAAGGTCAAGTTGTGACGTTCCGTCTTTTGCGTTATAAAAATTTGTTTAAAGTACAGTTCAAGTTTAAATTAATTCCATTTCAATATTATGGTATTATTTATATTAAAACTTGATTTTTAATTAAGCTATTTAATGGTTTCCTTAATTATAAAGCTTTAAAGGCTAGAGAGATAATGCTGTTCTTGAAACAAAGGCAACTGTAGGGGCAACTTTGGTGTAAGCGTAAGATATGCGCTAAAAATAATGAGAGCTTGTTCATTTTAGTATTATGCATTGTTTTCAGCGAGAATTTATTTAATAGCATAAAATACGGTAATTGAATTTGGTTCACTGTGCAAATATTGAAATGTCATTGACATCAACAATTCAATGCTCAGATACACATGCAAATTACAAGAATATCTAATCGTAACAGAACATAAAGTATAGTACATACTTTAACAAATTAGTCTTCAAATTATTTATATAATAAAGTAGGATTAGAACTGTAGTTACTTGAATCTCTTTCCTGGAGGAACTAGATACAATCATCACAATCAAGATACAATCTTGACATTCATAACAATTTCCACAGACACGATGACATAATGATACCGTCATGCATGCATATTTATCACGATAGCACGGCGATCGTGGTAAGATTAATCGACATACTGTTTTTCAAAACAGATTTATCTGTATTTAGTCAACAGGATCATCGCAAATTTATTCAGATAAGTTCAGCGAAAGTGATCTCGTGAACGCTATTAACAGTAAAAACTAAATTCATCAATATTGCCACAAATGATGATTTGACAGGAAATATTTTTTCGCAAGTCTTATCACATTGAAATCGTATTGAAAACTATACAGCTATACACATAACACTGATGAGAAGACTAGTCCACAAGCTTAAAGACACTCAACATGCAATACCGGGATGTTTGTCACAAACTTGGGGGGGCCTATATCAGCAGTGTACTGCTGCGATCACATATTGATGTGGCTAAAGTGATAAGATATTTTGTAATTAATAAATATTAAATATCTGTAACATGTATATGGACTGTTTCTAAGGTCGGCGAATTAAAGGCTGTGTTATAAGTAATATATATAAATAATACATGATGACTGATATTTCCTTTTACAACATAAATATTAAATAAATAAAAGGAATATTATTATAATAATTTATTTATAAACATTGCACCCAGACATTACTTCAAGAAGAAATGACATAAATTCAAGTGCATGAGTTATCTAACATTCGTTACACATAATGCATTATAAAATGCGTAGATATTAGTTACGACAGGTAAATTATTATCTAATTACATCGATAACGACATATTTTGATTAATAATTGTAACCTTGAATGATCAGCTTTACCTCGATTTGTAGTAATCATATTAAGGAAACATTAAAATGATTACAAATGTTATGGATTTTACACATAGATAATATAAATTATCATATTATTTATCAAAAAAAAAAATATTTGAATATATTCATATAAATTAAGTACTTCTTATAAAAATATTGTTTTAAAAAATAAGCTGATTCAATGACATGTGATGTATTTCTTAAAATGAATATATATAATTATTCATAATTGTTTGGAATAATCCTGAGGAATGTACACATATGTTCAAATTTGCTTTGAATGAGCGGGTCCATTTTAATCAAAAAATAATACTATCAGGTCATATTCTATTTACTAATGAATGTATATAATAACTTAGGGTTTGTTCTTTACGTGTGTAAACAGTTTACAGACATATCAGCCATTAAAAGTCTTTATTTTGCTTATGTACGGAACATTTTGGAATATGCTAGCCCTATATGATCACCTTAATACCGCATTTATCAGATGCCTCTATTACATATGCTATGTATGTATGTGTATTGCTAAGTGTTAGTTAATTGTGGCTCAATATCAAAATTCTATTATAAGCATTTTTTGTGTATTGGAATGTACTGATTGTGACTGTTGTTTTCTTTTTTTTTCTCAACGATATCTCTATAATACCAATTTGTTACTTTAGAAAACCTGTTATTCGCTATATTATTTGTTGTAAGCTGTATGATAAAAATTGTAAGTTTTAAATAAATAAATAAAAATTAGAACTGCTCTGGTGTAACGGTGCGTTTGCCGTGTCGGTAGAGCTCAAACACCGACGATCGCGGGATCAATTCCCGCTCGGAGTGGATATTTGTCTTATACAAATATTTATTTTTGGTCTGCTTATTTGTCCCTGTGGGTCTCCCTACCGTGCCTCGGAGAACACGTTAAGATGTCGGTTCCGGTTGCTATCACACCTGATAGCGATCGTTACTCATAGTAGGGAATATATCCGCTAACCCGCAGTGAGCAGCGTGGAGGATGGTGGCCTATACCAAGCAGTGGGATATTACAGGCTGAAGCCTAATCTTTAGAAAATTAATTGTGTTTAATATGAAGTTACCACTGATTCTGCAGAGAAGAATCGGCAAGAGAATTGGCACTCTTAAAAAACTCTTAATCATAATTAATCATTTTAAACCACTAATTTTCTCAAAATATTAAACATTATTGTACTAATAAATAGAATAAACAATTATTTCGAGTAACAAATTGAGTTGTTATTTATGTTTACACTTTTATCAGTGTGAGCCTAGTATAAGGGCATGTATGTATCAGACGAGTCTTAATCCCACCAAAAAGTTGTGTGGTTAATAAATGACGATAAATTTACTAGATGCCTAAATTGAGTCACGGAGCTGAGTACAAAAAGCTGGAATAATTGAAGTTATAAAAATATAACTATCGTAGTGTGCTATTTCAAAAATATAATTGAGTAATATCCAACAAGATTATACCCGTCTCAGTAAATATGTTCATATTTTGCTACTTGGCGCTATATTTTCACATATATCTTGCTTTCAAATTATTTATATCCCAAGTGTTATGGCAACAGCTAATTATATTAAAGTTAAAAAGAGATTTACCAATCTTCGCTAATTTTATGCTCATACGGATAAACAAATGCCAACGAAAGGCAGCTCGGTGAGTTTTCGAATGGAAATAATACTTACTACAGAATAGCGTAAAATTTATGACATAATAAATATTATTATAATCTATAGGTAGGTATATATGTTTTGCTACTGGTAGTTGCGCTAACGGTTACGGTTTTGAGCCCCGGTCATGGCCAGTTTTTTGTGTTAATTTTAGATATATTAATTTTTTTAAACTATGACAATCCTATTTCAAATTAATGAGTAGAATTCGTTTGTTTATTTCCTGCTATGCTCGATTAGAGAGTGTTTTTCCCTGGGGCAAGGGGACATAGAATATGAGGCGATGAAGTATTCTTTGCAATTACGAAATTTTAGTACTATTGCTTTATTTATTACTTTACATTGTAAAGTTTGTAACATCACTACTATACATACATCTATAAAAGATATATCGTTTTATACATAGGCCTTTGAATGAGAGGACAATGTAACACACATTCGATGCAGCAAGCAATAAGATGCCAAAATTTTCCGTCGTTACGAAACTAGAGAATACAGATGTAGAGACGTATATGCTTTAACTAATGTTCGCATTATAGTTTACAATTTTCAGCTATATCATCAGTCTGGCATAAGTCTAGAGTTATAGAGTCAAAATATATTCTATGTTTTCGTTTAGTATGCTTAAAACTTAAAGACCGTCAATATAGTTTATATGCTTGCAATAATAATTGGTTTAAGTACATAAATAATCTATCAATCAATTAAAGTATGATAAAATATAAAAATTGTAAGAATATTTGCGGAACCCTAAAAACAAATAGTGAAGTCACTTTGTTCACACACACACAGATAAAGCTATTTAGTTTGTTAGATTATTACCAATAACGTGACCTACATCGTAAAGAGCATTGTGGATGTTTTATAGATTTTTTTTTATGATAAAACTATCAAAAACTTGACAATTTATTAAGTAATTAAAAAGGTATAATAAATAAGTTTTAATGGTAAAACTTTTCTGTTTGGTTGACAATGATTAAATAATAGGTAGTACAAGAAAACGCAATGTTAACTTACTTCTTTCTAAATAATCGCTGAAGCAACCTAAAGAAACAAATAGGACTTTATTCAACACTAAAGTAAAAGTCACATTGCTAGCCGACAAATATGATAGTATACTGTTGATTAAAAGGTATTGCTAACTGTCTATTCAACTAATTAAATAAATTTAAATTTTGAGATAACGTTTTATTTCGAAGATAAAAACTCATACATTTCATTCGTCGAAACAGAGCTCGTATTTTAAAAAGTAAAATTTTAACGTTATAGTAAAATCCAATTTCTCTGATTTTATTCACAAATGATATTCAAATATTACTTAGGTACGTAATGAGAGTTTACTGCGACTTGTACTGTCACGCTGGAATACGATTTCATATTTTTATACCATTTAATTTCTTCATTTTCTAGTTTACTTCAACACTTCAACTAAGTTTCATTAATTAAATCCACTGATACTCCTCGACCTGATTAATTCAATACGTTGTACGTTGTCATATAACTACCGTTAATGCATTTTGGTATCTACAATCTACTACAGCATACGCGCACTCTTAAAAATCCTAATCTTATCTTCAGCAAAACATTTTGATTTATTCTTATATCTAAGCCATTTTGAGTACTTTATGTATTCGAAACATTACACCACATTTTTTTTTATTTAAAATTTTGCACCAGACTCTATATAAATATGATTATAATTAGACGAAGAGTCATTTTAATGATCTTAATTTTTTTTATTAAACGGTTTTTTCAGCGTAGTCGTATTAGTATTAACTTCAATATGATTACATAATAATAGATAACAGTAATTAGTGCGCAAATGTACAAATTTCTAGTGTAAGCGGCGATAAATAACGCATTTCTTTTCCAAGCACGATTTTAATAATAGGTATTTATAATAAAAATACAAAAATACAACAGGACTAAATATGGGATTTAGTGAAGTTTGATATAAAAATATTACGGATAGAAGACACAGTTAAAGGTTGAGGTTGAAGATAAAGCGATAAGCGATTCAGTGCAGCTCTACCAAAACAAAAATATGTGTTAAATAGAAAAACTCATGCAGAACTGAAAATTTACCAAATAAACTATTACATGTGATTCGTAGGCAAAGTACATTAATTAATTATATGAGAGATATGACTCTATTTAGGTTTACATACGACTCTATTATATAACAATTTGTAATCGAATTTATTTACGTGTTAGTTAGTTAGTAGTTATAAGATTATTAAGATAAGGATGAGAAATATATACCTTTATTTTACAATGTTCTGAATAAATTATCATTAGGATACTTTTAACGTTCTCAAAAGTTATAAAATTATGACCTGGCTGTTTCTTGTTCAGCAACCACTAGCAGAAAATATTGCTTACCGAATTATGAAATAATTAAATTACTTTAAAAATATTCGAAAATAATTCTTTATAAATTTCCTTCTACTTTATTTTATGTTTTGATTTGTTAAATCAAACTGGTGTAATGATAAAAACTTAAATAACGTTACTATTATTTTTACGTTAGATATAGAATCTAGTTATTAAACATATAATAACATGTCGTAATCTAAATTACTTAAAACATATGACTAAAATCTGTGAAAGATCTTTATATTATTTTGCTAATAAGGAATAATAAATTTATTCGAACCGTTTAATTAATGTAAAAATTGTAAAATATGATAATACTTAATAGTACATATTATAGTAGTCTTTATCACAGTATAACCGCTACTATCACTTGATTAGTTCTCTACGTGTTACATTTTGTTGAGAGATAAAGACATACCTCACAGTTAGTCACAGCAACAAGTTCACGGTTGAAACTCACACAAACCAAGGCACAAAATCAAACAATGCTAACTTTGTAAACACTGTTCACACACACGCGGTCACAAATCGAGATCCCGTTCCGGGAAAAAATAGTATGCGCTAAGTTGAATGAAAACAATTACGTCCAAAGTCCACTTTATATAAAATAATAATGATATTCATCTAAAAGTTGTTAGTGAAAGTTTTCACGACAACAACGAGGAGGTTATGTTATTGTTATTGTAAACGAGGGCGTCAACACTGTACGAACTCTACTTTATTACTAAACGAGCGATCTGAAGTGAATTGCGACCTGCGAAACGGTTTCGAACGAACGAAAATGACGTAGGTTGCCGCGTCTCATTCCCGCGTTCTGCCGTGCGTTGACGCTATGTTATATAGTTTTGTTTTTATTATTTTTAACTCTAAAAACTGCTCTGTTACATTCAATTTTAATGGCCAAGTTCGCCGATTACTGATAAACTTTATCTCGCAAATATTTACTCATAAAACTAATCTGGACAACGGTCTGTTGCCTGCAACTTACAGCCTATTTCACCTCAAATAATAAATTTGAATTTTTACGTTTTCAGTTTGTATATATTTGACCGATAAGGTGCAGTTTGATATTACTAAAGAGAAGCATACCGTTGTATGTCATATTACCTAAAGCTTTCGCAGGAATAGGCCATTGATTACAATACATAAAATGTGCCAAGTAAAGCAAAAATATTATTATTTTTTGCAATAACTATTTTCGATAATAGGTGTTATACCATTAATTTTTGGACACACTAGTCAACTTATAAAATATTTAGATTATGGTTAATAAAAATGTCCATTTTGTTCATTTCTAATATCAACTTATTATTTTAATTTGATTTTTAAGCCATTGATATTAGAACTTGTTACTATTGCGATCAATTTTATATTGGGGTATTTTGCGATACTTCTTCTGTACTGACTCCGTCAGCGCGGCGAAAAGTTGTATTAGCATTTAGCACTAACAATTAGCGAGTTCGATTGCCGCTTGACGCTGATGTGTTTGAATGTACAAATATATTTGTTTCTGATTAAAAGTTTGTCTTAGTGAGTAATCCGACTAGTGGCTATGCCTACTGTGTTTTTCGATCGATCGATCTTACAGTGAGATATTTCCATACATATTCCTTTAAGAGCAGTTAAAAAAACTTTTTCAAACTTTATGTACAAGGATACTTTTTTGCTGTTGAGTTGAGGTCGAATTATCAACGAAAAACAAAAACCAAATAAAAAACAATCATAAAAAACAAATAACCAATCAACGGCAACAAACCATAACAATACCATAATAATACATTTTTATACGGAAATAAATAATATGCAAAAAAGTATAAAGTAATAAAATCCATTACTATATATTGTATTGTATGCTAATAAAATTACCGATATATATTCGTAGATATTATTACGTCTATTTATTTTATTCATTAATGCCTCGGCCACACACTGAGCTAGCACGGGCCGTAGCATTAAAACTCTTATTTCAACTATTTGTACCAGTAGAATTGTTTCACCCCTGTGGTGTTTTCACCATACTCATGTTACTTCAGAAAATGAAATGTTACCCACAGAGGCTGTATCAGTGCTCGCGGAGGCCTACATAATAAATTTGAACTAAATACCTTCATTTGTAGAGCCAAATAATAATTATATTAATATTCCATTTCTATTCGATATGAATATGTGTCTATATAAATTATGTTATGTTTTTCTCATACATAGAAGCAAAAGCAAAAGCAAAGGCTCGAAGAGCTGCCAAAACACTTAACATCCTCTCGAAGGTGAGATAGTACTTCACTCCGGAACAGCTTTTAAATTTATACCAAGCTCAAGTTCACTCATGCAAGGAGTACTGCTCTCATCTTTGGGATGGTTCTGCCAAGTACCAGCTGGAGCTTCTCGATTCAATCGAGAGGCGAGCCAAGAGGCTCATTGGTGATGATACTCTGGTCACTGCAAAGCTGCAAAGCTTGGATTATCGGCGTAGGGTGGCCACCCTGTCGGTTTTTTATTGGGTACACTTCGGAGAGTATGCGCAGGAACTCCACGACCTTATTCCTCCCTGCCCCTTCCACCTTCGAACAACCAGACGCACTGCGTTACGCCAACCTTATATGGTTGACATACCCACTATACGCACTAAACGATTCGCTAGTACATTCTTGATACATACGGCTAAAGAATGGAATTCTCTACCAGCGTCTGTGTTTTCGGATAGCTACAATCTGGGGATCTTTAAGTCGCGAGTTAATAGGCTACTTCTAGGTAAGCGTGCTCCATCCTAGACCACATTCTCACTAAACATCAGGTGAAATAGTGGTCAAACGCAAGCCTATCTAATTATATATTTAAAAAAATTAGGAATGTATGCAAATGTGTATGTATGTATGTATGAATGTTTGTATTTATGTAACATGTATTTAGTACGTATGTATGTAGTTTTTTGTGTATGTATTTTATTTGATCGTAATTGTATATATAGATATATAATATATTGACAGTGTATGTATTTAAAAAAATATTTTTTTTGTCTTTTGGTTTTTTTTTTTTATTCTCTCGCACTTCTGTACTCCGCGATAACACCTTCATTCACTCTCACGGATAAACTGGTAGAGATCTCTTTCAGAGAAAAGTTCGCCTTTGCTGCCATTGTACTAATATACGTGTCTTTTAAGTGCAATTAAAAATGTATACAATTTTTATAATTTGTGGCCATAATATATTCTAAATAACATAATGCGTACGAGGATTAAGTTAAATATAATCAAAAATGAATAACCAAAAAAAAAAAAAATACAGAGATAAGGTGTAACAAAATTATACAATCAGAGATAACATGAAACACGATATAAAAAAGGATTTTCTTTTAACATCAAATTTCACTCAAGGAATTTCTATAAAAGTATTTTAATAATGGATCTAAAATTTAATATTTTAAGTTTAACGATATACGATATTTGTATTTTTACTAATTTGATAATAGTAATATAGTAATATAATGGTAAATAATGATACAATAGTGTATATTTAATATAATCACTGGTGTGTAACTATGTAGTGCTAAATTGTCTTATTAATTGTCTTAGAAATGAGAAATTAGTAAAACGAATAAACGAAACGAACGTTACAGTAATACCTACTGGAAGACTCTACAAAAGAGTTCTTTAGGTTGCTTTTATAATTTCATGTATTTTTTTTTTTTTTTATTCTTTGTATACATAAAACATTTTTACAAATACAAACTCTTTATTGTATACTATCAGAAAAAAATTTACATCGAAAGAAAGAAAAGACATGTACTAAAGGCGGTCTTATCGCTAAAAGAGCGATCTCTTACAGACAACATCTACCATGAAAAGGACATGACAATAGAATTAGACGGCATGGTAGTGTAAAACTGGAGTGTCTGATTGTAATATTAAAATAACCGCTTTTTACTAAATGTATATATAGTTGTACACACGGTACATATATCTCTGTCTCTTTGTTTCGGCTAATCTCTGAAACGGCTATACCAATTCAGACGGGACTATCACTGGCAGATAGCTGATGTAATAAGAAATAACTAAGGTAACTTTTATTTTAGAAATTTATTTAATTTATAATATTAAAGTACGGCACATACATCGCGCGTCTTGACAACATACAATTTTTTTAAATTAAATTCATTTGTTTCAAATCAAATCAACCATATAACTATCTGCAACGTTGCAAAAAATTTCATATTCTCCCCCTTGAACTAAGACTTGAACTTAGTGACTTAATCTATCTTTTAAAAATTAGAAGTAACTTAATAGATTGTCCTGATCTTTTAGCCAGAGTCTCCTTAGGAGTACCTATTAAACTTTTTCGCAATAACCCGTTAATACACACACCACTAGTTTCCACAAACTATATGCAAAACTCATTTGTCTGGCGGGGTAGTAAATTTAATGCATACTCTAAAAAAAAATACTTAGATCTATTTAACACTAGCTGTGCGGCTGCAAGGAACCTAATCAATAACTCTTTCTTTAATAAGTAATTGTATAGTTTAATAATTTTTTTTTAAGTATAGTTTTAGAATTGTATCTAAAGTTTGACTGCACCTAACTCTGTTTACTTACATCATTTCACTAACCACATTTTGTAATCTATACGTGTTCTTGTTACTACGGCTTATATGTAGCGTACGTTTTCTTTTTAATACTTTCTTACTCTGTGACTACCAGTGGGGAACTATTGGTAGCTTTTTATTTCTATATCATTTTGTACATTGTTCAGCTGTTGTTCCTCCCAAAATAAATAAATAAAATAAAATATGTGTCTATAGTATAGATGGATAGAAATTCATCGTTGTAATTAATGGACTGAAGCTATTATCTATTAGTAGTTTACCCAAAAAAAATTGAGTATAAAGTTCTGACTGAAAAATCACTCGCTATACTAAGAAAAGCACTGCAGTACACTGTTTGATCCGACACTCATTGATGGTCAGTATTAAAAGTTACAAAGATAAAATATTACACAGTAAAATTAAATAGCAAATATACGCATTATTAATACAAAAAGTAAATCTGCTTAGGACCTGACAGAATTTCTTAACACGAGCATTAATGCAGTTGTTAGTAACCCAAGACGCTAAAGTTAATCCTTGGTTGTTGGTTCTCATGTCAGTGCCGGATAGCGATATACGAAGCAGACTACTCGAAGTCTCTACAAAGAAGGGATATTACAATAAGAGTTAAAAAAGTATCCAACTTTTGAGGGACACAAATTTTCACATCTTATTATTTAAAAAAATAAGAAAAATCTAAGCATTTTTAACTCCGATTATTTGACTCCGATTATTTTTCTATATTCATGTTAATTTTCACCTAAAAGCCGTGAGTTCTTGCGTGAAATCTTTAAATGTTTAATTTTACATATGTTCATTGACGTTCTTATATATCTGCATCTATGTAATGTGTTTATTTAAAATTAATATAAAGATTTGATAATAATAGTATAAGGATTGCTCGGTGGTAAAGTTAAAAATAATGGGACGCCCGGTTATGTCTTCAAAGAATTTCTAAGCTACGTATACTGGTATAATAAATAATATAATTGCTATAACTTTGACGTAATCTGTCTATCTGTTTATTATTGTGGAGTTGTAATGTGTCACTTTCGAAGAGATGGTCGGGTTCTGGTTTGGATTTTTTTTTTTAGACTCATTAACAGATGATACCAAAAAATTACACAACCGTATACGTCAAATACTCGTTCATCGGGCCTATTGAGTTATACCACATGGTAACCACAACTAGGACTTATTTCTTTGTTTTAAAGATAGATAATAAAGTATTAAGTAAATTATTTTAAACTATATCTATACTTCTATATCTACATCTATAGTCTATATCTACTAACAATACAAGGAGAAAAGATTTGATTTTGTTTTTTTTTAATTAACTCAAAAACAGCTAGACTGATTTTAAAAAATTCTTGCACCAGAAGAATGGTACGTTATTATCAATTTTATATTTTATATAGTGACATAGGTTTTGTAACAATGTGTTAGTGGTATTAATATTTTTAAATCTGAAACGATAAATTAGCTGTGATCCCCTGAATCCAAATGTCGTCTTTTGAGATATTGACATTTGTTTTAAAGACGTGTTTAAGGATTAAGCCACACTAATTACCGGAAGAGGAAGAATATGTACGATGCTGGTAAAAATTGATAATTATATTATATATATATATATATATATAGCTTATAATATATATACTATAAATAACGGCTTATGAGCATTATTCTAACTGCAGGAACATGACTCTGACTGACTGTAGTTTATTAAATGGATTGTCATTTAGATCCCTTAAATCTGCAGAATCGAGAACGAAGAAAGGTATGGAATGTGGTAATATAATCTACGTGGATTATGTAAAAAAATAATGCAGACATCGAAAAGTAACAGAATTTATTGAAAAAAAGCTTGTTTCAAAGGAAAAACAAAATACACATTAAGCGGGAATGGGAACCTCTTCTACTCTAAACTCTCGCAGAGCACATATTCGTCTTTCATGTATATTATACATATAACTACGGAAAAAAATGTGCATATTTATGGGTATTTCAACAAGAACTTATCCAAATATAGATCATTACTATTAGCCATAGTTAGCTGATATTTTGACGTGAGAATTTTCGATTAAAAACGAGGTAGCTTTTTCTATATTGAGGTCAAATTAAAGTGAAAAATAAAAAAATAATTTTTTTTTGTGTATTTGGGGCATAAAGAGGTAAATTTTCACCAAATTTCACAAATCGTTTTTTTTTACCATTAACCCCCCCTCTCCCCCTTCCTTACCATTTCCCGATCTCAGATCGCCCGTAATTTATTTTTCCTTTCATTTTCAAGGTATTCTCTTCCTTTTCCAATAGGTTTCACCCTACTATATTTTTTTTTACTTTTTACCTTTTTCAAAGGCTCAGAGCATGGTTATATTCTAGTATAACATAAACAATTAGTATTTACATAGTAGGAACGTAATTAAGTAGTTAGTATATTTTCTGTGTGTAAATTAGTTAATTTACTTAGAAATATAAATAAATGAATATTAAGTTAAAATTATAAAATGAAAATCAGCTAAAGTAATTGCTACCTCCATAGGTTAAGTAGTTTAGAAAATAAAGTAATAGTAAACTAAGAAGTTGTTAGTGTATGTAAGTTATGTAATATTATTATTATTATAGTGTATATAAAAAGGAAAAAGAAAAAGATTGTAAATAAAAACATCATGCCCAAACCCCACTCATTTTCCTAGGTGTTCATAAAATAAGCAATAGAATTATAATAGTAGGTTAGATGGGAACCCACCCAGTGTGTGAATGTGGAAACTATGAAAGAAAGAAATTAGTATGCAGAATGAAAGTGCGAGAAGAATAAATGCGAGAACTGGTATGGATGAGTAGTTTAAGCACAGACTCCGACCCCCATGTCGGAGGTACAGATATTAAAAAAAAAAAGGTTCAAAGCACTGGTCTAATACATAGGAGACGTTTACTTTGCGCACTCGGAAACTCGGAGTTACAATTTTGTTATTCTTTCTCGTGTTTACATTTTAAATATTACTATTTCAAAACAATCAATATTCTTGTGAATATACATAATATTGTTATAAATATATCGCGACGCAATTGTTAATATCGTAAATGACGCGAATAACCTCTTTTTATGCAAAACTAATAAACCATAACCTCTATGCTCCATGACCATAACTGTAGTATTTATGCGTTTGTTTTGTTGGCAGAATTGCATAATTTGTTTCGTTGCTCGTTCGTTTTTTATCTGTTTCAAAAATGTAATGCTTGTGCTTGTCAGTTGTCACTCTTGTTGATTGAAACTATTTTAAGTTTGAAATTGTACTGGTAATTGATAAAAGTTGTTATATGCAAATTTGTTCTGTTAAAAACCAAAATGATAAAAATTCCACCTTGGACAGGGGGTACCGAGGAGGAGTACGAAACGCAACATTTTGGTTTCGGTGCTCAAAGGCTTAAAATATCCGTTCGCCAGATGGTGGAACAAAAAATTCGAACTGGCGTCAAAGACATGGAAACATATCTTCAAGATTCATTGGATTTAAATGATACAGATAAGACTACGTTAACTCATTCATGTGATAAACTCATTCGTTTGTATTGCGAGAGAGCAGGGCTGTCTCTAGATATTGTGGACGAAGAAATTGAGCGTGTTCTTAAAATACCTCCAAATGTTTTGTTACCTGAAGATGAAGTACAGTTAGAACAGGTATCAGACGAAGAATATTGTAAGCTACGGGAGGAAGTTGTTTCCTTACGAAAGAGGGTGGAAAGAGGTGCTTTGATGGAGGCTTTGTTAACTGCTGAAGAAGAAGAATTATCTTCAGTTGAAAAGGTATGCGAGATAGCTAAAAAGGATATGGAAGTACTAGATTTGTTGCAAAAGAATTTAGAAAGTAGTGATAGTGTGAAGACTATTCAAAGTGAAGTGCTTTTTCTATGTGCCAGTGTCCCATTTATAAACAAAAACAATCAAAATAGTCTATTTAATGAATAATTATTCACATACATAATGTAACATGTAACATGTGTACATAAATGTAAATTAGATTATAATCGTTTCAAATTAATATAATATGGTATAGAATAGTGTTAAAATTAAATTGAATAAAACTATAACTTTAGTATAATTTTATTTCTTATAACTAAACGAAATAAATTCAACAACAGTTTATATTACTCAGAGACTTTTATTTCCTTAATGCTTAACATTAATTTTTTAAAGTCGTGTATATAAATTGTTTGTGTTAAACATAAAACAATAGTCACTCTTAAGTTTTGAAAATCAAATATCCATCTATGTAAATGATGAGATAACCTACCGACAAAAAAACTGCGAGACGACTTCAGTGTAGTCTCTTAAATTTTATTTTTTAGATCTTTTACCCTTATTTAAAAAAGGAATGCAATATCTTTATTTAATACTAGCTGACTCGATAGACGTTTCCGTCTTGAGTATTGTCAAATGTGTGATAAAATAATAGTCAATAGTTGAATTGTTATATTATTTATACCCATTTCTCTATTTCTGTCAATGTTACTAAAATAATTATCTCTTCTTTTCTTGAATCAGTTTTACTCAAAACTAAGTTTTTACTTATACTTTTTACTTGCACTATTATATTTTACTGGTCCTACATAATCATCATCGTCAGCCTATTATAGTCCACTGCTGTAAATAAGCGTCTCCCAGTGTACACCACAAAACTTAATCACCCGCTTTAGCCATCCAGTCACTACTAGCTATTTTTTTCAAATTTTTGGTACATCCGGCTAAAGGATGTCCAAGCCTATTAGCCGAGCCATGGCCTACTACATATATAGAAACTACATATTAGAAAGAAATCTAGATAGGGACATCCTAATCACCTAGTAGTATTCAATAAAACAACAAGTAACAGTTAGTCTTTTAATGTAAAAACATAACAGAATTTTTTTTTCTTAAAAACAAAATTTCATAGACATCTTTACTTCTATGTATAACACTTACAACACAATTATCTTGAGTACATATTCAAAAATAACTAACAAAATTTCATCAAAATGTTGGCACAACAAAATTTTTAAGTATACACGTACATTTAGAGAATTCGAACTAGGATTTTTCTGTACACATTGGCATAGATAGGAGCACACATAGAACACACGGTTTTAGCCTGAGATTGGTAAAATCTCAAAAATATTGAGAATGTTAAAATATTAGCGAGAAAAATGATTATAGGATATTTAAAAAAATTAATAACCCCTCTGTTGAAAGTCAAACAAAAGAAATGTTTTTAAAGGTTTTCAGAAATGTTTTTTCATTAATAAAAACCTAGCAATGCCAATGTTTACGTAGTACATACATGCCATTTTGTTCTTGTAAAATGTAAAATTCAACAACAACAAATTATGCTCATAATTCCATCTAAGTTTTTATTTTTATTTTGATAGCATGTATGCACTACATTTTAAAGAACACAAGTTAGCATATTTTTACCATTTAACACCTACTGAAAAACTATTTACCAATTACTTGATATCACATTGAGGCTTAACTACCAACACATCTATATTTAATATTTCTGAGCTTGGCTTAGCCAAAATGCTAAGAACTCCTAAACATTCACAACAATAAAACACGTGGATCTCAAAATTATCACTATGGTTGTTATATTTAATGACATGTTTAACTACACTATTTTATGCAAACCTATTTTATTTTGGCATCATATTAATCCGTTTTTATTTTTTGTTTCATAAAGATACTTCGTTCCTAATACTGATAAAAATAATTAATACATAATATTTGTTAAACATGTACAATGTTCAATCTAATAAAATTCACAATTACTAACATTTTAATTGATCACAATTATTTTTACAGAAATAGCTAATAACAATATTTATACTTAATACTTTATTTAACAATATTAATATGTATAAATCATTTCCTTTAAAGAAAATAAATTTACAAGAAATTCAATGTTCATTATGATTTTTTTATATCTATTATAAAATTTAATGATTGACTTCATTATTTGAACTACACTGGGAATGTTATATTATAATTACATATAAAATATTAGTAGATGTAAAATTCAAATTCTAAAAAATTATTATCATTCATCAAAGAATTAAAAATAAACCTAAAACCCCATGACTAATATTTAAAAAAAAACTAACAATAATAATGTTTTTTTTTTTTTTGTTGTACATATCACATCTTTTGAAAATTATCCCAGCCCAATAAAGGAAAGCAGAACTCGAAAAAGCGTAGAAAATCGTAAAAAAAGTCTGACCTGAGTTATTGATACAGCTAGTATCAATAGCTGTTAGCTAGCTAGTATTAATTTTTAACCTTCATTTGATACAAAATATTATATTATATAAATAAATTTATTGTATATAAATATTATGATATTAACACTTCATTTATGAACTGAACTTATAACGTTTGTTGAACTCAAATCAGTGACAAATTTAAAATTCAATTGGATCTAAAATTAAACTTTTTGAACAAAATGTACCACGCTCTTCTACTATAAATTTAAGCTTTTATACATTTCATTCTAAATAGTTAACGTAAAAAAAGAAGTTCCTGTTTAAAAAAATAGTCTATAGGTACTTTAAAATATTTTTTTTGTAAAAGCAGAATTATAGTAGTGGACTTGTAAAATTTAAAAATTACTTTCTTAAATCTTTCTTAATTCAGCTTCATTAAATCAATTTAATTTCGAATTTTTCAGGAATCGATGCCATAACCAGGGAGCTTTCATTTGACAGACTATTAAGTACTTTATCACAGACAAAAAAAAAAAACGTTACGTTCTATGTCCTATTTACAACATTTTAGAATGTAGGTATGCTTTGTGACATATAAATAGGTATATATTTACAAATATGTATTTTTAAGTAATTATAATAAATTTATTAAAATAAACAATTCCTATAATGTTTTAAACAAGTACGTCGGTTAGTTACAGATATCATCTCAATTTATTTTATATTTAAAGTATTTAATTTTAGAAATTTTAAACACAACATATTTTTAACATTTTATTGTCTGTTCTATGATGAACACATGTTCAACATTTTTACATATCTTAAGATATATAAAAATATATTTTATAACGTAAATTATAAATCTTTAAATTGTGTTCATTGATAGACAGTTAAATTTAACATACAGTTGCATAATTAACATTTGATTGCTAATCTGATTAGCTGCCAATTCAAAAAAAGACCTACCTACCTGTATAAAATTTTATATTTTCCTAGTCTCATATTGTAATCCATTGTGCCAAATTTCACTTTAGAATATTGGTTTTATATCAAATATCGTCTACGCGATCGGAAACAAGTCATCTCTCATACATTAATTAGGTTTATTTAACATTATTTAGGAGGTTTCCTGTGACTTTGTGCCAAATTTAGGTAGGTCTAAATACAAGCAATTGATGTCTAAGGCGCAAACAGCAGGACCATAATTATGTACTGGCTGTCGCCTCGACGACTAACAAGCCTTAGCTTTTGATTTTGACTGGATTTTGACTGGAACATTAGTCCTATTTCTGTTTTTGGATCAAAAACAACCAAAAAGCTTAGAAATTTATTTGGTTGTTAAACTAAATAATAACAACGATCAACGTTTGAACTGACTGAAAATGCCTGCAAATCTTTCACAGCATGGTAATTATCTCTTTTCTCCTAGTGAATCAGATTCACTGTGGGTTGACCACATATTTTAAACGATTTTTTTAAAGGTTTCATCATCTTTGTAACGAGTATTATGATGAATTCCGCTCGCGTAGTTAGACTTTTTTAAATGTGACATTTTTTCCTCATACACATTATTGTTGTTTTGTTTTGTTTGTTATTTAAATGTGCTACAAATAAATTAGCTAAACTAAAAAGTATAAGTAGATTATTAATATCTTAATAGAAAAAATATATTCATAATCTTAAATTATCTGTTTTTGTTTGATGGTTTTCCTCAATGGAGTAAAAACATTCTTCACATATTTCGAATAATATCTTACACTTATATTAAAACTCAATTTTTTTATAAAATGAATTTGAAATTGTAATAATCTGTCTGATATGGTGATACTCTCTCAGTTCAATTTTTAATTTATAAGGTTTTAAATGTTGTTTTTGACGGTCGTAACAAAAAATAAGTATTTTTTTTCTATTACATGTACTTGGTCTACTAGATAGACAGACTAATAATTTTAATAGTATAAAAGATAAAGCTTATTAATTAAATGTTATGGTTAAATATTTTTTTCTATATTTTAATGGGAAAAATATTTCTTTATTTATGGTTGATAACAATGTATTTTCTTTTTAAATGAAATGTAAACTTCTATTAAATTAAATTAATATTATCTATATTGTATACGAGTTAAGCATTAATGACTAGATTCATTGTAAAATTAAAATTGGTAAAAAAAGTCGTTTTCATATTTAGCGATTTAAAGTATTATCTCTTCAAATCGGCCAATTGGTAAAGCGACAATCCCTAGGCAAATAATGATGCATTAAGATAAGCACGTTGTTAGACGAAGGCGGGTGGTCGCTCATCAACGGCAGTGACCACGCGCCTTCCCGCCGGCCCCGGCCAGTACCAGCCACTGTCGCTCAACGCCACGAGTCACACTGGTCCCGACCACTCTGTGTTTTCCTGTTGACAAGATGATAACTTACTCTTTCAGCACATAATCGCTATTCGCTAAATATTGGTAAACCTAATACATCTATTAAATGTGTTATTTAGGGACCTGTTTTACCAGTTATGGATAGCGCTATTTGATAAAATAAATAAATAAACGCTTCAACGGCCACTCGTAGGATTTTCTTCTGTGTCGGGGGTCTGGAAACACACACAAATAAACAAGCACAAATGCCCAGACCACGACAAACATCTATATGACCAATATAAATGTCTGCCAGTGCTGTGACCGCTGCGCTAACGCGTTATCTTTTTTGATTTGATGGATGACAATGTCCGATAGTAAAAAGTTTTTTAATCATTATTCTTTTTTACCATGAAATTCTATTATATGTATGAGATATTTCTATTCGCATACATTAATCTTAGAGTTTTAATTCATCAAGTGAGGAGACAGGTCCTTCTGGCCTTAACTTCCGGCGTCAAAGCCTATTTGTATCGCCATCAGTAATATTGCTTAAACCACAACTGGTGACACAGGACATTAGTATCATTATTTTATATTTTAGACCCTTCCCCACCTCTTGTCACACAATGTCACTCTTCGTGAACCCACTACCTCCCTTAAAGTATGACGTTATGGATTAAATAACTATCAAATCAGAAATATCTTTATTCAAATAGGCTTCAAAGCGCCTTCGAATCGTCATTCCAAAAATTTAATTATCGTTAAAAGTAAAGCTATTCGGAATGTACATTCTGCAAAGAAAAATCAACAGGAAACTCCACAGTTACTCTTTTAAAAGAACGTGTTTTAATATAAAATAGGTAATAACTTGATTTACTTCAAAGATTCCGCAATGCTTGAAGACAAAAAGTCTTCGAACAATCGTCCTGACTGTGTTATTATATGGCGCCGAGACATGGCTACTGACAAAGAGACTGATCGACAAGCTTAAAGTCGTTCAACGTGCAACGGAAAGGGCATTGCTTGGGGTTTCTCTCAAAAATAGAATTAGAAACGAGGCTATTCGCGAGAGAACGAAAGTATCCGACATAACCCACAGGCTGGTCACTTGTGTCGAAGGACCGATGGCCTTTAGAGCAGACGTGTCCTGGAGTGGAGACTGCGTCTTGGCAAACGCAGCGTGGGTCGTCTTCCGGCCCGTTGGACCGACGATCTCAGTAAGATTGCCGGTGTAGGCTGGATGAGGATTGCGGAAAACCAGAATGTCGGCGCGAACTTGGGGAGGCCTATGTCCATCAGTGGACTGCAATAGGCTGAAGTAAGTGAGTGAGTGAATAATTTGAACGAAATGCAGCGCCACTAAATCCACAGGCAAGAAAATAACATTTAAAATTTTGGTAAAACTATCTACTCATTATCACTAAGTAACTATCTAAGAGCACGTTTAAATATAGGTTACTATATATTTAAAGAAGACTAAAAAACAAACAACTGAATGTGATGTGGAATCTCTAGGTACAATTCTCTTAGCCAAATTTATAATTAGTTGAATTTCGTAAGTTAGGTTACTACTTATACATATTAATACTAAGAAACAATTACTTGTGAAATGGTAACAGTCTTTGCATGCATTGGACTCTGCGGTACAGTAGTATTTGTCGTGAAGTAGCCGCCTGGTCGCGGCCGCAAATGCCGATTGTGCATTTCCATTTGCACTATCTTCATAAACTCGATCTGTGCAGCTAGTTTCTGAACCTCTTCCTGAAATGTAAATAATAAACGTAAATATTTTATAAACGTTAAAATAACTTTATAAAAAGTATAAGTAAATTTTCTCATATATACTTTGTTTTACAATGAATAAAATCGAGTAACAAACTGAAAAAGATTTTTTTTTTTCGTGAAACAGTGGACTGTTTTTTTGTTGTTAAAGCAGCGTTGGTTGTTTTGAAACGCGAGGCTTTTTTAAATTTTCATTCATTATACTTTTTAACGTAATTATTTCTAAAGCCAGTTCATTCAGTATACATATATTCTTTATGGTTCTTTATTTCATTTAATAATTGTGTTTGCAGGCAAACGAAAAAAAAAACCGACTTCAATTATATCGACAAGTAATACAACGTAGATAGATGAAAAAATAGTCAGTAAATACGCATTATCAAATATTACTCCAAAAGTTGTGATCAGATCTCGATGAAATTTAAATGTGACCACATGATAAACATCGGCTTTCGATTAAATTGAAAATAATTAAAATCGGTACACCCAGTAAAAATTTATGCGGATTTTCGAGAGTTCATTATCAGATCCTGGTTTCATAATCATGGTAGCAAACTAGGGATATCTCCTTTCCAACAAAAAAGAATTATCAAAATCGGTTCATAAACGACGGAGTTATCCCCGAACATACATTAAAAATATATATATACGGTGGAATTGAGTAACCTCCTCCTTTTTTGAAGTCGGTTAATAACCTCTTACTTTTTTTGAAGTCGGTTAAAAATAAACTTTTTTTTTAAATAACAATATTTTATTAAACATTATACATATTTACAATTCACAACTTGAACTAAATAATAACGGATAGTTTTGGTATAAATCATGTAAAATAAACTATACATGCATACATTATTTTTTTTTTCTTCGCTTATCAAAAAATACATCATGTTTCCCACATTTTATTACAAACCTTCAGCTCCTCATTCTCTTGGAAGAGATCAGGAGGTTCATCTGGCACGAGACCGATTCCGTTGAGAGATGATGATGCCGGCACGCCGCGAGCTCGTGCCCTGCTGTCCCACGTGTCTCCTGTACCTCGCACTACACGGAGAACCTGAAATTGTAAACACTACACACTACATGTTATTGAGGAAGAGCATAACAGAAAATACCTTTCTCAAAATTTTGAGCAGCCTAGCGGGTGAAGTAGCTCAACCTTACAGAAGATTAAAGATAGCGCGCACAAATTCCACGGTATCAAAATTTTATACTGTGACAGGCAAAGAATCATCATCATCATCATCATTACAGCCTATACAGTCCACTGCTGGACATAGGCCTCCACAAGTTTCCGCCAAAAATAACGTGAACTCATGTGATTTGCCCATAGTCACCACGCTAGGCAGGCGGGTTGGGTCAAAGAATGTATAGAACCAATGAGAGTAATATTGTAAAAATAAATATACGTGTATGTCAAGCAGCGGACTGTTCGATCCATCGTCGTAATTTTTCCAATAACTTCTAACTACGACGTGTAAGCTTTCAATAAAATACTAATCACACAATAACTGTGAAATTAATTACGCATCGTACCTTGGGCAGAAAAACTAGCAGCACCGTCGTTGATGTTGATAGTTGCGTCCGTATAAAGCCTAATAGATACTTTATGTCAGGACCGGCACGTGGTAGTATCAGTAAGCTAAAAAAAATACTCTGTCTTAGTTTGTAGTTTTTGAAAATAAAAATTATATTTATCAAATAGAATACTTACTGAAATGCAATCATTAGTGAATTGACAGTGAATATGTTGTATATAGCAATGGATATTAGTCGTGCTTCGTTATAGAGGCTTTCAGCGTGTCTTACGCGATAACACACGCGCACACCCCAAAGAAGAAATAGAATTTCTCCTGTAATTTACAGAAATAACAAAATGTAAGCAATGCAACTCCTCTAATAGACGTCGTGTCAGTAATTTTAAGTTTCAGTCAATTTATATACATACATAATTACTTACACTATAATAGCTTATTTTGCTTTTTATTTGTAAATAAATATTTTTAATAAAAATCAGACAAAACCTACCTATGGCTAAACTGTGGTCCCACCAATTGTATGTACATTGTTTGAACTTCAGTCCTCTATTATCTGTAATCTGTAAATATAATAAACATTATCTATATTATATAATAAACGTATAATCACCGCCTAATGTCCGTACGTATTTCACCATCATCATAATTTCAGCCTATCGCAGTCCACACCAGACATAGGCCTCCAAAAGTTCACGCCAGACATTATGGCGCGAACTAATGTGCTTTGCCTGTAGTCACCACGCTGGGCAGGTGAGTTGGTGACCGCAGGCTTGGCTTTGTTGCACCGAAGACGCTGCTGTCCGTCTTCGGCCTGTGTATTTCAATGCCAGCAGTTGGATGGCTATCCCGCCATCGATCGACCTTATAAGTTCCAAGGTAGTAGTGGAGCTTTGTTATCCCTTAGTCGCCTCTTACGACACCAACGGGAAGAGAGAGGGTGGCTATATTCTTTACTACCGTAACCACACATCGTATTTAGCAATAATGAATTGGAGACCTGCTGCTTCAGCCTTTAATATCCCACTACTGGACATAGGCCTCTTTCCCTATGTAGGAGAAGGATCAAAGCTTAATCCACCACGCTGCTCCAATGCGGGTTGGCGGATATATTCCCTACTATGAGTAACGATCGCTATCAGGTGTACATGATAACAATCGGGACCGACGGCTTAACGTGCTCTTCGAGGCACGGTGGGGAGACCCACAAGGACTGCACAAACACCCAGACCACGGCAAACACCTGTATGGCCAATACGAAATGTTTGTCATGTGCAGGGATCGAACCCGCATCCGCCAGCGCAACAGGTGCAATCCATGGTTGTGACCGTTGCGCCAACCAAAAAACCAAGAGACTTATCAAAATAATTTTTTAAGCATTTATACTTAATAGAAGGCTGCAAGTAGATATTTATATATATAGATGTAATGGTAACATTAGTACTGGTCAAAATACTTACGACTTCAGCATCGGGAGGTGCAGAGAGGGTCCAAGTACCCAAATACACCAACATTATAAGCAAGATCGGAGCCATCCATTGTAAGAGCTGTTTATCTGTTAATTTTAGTTTATGAGCTGATTTTACACGGTACGTGAGGGATACTCTGAAAAAGACAATTAAGTAATATAAACTAATTTTTAGATCTGAAGGTTTTTTATCAAAGAACTCCCGAGTGAAGCATTTTTGTGATAAAAAGTGTATTTCTAATTCTCCTAACTGCATGTTTCTAGTTCTGTCACTTTTATTGTTTTTGTCAATATTATTTTTATAGGCCTATTTACAAATAACGCGACTTTATAGTTTCATCTTTTAAGCATTTCTTCACATAACAAGCCGCCATCAATATTTAGAGCAGTTAGAAAAATAGCACCTTTTTGCATGCATAACTAATAAAAGTAGCTTATCTTTTTTACTTTTTTCTCCTATCGCCTTATACTTTAACATGACATAATTTAAATAACTACCTCCAGGTCTTCATAAGCAGAGCAGTGTACGTAATACAGAATCCCATATGTCGAGTCCATTTCGTTGCGATACATGAGTATCTGTCTAGAACCGGAAATATAGCTGCCATCTAAAACAATTAATAACTGTTTAAAAATTCTTTGTTAGTAACATTATTGTTAAGGCGTAAAACGGGATATACAAATAAATATATGTCGTTAATTATAGTGTATTCCAGATACTTCTTTTTTTACAAGCGTACGGCTCACCTGGTGGGTAAGCGATTACCGTAGCTTACAACACTACAAACATCGCAAGCGCGATGCCAACCCTACCCCCAATCTTTGCCAGGAGCGGCCAACTTACTCACCATAGAGACACAACACTGCTTGATAGCACTATCATTTATCTGTAATCTTCTGGAAAGTCGAGGTACTACCCCAGTCGGGCTGCTCCAGATTTTGAGCAGGATTTTCCTGTTGTGCCCTATCTCAGTTAAGTTCTAGTCTGCATTGCAAAACAATGCTAAAATAAGGTGTACTTATCACGATTTAATTTTTTTTTTGAAAATGTATCGACAACCGTTAAATATGGACCACGTTCAAATCTAATATCTAATTAAGATTAATCATGTTAGACTTGTTTGATCTGTGGCTTAGATTCAAAATTAAAATCTAATTTAGTGAGAAACCTATTGGGTTTTTAGTAATTACTTTACTTTGAACTAACTAATTATGAAGTAATTAGAAAACATTTAAATGTTTGTGATAAAATACAAATGTTGTTTGAAATGATGATATACGAAATGATCTAATTCCCAAAAATATATAAGAACTTTGCATATTAATTCCTTATTTATCTATCTTATATATAAAAATTAATCGTAAAATGTATTCGTAAGCTCGTATAACTCAACAACGCCTGAACCAATTTTACCAATTCTTTTTTAAGGTGTTCGTTGGAGTCCAAGGATGGTTTATACGGTGAGAAAAATTCGAATAATTTCCGTGAAAACCCTAAAAACCGCCCTTTTCTTTTTCCCATACAAACGTTTTTTTACTAAAATGTAGAATGGATTTGATCTTTATGGCTATTCAATAAAGTTCATGTTAAATAATATATTAGGGAGCATTTTACCTAAGTTATTAATGATTAAATTGATCTTATTCGTAGACCGCATTTTAAATTCATTTACATATACAGTAAAAATAGTATTAACTAGCTATTTCACATTACCTATTATATTGTTGCGGGGGCGTTAACAATGGAAAATTCCCGTTTTTAAACTATCGACTCCAAATTTGGTATGAATCTCCTATATGTGATGTAGAATTGATCGATGAGCGGATTTTAGGATAACTCATGCCCAATAAGGATTACGGAGGTGGGCGTTAACTATGAAAATTACAAATGTATGTAACTCCGAAACTACTGAACCAATTTTTATCAATTTTTTAAAGCATTTGTAATTTGGTCCAACTTGGGAAATAGGGTAGTTTTTATCTCAATTGGACCCGATAGGTGGCTGCTATTGGTATGTAACTCCGAAACTATAAACTAAACTATCTGTAATTTTGTCTAACTTTTAAGATATGTTAATTTTTATGTCAATTGGACCCGTTAGGTGGCGCTGCTATTGGTTTGTAAGCTATCAAATTTGGTAGCTGTATTCCGGGCGGGACAACGTCTGCCGGGTCCGGTAAATGTTACTTGGAATCCTCCACTAATAGTAAGTAACGTTAGTCGAAGACTATTACCTATACTATTTTAAATACAGAATTATTTACGCCTTCTTCCGCTGCTTGTGATAAACTTTAAGTAGGTAAGTGCTATTATAAATATATTTAGGTAAATGATTTAATATAGTTTTATAACACCTATTTGATTTTTTAAATTCTATTGCAAATATTTTTTTGTTCAGTCATCAGTCTTCTGCATGTAAACTAATAGTTCAGTATTTACATAGGTGCGTAGGTGCATGAACGAAATATACTTAAAACTGGTTTATATAACCCAAAAAACGATTCGTTTTGCATACGATCCGTTAAATAAAAAACTAATATTTTTTTTGAACGTAATAATGAACTTAGTCAAAACATTGTAATATATTATAAATGTTACCTCCATGTACATGATAGCGCAACCAAGGAGTGTTATTGAGAGGAACACAGGACTGGCAACGCGGAAAACCTTCACCCGTCTATGATGGCGCGTATAAATGGTAAGCAGAACCGTCATGAAAGCACAGCTGACAGATATCACCAGCAACGATATCCTGAAAAAATAATGGTATTATAATTTTATGGTACACACCACCACTTACTCGTACCTTTTCAATTATTTTTTAATAACAAATTACACCAAAAATTATAGGTAATAATCAAAAGAATAGGTATTGATGTTAATTTTACATAAGCATTGTTTCATACCGAAAAGGCCAATTATATGTGGCAAGACAAGGCTCAGGACCACGACATGTCTCACATCCAGGCTGGCACTGAAGACATTCGTAAGGCTCGTTCCAATTTTCTAACCCGTTTTCTTCGTATTCTTGATACGCAACTAGGAATAAAACAAAATCGTTTAAAAACTAGCATAAAATTTTGTTAAAATGTTTTGTTGTTTAATTTCTAATGAAGAATCCTAAACGAAATTCTAAGAGAACTTTTTAGTTGTATGGAAATTGTAATGTCCAATTTCAGGTTGCATCTCTTGTATCTCACCTTCCACTAAAGACCCATTGAATCCTTCTGGATGATGCAAGGAGTAGTAACCTGGTCGACATCTACAAATGTAGGATCCACGCGCCCAACCGCTGTAGCGTATACTTATTTCTCTGATAGGTTTGTATTCACACTGCGTACAAAATACAAGTATGATAATAGCAGCCATTTGCAGAAAAACACTGCCTAACTCATAGAGTTATTATTACATATATATATTAATTTAAACATTAATAATAATAATAATAACCACGCCAAACCATGTTTTGTTACTAAGTATAACAATGTTTCTTAAAATCTAATATTAGTATAATAATAAATTTAAAAATATTTTTTATTTAAATAAAATTTAATCAATTAAATATTTAGCTTTGGACTCTCCCATCTATCTATAAAAACTAAGAATGCAAAATCAAAAATCAGTTGAAACAAAGGGCGGATTTATGTCGAATGGCATGCTCTATAATGTATCGTATTATCGATAAATAAAATAATATACATCTGTAATTTGAATAATTATATTTCATTAATCATCATTAATGTATCAATATTTGAATTTTCGCTAAGCTAGAATTCAACAAAAAGAACATCGCGTATTATATGTATTTGTATATGATGTGGCTAATACATACAATAATGTTATACTCGTGTAGAGGATAATCTCTGCACGTTCCTGGAATGAATACATATATTAACGATGCAATTTCATTTCGTTGTAATGCCTTTATACATGAGCTGATGTTATTTCTAATACTCGTAGAAGGTAATGCTTTGTATGGTTCCTTATAAAAAGCGGAAAATTGTAAGTCTTACTGACAGAGTTACAAACAAAGTAAACCGTGACATAGAACAATATTCAATTTTACATTTTTTTACTGTATTATATTATTTTATTAGGTTCCAAACGTCTTCTTTGGAATGTTTGCCCGCCATTAGTATATCTAATCAACGAAAATATCCTTTCAGTCCAGTACCTGCAGTTCTTAAAGCACTTTATGGACGTATAGTTAATGTTGTTATAGTATTTTCTTTTATATTGAAATAAATTATAAATTTACTTACAAATGTAGTTTCATTCGGACATTTATGAGTTCCATGAAAGGAATAAATTTGATTGTCATTTTCCTCGTCGCTATCCACTTCGCACTGGTTTACTTCCAAGTTAGATATATCAATGTCAAGAGAAACAACGCCTTTTAATCTGAAACGGAGTTGCGTTATCATTTAATGAACATCCCTTACTCTTGGAAAACTTATCAGATATCGCTTAAGGAGACAGTTGATTTGACTTGCGAAAATAGTATGGTACATATTAAATACAAATGTTTCTTTTCTTGGAATTAATTTAACGAAAATTTCCGTGTTCACGTCTTAAATATATATTATTATCTGTATTGCTCTTATATAAACTGACAATAAAGTTTAAAAGTATTTTGTTTCAGAGTTTAAAAACAGAGCAATTAAAAACAAATTATTTTAATTCTTACAATTATAATGACTAAATCTATTTTAATTTAGTATCATGTTCTAATAAAAAGTAAAATTATTTAATCTATGTAAGTAACTAGTTCTGTTTTCCTTTAACGGTTATCCAGGGAAATAGAGATAAAATATTTCGTGTAGGAGTACGAGTATATATGCCTTAAGAAAGTTAATGAATAATTCAATCTTACCCGCGAATTGTAGACACAGGGACTGTATAAGATAGCAGCCAGCGCTTTGCTTCACAGCTATAATAAGGGTATGTCCACCACCCTTCCATTGTTGCTCCTGGGGGCGAAGGCATAAACTTTGGCGACCTTAAAGTTTCGCTTTCCTCTGCCGACACGTACCTATAACGTATTATATTTTTTAATCGACTACAAAAAAGGAGGAGGTTACTCAATTCGACCGTTTTATATATATTTTTTTTATGTATGTTCGAGGATAACTTCGTCGTTTATGAACCGATTTTGATAATTCTTTTTTTGTTGGAAAGAAGATATCCTAAGTGTAGTACCATGATAAGGACACCAGGATCCGATGATGGGATCTTAGAGAAATCGAGGGAAACCCTCGAAAATCCGCATAACTTTTTAATGAGTGTACTGATTTTAATGATTTGTAATTTATTCGAAAGCCGATATTTATCAGTGTCACATTTAAATTTCATCGAGATATCATAAAAACTTTTGAAGTAATCTTTGATAATTCGTATTTACTTGACTATTTTTTCGTCTACCTACGTTGTGTTACTTGTCGATGTACCTAATTGAAGTCGGGTTTTTTCGTTTGCCAGCAACCACAATTACTATGAATTATGATGTCAGAAGTATTATTGAAACGAAGATTATAATATTTAACCATTTATGTTTTAAAAGAAAATAATAGTATTTGTTTATTACAGTTTTTTAAGTAATCTGTGTTAAAACATCGTTGTCTGGTATCTAGTAAAAAAATTGAATGATACCAAGGATATTCAGGATCAGGTGGTTTTTCAAGTTGCGGTGATACAACCGCCACAGGTTCAGCTGCCCCATATCTCTCCCATGCCACCGCACTGTTAACAACACCATCACTCCTCAAAGCGAGTGCACGAGCACCAACCGCGCGTTCTGGTGCACTGCCACCTAATACCAAGCCTTGTGAAACCGCCATGAGGACTTCTGAAACAACATTTATCGTTTAACATACTTAGCTAGTTGCGTAACTTCTTGTGAACTTCGAAACAGTCGCGTTAAAAGGGTATACTTAACAAGTTTTAAGTTAGCTGAAAGTAGTTTTGAGAACAAAGTACATTGCTTACTCTTATTTAACTACGAACATAGTTTTACTTTTATTCAGTATAAAATAATAATAAGAATACCGAAGGCTTTTTGATATTTCATGAAATAATATTTCAATTTAACTCCTTTTAAGAATCAACGACTATTTAAATTATTCTATTGCTTTATTCATCTTAAATTTAGTAATACACAAGTTTATCATAACTAAGTTAGAGAGTGAGTAAAGCCGAATGTTTGCACTAATGCATCCTCAACTTAGACAAGAACGGACCTAACTCAAACTATGAACAGACGTCTTATGACAAAAATCATTATCATGTTCCATTTTTGGTCATTTGTAAATTAAAAATCTCTAAATCTACTTAATACTTAAACTGCAATAGATATAAAACGCAAAACATACTTTTATTTGCGTTAGCGCAACGGTTACAGCCATGGATTGTACCTGTTGCGCTGGCGGTTGCGGATTCGATCGCCGCACATGACAAACATTTGTATTGGCCATACATGTGTTTGCTGTAGTCTGGGTGTTTGTGCAATCCTTGTGGGTCTCCCAACCGTGCCTCGGAGAGCACGTTAAGCCGTCGGTCCCGATTGTTATCATGTATACCTGATAGCGATAGTTACTCATAGTAGGGAATATATCCGTCAACCCGCATTGGAGCAGCGTGGTGGATTAAGCTCTGATCCCTCTCCTACACGGCGAAACCGTGGGATATGACAGGCTAAAGTGCGAGCGCTATAAGAATTGTACCGCTAAAACTTGGCGAGTATATGTACAAGTAACATGTGAAGAACATATCTGCTTTTGTTCCGAAATTCTAAGCTATGACACGCATTATACGCGTATCGTGACGGCGTTTAACTGATTTTTTATTTAAAAAAAAACCCTTAACGTTTAACTGATTTTTTACAAAAAAGACAAGAAGGTCTGCAGTTTTATACGCTTCATGGAAAAACTAAGAGATGGAATTCAATATAATTTTCTAAGTTTTATTTCTTAAACTCTTGGTCGTTATCTAAAAAACATATTGAGACATTTTCATTTAACTTAAGTAATAAATGTTTTAAGAAAAAACGATTTTTATAAATACTACTTGTTCAGTTTTCTTTTTTTGCCGAGAAGACTTTTTGATCGTTTTTCTATGAAAAATAACAAATAAATAAAAAAATAATAATTAATTAGCGGCACTTTAAATTTAAAAAAAAAAAAAATCTAGAGTAGATTGGTTTTTTTTTTAAATAGGTGCGTATAACTTTTATATTATATATTTTATAGCCTTCACGTATTCTTCTTAAATATTTGTATAATCAGTAAGTAATTTTATAGTCACCGTGTTACTTTTACGCCCAGAAGTTAAATAGTTGGTGGTATTTATGCTAAATTCTTCTTTTGTAGCAAAAAAATAAAAGCGCGTTACGAACAAAGTTAAAAATAAATGTAAACATAAAAAAGCGATAACACTATACTGCACAAAAATGACAAAGTTGGAAATTTTATAATAAGTATTAAGAGGACTTATCACCTTGTCTTGTAGTAAGTACTCTTCGTATCTTAAAATCATAAATCTGCGCTTGCATTAGAGTGGCACTTTCGTCTAGAGCTACTAATTAAGTGAAGCCTTTAAGTCTTTAAAGCCGCTTTATTAGCTGTATTCTCTAAGTACAAAATGTCACCACTACTTTTAAAGTCTTCGAAAATTAGATTTTATTTTGAACTAGCTCTTACCAGCGACTTTCGAATAAATTTAAAATTATGTATAATATAGGTGGATATGTTTTGTTTTGTTTTGGTGTACATGAATAGATACTGTTTACAATTTTATTAAATGCGATTGTAGAAACAAATAAGTGCATAAAACAATCGTCGCTTTTAATGTAACTCATCGGAATATAATAATAACGTGCTTTACAAAATGATTGTATTATTTGTTGTTCCAGATTATATTAAGAGCATCCTTAGAGATAATATCCATTTTAATCCATTTACTGATGCTTCATCCGGTTTTATAATAATATTATTCTCACAAGCTATCAAGATTGATATCAGATAATTTTGTTTAGTCTAGCTTAGTTAGAGCTCCTGGGGGGGATTGGGGATTGGGTCGGCAACGCGCTTCCGATGCTTCTGGTGTTGCAGGCGTCTATAAGCTACGGTAATCGCTTACCATCAGGTGAGCCGTACGCTTGTTTGCCGACGTAGTGATATAAAAAAAAGTCTAGCAATATAACGCGTTGGCGCAACGGTCACAGCACTGGTTTGTGGCATGACAAACATTTGTTTTGGTCATGCAAATGTTTGCCGTGGTCTGCGTGTCTGTGCAGTCCTTGTGGTTCTACCCACCATGCCTCGGAGAGCACGTTAAACCGTCTGTCCCGGTTGTTATCATGTACACCTGATATCGATCGTTACTCATAATAACTCCGAGTGGGAATCGAACCCGCGACCATCAGCCACACCAGAGCGATTTTTAAGTTTGATCATCTAACACTAACTACGGGCACTTATTCCGGTACCGACCTGTTTTTAGGCTATGGAGTATTTGCGCACACTACTATATATAAGATTATACATCCTCTTACCAGCAGTTTCTAATCCAAGTTGGTGTAGAATATTTGCAGCGAGGTCGGCTCGTGCTCTGGCGGTGTCCCATCGTGTTGTGTACATCGGAGCGCGCAGGCGGCCGAAGTGATGCGTGACACAGAGAGCCCCTGTCGCGCCTGTGGCGACTGCGTGTACAAGGCGGAGGGATGACTCCAGTTCCCCCTTAAATAACGAGAATGTATTAATTTGTTAATTCGAACACATTACAAAACGGCTGATAATAGTATATCGCCTCAGATTTAATTTGGCTTTTTCATTTATCAATATAAAATAATATAAACAACTACTTATTTTGCTTATTATTAAAGTTCCACTAAATAATAATAAAACAGAGACTTTTACAATTTAAAGAGCTATTGCTAAAGAATAATATGTCATATTTATTTAAAAATGCATATTTTCTCATGAATTGAATAATGTTTACGTTGTGCTCAAGCACTTTTTTTTTTTTTTTTTTTTTTTTTTTTTTTTTTTTTTTTTTTTTTTTTTTTTTTTTTCCTTTATTTTAGGCCTGCGATCAGTCGCCTAGACTATAATCAGGTGTGTTGCAAGAGATTAGTGTTTCGAGAGATAGAGCCACTGCTCCATCTCCCCTTAGTAAAGCAGCACATCGGCTCTCTTGAGTCTTCTAATTGGATTTGGTTGCAGAAGCATACTGGATAACGGGTTAGGATGAGTTGTCAAGCGGTCCTTGTAATTGGCTGAATATCGTTTTGCTTCATCCAAGATGGTTGGGGTTTCTAGATACTCGTGAATTTCCGAGTTGCGAGCATACCAGGGCGCCGAGGAAAGTACCCTTAGAATATTGTTTTGGGCTCTCTGCAGGCACATAACGTTGGATTTGCTGGCTGTCGACCACAGTTGGATTCCATATGTCCAAATCGGTTTTATTATGGAACAATATACCCTGAGCTTGTTGGATAAGGATAAGGCAGACTGTCTACCGAGGAGCCAGAGCAAATTTTTAAATCTTAGATTGATTTCATTGCGCTTCGTTTTTATATGATCTTTCCATGTCATCCTCCGGTCCAGGTGAAACCCTAGGTATTTGACGCAGGTTGATTGCGGCAATGTGTCTGGGCCTAGGTTGACCGGGGGGCATGTTTCACGTCTTAGGGTAAATGTGATGTGGTGAGACTTTGGAGCGCTTGCTTTTATGCGCCACTTAGTCAACCAAGCATTGGTGGCATTGAGCTGGCTTTGCAACAATCTGCTCGCTTCGTTTGGATCACGATCACAACTGAGGAAGGCCGCATCATCGGCAAAAGTTGCAACAGCTATGTCAGATGACTGGGGTAAGTCACTAGTAAATATGTTGTAAAGGATCGGACCAAGTACAGATCCCTGGGGTACACCGGCTGTGCAGCTATGAAGGGAAGATCTTGCATCTCGGAGCTTGACTTGGAACTTTCTGTCGCTGAGATAAGATTCCATCAGCAGGTAGTAGGAATGTGGAAGGTACTTTTTAATTTTATAGAGAAGTCCTTTATGCCAAACCCGATCAAAGGCCTGTTGTACGTCGAGAAAGGCAGCCGAGCAGTACTCTCTCCTTTCCAGACATTGTCTTATTGTAGAATAGACTCTATGTACCTGCTCTATTGTTGAGTGGTGTTTCCGAAAACCAAATTGGTGGTTAGGTATTACATGTTCCATATCTAGGCAAGGAGATAATCGTGCAAGGACGATCCTTTCCCACAATTTTGACAGCACAGGCGTAAGGCTAATAGGCCGATAAGAGGAGACTTCACTTGGCGGCTTACCAGGCTTATGAATCATAACGATTTGAGATGTTTTCCAGAGTGCAGGAGCATGTGAAATTCTCAGTGTGGCATTGACAAGCATGGTCAAAAAGACAATGCACTTCTTAGGGAGCTCTTTCAGTAGCCTAGGGGTAATCAGATCAAATCCAGGTGCTTTATAGGGGTCCATTTTGGCTATTTCTTTAGTAATTTCCCTTGGTGAGGTAGGGCTTAACGGTAGGCATAGCTGCAGATCTTGCTTAAGGACTTGGTCTATTTCTGGATCTTCAGGGCCATCTGAATGGTTGAGTCTGAAGACCCCGGCTAGGTATGTAGCAAAGGCCTGAGACTTTTCTTGGTCAGTTCGAGCCCATGTATTACTAGATCTAATAGGTGGAGAACACTGTTGTGGCTGCGGGAGGAACTTTGTAGCCTTCCAGAGGTTGTAAGTCCCATTTGCGTTAGTAGACATTCTCACTAATCTCTGTTCAAGCGATTCATTTGCAGTGCGAGTCAGGAGATCTTTAAGTTCTTTAATTGCTCGATTTAATCTAGTTTTATCTGCGCTCTTATGGGTCGTCTGCCAGATTCTGCGAAGGCGACGCTTTTCGGCGATTTTTTCTTTAACTGCAAAAGGGACTGGTGCCCCCCGCGATGAATCCTTCAGCTCAGGAGTACTAGACCAGGCCGCCACTTGGATCAGGTTTGTGATATAGAGACACGCATCGTCGATTTCCTCCTTGGTTTTGAGTGGGACATTAAGGATGATGTTTGATTCCAGGAAATCCCGAAAACATTGCCAATCCGTTCTGCGATTATAGAGGTAGTCAGTATGTTCGTAATTGGATATGGCCACTGGACTAACCAACAGTAACACAGGTGAGTGGTCAGAGCTACCGTCGAGGCTTGACTTTATAAGAGTGTTCAGTTCGCTGATGCCCTTTGTGATAAAGAAGTCTAGGAGATCAGGTGTCTTGTTGTTGTCCGTGGGCCAATACGTAGGCTCCCCAGTTGACATAGGTAATAGGTGATTCACTTCAATACTCTTTTTTAGTTCTCGGCCTCTAGTAACCGTCAGTCTTGATCCCCAATATGAGTGCTTGGCATTCCAATCGCCACCAGCTATAAATCGGCTGCCCAGTGACTTAAAGAAGGCAGTAAACATTTTCTCATTTATGGTGTGGCGCGGTGGACAGTATATCGCAGAGAGATTAAGGGGTCCTGATCGATCTTCCACCCTTACAGTTGTGGCTTGGAGATAGGGGGCCGCGAAAGGTTCCAAGAGGCAGTGCTTTACACTGTTTCTGATAATTACTGCGGTGCCAGCATGTGCCCCACCATCGGGATGACAAGTATGGTACACAGAAAATCCCGGAATACAAATTCGGCTTCTTGGTGTAGTGTGCGATTCAGAAATAAGGCAAACGTCAAGCTTGTTGGATTTGATGAGCATCTCTAGTTCGTCTTTATTAGGGGCAAGGCCATTGATGTTCCAGGTGGCAATGTGTAGAGAAGTCATTTTGTTAGCTTAGAGACGAGAGTAGTGATGAGACTCACTAGTGAGCCTATTTGTTGTATTAGGAGATCCATTTTCTCGTTTTGTTTAAGTAGGAAATCTTCCAGCTTGTTGTAGGATTGTTGATTTGATTGGGCATTTTTTCCATAGGTAACTTCAGCGTATGTACGTTGGTGAGAGGGTCCTACGCTTCCTTCGGTTACTTTCGAGGTGGAACAGATTTGGTTAATTGACAGTGCCTTGGTGGTTAGAGCGGATTGAGTTTCTCTTGGGGTTAAGTTTTTGTTTCTTCGGGAAAGGATTTCTTTGTATACTTCACAGCCTTTGTAATTGGCCGGGTGATCACACGAGCAGAGAGCGCATTTAGCTGGTGAGTTTCTATCTTTCTTTTTGCACTCCGAGGTTTTGTGGCCTTCTCCGCATTTGACACATCTAAATGGTCTCATACAGTTATTCTTTGAATGACCGTAGCGCTGGCAACGTTGGCATTGAACGATACTTTTTGACTTTCGCGGATCCTCTATCTTGACCTTTTGGTTGAATATATGGGTTATATTTTTGACTGCAGGGTTGTTAACACTGGGCTCAATGTTTACAAAGAAGGTCGATGTGGGTTTCTTGTCGGGACCGTATCGTGCATTGATAATTTCACCTTTAATTTTATTGTTAGTTGCCTCAATGGCTTCTAATATTGCTTCATGTGGAGTACTATGGTGGAGATCTTTTATGACAATGCGATAGCATTTGCTGTCTTTAGGGGTAAATGTATGCCCTATTAGACCGTTTGCTCTTATAACCGCTATGATTTTCTTATACTCCTCAGTAGTGTTGACAAGGATGTGGAGTAGGTTTTTGTTAATTAGCTTGAATTTGAAATCTTCCTTGCTAGTAACGGTTTGAAGTAGCTTCGATAGCTCGGTAACATCCTCTATGCCGTTAAGAACGATAGGTGGGGGTTTACAGGGCTTAGGATAATCGGTAGTGCACGATTCATCTTTAGGGTCTAGAGGCAGGGTGCTAAAACGGTTTTTCGTGGTAGTACTCTGAGCTTCTGGTGGAGAACTGCTATATTTCCTTTTCTTACTGCTTCTGCTATTGGGTGATGACACCCTTTGCCATGGTGGGGGAGCAGGATGTTGGTGGGTGTCTTCCAGTGAGGTAGCTTCTGGCGAGCTACTAGTCTCATTCAGTTGCTCTGCATCAACTTTTTCGTTGTCTTGTAGTGATCTTCCTACATCAGAAACGGATGACGAACGTTGTCTGTTAAATAAGCCTGGGTGGAGTGCTTGTTGAGTTAACAATTTTTGTTGAGGTTGAGGGTTTTTTGAGCTTTTTAGGGTATTTGACATCATATTTATTCCCACGAGTACGGACGAATTGTTGGTCGCTCATAGGGTATTATATATTATATAGGAATTCCATTGTGGCGGATTTCCCGTTTGCAGGCTGGTAACACTAACGTCTATGGTGGTACTTGACGTTTAATCGCAGCAGAAGTCGCAGTTTGCTTTCGTCGATTGTTGTAAATAATATGTGGGTAGTTGGAAAACAAACCTCCGATGCGATGATCTTTCGAGCTACTTTTTATAAATATTTAGCAAGTATGTTGTTTATATATTAACCCCTGCACTCCAAAACCCCTTATCTTTCACCATAACACAGCAGATGTTATAATAACACGGATAAAACTGGTGTTTATAATTAAAAAGACGGACAAGTTGTAAGACAGAATTTGCCACTTGACAGTTTTTGACAGACCTCAAATGACAGACCTCAAATGTTTTTGCAGTGCTCAAGCACTGCAAAAACATTTCATCAAAATTATTGCTTGGTAACGAAAAAAATATGTCATATGCTCAAATATAATGTATAATTTCATGCGTATAATAAAATGTTGATAAAATAAAATAAAGTTTATTTAGTCGTAATATTTATAAAAAATTCACATTGCCTTTAACCTCACTCTGGAAGCTCTTTGAACACAGAGCTGAAAACCTAATTTCAAAGCACTAACGACAATTAGACCATTTGTGGATGCAACTGCTATGCAATATATTGCAATTACTGTTCCCTGCGTCGACCGTTTATTAGAGCTGTCTATCCAACAATTTAAATGCGCTAATATTAATCTATGAAACTGTTATAAAATTGTTGAAATTTATAGCTACTTCACCCATAGCTTAATTGAAAAACTAACTTAATTTAACACTAGTAATTACCAAAATTAAAACGTTGATAAGTAAAATATAAATGAGATTAAGATAATTGTATTTGCTTGCAAATGAAATAAAATACCGACTTAATTCAGTTAACAGAAATTAATATCGACAAGCTATTAAAAATAAAAAAGCACACACAAGATAACAAGCACCAGTTTTCTATAAAAAAAGAAATATCAAAATAGGTACAGTAGGCCCAGTAAAAAGTTATGAGGTAGCACGCGTAATATAAAAAAGTCGAATTGAGAACATCCTCCTTTTTTATAATAAGAATAGTCATTTATTGAAAACGAATAAAAAATACATATTTTATTAATCTATTTAAGGTCACATTTTTTTTTCTATTAAATTTGATGATAAACATTGCAAGCTTTCCCGTTTTTCGTGTCACCAAATGTTACCGTTGCTAATTTGTGTTCTTTTGATAGTGTCTAACTATTGTCAGTAGCAAATTACGAATGCTAGACTTAATTGACGTCAGTGCAATGGAGCGTTGCGAGCTAAATATGTACCGGCCTCTCAACTCCTCAGTTAGAAGGGCACTTACTATTTGAAGAACCCTTTCCAACAGGGTTAGATGTAAATATAAACTCTCTATGGTTATGTTTAATAATTATCGACTTGAGGCTCTGGAAGTTCTGTTGAGAAGTACTTAGCCACTTTTTAATCTACAGAATATCTATGTAACATTTATTAACAAATGTTACATATTAGCAAAGTGTATTTAAATATGAAACATTTTTATATGCATGCATGTATATAGAATTTCTTGCTACATTGACTATACTTAAAATAAGAGAACCTGACATTACTATTCTTTTGTAGGAAAAACAATGTACAGCGCCATTATAAATATAAAGCAAATTGTAAATATAACGGGTGGAAAGGTTTAAAAAATATATAGATTTGAACCAGAGTAGAATGATCAATAGATTCGCTTATAATTATCCACTGTTTGTGTACGGAAAGAGTGGGAGCTTAATCCAGAGAAAGAATAACTAGCTTCTGCGTAGTTACTTGCCGATACTTCTCTGCAGAATCTATATTCCGAATCGGTGGTAGTTTTACTTAAAAAAATTATTGTCACTTCAAAATTTTAATTTGATAATGACGATACGAAAGTACTTTTGAATCCTATTTGAATAAAATTGTTTTTGAATTTGATTTGATCTGATAGCTGAGTTCCTTTACTATAATTATATGTTATGTATTATTATTTCTACTGTAATATGTAAATGCCACACCGATACACGTGTATCGCTAAATTTCTTATCGCTACATTACTCTCCGCATGACGTAATCGAGGTAGAATCTGACCATTATATAACGCTGTACGTACGTACCTTTGTATAAAAATATTACAAACTAGCTGAGCCGGCGAACTTCGTACCGCTATAATTCCTTTTTTCGTGAACAAAGAAACATTTGTATTATACTTGTTTCCGGCGCATTCGCACCGGGCGTTTTGTTCTTTGTAAATGTACATTTTTTATTTTCTTTAAAAAACCTCGCTCTGATAATAGCGATTTTTTGTCTAATTTGATGCAGTCGTACGTAGGTTATGCTGTGTGGTTACTGTAATGAAGAATATAGCCACCCCCTCTCTTCCCGTGGGTGTCGTAAGAGGCGACTAAGGGATAACAGTTCCACTTATTACCACCTTGGAACTCAAAAAGCCGTCTGATGGCGGAATAACCATCCAACTGGTGGCTTTGAAATACACGGGCCGAAGACGGGCAGCAGCGTCTTTGGTGTGACAAAGCCAACTCTGCGGTCGCCTGCCCATCGTGGTGACTATGGGCAACACACATGAGATCACGCCCTTTGTGGTGCGAACTTGTGGAGGCTTATGTCCAGCAGTGGACTGCGATAGGCTGAAGTGAGTACCTACGTAGGTTATGCACGTACATCATTTCAGCGATTCATTTTTATTTGTATAGATAAATAAAATATGTATTAAAAATAGATATAGTGTTAACATCTCTGTAGCTTTACTAAAGGGTTGGAGTGTGGTGCATCCACATCACATTACGAATTAGCGAAGATAATTAATATTTCACGCTCAGCTCTCCTCACAATATTTTCGCAAAGAACGAAAATAATTTTTAACGGAAACTCAATAACGCTTCTCTTTATCTTACCAGCCGATCTTAAGATATACAATCAATAGCATTAAGGTAAAAAAAAACATAAAATTAAGGATAGATACTTGTTACGCAGTACATTGGAAAACGCAAATATTTTTAAGCGAAATAAGACAAAAAATAGTTTAGTATCTATTTTGTCAAAGCAGTTATTGGATCTACAATCGTAACATTGATTTTAGCTGTTGCCAATAGAAAGTACTTTCTGAGAATGTCACTGTTTACCTACGTTTTAAATTTCGAACAAGCGTTTAAGTATCAAAGACAAAGATCTTTTTTTTTTTCTTTTATTTTACGATACTGAACTTACATTTACAGATAATGAACTGATGAAAAGACTGAAATTTATTTCCTGGTGGTACCACAAAAAGTACGAGTATATACTGTCGATTGTATCGAGTTCCATGCATTAATTAAGTATTAAGAGCACGTAGCTTATATTTTCCTCTTTTCGTAATGAAATTTTATTTAAAAAACGAAACAGAATTAAATACAAAACTGAATTAAATTCGAAAATGTTGTTGTTTAAAGTTATTAAGCTTAAGTGCAAATGTTAGTAAAATTACTTACTTCTGTGAAAATGTACAAATTAAGCCGTGCAAGCTTATCTTATTTGCAGTTACAAAGGTTTTGCATTTTTTTTTCTACGTGCCAAAATACCAACTGCAGTTAACACTAATCTTCAAACATATTTTTCATTACTTTCAATGTTTTTTAACATCATTTGTAGGAATTAGCATGACTTTGTTGCTATAAAATTTCTTTTTTATTATTATTTGTTCACGATCAGTTGGTTCAGCAGTCGCAATACTGGCTAGTTGCTTTGGCGGTCCCAGGTTCGATCTCCGCATATGGCAAACATTTGTATAGCCCTTATAAATATTTTCCGTAGTCTGGAAGTTGGTGCTTGTGTATTGTATCTGTTTCCGGATTCCCGACACAGGAGTAAATCTTAGTGGGAGTCGTTTAGTGTAAGTCGTTTATTATTTATTAAATCCTAAAACATTTCAGTAAACTTAATGTTGTTGATACCACTCTAATATATTCCGGAATCATCAATAATATCTAATTAGATTTAATTTCCTTTTTCACCTGGTTTCTATAATTTATCTGAGACTTTGAGGTAAATCAAAGTTGTAAAACCTGTTTTGAGGCAAATTAAAGTGTTGTACATACTGCCTACACTATTCAATTATTGTCTTTTCGGTTCGTCCTGTAGCAAAATCTAATGCGGAAATTCCTGATAAGTAAGCTTTCTTTACAAAACCGTTAAATTTATATATAAACGTATATTTATAAGTCCATTTAAAGAAAGAAAATATTTACATGTTTCCATTTTAAAATTTTTTTACGGCAAAAACCAAGTAAAGTAGCAGATTTACAATTTTTTATACCCTCTCAGAATTTTTGCCTGAAAGAAATTCTGTCAAAAGTACTTTGATATTGCGCGTTGACGTTATTCTACATTTATATTTTGCTTACAGAAATGATGGAACGGCAAGTTCCTGTATGAGATCACTAACCAAAACGCTGTTTGTTCAACTGTCACCAATATAAATAAAGGGTTTTTAATATATACATATGTAGATATTACACAACCAACATTGCTGGTTTAATTAAAATCATCCGGTGGTTTCACTTGACGACTGGACTGATTACAAACATTGTCACTGGGCATTAATTAAATTCAATCATTTAGGTGTTTATTAAGTGATCATTAGAGTGATACTTTGATGTATGCATTTATTTTTCTTATTTTTTTTGAGTATATTTTATATATTTTATCTAATAATAATACTTTTATAGACACCAGAAAAAATACATTTAAATATTTGTGTTTCAAAAAAGAAATACTTCGAAGACAAAAAACTAAAGTAATCGCGATGATGGACAAAGAAATATTCCACATAGAAAGAATTTAATAAATGTTTTATTCTAAATAAAAGCGAATTATATCAATTATTATAAAATATGATAAGTTAAAATATTGTTTTGTACATTAAACAATGTCACCCCAACATAACTATACATAGTCAAGTTTTAATTAATATAATGAACGTAAATGTCTCGCCAGCTTTCAAGCTCGTTAAGGTAAATCAAGTTAAAAGATTAATTTCATGTATTAATATATATACAGCGTTGTGACATTAATTTAATAAGGACTAAACATCGCTATCGCTTTCACTCATTTTGAGTTCCAGTATTTGAAGTGATGGAATGTTTGATAGAAATCTATTTCCAGCACCGTTGATTTGAATTGGAGAATTAGTAAGAATTAATAAACTTTCCGCTACAATAAGTTTGTAACTGTTGAGATCAGAGCGCTAAGCAAATGTACAAACAAAGTATAAAAACACATTCCTCTGCATTTGGTATATCAATGTAGAGCGAGCGCCTTTTTATTCTTATTGTAAAAATGTTATTAAAAATAAATACAAATCTAAGACAACGAATAAATTATTATGTAACATAATGATTTATTTCACAATATTATTTTGGGTTATGTACATTTTCAGTTGCCTATTTTTGTTACGTGTTAGTAAAGTAAGTAGCCAAATTATGTATATACAATATGTTATTATGTATTTATGTGGGAAAAATTAAAATTAAAATACTTTGTAAGTACAATGTGTCTAAGTTTAAAATGTTGTTGACTACTCTCACGGTAACATTTTATTTCCTTAAGATCGTTATTAACAAGCTATTTGGTAGAAATGAGTGCTTTGGAAATGTGCCATCGTAAAACGATACGTTAAAAAACGCAGCAATTTTGCTCTGGAACTATTAAAAAGTGATTTTTCGCTTCCCGGAATCGTTCGTACGGTTAAAAAAACTTGATAACTTGAAAACCTATACTTGCATGTATATGCGTTCACAGTTGATTTGAGCTGACGGTCCGTCGTATTCATTACTGGAACGCTCAATACATATTCGAAAACGAATGTTTTTGAACAGATTGATTTACGATCATAGCATATATTGAATAATATTTTAGAAACTTGATTGATATGTTCCATTATAAATGCCAACATTTTTTTTTTTGGATTTCTGTTATATCAATGATTACCTCTATGCTCTAAGTTGTAGTAAGTTTAAGTGCGATTTTTATAAAGCAATTTAAAAAAAAATCGTTCTTTTCATTGGTAAGTAAAGTAACTCAAAGTTTTGTTTAAGATCTCTCTCTCTCTCTCTCTCTCTCTCTCTCTCTTAATTTCTTAATTTAACTAAGATAAGGTTCTTATTTTATTGACTATGGTATACTTTCTGTTGTGTGACTGTCGTTTATTTATTTAACTCTTAAAACTTTAAGCTCTTATAAAGAAGAAGAGAATATAGCCTTCATGGCTTAAGTTTTTTTTTCTGAAACATCAAACTGCCATCTGCAGAAAACGAGATATGTATTTGTAGATTATGTCCATATAATTAGATGATGTGAATATACAATATACATATATATAAATGGGATAAGACACAGTAGGAAATATCGTGTTCAAAATCTAGAGCTATCTGACTGGGGAAGTCACAAACCTTGCTGAAGATCACAGCTAAATAATACTGCTTTTAAGCATTGTTGTGATCCAGTGGCCACTAAGGTGGCCAGAATTCCTGGGGGAGTAGGGTCGGCATATATATATGTAAATGAAATATAATAAAGTACTCACTCGGTACGTAGTGACGTTGGCGACATATGCATGTGGAAAAGAGAGCAGTGCGAAGGGCAGCAGCAGCACACTGGTCACGCGCCGCGGCGCCCTCATCTCCGGCGACCATTCGCGCAATTACGCGCTATCCTAAAACAAAAGATCTTTTTACCAAAACGTATATTATATTATACACAATGCACCAGTGATTTCATCAACAAATTATGTGTACAACAATAGGTAGGGGAAAAAGTCTCATCGTATTTTCTATTAAAATGTTGCAATAAAATCTTTTTAGGTATATCGTTTGTAACTGGCTGGTTTGATACCATTCAAAGGTGACATTTTAAAAATGAAATTAAAAAGTAAAAAACAGTTTACCGCTAACTTATCATTTGTTTTTCTGTCCGCCAAAATAGGTGAATGCAACGAAGGAAAACTTTGCCGCCGCGAAAAACTTTGTGTGTTTTATGAACCTAACCAGTGTCAGTAAGAGAAGCACAAATTTTATTAAGCGTTTTCAGTCAGAGAATTTTGATTTCAAAGATGCATTTAGCTCTGGTAGCCCATTTACGTACGACATTTTTGGTAAATGGAACTAGATCGACATTGGAGTAGTTGCAATACAGCTGGAGACCTGAGAATCACACAGTCAAAACAAGTCAGAAACAGTTTTCACCCATTTAAAAAAGGCTAGCTATACAAAAAAGCTCGATAAATGAGTGCCACATGAATTCACCGAAACAAACCATTGTACCATGCATTTGCGATTCTTTCTTAAAGCGTAATTTTATCGAACCATTTTAGAAGAGATTGGTCACTGGTGATTAAAAGAGGATCACCTACTACCACTACACTACTACACCTATACACTACGTTTAAAACATGTAGCGGTTACCACTCCAGGATACGTTTGCTCCATCGGCCATCAGTCCTGCGATACAAGTGACCAGCCCACTGTCACTTCAACTTGCTAATTCTTTGAGCTATGTCGGTTTACTTTCGTTCTCTCGCGGATAGTCTTATTTCTAATCCTATGTTAGAGAGAAATCACAAGCATGTCCCGTTCCATTGCGCGATGAGCGACTTTAATTTATGGACCAGTCCCTTCGTCAGTGTCCACGTCTCGGCTCCGTATGTTAATACAGGCAGGAGGAATCTTCAAAGTGCATTCTTCTTCTCGACGAAGCCTGCCAAACGCCGCCCAGCCCAATCGAATTCTCCTGTTAGCCTTCTTCTCGAAGTCGTTGCGGCCTACATGGATAGTATGGTCTAAGTAAACATAGTCCTGAACAACTTCGAGAAGGGTACCATCGATCGATACTGGTTTCGGTATGACTCGGTTGTTAAACATAACTTTCGTTTTGTCCAAGTTCATACCAAGACCGACTCGTCGGGAGGACTCGTTTGGACCGCCTAACATTTGGCCTAGCTCATCCAACGTCTCCGCAAAGATGACGATATCGTCGGCGAAACGAAGTTGCGAGAGTATATATTTACAATTGTACACCTTTAATTTGAAAAAAAATAAAATAAATGATAGTATTATTCACATTATAGCTTTTTGTACAAACATAACGTCGTAGCAGCCTTCCTGTCAAATATGCCTGTGTCGGTAAGTGATTAACTTTAACGTACTTAGTAATTGTAAGTAGTCTAGTTAATAGTATAGCAATTTGTACTTAATATAAAGTACAAAGTTCACATATTCATCCTGATATTTTTTAAAGTCAGCGTAATATAAAATAATATTTAATCTTCTTAGACAGTGGAAATAAATATTTTTGAGACATTTATAAATATGTTGATGGTGTTTCCTAACGTAGAATTAACGGGAATTTCTATAGATAGGCAATTTAAAAAAAAAACTGGAATATTAAAGTAAAAGAGAGAAATTGCCACCTAGCTTTATATTTGGCGGATATAGCATATAGAACAAAATTTTTGAAAAAATGTGGTTTATAATATATTTGAATCTTAATCGGTTGTTCTATATCAACGTTCTAATTACCACGATTCTAATAGTTAAGTAATTCAAAACTCAACATATTTCCACTCATCCTGAACTGAACGTAACTCAAGACTGTCGAAAGCTTTGGGATTTGTATCAAGTTTAAACCTGTTTCCAAGTTTGTTGTTAGTCTTAGTCTGAAACTTGAAACTGATATCATGCTGATGTATACAGCTAGTAAATTTCAATTATCACGTTATGTAATAATGACTGAATATTTTATGTTATGATATGTTATGATATGTTATGATGAAAAATAGGTAGAGCATGAATGAATAAATAATGAGTCCTGTTCTAAGGAGGTAGAAATATAAATAAAATTTTGTATTCTAGTTACAACGTCTAGAAGAAAAATTTATCATCGAAATAAACTCTTTAGAGCCTTACGAAAATTATGGAATATCTATTATCGCATCGTATTTGCATTCTATCTATTACTTTGTGTCTAATCATAATTATTTTAGGTATACTCGTATATTTAATGACAGTGGAAAATTAGTAGTATAAGTTTCTTGTAATTCACTGAGATTAACAATTTTCAATTTGAAACCTGAATTATTATGCTATATTCAAAAATGTTCTCTAAGTATGGCCAATGTCCCAGAAATAGCTTCAATACGTTTGATTAATTTTCCTGTATATTTTATCTTATCTGAAAACATGGACATGTAATTAAAACAATTTTGCGGATTCATGCATTAAGTCATCGACAGTTGTTACTAGATTAACAACGACTGCAATAGGGTTATTTGACTTATCTATACAAATAAAAAAAATTGCAGAGTCTGTTTGTAATATTAAAATAACCGCTTTTTACTAAATGCATATGGCGTACATATACCGAAATAACATTTTTTACACTTTTCGACACTTTTTGATAGCTGATGTAATAAGGAGTAACTTCGGTTACTTTTATTTTAAAAGTTCTTTTTTTAAATTCCACGCGGACGAAGTCACGGGCACGTCTAGTGTTATAATATAATAGTTTCACACTACAATGCAGTAATAATTTAATTACTATACAGTAGTTTTGCTAGTATCTCCTGTAAAAAACAGACATTTTGTTTTATAAATGCGTTTTTTTTTCACCAAAAATTTGAATTCTTTTTCACTGTGTTGGATATGAAACACAACGAAAGTAATTTAGCCACACATGACGACATGCTGGGAAATTTGCATGTGATAGTGTAATTTTTACGTCACTCAAAACCGTAATAACCGTGGGTGTGTTTGCAACTGTGATGAAACCATTTGTACTTTTTGCAATCGTAGTTTTTGTTAATAACCTTGCTAAACTTTGGACCTTCTTATGGTAAATGACTTTTTTGCAGCCAGATTTTGCTAATCGAATACAACTTATAAATTCATATAGTTGACTCAATAATAAAAATCGTTTTTTATAGCTGCATTTCATAGAAAAGTAAACCCCTAAGGGGTTCCTACGAATTCCAAAATATTTGAAAGGAATATTCTGCCTCTTATTTATATAAACATCGTAATATATGATCAGTGACTTAACTAAAATCGTAATAAGGAAAGTTAAAGGAAGAAGAGGAAAAGGAGAAAGGAAGATTTAACACGATTTTCGCACAATGTGCAACTGAAATGTGATCAAAATCAAAAAACATCAATAATTATGCAGATGCAATTTGATTGAGGGCCTGTTTCACTGGTTGCCGACAAAAGTTTCGATTATATAACCTATATAGTGGTATCCAACCGATAAAATATTCTTTCGGTTTTACTGTCGAAATTCGCAGTAAATTCATAGGCAGATATTAAAAAGTTGTCTAGTAAATCTTACAGAGCGGCAACAGCGCATTTTTGCGTTATGAAATTCGATACAAAACTTAAACTCGAATATAAATTTCGTATAAAACTTAAACTCGTGAACAAGACATTTGTAGATAATGTCGAAATATCGAGCTCCGCAAAATAAAAATAAGAAACATTTTAAATATCCCGTTTTAAATACCTAATTCCGGACAAAATATTTTTTTAATAAAAATCAACACATATATTTATATATTTATTTACTATAATAGTATGGTTTTTTAATGTGTACAATTTTGTTAAACATTTGTTTTCGAAACGTTAAAAGATTAAAAAGCGAATGTCACCTTTTCTTCGCTGAAATATAGACGGTGCCACTCTCTACCTAATAATTGTCTACATGAACAGAATTCCTTTTTTCAATTACCAAAACACAGATAGCGCTTTTTTCCTCGCAAAATTATAAGCCAAAAGACGATTACTACTAATATATATAATTCAGTAAGTAATATATATATACACATAATATAATTCAGTCAATTTGTAGTCTAAAGGGCCGCTAGTGGGAAAGTTTTGGGGTCGTTCTGATTTCTTTCATACTATATGTATTTTGGGGTGCTGAATTCGAATCTGAAGTTTGCGGACAAAATTTGCTAGTAAAGAGACAATTTTACTGAACTCATAATAAATTTATAAAAATTTGCAATGAGAAAATTAATTATTTTATTATATATGTGATAATAATATGTAATTTTACACATATTTCGTTGTTAATAATAATTTGACTATTTAATTTTAAGAATAAGTATAGATAGATGTATGTTTGTGGGACATAAATCGTTATTACGCAATTGCAAATTAGGCGAAGAAAAACACAAAGATTTTACTTTGATATGACTACAACTTTTTTTGATAAATATACATATAAAGTTATAGATAATATGTATAAATAAATATTTAAAATACACCCAGACTCAGGCGAAATGTTATCATCTGTCCAATGACGTCTTAAAAACTACATGATTTGGTGGATAATATACAAGTCGCATCATCTATCCAGTATCGGTATTCGAAACCTATGAAACCAAAATTTGCAATTTATAAAGCGGAAAGAGCTAATCCAAGACTTTATCGGTAACCGATAAACAGCCTCGACTGTGTATATGTCAGTAGCGTAGGCTAGTTTTGTAGTATCGTTTTAGCTAATTTATTTTTTATTATAAGCGTATTACTCGTACATAAAGAAATCTGAAACTTAGAAACTTAGATATGTAATATATTTGTAGTAAAAACAACTCAAAAGATAAATTCAACCATGTGCAAGTGTGAGAGGGTATGTCTGGCTCATAAATATAAACTATTTAGGATATCAGCTTCATTTACAATGTAACGTGTTTCTAGAGTTCCGCCACTTGTTACAAAAGCAACAGTGACACTTAAGTAGGAAGAAAGCTTGAGAATTTGTTGAATGACAAAATATTTAATTTGCATGACATGTATAACATTTTAGGCCACTTCATTTAAAAAAATTAATAAAAATATCACAATTTAATGTTTGTTACTTTTGATGTTCGAAAATAATTAAATTTCGTTCTTCTTTAATTTGTCCTCAAGGATAATACAGTGTACCGTGCTAGGTTTGAATTAAATTGTATTTTATTTATTCCATCATTCATATATAACGCTATTATTGAAACATATTTTTTCGACTTTGCTTTTAATTTGAAACAATTTTGGGGCCATATTGCCAACTATTAAGACTAACATAAAATAATGACGATCTTATGATTTGAAATTACGAAATTATACCCTCTTTTATAAAGCTTAATAAAAAAAATTGCCAGAATTCAAATAAAAATGATGCTAATCATTTTTAAATTTACTTTTTTTTATTTTATTTTAAATTTGAAGCGATGAATATACAATTACATCTCCTAAATCAATTACTCTAAAGTTATATCGATTTATCTACTTTTCAGCGGCTTTGAAATTTACGGAGAGAAAAGGTTATTGTTGTATAGTTAGAGATTTTCTAAGACATGTAATTCTGCTAAGCCGAAGTGAAGTAACGAATTAAGCTTCAATCTTCTTCTATTGAAATATAGGTACAGAACAGGACAATGGGAACAGTTTAAAAGGTACATTCATGAAGCCGTCACGGCATTGGAAACAACTTTAGGAGTCGGGCACTGTTCCAAACAAGTTTTCGAAGCCAACGTTTATCCATTTGTCACTTCTGCTAAAGTTTAGGTATGTTTGCTAGGGTGGTATTTTGCAACAGTAAACAATTAAGAAAACCCAATAACCATTGTAGGGACTTGTAATAGGTTCTAGTGATTCATTGATAATAAAAAACAAATACTCAAACATAGGTCGCTAAATGTTAAAGCAGTCTCAAATCAACTATATCGACAGTCCATTTGTCTCACTATGACTAATCAGTAGTCAAACAGTCAGTAAATTAGCTAGTGATGCGGTTAGACGTCACGTCGAAAATAGTTAAATTGGATTCAGTAATGTGAAATTGGAGCGACTGAAAATGATGGATTATCCGGAAGCGAATGTTGCATTTAACTTACTGTATAGTATATCTGCTATATATAAAAGAAAAAAAATATATACATGTCAGTCTTATCAATAAATAAATAACGCGAATTGGTTTTTTTTTTTTCTTTATTTTACTCCTTTAGAGACGAAATAAGGCCCGCGGTATGGAAAAAATTTAGGGTGTAAAATCTTGCGAAAAAGTGTCGTTGAGACCTGCCCTAAGATTGACATTTTACCGCGCAACGTCTCTTTCGAGAAGATTGATTTATCTATACAAATAAATAAAATTATCTGTTTGTAATATTAAAATAACCACTTTTACTAAATGCATATGTAGTAAAATGTAACTTAGGCTACTTTTTATTTTATAAATCTGTGAACTGAACAAAACTCTAATCATCCAGTAGCATGTCGGACTTGATACACACAAATTTTTTATATATAAATTACATATTTAGGCTTTAGGTCCTTCGAGGCTTTTACTTCAGAGTGCCATAAACATAAAGCCACGGTTCATCATTACACAGGTACACAGGTTACACATACGTTAGCTTTAATATTTTTCTATAAGAAAAGAGAGATCCACCAAGTACTAGGACAGGCTGATTCGGTTCAAAAATGTATTGAGAGTTTTAAGCCAATATTATTACTCTTTATTGTGTTATTGTAGTACAGTTATATTTTTATGTAGTTTACCACTAACGCTCAATAATAGGGTTATAATATTTAGAAAGAATTCCTCATTAGTAGGATATCCAACTAATATTGCGTAATATTAATACGTGGTACTGAAATTGCTTCATAGTGTCAAATTAACTCTTAATAATAGCTTAATACATTTTAAAATAAAATAAAAAAATAAAGTTGTATTTTAAACTTTAAATGTATATCTAAGATCAACAAAATCTGAAATGGAAAAATTTATTCATTTCATAAGATAAATTTTCATCTTTAATTATCCTGTCAATCACGCAAAGACTTAAACGATTGCGATCTACATGTCACGAGCGATTTTCGGTCTTCAAGGTATTTAGTATTTACTCTGTACTATGGACGTTGTTATATCTACATACATCAAAGCGTTCCACCGAAGGCATTTTGAACTTAACACAAACAGAGAGGCTTACTCAGAACAATGTGAACTATGGACAAGAAAAATACAGTCAATATCGATCCAAAATAAACAGACTTTATTACTGAAACAACTGCGCGTTTTGCGTTATAGAAATAAAATTAAGTTTTAAATTTCATTACAGAATTGTCGATATCGAGTCGGATTTGTTTGAAAAATTGTGTATACAAAGGAAAAAAAAAAACGAGTTAGGTACTATCGAAGTGAACGTTTCATAAACAAAATTTGGACAAATATTACTTTAAAAAAATTACTTAAAATAAATATTATTCAAAAAATATATAAGGCGGATACGAACTAAAAATGTCGCAAGTAGATTCATTACAAACCGCAACACGAAGTAGGTTACAATTTCGTTGTATATACATATTTTCATAGAAAAATATTATTTGTTACATATTTTAAGTGTGTAAGCATATGTATGTATAATTTTATAATCTATTGTGATGTATTCTAATTTCTATAACAATTATTTGTACACTTCCTAACCGCTTTTCTATGCGCTGTCCTATACCCAAAGATTGTCTGGAAGAAATCGCTCTTTTAGCGATAAGACCGCCTTTGTACATCTTCCTCTAATTATACTACTTTTGTTTGTATCTTTTAATGGTGATTATTATTATTATTATTCCTCGCGCGAAGTTCTATTTAATATTATTCGTAAATTGTATTTTAGTTTATGGTAGTTTCATTCATCAAGTTTATTGTATTAAAAGTTTTCTTTAAGCATCGGTTCAACTACTTTTTAACCGACTTCCAAAAAAGGAGGAGGTTCTCAATTCGACTGTATTTTTTTTTTTTTTTTTTTTTTTTTTTTATGTATGTTACATCAGAACTTTTGACCAGGTAGACCGATTTCGACAAATTTTGTTTTAATCGAAAGGTGGTGTGTGCCGATTGGTCCCATTTAAATTTATTTGAGATCTAACAACTACTTTTCGAATTATATCTAATAATGCGTTTTTACTTGACGCTTTTTTCGTCGACCTACGTTGTATTATACCACATAACTTTCTACTGGGTGTACCGATTTTGATAATTCTTTTTTTGTTGGAAAGGGGATATCCCTAGTTTGGTACCATGATAAGGAAACCAGGATCTGATGATGGGATCCCAGAGAAATCGAGAGAAACTCTTGAAAATCCGCAATAACTTTTTACTGGGTGTATCGATTTTGATAATTTTTACTTTAATCGAAAGCTGATGTTTATCATGTGGTCACATATAAATTTTATCGAGATCTGATAACTACTTTTTGATTAATCTTTGATAACGCGTATTTACTTGACATTATTTTCGTCACCTTACGTTGTATTATACCTCATAACTTTTTACTGGGTGCACCGATTTTGACGTTTTTTATATAAATTAAAAGCTACTATTCGTCACGTGGTCCCATTCAAATTTAATTGAGATTTGATTCGTAATTTGTGAGTTATATCTAATATTGCGTATTTACTTGACGGTTTTTTCGTCACCCTACGTTGTATTATACGTTATATCTTTTTACTGGGTGCACTGATTTTGATCTTTTTTGTATAAATCAAAAGCTAATACTTGTCATGTCGTCCGTTTTAAATATGATTGAGATATAATGAGCAATTTTTGAGTAATCTTTGATGACACGTATTTACATGACGATGTTAAGACGACTGTGGTCATGTTCAATACTTTGCCACAACGCCATCTATCAAAATGTAATGAAATTACTTCGTTCACTATCGATCAAATTACAATATTCCACTAGAGTAGAGAGTAGCAGTTTATTCGTTATAAATATATTTGAGCTTTTAATTTTTGAGTTATCGCTAATACTGGGTATTTACTTGGCTATTTTACGTCGACTAACGTTATATTAACCTCATTACTATTTTACTGGGTGGACCGATATCGATGATTCTTTTTTTAATCGATAGGTGGTGCTTGTCATGTGGTCCCATTTAAATATAATTGAGATTTGACTCGAACTTTTTGAGCTATATCTGATATGGCGTATTTACTTGACTGTTTTTGGAGTTTTCTCCTTAAGAATCGATTTTCATTTAAGGCCCCGGAATGAAAAAATTGAACAGTAAAATCTACTGAACGAATGACCTTGTTAGAGATGGCGTTCAGACGTTTTCTAATAACGCAATTAGGTTCCGATAGATGGCGTTATTGCATTCATTTATTTACAATTTGATATAGTAATAATATATTTCTTAGACTAGTAAGCCTTTTTGTGCCTATTTAGACAGTTGATCTGAAGGGGTAAACTCCAGTCGTGCATCGGAGCTGTGTGAAAACATGAACATTACATATTTTTAATAAAAAAGACATAAACCGTAATTCAATATAAATCCGCTTCAACTAAAAAACCCGCCGTAATAAGCGATGTCAGCGCTTCGCGCGAATCGACGACGGGCCTTTTATGAAATTTCTGCCTACAATCGCTAACAAAATGTTAGAAATAACAGTAGAACATTATATAATTCTACAATTTTATAATGTCGCGTTATATGGAATACGAACAAAGTATTACTATTTTTTCGTCGATCTACGTTGTATTACTCTTCGATGTAATTGAAGTCGGTTTTTTTTTCGTTTGCGAGCAAACACAATTATTGTTTAAACGTTAAGAGCTCGAAAAAAAATTTATAATTTTCTTTACCATTAGGTTTATTTAATATTTGTATATCACTGGTACACCTTCTTTCCGCTTCATTCTCTTCATTTCCTTTGCCCAAAGGTTGTCTGGAAGAGATCGGTATTTTAGCAATAAGGTCTATAAGGTTTATTTATGTTACCACTGCAACACATCGGACTTATCATGAATGTGTAAAACAAGAAAAAACCTGACTACGACAAAATATGTGTTAGTACAGCACTTTACGTCATATAGAGGGCGGTACATTTAATACAATGCCTGTAACCAGCGGACAATTAAGGAACTTCTAATGATATCTCATTCGTCTAAATATGACAAGCAGTTTGGGAGATATGTGGGAAAAGGTGAACATACATACATACATACATATATGGCTTTTCCGTAGTCAGGTAAAAAAACCTAAGGTTTTTGCCAATAGCAAGAAAAGCAATAAATAATTACTAGTTCAGATATAACGTAGGTATAGGTTGTACCTCTTTGTGGTACAAAACTCATTATTCAAAGTGAGAGAAATACTCGTCTATTTTTTCCACACAAAGGCGCCAGTTTACACGTTTCAACTTGTAGCGTGTCTTACTGTATTTATTCTAGACTACCTTTGCAACGCGGTTTTACTCGCGTTAATTTGAGGAAAACTTCCTAAGTTATTATATAGCCTTCTTCGGTATATGAACTATCCAACATATAAAAATGCCTTCAGTTCGCAGCAGTAATTCTTAAGATTTCGTTCAAACAAAGAAAAAGAAGATTTTATAATCAATTTTATATTCGATTTTCTATTCGATTTTCCAATCGATTTCCAGTTGATTTTCTAATCAACTTTATAATCGATTTTCTATTCGATTTTATTTCGTTTTTTATGTTTATAACTTTTGCTATTTTTCATGTACAACGCTTTTACAACATTTTTCTATGCGTCATTCCGAATTTAATGAGCTATCACACATAATTTTTTGAGTTAAATTAAAAGAGAGAACTCTTTTCGACCATTTTCAACTTGTCGACTAGACTATAAGCTTTAAACTGGATTTAAATAATGAAACTAGTAAATATCAGCGACATTGTATCAAATTCGAATTGTAAAAGACAACTAACTCTTCCAAATCCGATAAATCGGATACAAAAGCTATTGTTATTAGCTGAGAATGAATCATATGGCTTGTATTTAAAATGTGACATATTAAATTATAAAATAACTTGACATTTTCAAGCAATGCGATGCTACTATTTAAGATGTTTCGCTTTACTTGGAATCAGGTCGCGGAAATCAATTTCCTTGGCGCTATTCCTTCTATTTATTAACCACTGATTTTCCTTAACCGAAGAGATACCTACTGACATATTGTAAATTGAGGTGGATTACCCCCGTTTATAATTTATTTAAACAAATCAAATTGGTACATAGAAAAATAATTTTTGTCGTTAGTTTATTGCGATACTTTTTAATAATACGAGTACAACTATGCATATAATTTAATTAAATTAGTATAATATATCGTTATAATATTACAATCATGATGTTATTAGACTAAAGACGCGGTGACGTCGAGTATTGAACGCTCCCCCATCTGTTGTGTGATGTGACAGGCTTTCCTACACACAAGGATTTTTTTAATCGGTTTATAATGAACAACGATCAGATTAAACTCGTGTCTTTCATAGCATAAGAGTCATTATAGATTATTTGTACTATTTTTTACGTATCAACCCTAACGAAATGAAATAGAAATATTTAGTTCACTATAAGGTGATTAATATTAAAAAAATGCAAGGGTTAAAATTATTAGGCTAACTTAACTGTAAATTTGAAAACTATCAATAACATATATTGTGAAATAGTTTTTATGTCAGTTGTGTAAACATACTCGTACATAAATCGCACAAAGGGCGACATAGTGTAGCTAGCGTAGGTATGCGTCCACAGAATGAAGTCTCCGCTGACCCACTCCGGCGCAGACGAACAAGAAGGAGACGGTTTGCCCACCTCCTCGCCCCTTCGTAATAGTGGGGTCGCCAGCCGATAGTCGGGGGACTTTGGCCGGCCGGACGACACGATCCCACATGTCTACGGGGTGGCCTTTTTGTGAGCGAGGCCACCCCTACCATTGTGCCGGGGCCCAGAGATTTCGTCCAGGCCTACCGCCGGGGCGAGGTGGCGAATGCTAGCGCGACCCCATCGCGCCTCTGGTTTTTTAGTCAGTAGGAATCTGACATAACCCTCTGGCGCCCCTGTGCCGGAGGGTAACCATGATGGATTTTGCCCACGTAAAAAAAAGGTATGCGTCCACAGTTACGTAAGTACGTAAAAAGTTAAGATACCTTTTCCGAGAAACGCAGACGTGGATAAGACATTGTTGATGACATTACCTTAATCTTAACCGGTTATATGAGGAGTATACGACTATTGACAAGCCTTAACGGCAGGTGTACTAAGTTTATGGAGCGTCATAGACTCTATAAAAATTCATGACTAAGAACAATCCCGTACAATTTTTTACAAAGTAATTGATTAAATGTAAATAGTTATAGATTACTAACTGACCTAGTGAACTTTGTACCGTTATTTTTCTCTACAAAGCTTTTCCTGACAACAATGATAAAAGGAATCACCAATTTGGCTTAGTCGTTCTGAAGTCATGCGTATACATTTCGACTATTTACTTTTATAAATATAGATAACTAAATTAATTTAATGAAATTAGAAAAAAAAACAAACATTCATATTCACTTTGGTATTTTACACAATTATTTATAAATATTTACTCACTAATAAGCATATTGAATATAACCAGACGTTTGCAGCTAGAATCTAGCTCGTAACGATGTATTTAGTTCATGTTTATTAGTAGTCAGGTAATAGAAATTATAACGTATTTAAATGGACTTCTTTAAGCTTCTGAAACAGCGTGAACGTGAACAAAATCACAGGCAATGGGTAGTATTTTATTGTTACGTGGTCTAGGAGTTATATAAAAAATTTAATATTAAAAAAGGTCAAATATTTTTTTTTATCGACATCGTCATAATAACATCATCTGTGTTTATTTTTATAATGTAAAATATAAAAATAGTTCTAAAGGAGTATTAACTTCTTGTAAACATTGTATTTGTATACAAAACTCCATTTCCATTACTGAACGATCCCAGTTTCAGTCACATAGTAACGATTAAGTAATTTGTGGTTTCAGTTTTGGCTTCCGCTTCTTCCCGTTTCTACCACAAAATTTTGTTTCGACAAATTTCGGTTTTGGATGTTTATTAAATAAGTTACTACATCCAAATTTTACCATTATATATGTTATGTAACTTTTTGTCTTTATGCTTATATTATTTATAACATATCGTTCTTATATAGGGAAAGAAGATAATACAATACATGTATAACTTTTAGGGTGAGATTACCGTATAACCGGAGCTTTTTCGTAGAGCAATTTTATTAAAACACCCTACATAAAAACTACTAGGGTAACTATTTTTAGTTGATAGGTTAACTATTATTAGTAGTAATGTTCTTACATTTAACTATTCAAATTAAATAAAAAGTGAAAATTGAAAGCATATAATACACATAGCTAAAAATTCTGTCAAATGGATGGGTTTTAAATAGTAGTAGTTTTTTTATTATTTTTATTTTCTGTGCACGACCTTAAATTTTTATTCTGTAGTTTACTAAATGGTAGAAAAGTTTAAAAAAAGAACGATTGGAATCCGTGAAGTAGCATTTAAGATTCCAAGGGAAATAGGGATGCATTTTTATATGGTATAGTTATGTATTTCATAATAATTAATTTGTTCATATCAGTGTGATCCTAATTCGGCTATATTCATACTTTACATTGTAATATACTATTGTATCATAACGCTTTTGCATTGCCTAAAAAAATAAATAAAATAAATATATAGATTGAGAAACAAAACACGGATTACAAATAAATGTGATATGAAAAGTTATAATTATAGATAAACCGTTGTAGAAAGCACAATTTTTAGTATACCCTGTAAGATTTGTGCCAAGATTCTATCGCTAGTAAACAAGATCACAGATAGAGATCGCCTTATTTATCTCCTTTATGTTTCTCGGATTACAGATAAACGGGTTGACGTACAGGAAAAGATGTAAATAAACAGTCTAGATTTTTGTTTTTTTACTTTTGTATGGATAGGTAGTATTTATTACTTTTCACGTATCTCTGAAAATGAATAAAAGCTTTTTAATACTAAATTATCTTTATCTATCGTTAGTTGAATTCTGCAGGCAGCACTAACAGCTGGACGGGGAAAGTTTTAATGCATCAGTATATATAAGATCATATTATCATATGACCAATTCTGATGAAGAATTACTTGAAATTTGAACTTTATATCAGAATCTCCTTTTTTAAGACCCAGATCCGTGACAATGGGAATACTATAGGGAAGGGGATTCGAAGGAAGTAGAGAGTAATGGATTGATATAGGAATTCAACCATCCATCTATTTGAATAACCATAAAGAAATCAGAGCAGATTTAAAAATGCACATACCAATGTTAAATGTAAGCATAGGGGAGAAGGGTAGGGGTTTGCTGACTAAAGTTACTAAAGTTATGCTTACGTAATACTTGAATGACCCCATATAAATTAAAAATAAATCAATCTTCCAAAACACAGTAAAAGACATGAAAAATCAAATATAACAATAAAAAATTATGTGGTGTCATGGGATACCAGCTCCGTATTTTATTATTATACTCTTTTGGACATGTAGGAACGAAGTTTCTTCGGATAGTATAGAAACAACACAATTTCAAAAAAAAAAATGTTGAATTTTATATATATTTTCTAGTTCTTGATTTTTTGTAATTTTGTTGATTGGTTTTTAATAAAGTACATAAAAGTATTTAGGAAATTTAGTATTTTAGATAATAACAAATACCGTAAAATAAAATAAATCAAACAAAATGATAATAATAACAATTCAAACTATTTACAGTGAAATAAAAAAAATCGTGTCTTTATTTATTTTTATCGACAGTATAAAATTACATAAATAACTAGCTGACCCGGCAATCGTTGTCTTGCCGCTAAAGGCTATTAAAAATAAGGGTTGAAGGTAGAGGGTTAAAAATTTAGGGTTGTATGTATTTTTTAATGTTGTATCATAAAAAAATAGAAATTAAAAATTTTGTATAAAAAATAAAAAATAAAAATTTAGGGGTGGACTACCCCTAACATTTAGGGGGATGAAAAACCTGTTAGATGTTGGCCGATTCTCATAGATACCGGATAAGCACAAAAAATTTCATCAAAATCGGTCAAGCCGTTTCGGAGAAGTATGGCAACGAAAACTGTGACACGAGAATTTTATATATTAGATTTAAAAAAGTTTACTAGTAATATTTTAGTTTTACAAACGTCATATTATACAGTCGTGTGACTGATATTACGCCACTTCCGTAAGTGTCACATTTCTATAGCGTTTGATGGGTTTTGGTTGAGAGGGTGTAAAGTTCCTCATCTACCATGAAATAGAGAGGATTCTCCGACCAGACGGGTGTTGCATCTGGTGGGCTACTGCCCCGACGGTTGTTGTCGGGTTCTTGTACATATGAGTAATCGCTCGGATAACTTTAATATCGCGATGTAGGATACGTCCGTTTTTAGTCCGTATGTGGCGACATAGATCAGGCAACCTGCATTGGAGCAGCGTGTGGATTAAGCTTTGATCCTTCTCCTACATAGGCAAGAGGCCTATGCCCAGCAGTGGGATATTACAGGCTAAAGCGTAGCGTAAGCGTAAGTAGTATATAATACATGTTATTTTTTTTTTGTGTATCCACACATTAGGAATTACACAATAAGATTAAAAATGTTTAGTATATAATTATTATTACTTTTGTATAACACGTCACGAGACATAGTAATCAGAAACTTTTTAAATTAGATATCTTCATTCGTCACATCATACTTCGAAAACACTATTTCAGTTAGGCAAATACAATAACGTCTATTTAAAATTCAAGTATTTAAAATTGAGAATATGAAACTAAAGACATCATTTCAGATCAGAGATCATTTTTATTTAATGTAGTCTATATTAAGAAAGTCGCACAGAACTATCAAAAATCTTTTATATCAAAGTTAAAAATAAAAAAGAGAATTACATGCCACCATAATGTTTTACCATATAATCGCTATAAATGACATCGCTTAACTTTTATTAGTTTCAAAGCGCTACTTTATATGAAAAGACAGCTTATGGTGCAATATTTCTTCATTTTTCCTCTGTACTTCGTATCATAGTTAAATCCACGTGGAAACACTTAAACTCAATAAAACTTTGTTGATTATAATGGTAGCACTTTTTAATCTTTATTTGATCTAAATGAAAATGTTTTGTAGTGGGTATACTTTGAAACATTAAGCGTTGGTGCAATGTTTAACTAGCTGGTGTGTCCTAATTGATGGTACTTTTATTTTTTACTAGATTGGCAAACAAGCGTATAGCCCACCTGATGGTAAATGGTTACCATGGACACCTGCAACACCAGAAGTATCGCAAGGGCGTTGCTGACCTTACCCCGACCATGTCTAGGAACTCTAGATACCTTTCTCATCACAGAAATACAACACTACTTGAGTTATGTATTATTTAGCTTCGTGATCTTCTATAAGGTTGCTTGTACAAGGTGCTTATGTTTTGTGTGTTTCTAGACCCCTAAATCACACCCTTTGCGAATAAGACACTGATTTATTAATGTTTAGAGTTTGAAAATCTTACTGATTATTACTACATTCTATGCGTCCAGGTAATGTCCAGTAACACTGCTCAGGCTCACGCAAATTTACATAATTTTTTCAAAGCATCTTTTTAGTATTGATTACTAAATCGACCAGTTTTGCCAATCATTATTGACTCTGATAGAATAGTAATACTTCAACTGATTATCATATATATTAATACGGTAAGGTTATAAGATATTTGCCTCCCTTTTTAGAAAAAACTTCACAATTGCTCCACATAAACTATATATCATTTTATAGATAATTGCTTGCTCTACCGGCATCAACAACAACAAAAATTATTATTGCTTTTATTTTTATAAATTAATTATTTATTAAAATTATATTCATTCATTACAGCCTATACAGTCGACTGCTGGACATAGGCCTCCACAAGTTTACGCCAAAAATAACGTGAACTCGTGTGTTTTGCCCATAGTCACCACGCTGGGCAGGCGGGTTGGTGACCGCAGTACTGGCTTTGTCGCACCGAAGACGCTGCTGCCCGTCTTCGGCCTGTGTATTTCAAAGCCAGCAGTTGGATGGTTATCCCGCCATTGGTCGGCTTCTTAAGTTCCAAGGTGGTTGTGGAACCTTGTTATCCCTTAGTCGCCTCTTACGACACCCACAGGAAGAGAGGGGGTGGCTAAATTCTTTAGTGCCGTAGCCACACAGACAGTCAGTAATTTTTTTAAAAATTTTAAATCAACTCGCATGTAAATTCTTTTTTGTAATTCTGTAAAGTTATAATTATTATACTTATTAAGTGCTAAATATTCGCACGGGTATAGCTGGTTATTATTATTAATAACTTATAAATTAAAGAAAAATAGTGCCTTCTTTTTATTCGATATAAAAAATTTGTCCTGTGTTTTTAGTCGTCAGAACTGAGGTGAACCTTTGTTATAATAGTAGAACACTTGATTTTCAGATCTTAAACTGGTGGTTACTCTGCCTTATCTCAGTATCATCTGACTCTGATAACCTTAAGGTGCGGTGAAACCTTGTTTCAAGTAAGTATTTTGATACTAAATATTTCACTATGAATACTAATATTATTTTATAATATTACTATTCATAGTGAAATATATAATTATTATTGTCATATTTCTGTAAACACATTGTACTAAAAATATTCATTTCTTTTTCGTAAACGTTTCGGACGTATTACGGGAGTTTTATTATTCGTTGTGTTGACGTTGACATAACAGTGTTCACTAATTTGCATCGCACAGACCGCACGTACCCGACACTCGGTAATACCGAGTTATTGCAACTTTTTCAATGCATGCCAATGACATTATAGGGATAGCCGTTAAAAGAAATTACTAGGTATATTCGATCTCTCTTTAACTATGTCGTATATAGTCTTAGGAATGCTGATTTAAATAATATGCACAATGGCACAATGAACAAAAAAGCGCACGAGTAACTAAGAGCCTGTGGCTATTGTGTCTCTAAATAATATTTAAAAAATATGTCATATACGAATTTATTTTCTTTTTAGCAGTCTGCAAATAAACAAGCAACCGTAACAGATTTTTCATTACTTTTCAAATACATTCTCTTACACGTACAAGTTTATTTGTTTATGTTGTATTGCGTTGGCATTCCTATTACTTCGAAGACAGAATAGATAGTGCCTACTGATAAAAGAATGCGTTTGACATGAACCTCGAAGCGTTCGATGCGGAACTATGGACCTTCTTAATCGAAATAGTTTTAGTGGATTTTAGCCAGGAATATTTTGTCTTGTTGATTCGTTTAATAAAATCTACTTAAACTGTATCTCTGTTTTGTATTCCTTTATAATGTGTCAGTTTTTATCCCGAATATTTTGTAACACCAAAACATTTAGTTTTTTTAATAAGTATTTATTGAATTATTGACATAGCCAAAACTTGTCATGTTGAATAGGAATTCAAGGTTATTGTTAATCGTATTATTATTTACATGAGCATGCATAATACTAAATATGGTACCAATAACAATCACTCAGAAAATAAAACCAACCATTTGTAAACATAACATTTAATATTAACTTATACGTATTTGAAACATGACTTCACCAGCGCGAAGTTTCATAAAAAATCTGAAAGAAAATCCGATTAATAAGGATTTAAAAGAAAGTTAAATAAAAAAAGTAAATGCATTTAGCTTTGCAAATTATAACCGAGTTTTATGCGGCAACGTATTTTTTGTAAAAGAGTATTTCTTTCGATATTTAGGTCACACGAAACTAGTCACACTTTCAGTTGCAAGCTTGTGTTCATTTATCAGGCATGTAAAAATTCATGTTTCCTACTATTGCATTGCAGCGTACATTATAAGATATATTTCATTTTTTTTTAACTCTTTTGTTTAAAATTATGAACTATAAATAATGAAAATACGAAGGCTAAAAGGCTTTCGTGTTTATTTCACAAATTATTTTGGGACTTCATTTTATTTCTTGAAATATTATTTGACAAGGAAAAGTCGGATTAGATAAGATCTAGTAGGGTTAAAAAAACTGTATTTAATTTTCAAGACTAAAAATATTTACAAAGTAAAAAAGTTTCTAACAAGCTTCATTAAATGTAATCATATAATGTTTTTAACCGATTTCTAAAAAAAGGAGGAGGTTCTCAATTAGACCTATTTTTTTACGTTACCTCAGAATTTTTTACTGGGTGGACCGATTTTGATGATCCTTTTTTTAATCCAAAAGTGGTACTTTTCATGTTGTCCCACTAAAATTTAATTTAAATCTGACAATTATTTTTTGACTTATACTGCGTATTTACTTGTGTATGCGTATGCGTATTATTTTTTCTTTGTTGTATTACTTATCGATGTAATTGAAATCGCTTTTTTTTGGCGACGAAACACAATTTTTAATGAATAGTTCATAATAGTTTCATAATTATATACATCTATATACATAAAAATAAATACCTATTTCCTTTGGTCACTCCATCACAGGTGAACGGCTGGACCGATTTCGCTAATCGGTTCTTATGAAAGAAAAAAATAAGAAAATTGCGCGGAAAATTAGAAAGTTTAAGAATACTTAACCATCATATAAAATTATTTCTAATCTAAGCTTAGCGCTTTGGACAAAATAAATTTTTTTAATGTAACATTATGACGTTTGACATAAAATTAACAGAATGGATGATACAAATATCTTCAAAGAGAATGTTAAACACTTTTTTTATTATTATTATTAATTAATTATACCAATTCGAATTCGATATTCATAGTTAGGACAACGTCTGTCGGGTCAGCTAGTTATATATAAGTTTTTTATTTAGTGAATAAGGTCTAATAAGCTATGCAAATACTAGGTTTACTATAAATATTCCTTTATGTAGTATTTTCCTGAGGAAACGGTTGAGTTCGAGATAACTTCATTTCCTGAGCAACGGCAAGCCTTCTTCATCCTAAATAAAAGCCTGCACGTAAATTAATTTCTTTTCAGTGCGACGAACAAATCTTATTTGTTATCGTATTTTCCACTTTTAAAGCTGTTGTAATTGTATTGTAAATACTGACACTTTCTGTGATATGCGAATAGAATGTAAGAATAATAATGGCATTTGCAATGGAACTAATATGGAAATCAATTTTAGGAACGAAAGCAATATTGTAATCAGTAATACATCTGTAGATATATAAATACGATTCAGCCTGTAACATCACACTGCTGGGCATAGTCTTCTTTCTCCATGTATTAAAGGATCGGAGCTTAATCCACTACGGTGCTTAGCTATGGGTTAGCGGATATATTCCCTACTATGACTAACGATCGTTATCAGGTATTTATGATAACAACCGAGACCGACAGCTTAACGTGCTCTCCAAGGCACGGTGAAGAGAGCCACAGGGAGAGACATCCAAATCGGAAAGAAATATTTATAAATACAAATATCCATCCCAAAACGGGAATCGAACCCGCAAACCACCATTACACCAGAGAACCGGTTGTTTGATGTGTGTTATACAAATAAATAAATATAACATGATGAATCTGTAGAACTTTTTGTTCAGCTTACTAGCTTTTGGATTTGACAGAGTGATTTTTGAAGAAAGGTTTAATAGCCACATTACACTTTCATTTACGAGAGCAAAGCACGAATACAATTGAAAGCATGCTGTACACCCATATATAACACACAAAATGACATATCTACACAATGAACGCTTCATCGTATCATTTAAAACTTCAAATAATATGTTTTATTTTTTTCTGTTAAGCATCTGTAATAAAGTAGGCACAGAAATATCTAAAGAATGATTACATTTTTATGGATTTTAAAGTATAACACTATACACTCAATTGCTCGAGCTAAAAATCAAGCTTAAGGTAGAAAAAAAAAACAAAACTCGTATCAAAAACGGTATTTTAAGACTAAATAGAAAAAACAAAATAGAAAAGTTATTTTTATTTACTTTATTTATAATAAAAAGTTAGTACTAGACATTAAATATTAAAATCTACCTTTTCATGACACCGAAAAAAGTGTAACACGGCGCTTTGTGGTTTATTTTAAACTAACCAATGAGTTTGTTTCTAAACGACTAAAGAAGTTTTTACAGCCGATATTTAGTTTAACTTTCCTTTGTGTATGTTTCTTTTATAGTTTTTCTAAACCCTGTTATATACTATGTGTATGTGTATGTATGTGTATACTGTGTGTATGTATATACAGAGTAATGACTTATCATCATTAATTTTGCTCTTGGAGTTCGTTGTTTCGATTTCTCTCCATGATAAATATTCAATACTAGCTGACCCGGCGAACTTCGTATCGCCTAACACAAACTTTATCGTATGGTATTAAAGTTCAAATTGACTTTTAAGTATTATCACAAATCTTTTGTATGGGAGTATAGAAAAGTGTTGTTTTTAGACTTTTTCATGAAAAGTAAATTTTTTTTTGAATTTTTCTCTCCGTAAGAACCATCCTCGTACTTCAAGGAATATTTTAAAAAACGAATTAGCGAAATCGGTCCAACCGTTCTCGAGTTTTGCGCTTAGCAACACATTCAGCGACTCATTTTTATATTATAGATTACAAACAAATTTAGAGACAATATACACAGCTATTGTCGTGGATTGGCTGTTTGTGCTATGTATGTTATCAGTACTCCCTACGTAAAACTATACCCAGTACAATTTTGTCATTTTACTGTTGTTAATTGATATCAATAACTGTCGTGCAGCATTGTTATGGCAATATGTTGTTGAAAGTCATAACCCTAGTGCAGAAATAGATTGGTGGTGGTGTGCATACGTGGCTTACTGGATGTATGTGTTAAGTAACGGTCACTATCAGATCCTAGAAAGTAGTATCTACGCTCAATCTGACGTAACAAACTAGTTCAATTTTGCACTTATTATGTTGATGATATTAAACATAACAAATAGCAAAGAGATTTTGACAGTAGCAGTAAATTACATGAGCTACTACTGAAAATCTACTAAAATATTTTGCAGAATTTAACTGTCTTGTATTTGTAAAATATTGCACATGAATGTGCAATATTTATATATATATCCAGAATTTAATATTTATTCTGAAAATACGACGTCATTTTTCTACACCAACACTAGTCTACTTAGTTGATATATGTAGATAGATATATTATATAATAGCTGGAAACATTAGACGTATTTATTAAGGAAACGGAGAATATTTCTTTGTCAACATATTTTATACATTACTTCAAATACTTAATATTACTACAATATTCTTAAAATTATGAAGTGTTTTAAGCTTTAGGTTATCGAATACTCGAAGAAATAGAAAATTAACAGGCGCTAAAAACATAAGAGTCGGATATTATATTTTTCTTTTCTATGATAATGGGAAGAACTTTTTGTTCGCATAACAACACTAAACTACACAAACATTTAAACAAATACAGTACAGATCCTTCGATTTTTTTCAATAATAATGGAAGCTAATGTTTTCTATGACATTACCGTTACCCTCATTTTCTCCACAAAACCTTACTTAAACCTTAGATCAGCTGTTATAATAATACTATAACTGAAAAGCGCGCATCATAGTTTCAAAGAGTCATAGCCATACTGACCTCATTAGTGGTCTAGGTGTAGTAGTTATAGGTCTCAGTGATGTATTCCTGTCTAACAGCGACAAAACGGACGAATTAATTGGGAAACTTTGTCAATAACTGTCAAATAAGCATGTACCCGGAATAATTCAAGCGACTACGTCCTTTGTCAAAGCGTTTAGTCAAATTGTATTTGTGTATTTAGTTTAGTTAAGTTAGTAGGACACGCACATAATAGCAGATAATGATATTACTTACGGACTATTGAAGCCAAATAAATAATTATGACATGTAGACATAACAGAATGAGATTGTTGCGAACTGGGATGTTTGGCGCGAACTTGGCTAGAACAATGTCTAGCAGTGGATTGCGATAAACTGACACGTGAACATAATATAGAATAATAAATCAATGACCAATTTTATGATAGCAAAAATGAGCTAACGTGTTGTAACAGACGGAAATATAATTATATTAATATGATTATTGATACTTTATAAAACTTTAATTAACTTTTTTAGTTTATGTTTTAAATGTAGCGCTCTGTGGTAAACTTCTTTTAAGTTGTATTACAAAAGAGACAGTTTTTATATGAGTACTAGGTATCACCAAGTTTAGATTATTTGATAATATATATATATATAATATATATATTTGATAATATATATATATATATATATATATATATATATATATATATATATATATATATAGTTCGACGATGCGGCGTTAGCGCAGCGGTAATAGGCTGGCTGTTGCGCTGATGGTCGCGGGTTCAATTCCCGCTCGCGACAGACATTTGTATCGACCGTACAGATGTTAGTCGTGGTCTGGGCGTTGTGTTTGTGTATGTATTACGTGTGTTTCCGGACCCCCAACACAGGAGAAAATCCTACTGGGGGCCGTTGAGTGTGAAGCGTTTATTAATTAATTATTATTAATATTTAATATGTTATATTGCGAGTACTTACGATTATTATTATTTATTTTTGGCTTCTTTAATATTATTTATTAATACCAAAGCTTATTTATATTGCTATTTACTTTTAAACCACACTGAAAGAACATATATGAAGGATTAAAAAGGATAGATTATTCTTTTTAAAGTAAATGAGAAAATAAATAAACTTTTTAAGCGTTTGAAAGTTGTAGTGGAGTTAACTCAAGCTGTACATTTAAAATTTCTAAAGTTAATTGCCGACCGAATGAGTGAATAGTAACATGAGCGAGTTTCAACAACGTACTTGATTGTGTTCATAATTCATAGAAATGTGTATCGTAATTTTTAATATAAAAATACAAGAAGAACTATTGAACCATGTCACTATACCTTTGCATATTATCATTTGGGACGTAAAACAATAAAGTATAATATAATACTGTTTATTTTATTTTTGGGAAATTCCTCGATAATAATTAGTCGCTGAAATGCTTATACGGGCATAATTTCTGGACTACTGCATCAGATTTAAATCAAGATGAAAAGGAGGTTCAACTGAGGTAGGGCACAGCAGGAATTTCCTGCTCAAAATATGGAGCAGCCCGACTGGGGACCTCCACCTTACAGAAGATCACAGCAAAATAATGCTGTTTTCAAGCAGTATTTTGTTCCTGTTGGTGAGTAAGGTGACCAGAGCTCCTGGGGGGATTGGGGATTGGGTCGGCAACGCGCTTGCGATGCTTCTGGTGTTGCAAGCGTCTACAAGCTAAGGTAATCGCTTACCATCAGGTGAGCCGTACGTATGTTTGCCGACCTAGTGAAATAAAAAAAGGACGGAAGGAAATCTATACAATTAACTAAAATTGGAGTTTCTGTTTGTAATATTAAAATAACCGCTTTTTAGTAAATGCATATGGCTGTTTACACGGTACATATACCAAAATGACATTTTTTACAAATTTTTTCTGTCTGTCTGTTTGTTCCGGCTAATATTTGAAACGGCTAGACCGATTTTGACGGGACTTTCGTTGGCAAATAGCTGATATAATAAGCAGTAACTTAGGCTACTTTTATTTGCGAGCTGAAAAATAACTTTTTTGTTAAATCACGCGAACGAAGCCGTGGGCACATATAGTTTACAATAAAAAAACAGGTTCACGAGAAAAGAAAATATGAATTTTGCAGTGTCAGCTAGTTATGCATAAAAGTATGCATAAAGCATGAAGCATTTTCTCAGTACCTACAAATTTACTGATCTAATTGGTAAAGTAGCTCGAAAATCCCTGGACTTATTCCAGCAATTTTCTTCAAAAGATAAATGTACGTTATTTTTTTCTGTTTATACTTATAATAAAACAGTAACAGTTCCATTCTTTTCGTTAAAGACATTTCAAAAACTTTTGTTGGCAACCAATCAACACTAAATAATGTTTAAAAATGTTTTTTGTCTTATATTTTGCTTGTGTCACACGTCACGCAAAACAATAAAATGATAATGTAATGGTATAATGTATCCCAAACTTCAGTTCGATTCCCTTGGAAAAGGTGATGGAAATCAAAGGGTTGCATACTTATTCGGGTTCCAAGTTATCGGAACGTATTATTGAAAGTGTTTCTGTCCTTTCTGTGTAAGAAATTTTCAGAATAAAAATAGAAATAATGGGAGCCTTAAGGTACACATAACAAATGAGATTCAATTCTAGAGTCGCTTTGAGAGCAAAACTATCTCGGGGTTATGTACAGATTAAGATAGTACTTTCACATCGAGCCAAACATTTCAAATTTTTCACGAATCAATATCCTGCTATGATATTGATTTGAGCTATAAATTATGATTGATCTATACATGAAATTATGTTATACTTTTTTGGGATTATAATATATCTATACATATAAATAAAAGTGTATGTTTGTGGTTTCAAAATTTCTGTGTTCTTGTAGTGCACATAGTTATTTAAACTATACGAAAACAAAAAAAAATGATTTTAAATATAGGATGCATAAATAATGCTTAAAAATGCATAATGTGGATTAAAGAGGTCTAATAGCTCACATAAGTGTTTCTGAAAGATTTTTCACCGCACACACATTGTTTCGTAGGTAGTAAATTAGGCTGATCCGTCACGCTCTTAGATGAAAGGCTCGATCGGGTGAACTCGGAACCACTGAGTATTCCTGAGCAAGCAAGATATATGTAAACACTTGCTCTTCGCTGCTGAATGGTGAAAGATTACATAAGTGTAGTTTTGTGACACGAACAAATAAATTTGTTCTAAGGGGTACACAATAAAGGTTCTTTATTTTCTAGCTTGACATTTCGCAGAGAGATAGATAATAGTTTGTGGATGTCCAAGAACGGATTTTATGACAGGACCAAATTCAAGTGGTCTAAGGGCTCAAGCAAGTTGGTATGAAAGTCCGTCAGTTTTTTTGCTATAAACACTACAAGTTTAGAAGTGTCTGTTAGGTAAGCTAATAGACACTACTCCTCTAACAATAACAACAGATTTTGAAAAATTATACCAAGGGGGTGAAATAGGAAAATTTGTATGTTTGAAAGTCTATAATGTTTGAAACCATGAAACTTAATTTTTGAACTACTGAATAAAAATAAACAAATACATATTTCAGCATCGTGGATTGCAATCTACGGTACACTATCCACGAATGGAGATCAAAAAATTATACTTCTAAGGGCTTGAAATAGGGGTCGAAAGTTTAAATTTAAAGTTTATCATTTTTGAAACTGGAAACATCAAATTTTAATTCTGGACTACTGATGTGTGCTTACACATGCACATGTTTCAGCTTTTGTTGAAAATCTAACCTTAAATACTTTTCAGACCCTCTTCGAAAATGTTATTAATTTTTACGCAACCTAAGCTGCGGGCAGTTGCTTGTTATTTATAAGACTTACCTTCCTTACATAAAGATGTTCAAATCATTATCGGATCTGAAAGAAATAATAAAATCAAATTAAACAAATAAAGGTGTATGATTATAATAACTAAAATACTTTTACAGAAATATTTTAGAACAAAATAAAATTAGGGTATTAATACTATACAAGAATAAAAAAACAAATTACTATTATTATTAAGTCACGAGAGAAAAAAAAAATAATTTTGCTTTTAAAAAAGTATAAAATATTTAAGAAAAATTATTACATTATTACTACATTAGGCGGAAACTTTATTGGCTTATGTTCTAGTTTCAATTTATTTTATTCAATGTACTGCTTAGAAATTACCTAATTATTAAGAAAACGATGTTCCCTCATAATTAAGAACTTTACTTTATATTTCCTCCCTTTTCTTTCTTCTTTATCTGAATTTTACTAATACCCGATTTTGCACACCTACAAACCTCTGCTCTTGTACGTCGTAAGGTTGGCTGGTAGAGAATGCTTTTAGCATTAAGCCCGCCTTTTGTACAATTCTTTAATGTGTTGTACAATAAAGTATTAATAAATAAATAATTTAAATCTGAACACTAATTCATAAATACCACTAAAAAAGTAATCCTCATCCATATCTGCGAGATTCATTTCAGTTCCAACTAGTAGACGCGAACAGCTAACAGACCGCAAATGAAATGAAACCCGATATGAAGTATTCACAAGGGTTTCAGTAAACGATGACTTTTTCAATTTTACGAGAATTTTATATGGTGAAGCTTCTTCACGGCAATTTCCCCGTTTTTATAGAGCTGTTCACTAATGATTAAACAATGTTTATTTATTACTGCTACTGTACGTAATAAGTAAATTGTTCTAGAATTTTATGTATAGCAATATAGAACAAAAATATTATAAGCCGCGTTGGGCGTATTATTTTATTTTTCTCAGCTAATTCTTTCGGACCAGAATTTGGTTAAAGTTTTTACATACTCAGAATACATATACAGCAAATAAATCTTAACCTTCATATGATATGTTCTAGGTACATAAGTTAACAAAATATTTGAAAAATTTCTAAGTGCCTAGTATTTTACAAAGAAGTTATTAGCAGTAGAAAAAAAAATTAGTAGAGATTTTTTTATTTTAAATTTTTTTAAGTACACATAATTTTGAGCTTTTAAAACGCAAAAATGCCGTGTCCTTTTTAAATTTTTAACAATTATATTCCGAGACGATAGAACTATCGCAACTACTAAGTGTAACATTATTGTCATCATTTTGTCTATCAGGTGAAATAAACTGGAAAGTATATCCGGAAGTCGATTTGCACTCTTTTTAACCGACTTCAAAAAAAGAAGGAGGTTACTCAATTCGACCGTATATATATTTTTTTTTTTTTATGTATGTTCGGAGATAACTTCTTCGTTTATGAACCGATTTTGATAATTCTTTTTTTGTTGGAAAGGAGATATTCATAGTTTGGTACCATGATAAGGAAACCAGGATCTGATGATGGGATCCCAGAGAAATCGAGGGAAACTTTCAAAAATTGTAAGGGTGACTAGTAAATTTAATCATGTTTTTATTAAGTACTATAAAGCACTACTATTTAATAAAGGTCTGAAGTCGATCTGATGATGGAGAAGAAAGATAGTCGAGGGAACTCTTCAACGATTTATAGCAATTACGTGTTTTTTGAACTTAATTCGTTTCTATTGATGAGAACTTTGCACCTGTATGAGTTATAAGTGCCATTACAGTCTGATGATGGAGACAAAAGTTAGTCGAGGGAACTCTTTAATGATTTATAGCAATTACCTGCTGTTTGAACTTAATTCGTTTCTATTGATGAGAACTTTGCATATGTATGAGTTATAAGTGCCATTTCAGTCTGATGATGGAGGCGAAAGATAGTCGAGGGAACTCTTCAACGACTTATAGCAATTACCTGCTGTTTGAACTCAATTCGTTTCTATTGATGAGAACTTTGCATATGTATGAGTTATAAGTGCCATTTCAGTCTGATGATGGAGACGAAAGATAGTCGAGGGAACTCTTCAACGACTTATAGCAATTACCTGGTGTTTGAACTTAATTCGTTTCTATTGATGAGAACTTTGCACCTATATGAGTTACAAGTGCCGTTAAAGTCTGATGATGGAGACGAAAGATAGTCGAGGGAACTTTTCAACGATTTATAGCAATTACCTGCTGTGTGATCATCTGTGTCGCAGGACCAGGTTTGATGATGGAGCCCATAAACACTCGAGGGAATTTATCAACAATTTACAGCAGTTACCTTTTGCTGTTTGACGACCGCTTTGATATAATGGTGCATGTGCCGTGTCGGTGGCGCCTAAACACCGACGGTCGTGGATTCTTTTCCCGCTCGGAGTGGATATTTATGTTTATACAAATATTTATTTTCGGTCTAGTTGTTAATCCTTGTGGTTCTCCCAACCTAGCTTCGGAGAACACGCTAGGCTGTCAGTCCCGGTTGTTATTACGTACACCTGATAGCGAACTTTACTCATAGTATGTCGACGCGTTAGCGCAGCGGTCACAGCACCGGCTGTTGCGCTGGCGTTAGTGGGTTCAATGCCCGCGTACGACAGACGTTTGTATTGGCCATATAGATGTTTGTCATGATCTGGGTGTTTGTGCTTGTGTATTGTGTATGTTTCCGAACCTCCGACATAAGAGAAAAAGCATCCTTGATAAGTCTACCCATCACTAAAAATTGTAAAATAAAATAATTTTTAACAAAAAAAAACCGACTTCAAAAAGGAAACTAAAAAGTGAAAAATAAATTTACTTAGTACAAAGTAATTCGTATTTTGATTTAGTTAATCAGAAATGATTAAATAAATATTTTATAATTTTGAAGTTGGTGCCAAGTGAATACAATACAAATACAACCTGGCTACAATAACAAATACAAACAACATACACACAACAAACAAGTACAAAAAATATTATTAGATATGTCAAAACAATAACAGAATAATAACAGTATTCAACCTAATAGTCAATGAAACAAATTATGAAAGAAAACTGAATACAACTTACGAGTAGATAGGTACTGGAGTAGTTATTGTTTTACTTGGCACCGACTTCAAAATTATAAAATATTTATTTAATCATTTCTGATTAACTAAATCAAAATACGAATTACTTTGTACTAAGTAAATTTATTTTTCACTTTTTAGTTTCCTTTTTGAAGTCGGTTTTTTTTTTGTTAAAAATTATTTTATGATCTATTGCACTCTGCGTTTGACATATTTCAGTTTGTAGTTTTTTCACCTAACAAAGTGTCAATGTCGGGCTCTACGTTATTAACGTTAACTACGCAATTTAAGGATATTGAAATAAGTGGTCATGATATTTCTGACATTGGTTACCGATAGTTAACACAACAAGCGCCGTGGTGCCATTTTCGGCCCCTAAGTGTGATCGTTTATAAGTTTTATGTTTTTTTTACTCAAATACGTAAAAATAATTTTTTTGAACTATTTATTGTTTTTATTGTATCGAAGATATTTTAAATTCAATGAAAGTGTGATATAGTAAAGAAGAAAAAACAGACTTATCTTTAATTTGACGACGCGTTGGCGATTTGACGATTTAATTTTCTAAGCCAAAAATACATTCTTAAATTTAACAAACAAACGAGAAGTCTAAAATAAAAGTAGCCTAAGTTACATCAGTTATCTGCCAGTGGAAGTCACGTCAAAATCGGTCCAGCCGTTTCAGAGATTAGCCGGTACAAACAGACAGACAGAAAAAAATTGTAAAAAATGTCATTTTGGTATATTTACTGTGTAAACAGCCATATGCATTTAGTAAAAAGCGGTTATTTTAATATTACAAACAGACACTCCAATTTTATTTATTTGTATAGATTATGATAGCGTAGAAATGTACTCGTACTATCAAAAAAATATTGTGTTGTTTTCAGTGTCGTCACAACAAAAGGAAACGTTTTAATCGTTTTGAAAGGCGTTTATTCTTTTGTATCCTGATGAAGTTTCACGACGAAACAAAGTTTGCGGGAATAATTTCTTTGCAACGATAAATGCATAGCAGAGGTCAAGTGTCTTCATTATCTTTGGACAATAGATTTTGCTCCACTTTTGCTTTAAACCAGAACTTTCACGATCTTTCTAAGCAATCACTCAAAAAAATTACATTGAATTGATCCATGAATGAATGATGAATACTTGAGATGGTACAGTACACAGTATTTATTTTACAGTATATTATATAAATAATAAATAATAAAATAATAATATTTGTAATATAGATAATCGTACATTAAATATATTTGTATTAGGTTCTGTGTTATGTGGTATTGTGCTGTAGTAATTATGTTAATTTTGTATTGACACACAATTGGTTTATTCTACGTGTATCGGAACATATCAGTTTCATGTAGATTTCATGCAAACACGCAGTACTGCAAATAATCTTATTGGGTAACAGCGGTTATGTCAACATATAATACAAATATTCACACTCATAAAAATATGTATATATTTTGTATTTTATTTAAATAAAAAAAATATTATGTAAGCATATCTATTATTCACATCTATCTATATTGTAAACGCATATTATGAAATATATCTGTACATATGCATTTTCAATTAGTCGAGAATATATTGTAATAGAAATTTGAAATCAAATTTCAAAACAATAACATTTTAATATTCGTACATCATTGTGTTTGAACTAAACTTTACGTTCAGTACTTTTTCACATAATACAATAAAAATTAATAGACTCCATTGTTTTATTATCACTTAACGTTTTTTCTGTTAATATTTTTACAACAGGAACGTTTATTTCATTACTCTCGCTACAAAATTATTTTTAAACATTTTGTATAGCACTTGAAGTGTTAAAATAAAGTATTATGACGTTTAAAAGAAAACATTTAATAAAATATAACGGTATTGTACTTAAACGTGTTTAAAAAGCACTTAAAAACTTTAAATCGAGCGCGTATATTGAATACTTATATCTTTTAAGCCGTAGAACAAGCAACGGAAAACTGTAGCGTGGAACTACAAGAACCGCATAAACTAGGCGATACTTATAAAAATAGACTACAATTTCAGTTTTCCTGGTAGATTTATTTACATCTATATCTGTGTTTATATAATATATAACAACGAAGTAATCAATAAATATTATGTTTTGGTGTTGCTACTGTGTATAATATTTTTTGTATTACTTTATGTGTTAGTATCAAATGCATATCGAAAATCTATTGCTTATTCTAATAGTATTTTCGACGATATATGTTCGATGATACCATAAAATGCTTATTTCCAAGCCTGAAAAATTTTAAAAATACTGCACCACTACTATATATAGCGGTCATATATATATGTGTGCGTGCTTACTTTGATGCCAATCGTAAAATGTAAGATCAGCGTTTAAATTATTTTCAAACACTCAAACATGTTTTGTTGTCATTGACTATAAAATTTCGTTTATTAGACAACGATCTTCTTTAAGCTGAATGCTTGAATGCAACTTCTTAGCCAGTTCATTTATGTTTGCTTCGCTGCCGTGCAATTATAAATAGCTCTACTTTTAAGAATGTTGGCATGTCATCAAGATAAAAGTTCTGTACATTCTCATACCCGAGCGCTCGTTTAAGCTTTAATATGTTAGATACATTGATTTCTAACTCTGATTCACGATATAACTATTGAAACTGACAGTATATTTGTACCTTTACCACGCTCTAACAAATATTATGGTTACATTTTTATTTTATTCAAAGTATTGTGAGCCTTATTCTGGACTGTATAAGGTTTAACGATTTATGCGGAAGCATTTCAGTTTTAATTCAACCGCATGATCTAATTTTAGTTTCTTATTATCTGTAGATTTCTTGAAATTCCTAACATAAATTCGACTTTCTATTAGGTATTGCTATTGTACGAGTACATTTTCCAGACGTTTATTTTTAGTACCTATACGCGTGTATATATAGAGTATGTATGAATGTATATATAATGATATATTATATAAAATCTTAATACTTATCTATAGAAACATGTCAGTTATCTTGCACATAACCGAAAATGTCTCAAAGCGCTCAACGGGTTGTGTGTTAACGCTAAACCCTACTAATAACGGTATTTACATCCAGCTAAGCCAGGCATGTATCTAGTTGTCAATAAAATACTTCTTTTTTATTAATATCTGTAATATCTACTACACATTGGATAACCTTCAGGGAAATATATAAAAATAATAATTTCATACACAATTAAAGGTACAGTAAAAAAATTAATACCTACAGATATATACGAATATATACTAATATATACTAACAAATACCTACAGATATGTATATCATAAGCGAAATACCTAATCATATCACACATATAAACAACATAACATCTATGTATGTACACACATACATTACCGACCATCTGGTACCATTACCCATTATGTGATCAAAGTTCCTATGTCGCTCGCTATCACGTCTTAGCTTCCGCTTCGAATCGGATATTTGTGTTTGTACAAGTATTTGTTTGATAGTGTGAATGTTTGTTCTTGTGGTTTTGTCAACCTTTCAAGTCAACCTCGGTGAGCACGTAAAGCTGTTAATCTGTTACTGTCACAAATTATAGTTACTCCTTGTAGGTACATTAAAAGTTTATTGCTGTTTTACTTGTGTGATTGCCCGTTGGCATAGTTTGTAGTAATCCTGCTTTCTGATCCGAGGGGTTGTGGGTTCGATTCCCGCTTCAAGCCTGGGTGTGATATATGTCTTTATTTAATTACTAGCTGTGCCCAGGACTTCGTCCGCGTGGAATTTAACAAAATAATTATTGTTCAGTTCGCAGAGTTATAAAATAAATAAATTTTTAAAATAAAAGTAATCTAACTTATGCCTTATTATATCAGCTATCTGCCAGCGAAAGTCCCTTAAAAATCGGTCAGCCGTTTCAGAAATTAGCTAGAACAAACAGACAGACAGACAGACAAAAATTGTAAAAAATGTTATTTTGGTATATGTACCATGTATAAAGCCATTTGCATTTAGTAAAAAGCGGATATTTTAGTATTACAAACAGATACTCATATTTTATTTAGTTGTATAGATATCTGGTATCCTTAATTGTTTCTCTATAGTATAATACGAGTACACAAAGTTCCGGCGACAACAAAAAATTTATATTTTACTAAATAAGCAAACTGCATAGTTTTTTCCACATTGAGACATTAAAGCTACAATCACAGTTAATTCTTTAGATCGACATTTTCATAAAGAAAGAAAAGTACCTAGGTAAATTTCAATTCACCTTTTTTTATTTATTTTACTTATATGTATTTCTAGGGAAAAAATGTAGCTATAACAATCGGCTGTTAATTATAACACAAGCATTAAGTTGCCTACCTAAGGAAGAGACAAGACTTTTCCTAAAATTAAATCTAATAAAATAAAACGTTTAGTCAGAACATGCTTCCAAACAGCATTTACGTACACTGTCAGGCTTTTTTTTTATAATAATCGGAATCGATGATCAAGACGGTGCGACCCATAAAAATAGGTTTTCCAACAAATCCATACGATAATCGAAAGCGCTGCTTGAAGTTGTAATATAATGTTCGTCATCAATACACATGGTTGGTGGTTGATGATAATTATGATTGGAATAGATGAGGCAAATATGATGAGATAGTCTCTATTTAATCAATACTCTATACACAAGTACGATATTAGGGTCAAGATTTAGTTTACACCAAACTTTAGCATTTTAACCGAGTTCAAAAAAGGAGGAGGTTCTCAATAAGACTGTATTTTTTATATGTTTTGCCTCTTTCTTCTGGGTGTACTAATTTTCGATGATAAAAATCATAAAATTCATATATTTTTTATATTCGAAATCTGATGCTTGTCATGTGGTCTTATTTAAATTGAGCCGAGTACTTTTGTACTACGTGTAAATTAATAATATACACAACTCAAAATAACCTTTAGTTCGTTTTAATAATATTCATTGTATTCCGCGAAAGTGTAAAAAGACTCGAAGTCTTTGTAAATAATATTGTTACGTATTTCAAAACAAACTTCTTGAAATACTTGAAACGCAATCTCCCTACATTGTTTTATTATTTTAACATCTCTCAGAATACCATTATATTTTCAGCTCTACATAAATAGTATTTAAAAAAAAAATATGAATATACGTATTTGTATATTATTTTTGTAACAGTAGTAGCAAAGTTTCGTAACTCGTTATTTTATAATATTCTAGACTCCAGATTATGATTTTGTCAGATAAGATATCCGTTTTTCTGTTTGAAGTGGCAGTTAAACAGTCTATATATTTTTTAGGGTGAGATAGTTTAAAATGAAATTCATTCAAATGTACTACTATCAAGATTTTTGAGTGACATAATAACTATAAAATACATTACATTACAGTACGTGTACAAGTACGTGGATGCCACAATTGCCACATACAGTTGGGTCCAGCGATGTCCCCGCCCGACGTCAACAACAAATAATATAACTGTAATCTATGCTGTCAAACCATTCGAATTCGAGTGAGTCTTGTATTCAGAAGATACTGCACAAACTACTTACATATTTTTATTCTTTAATATCGATGGTTGGAAGGACTAATCGAAGGTTCTAGAGTAACAGAATTCCATTGCAATGCAATCAACAAACACTATGAAGACGTAAAACGTGATATAGTTATATCATAATGAATAGAAGTTAAAAATAAATACATTTTTTTTCTTATCTGAACATGATTAATTCAATTTTTTTTTGCCTGGGGTAAATCCTCATGGACACCCTCCGGCGCGGGGACACCAGAGGGGATTCATATTCCTACGGAATAAAAACCGCCACGTGTGTTCCGCCGATGCGCCTATGTGGCGGGGTCGCGGGGACGCTGTAGCATGCTTCCGCAAAATGATTATTAATTCAATCTTGATCCAAGCTAAGTGTTAATATGTATATAATCCTTATTACATATTACCAATCCATATTCCAAATTAGTGTGGCACAAAATCGTCACAGAGTATATACACGGGGAAACTATAAGGATTTCTTAATTATATAATTCAAAATTTTAGAAAATTTGTCTGTTGAATTGTAATTGATTAACTTTAAAATTATTGTACCTATTGTAATTATTTTTAGAGGAAAGTTTTGTAACATAGGAAGAGTTACTTTAAAGTAAAACTCAGTCATTATAAACGAATCTAAGGAGCAGAATTATAGTCATAAATGTCAGCGCAAATAAGACTGTGAGTGACATCTCGTATTTAATATTTAAATAGATAATACGTCTCCCTAAGCATTTAGGAGCTTAAAACGAACCCGAGCATTAATCAATTAAATAATTTCTGAGAGAGAATGGTTTAAAGACGAACAAAAATATCTTTTTAGTAGACATGTTTGTCTTTGACTTTATTGCTTTCGATTTATAGACAATTTATATTATTTACAAACTTTTAATACTTATTTTTTTCTATTTATATTACGTGATTTGTTTGTTTATTTCATATCGTTTTTTTAAGTGCATTATTGCCAGTATTTCTAAACAGAATAAAAAAACTCATAAAAAGTAAGTTAAACATGTTTAAGTTTGTGCATTATAATTTAAGTCTTTTTAGCAACTTTATCATATTTGCGTAGTTGTTTCGTAAGTACCTAGCAGCATAGTATGAATTATATATTATATAAAATACTTGGCAAAACAGAGTACCTACCTTACGTATGTGAAACCATAGTAGCGTCTATTGCAGGTATATATGTATAGGTATTGAAACTCCGTATTATTTAATATTGTGCCGGTACAAATAAGGTAGTCCGTTTACTCATTTATATATTATACTAGCTGACCCGGCGAACTTCGTATCGCCTAACACAAACTTTATCGTATGGTATTAAAGTTCAAATTGACTTTTAAGTATTATCACAAATCTTTTGTATGGGAGTATAGAAAAGTGTTGTTTTTAGACTTTTTCAGGAAATTTAAATTTTTTTTTTTAGAATTTTTCTCTCTGTAAGAACCATCCTCGTACTTCAAGGAATATTTTAAAAAAAGAATTAGCGAAATCGGTCTAACCGTTCTCGAGTTTTGCGCTTAGCAACACATTCAGCGACTCATTTTTATATTATAGACTAGCTGTGCCCGCGGCTTCGCCCGCGTTGAAATTAGTATGTCACAAAGTTTTCCCGGCAAACTTCCAGTGAAACTCTCATCAAAATCGGCTTAGCCATTCCGTAAACCTTCCTCTTGCCGTTCAGTAAATTTTGAGCGAATCGATCACATACACTTTGAGGACTTTTTTTTATAATACACTAAATGTTGCCCGCGACTACGTCCGCGTGGTTATGAAGATATGCATTACTATTAAGATGTTTAACGCAAATTATTTTTATTTCAGTCACTTGAAATGCTTATCAGACTGAGTAACTTTTTAAAAGGCACAATTTAGTAAAATTTAATAGTTATTTTTATAAAACCTCTCTATACACCACATTTTTAGTTTTATTTTCAGGCTGTGTGTGTTTCATATAAACTATCAAATCCAATTAAACCCCCTTAGCGGTGGAATATCCTAAAATCCCTTCTTAGCGGACGTCTGCTAACTATAATCTACCTCCCTGCCAAATTTCATCTTTATCCATCCTAGATGGATGGACCTTCCAGCTGTTTTTGGGTTCTCGTGATGAGTGAGTCAGTGACCTTTCTCTTTTATATATATAGATTACGATGTATTATTTGGACACCTCCTCACCATCTATAGAACATATATTTTAAATTTCAAGTCTCTTACTTCAAAGACATAGAACTTTCATACAAATTTCCAATCCCCGTTTTATCCCCTTAGGGGTCGAGTTTCGTAAAATTTGTTCTTAGCGGATGTTTACGCTCTATAAGGAACCTACCTATCAAATATCAAATTTGTAGCTGTTATAGTTTTGGGGATTTCGTGATGAATGAGTCAATGTACCACCCCCCATTTTAACCCCGAAAGGGAGTTGATTTCTAAAGATACATTGTTTAGAGACCTCCTCACCATCTATGGAGCATACATTTTAAATTTCAAGTCTCTTACTTCAAAATCATAGGACGTTCATACAAACTTGCAACCCCCATTTCACCCCCTTAGGGGTCGAGTTTCGTAAAATTTGTTCTTAGCGGATGTTTAAGCCCTATAAGAAACCTACCTATCAAATGTCAAATTTGTAGCTGTTATAGTTTCGGAGATTTCGTAATGAATGAGTCAATCTACCATCCCCCGTTTTAACCCCAAAAAGGAGTTGATTTCTAAAGATACATTGTTTGGACACCTCCTCACCATCTATAGAGCATACATTTTAAACTTCAAGTCGTTTACTTCAAAAACGTAGGACTTTCATACAAAATTCCAACCCCGTTTTATCCCCTTAGGGGTCGAGTTTCGTAAAATCCGTTCTTAGCAGGTGTCTACGCCCTATAAGAAACCAACCTGCCAAATGTCAAATTTGTAGCTGTTATAGTTTCGGAGATTTCGTGATGAGTGAGTCAACCTACCATCCCCCGTTTCAACCCCAAAAGGGAGGTTATTTTTAAATATACATTATTTTTACACTTTCTCATCATCTATAGAGCATACATTTTAAATTTCAAGTCTCTTACTTCAAAAACATAGGACTTTCATACAAACTTCCAACCCCCGTTTTACCCCTTTAAGGGTCGAGTTTCGTAAAATCAGTTCTAAGTAGATGTCTACGCCTTATAAGGAACCTACCTGTCAAATATCAAATTTTTAGCTCTTATAGTTTCGGAGATTTCGTGATGGATGAGTCAATCTACCATCCCCTGTTTTAACCCCAAAAGAGAATTTATTTCTAAAGATACATTATTTGGATACCTCTTCACCATCTATAGAGTATACATTTTAAATTTCAAGTAGCTTACTTCAAAAACATAGGACTTTCATACAAACTTCCAACCCCCATTTTACTCCCTTAGGGGTCGAGTTTCGTAAAATCCGTTCTTAGCGGATGTCTACGATCTATAAGGAGCCTACCTGCTAAATTTCAAGTTTGTAAGTGTTATAGTTTTGGAGATTTCGTGATCAGTGAGTCAACCTACGAACCCCCGTTTTAACCCCAAAAAGGAGTTGATTTCTAAATATAGATTATTTGGACACCTCCTCACCATCTATAGAGCATACACTTTAAATTTCAAGTCTCTTACTTCAAAAACATAGGACTTTCGTACAAACTTCCAACCCCCGTTTTATCCCCTTAGGGGTCGAGTTTCGTAAAATTTGTTCTTAGCGGATGTTTACGCTCTATAAGGAACCTGCCTATCAAACGTCAAATTTGTAGCTGTTATAGTTTCAGAGATTTCGTGATGAATGAGTCAATGTACCATCCCCCGTTTTAACCCCGAAAGGGAGTTGATTTCTAAAGATACATTGTTTAGAGACCTCCTCATTATCTATGGAGCGTACATTTTAAATTTCAAGTCTCTTACTTCAAAATCATAGGACTTTCTACAAACTTCCAACCCCCGTTTTACCCCTCTAGGGGTCGAATTTCATAAAACCCGTTCTTAGCGAATGTTTACGCCCTATAAGGAGCCTATCTGCTAAATTTCAAGTTTGTAAGTGTTATAGTTTCGGAGATTTCGTGGTGAGTGAGTAAACCTACCATCCCCCGTTTTAACCCCAAAAGGGAGTTGATTTCTAAAGATAGATTATTTGGACTCCTTCTCATTATCTATAAGGCATACATTTTAAATTTCAAGTCTCTTACTTCAAAATCATGGGACTTTCATACAAACTTTCAACCCCCGTTTTATCCCCTTAGGGGTTGAATTTCATAAAATCCGTTCTTAGCGGATATTTACACTCTATAAGGAGCCTTCCTGCCAAATTTCAAGTTTGTAGATGTTATAGTTTCGGAGATTTCGTGATGAGTGAGTCAACCTACCATCCCCCGATTCAACCCCAAAAGGGAGTTGATTTCTAAAGATATATTATTTGAACACCTTATCATCTATAGAGCATACATTTTAAATTTCAAGTCTCTTACTTCAAAATCATAGGACGTTCATACAAACTTGCAACCCCCATTTCACCCCCTTAGGGGTCGAGTTTCGTAAAATCCGTTCTTAGCGGATGCCTACGTCTTATAAGGAGCCTACCTGCCAAATTTCAAGTTTGTAGGTGTTATAGTTTCGGAGATTTCGTGATGAATGACCTTTCGTGTTTATATATATTATAGATAGATAGATTTCGCCATGTTGGCGGCGTCACAGCTATGAAAATGTCAGAAAATGTCATTAAATAAAAACTATATATTATTTTATACAAAAACAACATATTGTATTGTTAGACTTATAAATGCGTGTCTTAGGTAAACGTGCGGTGTAAGTGTTGAGAGGAGGCCAGAATCGAATTCTAGAATAATAGATTATCTCTATATATTAATTCGTGAAGTAAAAACTTTGTGTCCCTTTCTACGTAAATTGCGCGGACGGAGGAGTGTGAAATTTTGCACACTTATAGCTTATGTAGAGAAAGAATGCAGAAAACTATTTTATTTTTAATTAGGCGTGAAAATTACATTAAATAAAAAAAACATTACACACACACTTGTACACATACATGTATTTGACACACACACACGCATCTCCATATACTCTTTTGTTTATTATTTTAGAAGTATAGTCTTTGATAACTGAATCTTACAATGTTCAAACTTATAATTTATATTAATTATGGTCGAATTTCGCCCACTGGGCGACCACTAGTTAACATAATAATAGTGTTTACAGGCAACCGAAGAAAAACCGACTTCAATTATATCGACAAGTAATATAACGTAGGTAGGCGAAAAATTAGTCAAGTACATACGCATTGTCAAAGATTACTCCAAAAGTTGTAATCGGATCTCGATGAAATTTAAATGTGACCACATGATAAACATCGGCTTTCGATTAAATTAAAAATCGTCAAAATCGGTACACCCAGTAAAAAGTTTGCGGATTTTCGAGTTTCCCTCGATTTCTCTGGGATGCCATCATCATCCTGGATCCTGGTTTCCTTATCATGGTACCATGATAAGGAAACCAGGATCTGATATGAACTAGAGATATCTCCTTTCCAACAAAAAAAAACAATTATTAAAATCGGTTCATAAACGACGGAGTTATCCCCGAACATACATAAAATATATATATAAATATATATGTAAAATATATACGGTCGAATTGTAGAAACTCCTCCTTTTTTGAAGTCGGTTAAAAATAGCTCGTAACAATAGCAAAACGCCGTTGTCCCCTCTTTAAATAACGAAAAAAAAAACAATCCTAGTGACAAAAGAAGGCAGGAAAATATTTTACGTCAATGTTATTTCCGCTTTAAGGTAAGCAGCGTTTTAACATACCATAAAAATTCAAGAACAAGAAATTGTTATAGATTTATTTCAAAAACTACTTCATAGTATACTCCTTAGTATACTGTTAAAATAACTAAAATTAAGTCACATTTAAATACCTAACAATACTCAAATTTCATATCATCATTACAGCCTATACAGTCCACTGCTGGACATAGGCCTCCACAAGTTTACGTCAAAAATAACGTGAACTCATGTGTTTTGCCCATAGTCACCACGCTGGGCAGGCGGGTTGGTGACCGCAGTACTGGCTTTGTCGCACCAAAGACGCTGCTGCCCATCTTCGGCCTGTGTATTTCAAAGCCAGCAGTTGGATGGTTATCCCGCCATCGGTCGGCTTCTTATGTTCCAAGGTGGTTGTGGAACCTTGTTATCCCTTAGTCGCCTCTTACGACACCCACGGGAAGAGAGGGGGTGGCTAAATTCTTTAGTGCCGTAGCCACACAGCACAAATTTCATAACTGATAAAATATTTTAAAAGATCAAATTTTAAACGTAGTTTTTCGATTCACATTACAATCTATGGCTAAATACTCAAATGTTTAAATTTTGAATAAAAACAAAAGTCTGCATCTACATTTTTTTATTATTATACTTGACAACGTTTAAAAATAATAATGTGTATACAGAAGTGAAAGTTTGAAGATTTTACTTGATATTTATTTAATAATCATTATATCAATCCGCAATAAATTGCAATCGAGAATACTAAGTAATGGATCGCTTACGAGTGCCATTGAAGCAATTTTTGATTGCATTAAGGTCATTGAAGGACGTTGATGAAAAATTTAATTGACGCCCATTGAAGGGCCCGAATGAAGGCGCCAATGAATCGTTTACGCGGGCTCACTGACTGATTGTTATTAATTCTTAAATGAGAATCGAAAGAAATGAGAGTTAAAAACAAAAATAACTCGGCAATTGAACTTTGTCAAGTAAATTAAATTTTCAACGGCGATTCGTCATTCTAACGTCACGCCATTATCGACTACAGTAGTCTTTTTTCGGAAACAAATTGTAGTATTTTATAATTCTATAGTGTACAGTATACGAATATTCTATTTATAACATAATACACATAATCGTATAAGTATGTTATATTTATTTTGTGTAAATCTGAATATCTTTTAAAATCTGAAACCTATTTTTATTATAGTCCATTTTAGCTGCCCAGACTAAGTTTTAATTGTAGACGAATCTTCGTCTAATCTTAGCTTATTTAAAAATTCATGAGATTTTTTACTTATCGCGTGAAAATATTATTTTTTGATAATGCTAATTTTCGACTGAGTTCCTTCATTATTCCTAAAACTTGAAATAAATGTTTAGATTTTTCTAATTCATTATTCTTACTTCACTCAGTAAAACAATATTTTGAATTTATCTTTAGTTTTTTAAGACTGTATCATATGTAAAAATAATAGCACATTTAACTTAATTTTGTTTTAATTTTTAAACTGTATAAAATAAAATTTCAGTGTAAAGGAAAAAACAAAAATTAATAAAAATATATTTACATATTTCTGTGATAATAATATTATAATACACAAGCCAATTAATACTTAAAACAAAATTTATTTTTCTTTATTACACTTGGCCTCAAGCGGTAAAGAAACATCTAAATCCTACATTATTAAAATATATTAACACAAAAAGTTGGTATTTTCACGCAATAAGCAAAAGTAATCATAGGGATCGTGGCAAATGAAATGGAATATTACTAGAGTACACAAATAAATGAGATTGCAAATGAAAAACTGATCTACATATGTAACAATACCCGAGTCATCGTTTAAAGGTTAGAACATACGTGTGAATTTTTTTACCCAACTTTAAAAAAAAGAGAAGGTCCTCACAACTTTTTACTGGATAAACAGATTTTGATGTTTTTTTTTTATCGGAAGCTAACAGTTATCATGTGGCCCCTTTAAATCTGATCGAGTCAACTTTTTGAGTTATTACTGATAATCCGCATTAAATTGACTGTTTTACCACCTACCTACGTCGTATTACTTCTCTTCTCTTTATAATTGAAATCGGTTTTGTTTCGTTTGCGAGCACAACACAATTATTGAAACGAAATTCCGACTTCAATCTTAAGATGTACGGTACGGGTAGATAATAAAATTTTAAAAATATTTCACCTGAAATTTTCGAAAAATTATTAAAGGATGAAAACTATGAAAACATTAAAGATTATAATCCCAAGTAATGAAAAATATTGACTGGGTTGAAATCGCATAGTCTAAATAGACAGGCTTCGAAATTAGAAATTATTTTTCAGAAATCTAAACCAAACACAAATTTACTTACTTTTTAAAATTATAAAAGAATTTAAATGAGTGATATTACCTATATTCACACGAAATTTGCCTTTTTGGATTTGCACAGGATGATCAAAATTTACTCCATTAATAGATTTACATAATATACGAGAGATTAGGAGAGATTATTAGATTTATATAGACGATCAATATTTTGGCAAAGCTTTATTAAGTTTACATTATTATTTATAATAGGCATGGCTTAAAGGGAGCGAGAGGTATGTAACCCCATATGGATCATTATAATTTGCTACAAAATCATACATGCTTAATGTACTAACCCTCATAATACAAAGTTTAGTATCAACTGTATATTATGAGGGTTATATATATATATATATATATATATATATATATATATATATATATATATATTGTTATTGCGATGTTAAAATAAAAATAGAACAATTCACTTGATTGAAGCTACTTATCTCTGAAGTTACGTTTCTATTGGTAAATTTTTAATTTTTGCTTTTTTGTGGTCAGCAATACACTAGAGATACGCTAGCATAAAATAAATGTTACACTGCAAACTAAGATGTTGATAATTCATTTCCCACAGAGTATTATAGTTCGTATAATGATAACAAAAACCAAAGAAAGCCTAGCCGATAAAGCCGGTCATAAAATGTTACGGCTTAGCTCTAACTATTATAGCCAATAAATAGATCAGAATAACTTACTAATAGTATTGTGATTGTTTCTCTTTAAATAAATATATCATATTATGTATTACAATAGGCCGCATATTATAATTTAAAAGAAAACGAGTGTGCTTTAGACTACACGACTGAAGTAAAACTTCTGCACAGTAAGCCTGCACTGTGTCTTAGATATACGAAAAGTAACTGGCTATGAGAGAAAGAGAGTAAGAAAATGTGGCTCGCACATATCTATCTTGCTCCGTCTGTCTCGCCCGATCACACTTTTCGTAACGCTCTCTTCCGCATTCACCAGCTTACTCACCAAGTCAAGTGTGCGTAAAGAAGATTTACTTCAAAACGAGTATTGCATTTTTTTAACTCGTTACAAGTCTAATTTCGGTGTAGTTATATGAACAACTGCACATAGGCTACTAGTATTAGAGTATTAGTACTGGTATCGACATAATCATAGATATGTCGCGAAATAGATGTACGTGCTCTCTACGATGTTGTTGACAACGTACTCAATTACTGGATACTGCAGTTGGATCTGAAGCGCCAGATAGGCATTTCGCAGGTACACGGATGATACAGTCATAATTGTCCTAATGCTAGATGTACAAAACATACTCGTACAATACAATAATAATATTTTGTCACCTTTATGTCAAAAGTAATAATCATTCATAAGTTGTTATTTCTTGCACTGTGTCCCCCGCTATGTGGTCTCTTCTAGGGATAAGTCCACCTTAGCCATCAACTATACGCGTAATTTTCTGTATATTCTTTTTTAAGTGCAATAAAGTATATATATTAGTTTATAAAGTATTTTTTTCTATCATTATCAATACTGTTCAATTTCTCGGAATACAAAGTGTTCTGCTCCATACGTCCGTGTAAAGGTTGATCACAAAGGTGAATTTGTTTCATATTTCACTTACGTTACAAAAGGCTTACTATCGGTAATGCAGAAAAATGGAAGCATATAATCACAATGCTTATTGCTTCTGTATACTATTGCTGTTTTATAGAACTTACTACTTACTTTGGTCATTATTTTAAAGGGCGCGTTGTTGTGTTTCATTCGCAGTTTGAAGATTTAATGTATCACAATCGAGACCTTTAGACGTATACTAATTATATCCAAATTATAAGGCTATCGTACACGATCACTATTAAAATTTCTAATTAAACAAGAATATCCGCAATTATTATTTTTACATTCCCAATATTCGGTGCACACGCAATTCAAACCAATCAATCAATCATGCAATCGTGCAATCATGGGACGGCAAAAAAAATTCGAAAATCACAAAATAATTATAGCGGTAAATTTCAAAAACAGTTTAGAAGTGATGAATACAAAAGGCTTTAAGCATTTGTTCCCAGAAATAGGTGGACATGTTAGAGTTTAAAAGGAAGTTAAGAGGCATAAAATCTACACTTTGTATTCTAAAAGAGATGTAGAGCGATGACAAAGGACAGAGGAAAGAATAAAAGATAGATTAAGGTCGTATTGCATCCGCAGTACAGTTGCAAAATGAAATGAAAATAAGAGACATAATTTTTCATGCAGGATTCGTCAATACATTTGCAATAACCAAAAATTCACTAGGCAATTCTTTCGCGGGTGAAAATAGTTAATAGCAGAATCTCATGTTTTTGTGTAGTTATACGTTTTAAGTAATTAAAAACAGTTTTTATTTTTATATTGTGCGATATAACAGTAAACGAAAAGGAGAAAGCAGAGGAGTATATATATTTGACCGTAACAATCTTAGGTTCTGTGGTTACGATTTTGTAAATATTTGTTATTTTTATTATTTTTGACAAAACTATTTTGCGAAAAGTAAAATGGTAAACTTAATGATGTTAAATAATTAACAATAGTTTGCTGTTTGGTTTTTTATTTAAACAAATATTTTAAACTACATCTATTAAAAAGATAATAATCGAAAGATTACTAATATACTATATAATTAATTATTTAAAAATTGTAAAATCTTAAGTGGGATTTTCTAGTACCTAGGGTATACAGAGGGTATACAGATTTTTTAGAAACCTCACGTTTATTTAGAGAAATTAAGTAAACTATACAAATATGAAAGAATATTGCGCCGGAACCTCTGAATTTGAATGTATAGCTTATTTTTTTTTTTTTTTTGGTTGTACGATAAAATGAGAATGGCTTGACTGGTTTCTTTCTCCTTTTTTAAATACTTGGTTTAACGTGTGAATTGAGCCAATGGGCTATTCAACTTTTAGGTTTTTACGAATTAAAATTAAGGTAATTTCGTATAAGATATTATGATTGTTTTACCTTCGCGCGTTTAACAACACAACTTCTGTCGATCGTAATGCAATAATTTAACTATAGCATTTATTTTATTATATATAAAGAGCTACATTGTTCAATAGGTGCTCTGATACTGGTCTCGAAAGTTTTATGTTTTGACCTGGTTGAACTACATATTTTATAAAATAATACAAAACTCTTACTTTTAAACATTACAGTTCAATTTTCTATTTTGTTTTTTGCTTTGAGCACATTTTCATACGTTGTTCTATTCTATTTTTGAAATGTTCTATTTATAAAAAATATTTTTTTTATTTAATGAAACGGTAGGCAACTACCCAGTTTATAAAAAATTCTCGGGTCACAATGTTACTTAACATACTCCTCGGAAAGGGCTGGACCGATTTTTATGAAATTTTGTGTGCATATCGGGTATAAAGGGGGTTAAAAACATATACGGCAAAACAACGTTAATTAAAGGTTAGTTTTTACAGCTTAAAAAGCAATAAAGGTAAGTATGATCACTCCATATAGCGGTGTATTTTTTAAATTTACTTTTATGACATTCAAAGACAAAAAGCCTTGATTGAACAATTAAAATCGAATCCCAACTTGCAGTTTCAACGCGATTTTATCGACTCGATCAAAACGTTTGAGACTAATTGAATTAAATTGAACCAACCACCCGTGGAACGTATCCCCTAACGAAGCGATGTAAGGAACTTCTAACGACGTCGATCGACGATTACATCAAAATAGCTCGAAATTTTGAATTTTGTAAATTTAGAAATTATTATATTTTGTACTTGTAATGGATGACACTTTATTTTTTATTTTTATTTGGGAAACATACAATTTTATATTACATTATTATATTATGACTAATTACAATAACTGAAATCAGTAAACTTTCCACTATTAACTAATACATATAACATTGCGTGAAACATATTGTTTGGGGGAAAAAAATGAAACAAAACAACATGGAGAATTTTTTTTTAATGTTATTAATGAAGTTAATTAACACTTAATGATATTAATAAAGTTTCACCAATTATTGATTCCTTAAAAGAGTTTTTTTAAATAAAAAAAGAGTTTTTTTTTTATATAACTAGGTCGGCAAACAAGCGTACGGCTCATCTCATAGTAAGCAATTACCATAGCTTATAGCGCCTGCAACACCAGAAGCATCGCAAGCGCGTTGCCGACCTTATCCCTAATCCCCCCCCCCCAGGAGCTCTGGTCACCATTCTTACCAACAAAACACAATACTGTTTAATAACAGTATTATTTTGCTGTGTTCTTCTCTAAGGTCGAGATTACTACCCCAATCGGGCTCCTCGATATTGTTAGCAGAAAATTTCCTGCTGAAAACTATTTTCAAATCAAAACAATAAAATTTATTTTAATGAACACGAATTCGAACATTAATAATAATAATGTTAATAGCCCGACGACTCGAAGAAGAATAATATTAATGCCAGAACGATCGTCACACCGTATTTAAAGCACCAGTCACCTGACTACACCTAACTTACGTAGTAACTATTTAGTAATCTGTGACCTAACTATATATAGGTACTCGTATAGGTGTTTGTGTTGTAGCTCACTGTAGCAAACTATAAATTGAAATATCATCTCATAATACGCCTTTAAAGCGTTTTCGAACAATATAAAATTTGATTAGAAGTCGAACACCTTATAGATACATATTCTTTTTTGTTTTAATATTTCTCAGTTACATATACTAACTACTTGTTTCTAAGACTTCAAAAATGGTAAAACCATTTTAGCTTATAACGAAACTTCCATAAACGCTCGAAGGCCTTTATTTATAATATTTCTAATGAAAATCTCTTCAAAGACTCGTAGAAATTCCAATTTGACTTTCTTAGTGATGGAATTTCAAGTAGAAAATAAAAATGAATAGATATTTATATTTGTTTATTTTACCTCTTTAAAGTATGATTAATTAAATCCCAAAAACAATAATGAAACATATAAAAAACTAGTTTCATACTCTTATCTCTATATAAGTCTCACCCACCCAATGTTTGAAAATCCTCTCCTACATACTTTTGCCATATCGCTCGAAATCCTCCTTTACTGTAATTTGCATCGTTTGAAAGTGTCTTTCATGCCAACTTTACATGACTACTTTAGGTTTTGTGATGACAAATTAATTAGTCAGTCAGAATAAGTATATAATAAACAATGGTTGACGTATTTTTTCTGTATCATTAGGGCAAATTATCATACACTCCTAAGTGGATTACGGATACGCGCGTTGTCAACCCTATCCCCGCTGCCACACAGCGCGTTTTAGTGAACTCAGGCTAGCTAAATAATCCGTAAAATGGTAACAAGTTAAGGCACAGTTTTCAAGTTTTAAAATTTATATAAATCGAATATAATAACAAAAGTATAGCCAATGCGATATCTATCGACAAAAATCCTAAGATACATTGTGAAAATATGTATTTTTAGGGCACCGGCCTCTTGCAGCATGAAATATTTTTGTCGCCCCTCGTCAAAAGTCGGTAATATGTCCGTATGTATGTATGTCCCTAATTTTAAAATGGGTAAACTTTGCTCGTGAATACACAATTGCAAAATCACGAAAATATTTACTCTGAAATATATTATGTAACTGCTGTTGGTACGCGTTATTCCGTCAGCATAAAATTTACTAAAATTGACTATTGAATCGGAATTCGTTCACAATTCATGGTTTTTAATTGCTTTGTCTGATGCCCTGCCTTTTTTTCTTTAATTGAAAATTACCTAGATTACTTATTACAATGTTTCAGTCATATTTTTTCTTGAAAAGGCAAGTCAAAATAAATGTTATTATATATTTCTAAAGTGTATAAATACGAAAAACGTGTACAATAATAGTGCAAGGTTTTTCGAAAAGGAATAAATGGACATTTCAACTCAACCGGTCCTCTCCCTTAGGGCGTACTATAGCTTATTGTCTTCACGTCACTCGCTTTATCTACATTTCAAACCTGTTACCATTATACTAGGCATAAATTATTTGACATTTGTAGTTTTGATTAAATTTTGGTGTGGCGGTCGTCGTTTTGATTTCCTCTCAAAAAGGTTATTAAAAATTTTACAAATTTTTACCTGTCTGTCTTGAAACACCTGATAATCAATAGTAATTTGTATACGGAAATAACCTATCAACCTGAGTTGAACTCAAGTTAGTTGAGTTTCAAGCCTACTCCTGTATAAGAAAACAGGATATTGCCCAATTGTGGGACGGCTTAATTTAGGTACAAACTACTTTAGCTCTGTTAAGTTTCAAGTATTACGTTAGCAGAATTTTAGTAATTTTCAACCCCTTCCTTCCCCTTGTCAGCGAAAGTCAGGAAAATCTAGGGTACCCTCTACCCCTTATTCTTAAGTAAACATATACATATTAATTTTAATCTATTCAGAAGTAATAAATAAATATTGCTGAAGTAACCACACTTTGCTGGGTGGTTACGATATTAAGAATATAGCTACCCCCGCTTTTCACGTGGGTGTAAGAGGCGACTAAGGGATAACACAGTTCCACTACCACCTTGGATTTAAAAAACTGACCGATGGCGGGATAATCTTCCAACTGCTGGCTTTAATACACAGGCCGAAGACGGGCAGCAGCGTCTTCGGTTCGACAAAGCTAGCCCTACGGTCACCAGACCACCTGCCCAACGTGGTGACTATAGTAAAAATACATGAGTTCACTCACACACATCAATATAATAAAATTAAAGCCTCAACTTAATGAAACGTACTATTCGTTATATCGAATGTTCAACAAATAAGCAGTTAATTGTCAGTTATATCTGTCATTACTTAGCACTTAATAATATGGCACTCCATAGTTAACTTCTCCTTTGATCTATTTTTAATCGACTTCTAAAAAAGGAGAAGGTTATCAATACATTTGCGTTTTTTATGTATAGTTAACCCGGAACTTTTGACTGCGTAGACCAATTTCGATGATTTTTTATATCTAATAATGTATAATTACTAGATTACTTTTTCATTGACCTACGTTATATTATTCCTTATAACTTTTTACTGGGTATAACGATTTTGATGATTCTTATTTTAATCGATGCTTGTTTTGTGGTCCCATTTAAATCGAGATCTGATTACTAAATTTTGAGTAATCTTTAATAACGCGTATTTACATAACTATTTTTTCATCTACCTACGTTGTGTTACTTGTTGATGTAATTGAAGTCGTTTTTTTTTCGTTTGGGAGCAAACACAATTATATTAATAACTAATTTGGCGAATATATTATATATGAATATATAAATATATCGATTTTAATACAAGCACTGTCATAACAATCACGAATGTAATATAAAGGAATTGTCCATATTGGTGTAAGTCTTTCGGAAGTTATGACCGTGCACACAAATTTCCACAATTCATTATTATTTATTTATCAAAACGAATTTGAGTATTGTGGAACATAGAAGATAATGGTAAATCATACCAAATGCTGCTTTATAACTGATATCAAGAAAAGGACAAGGTTCTCAAATCGACTGTTTCGTGTTGTGTGATGGGTGTTCCGATTTTGATGATTCCTTTTTTACTCAAATGATGTAAGTCAAAGTCATGCGAATTGTAACGCACATATACATGTATTTTGACCAAAGAAAAGACTGTTATATTCATTCAATTTTTATACTAAACTATATTTTAATGTAAAACTTTAGTCACATTTGATTATTATTATTTTGTCTTATAGTAAATTTAAATAAAAAATTAGAAAACTTTGTTTTAACCTTATTCGTGAACACTTAAGTTATTGTTACCTGCGCCACACTATGTCAACGATGTATACAAAAAAATATATATATGAAAAATGTATGTAAAAATTGTCAACTACGAGAGAGAACAGTAACATTTTAAAAGTTGCAATATAGAACTCATCGGAATTAGCCTTCATTCTGCTTTCCACAAACTGACACATTAATATCAACATATTCATGAAGCAACGCTTCGAAAATCCACTCGTGTGTACGAAACCATTCGTTCGGAAAATAAACATATACACAGCATAATTTGTTAAAACAAACCTGGTTAAATTGAATATTTCGAAAGCTTGGCTATCATTGTTGACGTGCGCTACACTTTGAAAGATCAATTTTGAACCTGTCACAGAATTTGTACGAATATGTATGAATAAATTCCTTAATACTTCAACAACTGTAATTTTATATATTTTTATGCACCTCAAAAATGGTTATTTTTATAAAGTGTCAAATTTAAAACGAAAATTAGCATATAAATAAAATTTTCTGCGTCGACATCAAGGGGAAGCAATGTCCCAGTTCACAAAGTAAAAAAACCGTAAAGTAACCTACATTTTACGAAGTTTTATTGGTAAATACTTAAAAGAATTAACTAGGAAACATTTTTTATTCTCAAACATCATATTTTAGGTAGAGTAAATTAACCGGTACGCAATTTAGAAAAACAAGTGTCGTGCAAATATATCACACTCATCGTGGCGTTAATTAAAACCTAGACTCTCCTAAAAATTAATTTAAGTCACCCCAATTTTCAAAGGGAACGTGACTTGAAACCAAAATATTTGATGACCTGGACCTTAGACCTTATAGTTATTGTATCGCCTCTGTGTAGGCCTCTTTCCCCATATAGAAGAAGGATCAGAACTTAATCCACCACGCTGCTCCAATGCGGGTTGGCGGATGTATTCCCTACTGTGAGTAACGATCGCTATCAGGTGTACATTATAACAACCGGGACCGAAAGCTTAACGTGCTTTCCGAGGCACGGTGGGTAGACCCACAAGGATTGCACAAACACCCAGACCACGGCAAATAACTGTACGGCCAATACAAAAGTTTGACATGTGTGGTGATCGAACCCGCAACCGCCAGCGCAACAGCCACAAACCAGTGCTGCGAGCGTTATGCCAACGCGGCGTCAGTTATTGTATACCCATATAAAATACATAGCCTTCGTCGTTAAGGGATTATGCTGAAAATCGTTATGATAATAACTGATAATACGTGCAGGCTCTCATATTCAATTCATTAATTAGCATAATATATTAGCGTACAGTTGTTGAAAATGAAATATTGATTTAAGTTTCTATTGATATTAAAAATTCTATATTTATATGATCAATATTAATCAATATTAATCAATAAATATACGAAAGTTCAAAACACATGACCGGCAAATTAACTACTAAAATTTCTGACAAGTTATCATCTTATACGAGTACAATAATAAGGAAAGTTACTACTTACGTTAATTTTCTTTATATTGTAGAAGCTGATTTTTTTCTATTAACGTCTATATATACATCACGATGTCTCGATGCTTGTCCTAAAAATTTATCCTAAAAACTAAGATACAGTATTGTTATCAAAAATGGCATGAGTATAAAAATTTAATAACGTGATTTCTGTACTTTATTTACGATGGCAAAATGTTTAAATTAAATAAGTCACAACAGCATTACAGACAAAAACTTCTATCTTCTATTTTGCTGCAAGAGATAATAAAACTTTTATATAAGATTCGTCGTATTGTATTTGTAGAGACAATCGCACGTGTTACAATATGTCTTGTTGGAAATTTGTCAAGACTTGTGTACTTATTATAAAACTAATTTAAAAATAACATTGACTATTCTTTGTCAAAACAATACTTTGAAAATATATATATGTGCCCGCGACTTCTACTTCAGTTCGAAGAGTTATAAAGTAAATACATTTCTAAAATAAAAGTAGCCGAAGTTACTCTTTACTATATCAGCTATCCGCCAGTGGAAGTCCTATCAAAATCGGTCCAGCCGTTTCACACAAACATACAGACAGACAAAAATTATAAAAAAATATTATTTTGGTATATGTACCGTGTATGTATTTAGTAAAAGCGGTTATTTTAATATTACAAACAGACTCTCCAATTTTATTTCTTTGTGTAGATTTCATACAAGTTATTAAGTTCAAAATTAATATCTCTTAATATCTGTATTCTTTCTAAGTTGGACCGCTACACTGCTATTTAATAATATACTCGTAATACGGGAGACGAAAGTTTAGCAGACTAATTGGCTAATCCGATAATTGTTGTCGATGATATCTAGGTAGCATCCATAGAGAATCTCAGTCCTCGCTAGGTAGATATTAAAAATACTTCCTACAAAATGGAGAAATTAATAAAACTACGCATTTAATGGTTAAAAAAAAGTTTTTTTTACGTGTTTTCTATTTTTTTTTTTATATATTTTGCAATAAATCAGCAATTTTGTTGAATGAGCGAAACTTGAGACGAATACTTCTAAGCTTATGCGATAAATATGCGAATTTTTGATTTCACCTTAAAACAAATTTAACGAGAAAGCAGCAAGAAAAGCCGCGACTACAAGTAGGTATATCAACTAAAAATCAAGAAGGTTATTATGCGAAAAAGGTTTAAATGCTAATATTTATTCAAAAGCATAGATTTATATTTTCATTACGAAATTATCTAAAATGTAGAAGGTTTTTGAAAATTATTTTCGCTTATTATTGAAAACCAATTATTCAAGAAATGTTTGAATTTTATTGCCGTTATGAAATTTTATTTTAAATTCGATTTTAGATTTCAGTTATACTTGGGTAATGCTTCTTTATGTGTTTGTATACCAAACTGAATGTTGGATTTTGTATCATTAATCGTCACATAATGATGTATTTGTATACCTTCAATAAAATTCACAATAGATTCATCACAGAAAATAAGATAATGTAATAAATAATCCATCAATAATACATAACTACTATATGTATCCACCGTAAAATGTACTTTCACTGATTTTCAAAATAGAATTCTTATTTTATTATTTGTTTTGGTTATAAGAAAAATAGGGCTAAAGAAACACAGGTAGCAATAACTCGGTAATTTGACAATAAAAAAATTGAGTAAAATACCATTTAAGAAACTTCATGAAGTAGGCATGTTTTTTAAACTATGGACCACCGAGGTAATTACAGTTTTTTTACGGCAATATATTGCAGTTTATTTTAAAGTATTATGAGCAAAGTATGTACTATCCTGTTTATAACTTCTATTCGAATCTCATACTTAAATTCCAAATTAAAACCAACCGCTTGGTCTGCACTAGTCTAATTTCAGACTTTTTAATATTACAATGGAAACTGTCATGTCACGTGTCATTTTCATCAATATACGTTACTAGATAAATTTATCTAATAACTTCCGAAAATTTATCGTGTTTAACAGTACAACTTCATATTTTGACGTCCACTATATCGAAAAGAAAATGTTCATTCTTTTGTTACTTTTTGTTAATGGTTTTAAAATATACGGTAATTTCTAAAGTGAATTCTATGATGGTTAAAAAAATTATACATTTTTTAATCATAGTAATAATTAAATACTACATACAGTATTATGTATAATAAGAACGGCATAAGTATAAAAATTCAATACTACGATCAGATTCAATAATGCTTTTTATTTTCAAAATCTACTACTACTACTATTTTACTGCATTTCCTTAGTCTGCTATATAATATTAGTTCTCACTATCACAGATTGGATGAAAGAGATCTCTATATAAGCCCAACTAAAACGAATTCTTTTCAAGACTCATCTCTACTAATAGTAAGTTGATTCGAGCCTACTGGATGGAAGGTTTCACTAGTTATACAAAATATATATCTAACAAATTGCCATAATACATAGATACCAATAAAGGTTCGTATCAAAATGATTAACATTCTACACTAAGATTTAATATTATGTAAATCTGTATCTTAATCTCGGCTAGCAATACCTACTGAATCTTCTTTTTTCAGCTTATGTTAATTCATCAACGGCGACTGGGTTTTGAACGAAAGAAAATCTGCATGTATGACTAAAATATGTAGTACATATTTTCGTTAGTTGACACATGGCGAATAAAAGTTAATCATGACTTAAAATGTTTATATTAGGTTAGTTTAAGAGAGTTCTAATTTTGCCTTTGTTCGGTGTACACTATTTTAATTGGTTTTATATTCAAAAATTATAGAACGTATCTTAGAGAGGTTCGGCCAAAAATATCCATTTTAATTGTTACGTATTGTTTTAGCTTGTCAAAACAAGTTGCTAATACCATCTGTTTTGAGTAAAGCTTGGATGTTCGACCGAGCGTCTATTATTTAATTATTAGCTCGGCTAGGTCTTGTGACCATTAATAAAATATTGTTCAGAGAAGCGTTTATTAAATATACTCTGATATATTTTTACTTGTGACGTAAAGACTCTATTTTTGCATACATACACGCTTTGTACACGCACTTCATGCGGCTTGGATTTTTCCAACCTACTTAATTCACATGTTTCTAAAAAGTAACATTAAATCACATATGCGTTTCATTTCTTTTTTATTTGCATTATTTTTATAAATGCACTCCTAACGGTTTTACCCGAAATTTAAACCTATTGTTTGCATGTCAATGTTCAGTAATTCTATATAATACGCACATAAATAAAAAAGTTATGCCAATTTACAAAATCATGTTGAACATGCAAATACCAAAAGGGTGTTAATAATTCAAAATAAACGAAAAGGTATATCCAAAAAATGCTGTCCAAAGTCATTATTCTACGCGGTTGAAGTCACGAGCACAGCTATAAATATATTTATTGAGGTAGAATAAATTGTAGATGAATTATTTTCTTTTTTAAATAGAAGAAGAAAAACCACAAGATTCGACGAATTTTAGTATTACTCAAATTGAACAACAAAACGTTTATTTGATAAAAAAAACAATAACCTCATAAATAATAAAAATATAGTTTTCCTATTCACATGTGCGTGAAACAATTGTTATACGTAGTAATAAATTTTATATGTGTTTGTGTAAAAATCTATACAACGCCACGCATAGATTTTTATTCTGTAATAAATAGTGCTTACAGCGGGAGGAGAGAAAGACCCATCACCATATATATTGGCTTCTTATCTCGCACTTTTCTTCAACGAATAACAATTTTTTGGTTAATATTAAAGTAATATGCAGCATAAAATTATTTTCAAGAAATTGTGTTGTATTTGCAGGTTTCGTAGATTACAAAATGCGTGCTATTTTGTGGTTTCTAATTTGTTACTTCATTTTCTTAACATTCTAATGTAAGAAGAATCATACTTCATTGTAGATTTCTTTTAGTCTATTTTTAACATTTATGATATGGTTCTAAACAATATAAAATATGTGCTAAGTTAACAAATAATTTTTTAAAGCAAACTTATCCTAAAATATTTTAGTACAGAGAAGTTAAAATAATAATTTATCATTGATTCTTTTTATCTTGATATCTTAATTAAGTCTGAAACTTGAAACAATTTTACTAAACATTTACGTACAGTGTACTATCATAACGTTTCCATTTCCATGGAATCATCGCAATCAATTTTAGTATATAGGAGGTTTTGGGGGCGATAAACCCATCTAGCTAGGACTCATTTTTAGAAAATGTCGTTTTATCCCTGGCTAATGGCTACAATATCGTTAAAATACGAAGGAAAATTTCGTAACTTTTAATAAAGTTGTATTAGCTTGGTTGCGAAACTGGCCGGTCGGTAACAACTGAGAACTGAAGACCACGGTTCAAATCCTCGTCTCCAGGTCGATCATTGTAATTTTTTTTTAAATTATTTATATTTATTTATTTATATATTTTTAATATTATCGGTAAAATCGAAAAATATTATTCATATTTTATAAATATGTAATTCGTTTTTAAATATGATTTCCAAAAAACACGATTTACTAAAAATACCGAGCTAAGCTCGGACACCTAGGTACTTTTTACTAAAGAAGTAAGTATTATTTAAATTGGCATAGATGTGAAAATGTATCACCCATGTTATGTAATACATATATATAAGCTAAATCCTCGAATTTCAAGAGTTTACTTTTGTATCTTAATTTAACGAGCACGAGACAAACTTTAGATGGTATGTCCACACGAATGTTTTTCAAATACACAAAATTCGATAAATTAATAATAATATTATTATCATTATATACAGAGAAACGCTACAAGCATAATAGATTTGAACTTGAATTGTGATTCTAACGATGCTGATGCACTTCGAGCGCAATACGCGGCTATTGCTCCACTCAGCTCTTTCCATTAAGAGTGAATAATTACAACATTTGAAGACCGTGCTCGTCGGGGTGTTGGGAAGTGGAGTGGTTCTGGAAAATAGCCATCATCACTAATAAAATAGTTGCACCAAATTACTGCCAATATAACATAAATTAATTATGTGAATAACTTCCGAACGACTACACCAAAACGAAAAATTCTCTTTTTGTTTTCATTATTAAATAAAGATTATATACTATATATTAAAAAAAATTAAAACGGTTACGAAAAACACGAGTGTGCTTTAGACCACACGACTGAAGTGAACTTTATATTTTCACAACTTTTATCTCCCTATCAACACTTCCGTTCGCCTCACCCGATCAAACTTTTCGTAACACTTTCGCTTGTAGTTTTATTTCAATAAAGCGTTCTGATTGATTAAATACAGCTTACCTATCCAACGCTACCACCCAACGCTCTAGGCTATCGATAGTAAATAAAGAACGCTTTCGCTTGTTTTGCAACCTTTTTTATTTTCAGATTTTGAAATGTAAGCATAACTATACTGTTCTTTTTTGTGGCATTAAATGTGTTTAATCATTAAACGTACTTAAAACTTACCCTAAAATAAGCTATACATCTAATATTGATGTAGATACAAAAAACATTAAGCGCAACAAATATATACTAAAAAGTGAAAATGCAAACGCCTGCAAGTCTGGACTTGAATAGTGAGAAAATTATATCACCTAATTTAATCTCAAGCAGAGCAATCAATTTACCTTAAGACGCTAACAGAGCCTACTTCAGAGTATAAAATTTAAATGAAGTAATAGTATAGAATAAAATTTCTGTTGACGTGCGTTGATACACTCTCTAGCATTGTTGCCTCCAATACATCTCGTTTGAAAATTTTCCTCCATTTAAAATATTGCACATTCCAAAAAAACGTAAATCAATTAGGCGAAAAGTCGTAAATCAAAAGTTTATCATAGATCGTAGTCCATTGTGAAACAAATACAGCGACGTATATGCAATATATACGGATTGAATTAGTGTTACTGCAAAGAGTATATTTGGAAATAACGCATAACATTAATAGTATTAGGAAACAGATACAACGAGAAATAATTACATATTTACCTTACTTAATCTTACCTGCTGATTTAATTGTGTTTTATGTATGCTAGTTATTGATATTGTGTTTATAAGGACTTTATTATATATTTTATAACATTGTAAAAATGCGTACACTTCTTGTTAGCGTCCTTAAATTAATAATAATTAAAAAAAACTTTCATTGATAAAAGATCACTTTCAAATGCCTAGAAATTCTGTACTTACCATTACTAGACCTCGCATACTGAACGTCACCTGGCAGGCAGAAATTAGATCAGTAATTGGGCAGCTACTAAGAGTACCGCGTATAGGAACTACTGACTACAGAAGAACACATCAAACTATAGTCGATAATTTCGAACAGTAAAATAGATAATTATCTGTTAACATTAATATTATATTATGCGTTTTATATTCATATTAACAGAGGGAGTGGTTTTATTTTCGCCCAGGATATCGGAATTTTAATTCAAGCGAGAATTTCTACCCGCACACTTATTACCATTCCACGTGAACGTACATAATTTGAGTTTTCTGTCGATTAATTTTATCTTTAAATAACAGTTAAACACCAACAACAGTTTAACACCAACAAAAGCTATTTGTTGAATAATTTAAAAGAATTTAGCTAAACATCGTTATTTTAAGATCACAAGCAGTACAAAGTAGTACATAATAATGCTTTCCGCATGGAAGGAAGTAAACTAGTATCTAGAAGCTAATGGCGCAATAATTTGCTCTTAGTCCACCATTATTACATATCAGTGAAACATTGACATCCAAGGGAAATCCAGGAGGTTTTGACTACTGTGGGTTAATTTAACATACAACATAACTATATGATATATCATCATCATCATCATCATCATCATTTCAGCCTATTGCAGTCCACTGTTGGACATAGGCCTCCACAAGTTCGCGCCAAAAATGGCATGAACTCATGTGTGTTGCCCATAGTCACTAAGCTGGGCAGGCGGGTTGCTGACCTCAGGTCAGGATATATAATCGACCTAAACTGTTGTAACAACATAATTCTTATCGCATAAAGAAGCCACTACTACTCCAAAATATGGCTTTGCTGCCTAACACTGTTTTTTATGCTGTTATAGTAATTTCTTTATGATGCCACGATGATGCAACTGCAATATCATCATCTTATTATTGAAACACCAAAATTACTTCGTAGTCGTCCTACCAGGTAACTTCCTGAACCTCTGACCGTAATAGTAACTGAAACATATATATATAACTTATACCCTCTAAGATATCATAAAGGTTTTGCTTTCATCACGCCTAATGCCAGTGGCCTCAATAAGAGCTAAAGCTCTTTTAATGGTTTCTTTACGGAAACTGTGGCGGTAAAGATTATATGCACTATTCTACGAAGGTTATATAGTTCAAAAGAATCAACCTCTTTTTCGCATGGATACTTGTGTTCAAAATGTAGCGCGATGTTTCCAGCCGGTGAATTATAGTGATACAAAATGTGTCATTAGCTCAGAAATTTATGACTTTTTAAAGGCAACAATGCATGTAACTAGTGTAATCTAAGTATTTATTTAATAAGGCCGATCATGACTACTTGAGAATACTAAAGTGTTCATTCGGTATCTTCCTAAGGGATACTTTCGTAGGGACACTACGCTCCAGTTTTCTATTGCTTCTGTATTAACATATCGTGACCTAAATTTGAATGTTGTTGTAACTGATACAAATTGTTTTGATCTCAATTGATTTTAATGAAACAGCATCTTACATTTTATGTAAAATAAAAAGATATTACTTAAATATGTTTATTTATTTAATTATTTGTTTTTTGAAAGATGAAAATCTTTTGTAAATAAAATTAGGATTAAATCTTTTGTAAATAAAATTAGGATTAAATAATATAATATATATTTTCTCGCAAACGAAAAAAAAACCGGCTTCAATTACATCGACAAGTAATACAACGTAGGGAGACGAAAATATAGTGAAATAAATACGCGTTATCAAAGATTATTCAAAAAGTTGTTATCAGATCTCAATGAAATTTAAATATGACCACACGATAAGCATCAGCTTTCGATTAACTTAAAAATCATCAAAATTATGCGGTAAAAAGTTATGCTGTATAATAAATACATCGTAGGTCGACGAAAAAATAGTCAAGTAAAAACTCATTATTAGATATAACTCGAAAAGTTGTTCTTAGATCTCAAATAAATTTAATTGGGAACAAATGACACACACCACCTTTCGATTAAAAAAAAAAATGTCGAAATCGGTCAACCCAGTCAAAAGTTCTGAAGTAAAATGCATAAAAAAAATTCAGTCGAATTGAGAACCTCCTCCTTTTTTGGAAGTCGGTTAAAAAAGTAGAGTAGAACTTTCAAACACTTTTCACCAGCAGTATATAAAATTTAGCTGTGGACTGGTGACTTGTGTCGCAGGACTGATGGCCACTGGAGCAGACATGCCCTAGAGTAGAGACCGCATGTTAGCAAACGCTATGTGGGATGGCATCCGGTCCATTGGACCGACGAACTACGTAGGATTGCCGGTGGTGGCTGGATGAGGATTGTGGAAAACTGGAATGTTGGCGCGAACTTGGGGAGGCTTATGTCCAGTGAACTGCGATAGGCTGAAATGAGCGTGTGTGAGTGATCCAAAATTAATAACCGAAGTTAGTCTGAAGCGCGCTTCTAAAACACAATTATGATATAACAATAAACATTATAGAAAATAAATATCAAGAATCTACCAATACAAAAAAAAAAAAAACTATATTTAAGGAGTGTTAAAAGATGTTTTAAGTCATCATTTTACATTCATAGTAGCATGCGAAGCTACTACCAGATAGAGAATGTCGATTCTGTTGAGAGGAAACGGCAAGAAACTCAGTAACAGTACAGTAATTTAATTAATTTAATACCATTTAATAATTCCATATTTCTGTTCGTCTTGTATTAAAGCGAATAATCACACACATCATTGTCCTTTATACAAACCTGTAACAGTATGTGTAATGATAGGTATACTTATCGTTATTATCTAAAGACATTAACGATTTTTAATGAGTTATGTACAAAAATATTAAAGATTGTGTACCTTGTCGTATAACAATATTAACCCACGAAATGACACAAAATATTTGTTTTAATAAAACGAAATACAATAACTCAATTTATCTTCCTGAACTTCTCAGTTCCTTGTTATTTTATTATTAAAATCTAGCGACCCGCCCCGGCTTCGCACGGGTGCAATGCTGACACTAAATATACTACAGAATGTCTTTATTTATAGTATGAAGCTAGCTTATAGCATGGTTATTGACATAATAACAACATTCAAATATGCGTCGTTAGATTACACGTCATTACAGAATGCGTTGAAGAAATAAAGGTTCACTGCTCGTTCCCCATAGGTGATAGCGTGATAATTTGTAGCCTATATGTTGACCCGAATTATTAATAACATTCGTGCCAAATTTGAAGTAAATCCATGCAGTACTTTTTGAGTTTATCCTGGACATACATACAGATAAACAGACAAACAGACAAAATTTTTAAAATTTATATTTTTGGCTTCGGTATCGATTGTAGATCACACCCCAAGTATTCTTTTAAAAAAAAATATTCAATGTGCAGTTTTGACTTTCCTTCCGTTTTATTATATGTATAGATTAATATTTCTTTTTTTTTAAATTTATCCTATACAATGAGTTATATTAACGCTGATGACGCATGTTATATACCTAACTACAAACGATGAGTAATATGTTCAGTTACATGATTCATTAAATCAATTAACTTGTCATTCCAACAGAACTAAGAACGTTGTCAGAACCGAGAACATTGGTATTGTAAACAAGATATTTATTAATAACAATTTTACGTCTTAAGCATTCTAGTACGTTCAAACTTTTTAAAAAAATACAGAAATCATTTACTATAGATAAATAATTTATTTTGTTAGTTCATAAAACGCGACCATTAAATTTACATTTGTTGTTGTTTACAATAAGAAATAGTAAAATTATAATTAACAAATATTAATTAGAAAAGACGAATTAATCCCTATTTTATTAAAATTAAATTAACTATATAATTTAAAAAAAGTTCATATTTTTATTAAAAATAGAAACGTAAATAAATGTGTCAAAATATATTTCAAATTTAATGTATTTCAATTTTTTTCATATTATTTGTAATAATATTTTTATTGTTAATGTTTATCAAAGTTAAATGAGACGTATTTAATTTCGAAAGCTGTTAGGTAACGTCTCGCAGGCTCCCTCAACTGAGGGTCATAACCTTTTGAGTATCCATCCCTCAATATTATATCCGTCTTTATTCAAATACTAATCAATACACTTAAAAAAATACTTACCACGGAAATGTTATAAATCTCAACTTCGCGCTTAGAGATTAACCCTGATTTACCCCCTGCTTAGTCCACAGAAATGTTATAAAACAATCACAATTTCATTAAAACAAACATTCAAACATTTCACTCAGTGTATATCGTATTTTGCAAACATCACTCCGACTTAAAGAAAGATCGCACCGCCAAGTGGTTACTTAATCATTCAATGTAAAATTGGTTTAAGATATAACGGTCAACAATACCCCATCCGCTGGTTTCAGACGACTGAAGCCTGAAGCCTACGGGAAAATATCAAGCCTCGACCGGGAATCAGTGAAAACAAACCCTGTTAGCAACAACTGAGTGCTGTCTCACTCACTCTGTGAATGCGTAACTTTATGAGTCAGAGAGGGTCGACAGGGTTACGGTCAGTACGTATCTCAATTATACGAAAGGTGACGAATTTTCACGATGTCCTACGACAACTCGGTTCCATCGGAAAAAGCTCAACGGTTAAAGATAATTTCCATTCTATCTTACTGTTTTTGATAGAAACAAGACCATTCATTGTAATGTTCGTTGAAATAATTTGTCTTTTTACATTAACCTAATACTCTTTTCTTTTATAAGTCGTCTCGAAAATTTTACATAGAAATAAACTATAGCAGGAACCTAATATTATGTTGATGTCGCATTAAAATTTAATTTATTATATTCTCTCTATATATTATTTATTCATTAACTTAAATTGAATAATTGGAAGATAAATTCGTATATTTTAAAAAATCACATAAGAAATAATTGCGTCATTAGTTAATAATATAAAGAACTTGTTGCATAGGTGCTGTATGTATGTAATAATATATAACATGAAAAATCGCCCGTGAAAAAAAGAAAACATCCATCTTCAACACATTCGTAGATATTCAATTCCTGAAGAGATCTTCTTGTGCTTCATCTTATTTTGCAGCTACCTGTCACAAAGATATTATAAGAGATAAATTAGCGCAAAAAATTTCGGCACTCACTTTCGTGTAGGAACATACTCAATTATACGTTATATGTATTACTAGCTGACCTGGCAAACTTCGTATCGCATTATTTTTTTTCTTAAATATAATAATTACAAATATCAAAACAAAATATACCCTATCTTTCAAGTTGGATCAAACTGCACACGGTGTGCAAATTTGATTAAAATCGGTTAAGTAGTTTAAGAGTTCATCGCGGACAAACATTGTGCCATGTACTCATGTCGCCTCATAATAAACTAGCTAAATAACTGCCCAATATTAACATTAGGTACCGACAAATATTTTTCGAGCTACATATTTTTTTATTCTAATTTGATATATAGTATGTTGTAGTGTGTGTATGCGTGTTAAAATTTATTTATGCATTCATCTCTGTGGTTATCAGAGAGTAATTATATTTAAATTTTTCGTAAAGGTATTAAAAAGAATCTTCGTCAAGCTTTCCAATGCGTCTAATATTTAATTTTCATTGATTATAAGGCTTATTTACTCAATACGAATTAATAAAACTATAACAATATGCATACTAAGTAGTAAGTTATTTACTTGATCAATAGTTCAACTTGCAGTTAGAGTAGTTGTTCGGTCAATGTCTTGACTCTGCTCAAATATATAGTTGCTAATTTCTTACTTATTTGATTCAGATTTTTTTTTAATTTCATCTAACTAAACTAATCATTCAAATACTGTTGACGAATCAATTTCTAAATGGGTTTTTCATATCATTGCTTCTAAGTTGATTCAACAAAAAAAATCAAAAAAACAAGTGTACTTTACACCACACAATTGAAGTAAAACTTCTTTAGCTGGAGCTCCCTATTTATATCTCCCTCTCAACTTCCGTTCGCCTCATCCAATAACACTTTTCGTAACCATCTCGTCACGCATTCACCAGCTTACTCCCCAAGTCAAGCGTGCATAATTGTGTTTGCTCGCAAACGAAAAAAAAACCGACTTCAATTACATCGAAGAGTAATACAACGTAGATCGACCAAAAAATAGTCAAGTAACTACGCGTTATCAAAGATTACTCAAACATTATTTATCAGATCTCGATAAAATTTATGTGTGACCACATGATAAACATCAGCTTTCGATTAAATTAAAAATTATTAAAATCAGTACACCCAGTAAAAAGTTATTGCGGATTTTCAAGAGTTTCCCTCGATTTCTCTGGGATCCCATCATCAGATCTTGGTTTCCCTATCATGGTACCAAACTAGGGCTATCTCCTTTCCAACAAAAAAAGAATTATCAAAATCGGTACATCCAGTAGAAAGTTATGCGGTATAATACAACTTAGGTCGACGAAAAAAGCGTCAAGTAAAAACGCATTATTAGATATAACTCGAAAAGTAGTTGTTAGATCTCAAATAAATTTAAATGGGACCAATTGACACACACCACCTTTCGATTAAAAAAAATTTGTCGAAATCGGTCCACCCGGTCAAAAGTTCTGATGTAACATACATAAAAAAAATACAGTCGAATTGAGATCCTCCTCATTTTTTGGAAGTCGGTTAATAAAGAAATTTTACCTCAAGAACTTACAGCAACCGTTTAAGTGTTATAGTGTAAAGATAACATGTTCAAAAAGTTAAAAAGTTCGACTATTTATATGGCTAAGTAGTAAAGTTACTACATTCTTTACTTAAATTTACTACATTAGGTAGGTATATTATATATTTTTAGACTTAAGTAATGTCAACAAGTTGACAAATCGCTCATCTAGCGACTTAACAATTGGTTAATTTCATACCAAACTATTTGCTTGCGTAGTTGCGAACTAGCGAGCTTCTTTACTTTTCTGTGTGTGTTTGTTCTTAAATTTCATAGTTTTTTGTCTTCAGGGTAAAACACACTACAAAGGAATAATAGAAAGTAGCTGGGAAGTGGTAACGAAGAAAAAATTATTTAGGTACAAAACATTTTTCGGTTTTCCATAACTTTCTTATTATATTGATAAACTTATATCATTGTCTCTTTATTCACTTTCATAGCATCTAGATTAGTATATTTGAAATAATATATTGTAGACAGTATTGTACATTTTTAACACACTGTTAAACGCTGTCACTGATCATCATTCTCATACATACATCAGGTACCGTATTGTATCGCTACATCTATATAACAATAAATATCTATAATCAACAGCGGAGTCATAAGTTTTTTTTTTTTTAATATTTCCTACAAATGTTTGAGACATACTGAGCAAAAGGGAGCGCAAAAAATCTATTGTTTTGATTAAACATAAAAATTGTATATTAACCTCTAACGTACGAATAGCGTATCTGATAATGGTTTAGCAACCGCCCAATCTGGTAATATTTTACCCACGGATTAATAAACAATTAACTAGTATTTTTTTTTCGTGGTTTTACCTTTACCTTGACACCTTGCTATCAATAATGAAGCGAAGTAATAAAATCATTAACAATTGCCGTATGAGTGTACAAAACGGCGCGAGCTCATGTGTGTTGCCCATAGTCACCACTCTGGGCAAGCGGGTTGGTGACCGCAGGACTGGCTTGCTGATTGCAGACAAGCTTTGCTGGCTTGGCAGGGCTTGCTTGTGGCTGTTTGACCCGTCTTCGACCTATGTATTTCAAAGCAATTGGATGGTTATCCCGCCATCGGTCGGCTTTTTAAGTTTCAAGGTGGTAGTGGAACTGTGTTATCCCTCAGTCGCCTCTTACGACACCCACAGGGAGAGAGGTGGTGGCTATATTCTTACTGCCATAGCCACACAGCCTTATGTTATTATATCTGATATCCTTGTTTCTCTATCGTATAATACGACTATATAAAGTCCCGGCGACAGCAGAAAATTTAGATGTTACTAAATATCTGCAGTTTTTTCCACCTTGAGAAATTAAAGCTCAAACAGTCAAATCATTCTTTAGATCGACATTTTCATAAAATAAATTTATTTTTTACGACTCATAAATATTCAAAATTGTAAAAAATAACGATATTTTGACCACAACTCTGCAGTGGTGCTTGTGCCGTGTAGGCGCTTAACCGGAGGTTTGATTGTTCGATTCGATTCGATTGAAATTGAAGTAGTTTTAGCCACTTGTGACACTTATAACAAGAACTAAAAATTGGTCACGTTAAAAGAAAAGATGGCGGGTCTTTTAGCATAATCGGTTTCTAGCCTAAATATTGGAAGCGTTGATATATCTAGTTTATTATAGTATTTTATTGTGTAAATGAAACGATTAGTATCTTTTCATTATCTTTATTGTCTTTTAATGCCCATCAAATTACTAATTACTACATTTTTTTTAAAAGAAACCCATCTAATTTTTGGTTATCGTTACCTTTTATTTAAAAAAACATATATATTATAAAAGTTGAGATTTCATTACATTTAAAACAAAATATAGCTAATATTACTTTTTCTAAATACAAAGATAGGTATGGTGACGAAGAAATTTTACAGCTATCGGAAATTCTCCTCTCCCGATGTTATCAGCTTGTAAAATTAAGCAGCTAAATGAGGTTACAATTGTTTCACAAAAGGTTCCGATCTCAGTTATTTTACTGTTTAATAATTGTAATGTTATTTAACGTAACAACTACAATTATCTTAAACTTAACAAATTAATACAAATTTGCCAAGTCTAAAATAAATAAACTTCAGATACGCATTTATTGTATAATAATTATATTAATATTGCCTTTAATTATAAACACCTGTTTTTGTTTAACCATAATCCATTTAGTAATACATATTCTCTTTCCAACAACATAACCCTGATATAGATAGACAGATAGTGTTAATGATAGGGATACGGAACTTTAAAAACTAGTAAGTAATATCATTAAATCATCTAGATAAAATATGAAATGCTGGTGTAATAATTTTAAATTTAAACACAATACAACGTTACATTATCTCTAACATACACATATCTGTGAAAAATAATAAAATAGCAATATAAAAGTATGAAAATCAACTCATTTACATCATGATATAGGTACTAGTCCAGACACTCACTATAAAATAAATTAGCCTTCAGTATAAAATATTCAGTGGAATATAAAAAGTATCACACAATGGACGGATATTTTACTTAATTACATTTACAAGTAATGACATAAGGCACTGTTGTAACATTCATAAGCTCTTTGAGATTATTATGATAAGGAAAAAAATAATATTATTAAGTTTGTCACGTTCATATAAACAATAAAGCTGCTTAGAGACATAAAGTTAAACCAAAATACTCTGTAAACCCACACCCATGATAAAACGTTCACATGGCTTTTGAAACAATGTAAATTTTACTTTAATATGAATATTGTCAATATTGCAAAGCATTTAACAAAAATATACCATCTCAATAATACAGATTTTGTAAGCACTTAGTTTTAAGTACAATGACAATAAGGTAGTACAATTTGTATGTTATGGCAAAAGTTTGATTTATAGCAACTATAGCATTTTTTTTTTACCTCTAGTAACTTTTCTAGAAAAGCATTTGTATATCTCAATAAATCTATCAAAGGGGTCGTCCATTAATCACACGAGAATCGAAAAAAATCCCGAAATATCACAAGGAAAGAGGGGTCTATACTTATATATCAACCTTATATTTTATTATCATTGAAGACACGATTTCTAAACTAAAAAAACACCCTGCAACCTTGATGCCTGTCTAGAAATTTGTATCACGATGTTTAATTTTCCAACATTTATTAAGATTATTCCTGCAATTAAAGATAATATTCTAAAAATATTAATTTACTTTGCACAAAAAAATATACTTGTTATTTGGGTATGGGGGAAGGGTAAAACTTCACCACATAATAAGGAGGGTCAAAAAGTTGCTAAAAATCATCATCGTGCAATTAATGGAAAACCCCATACTAATTGCACAAAACATTTCACAATCTCTTTTGATTTTTATCATAATAAACTAAACGAGATTAGAATAAAATACTAACTACTATACAGTATACAGCAAGAATTTTTGTCTTACATGAGTTGAATTCAAATGTTCAGTTAAAGTATCTTAAATAGATATTTAAGAAAATTATAATTTACATGTTATTCTTTACTTAACCATAATGGAAAATCGGTAATGAATACAAAAAACATTTTAAGTTAAAATCACGTAAAACTATTTCTATACATAATTGCGACAAGAGCACTCAATATCAGTGCTCCGTGAATGTAAATTGACGAGGCAACATTGCATTCATCAGAAGAACAGTAACACTCTTCCCAATATACTCCATTTTCATAAACACCCCAATTACAAACACCTGTCACTCCTGTTTCTGAGACTGATGCACAGCGTCTGATCACTTGACGCCAACGACCATCCCCTGAAAAGGAAACACACATTTCCAAATTCAACTAATCAATTATTTCCATATTGCATGTAACAAATTCTTCAAAACTAATTAGTGCATTTTTTTTTTTGTTTCATTCTTTACTCAAGATTCAATCGAGGCAGTCTTATATTTTTATATGGAAAAGAAGAACTATTTCAATGTCAGCTTTAGAGACATTTAATGAAAAATCAGTGTAACAATAATATACTTAAAATACTCAAAAAAATACTCAAAAATGTTTAAAAAATAATATACTTATTTGTATTGTATTATTTCAAATTGAAACCAGAACACTTTATCATTAATTATGATAATTATAGAGCTAACAACCATATAAATAGGTATATATTAGTACTTAGTTACTGCCTTCATAGTTTGCAATTTTTTTTTTAATATTACAAATATTGAATTGTAAAGATATAGATTTAAAGTTCAAATATTTTTATTATTTGTGATTTTTTGTATTTTTAATCCATGTATTCCAAAGTGTTATGTTTGTAAGTGACATGCATATTAGATACATTATTATTATATTTTGTTTAATTTTTTTTTTATATATACATATGTTGTATGTATGCTTTTCAAATAAATAAATAGCAATGTATAAATACATATCACAGGGGTGTAAAGTATAAATATATATCGAGCGGTGCCAATTAGTCTTGGGCTCAATGGGACGTTGTCAGGTGCGCACACTATTCGTACAATTCGAAAAATGTACTAGTACACCTTATTTGTATTATTAGTACTTAGTAGTACTCAGATTTTTTGACCCAATGATAATAAATAGTACCTGGCTACAAAACAGTGTACAGGTCGAAATTCTTTTTTATTCTTCATCATTTTGATATATTTTTTTTGTCTTCTAGCATAAAGATACGATTGTGAAATAAGCAACCTCATTATACACATTACATATTTGATTTCCATAAATATAAAGTAAACAAATTCCTTTTACGTAAAAGTGTATTTAAAAGGTTTTTAAATCACTAAAATTCTCAATTTTTACATACCTACGCTAAACAAAAACTATAAAAAAAAACAACTTTTTATTTAAGTAAAAGGAAATAGTTTACATTATTTTCATAAAACTTTGATTAAAAAGGGGGCTTTAAAACGCTAAATGAAAAGAATGCCCTACGCGAAGTAACTTGTACGATCTTAACACATTCAACATTAATCGTTCATTTATACCATTCTGCTGTATAGCTCTGTTTCATTTTAGAGCTAACGTTGTACGACTAACTTCATCTCGGACAGTCGGACAGTCATACAGTGTGATACTCGTACCCATAGACGTACAATACAAACTCGTCAGACCGCAGTGAACTGTGATAGTTGATATTACTGTTACAGTAATTAGTCCGATTAGGTCAGAATAGCAATTGATGTTTGGTACTATTACATTTCGTACCTTACTAAGTAACGTAACCTTTTAGTACATCGTACAAGAACAGTGACGATTTTAAACATTAAATGCATCTACATAAGAATTGGTGGTTATTGTTGTGTTCTGGCTAAGTAAAATGGGTTATTTGAATGAATACACCTCGGTCAATCAAATATTAAACAATAAACTTACATATAAATCCTTTGGGTCCTTGCTGAGTAAGTTTCATACAAAATGATCCGGGCGTATGCGATTCATCACTGCCACATTCAACTGCTATGTGACTATTTGAATCAAACTTTTTATATGCTCCACATACGTCTTCTTGTAAATTCTGAGACGACGCACATTGGTAACATCTTACGCAGAAAACTGGAAAAATATTAAGCTCCTCTTTATTCATAAAAACCTAAATAAATTATAAATAAACTTACAAGAAGTGTTTGTATTTACCTGTAGGGGTACAGCAGAAAAGTACTAAAATTATGGACTTCAAAATCATTTTCATATAGAAAAATGCAAAAAGTATATGATATACGCAAATTATATTTAACAAAAGTTGTCTATTTCATAACACAATATTAACTTATAGCAATAAAAGGAATAAAAAAAATATTGTAAAATTGACTGTTGACACACCCACAACAACAACTTAACAACTTTAATTTGTATATCGGTAATCGCATCACTCGATATTTCTAACTTACAAAATCGAAACATCAAGAATCGATAAAAACATCGATGGATTGATATAGATTTGCGCTTCACGGAAACATGTACTGCATGTACATGTGTAAATTATGCTGCGCCTACTAATTTTTTAAACTTTAGTCATTGTTACTGAATTAAAAATTATTTATGTTCATTTATTTTATTTTAATATTTGATTCATATTGTGTAAATCTTTTAAATTTAATTTGTATAATATATGTAGTGAAATAATAAAAAAGTAATTAATAAGAGTATAATAAACAGATTTTTACACCCTCACCTAACACACCTCTTAGTTCATACATTTGTCAATTGACTCCAACGTATATGACACAACTTGATAGAAGAATAATCTTATAGAAATATTTTCTAATAACTGCTTAAAACCTCCATTATTCACGATAACAGAGTAGATATAAATATTTTTTTTAAAAAAACGAGTGTGCTTTAGACCACACGACTGAAGTAAAACTTACGAAACGTAACTCTCTCCCTCTCTCTTGAAGTTTACTCCTTAAGAATCAATTTTCATATAAGACCCATGGTATGAAAAAAATATAAGGAGTAAAATATACTGAACGAATGACCTCGTTACGTTTTTGTAACGTCATCTAGCTGGCGTTATTTAATGCGTTTATTTAGTCTTCTTCTTCTTTTACTTTGGCTCCCTGAAGGATTTGCCAATATCTGAGTGAAGCTTAGTTTACGTTATAAGAATTGTTAAGTTAGGAGAGAAAACTGCTTTGTGTGAGGCTTTTTGGGAGTGTAAGTCGTAAAACGTTTATTTATCATTTGATATGGTTTTAATCTTTTTCTTAGACTAGTTAGCCTTTTTTGTGCCTATTTAGACACTTGATCTGAAGGACTCACGTCGTGCGTCGGAGCTGACATACACACTTTTTTATATTCACTAACTTATAGTTCCCTCTCACAAAAACTTCTTTACGAGAGCGTTACGATTATGAAAAGTGTGATCGGACGAGGCGAACAAAGTTGAGTGGGATATATAGATTAGATGAAGCTAAAGAAGTTTTACTTTAATCGTTTGGTATAAAGTACACAAGTTTAAAAAAAAAAAATTACATTAAATTTGCATTTTACATATTAAATCAATATACCAAAAATACGTTTATATTATTTTCAAAATAAACAGATTAATTTATTAAGATCTGCTATTTTATATTTTCGTATGTAATAAAAAATATAGTTAAGTAATCGATTTCCAGAGCATTATATTCGATTAATTTTAGACATCACTTATTATACCTTACTATCAAAAGTTTCAAAGTTGAAAACAACATAATTTACAACATAGCTGTCAAAAATCAGACTTTAGCAAGCTTTAAGTTAAAGTTTTTGTGTTTAAAACAATTCTCTTTCGGTTTTTATAATTTAAACCATGGTTCCGAACTTCAAACAAATTATTTGTATGTTTGTATTGTTAAATTTGGTATCAAATGGTAAATATTAAAGTAATCGTATTGTGTAGATTGAGGGCACGCCCAGTAGATACCGCAACTTTTATGAAAAACATTTTTTTTCAGTTTTTTCAATAAAATGTTGGAACTGCAGATCTAATAATGACCCGAAATGCGCAGATCCGTTTGACAATAGTACTGTCCCAATAACTGATTGCGACCAAGAAAAAGGATTGCAACATTTGCCGGGATTGCGACCAAGCATGTGCAGGAAAATAAGACAAAAAGGTAATTAACTAATTATGTAAGTTTTTAAATAAAAAAGAGTAAGTCTAGATTAAGAGCTGTCGAATTATCTACGCTCAAAATTAGACCGTTTATCGGCATAATTTCGTTACAAAAGAAGAAAAATAAGTCTAAGTTAGACTATCTAACGTATCTAACTTCAAAAATAGACCGTTTATCGACATAATTACATTAAAAAAAACCCTAATCTATCTAACTTTAAAATGACGGCTCTTAATCTAAAGACTAGCCTGTTTTAATAAGGTTTTTCGTTTGAGGGTAGGTGAGAGTCAACACGTGCTAGTGTATCTTTCTATTATTTGGTGGAAATTTTTGTGTTTATTGTTGAACTTTGTATACTGTGCCGGTTTGTTTTGAATAGTAGTGCTGTTTTTATTTTATGTAATAAGTGGTAGTCTCTAATATGGAGTGGGACGCTTCACCTCCTCCTGATGGAGGAGGTGGCGGCGTTGGCGGCAATAAAAGGCACTTGTCAATGGATCCTGATGCTGAAAGTGTAAAGAAAGCCTCTCCTCCGTCTGCCTCTGTGCAAGACACTTATACTGATCCAGATTTCACAGGTAATAAAGTTGCTTATAATCAGGATGATAAAGGTCCCTTTTCTGTTCATATTTCTAAATTGGAATCTGTGCAAAAATCTGGTCCATCCATTCGCCTTCTCAATTTCGCACAGTTCCTTCATAAGAACTCCATAAATGGAATTGTTAACGGAGGCATTAAAAACCTAGGCAGAAATAGGATTTCTGTAGATTTTTTGTCGGCTGATCTAGCAAATTTATTTGTCCATAATCCTATTCTATCCGCAAATAACTACGAGGCTTCTATCCCACAATATCAAGTCACGAGGACTGGCGTGGTCCGCTCTGTCCCCATTGAATGGTCTTTATCAGATATGGTTGAGGGAATGGAATACCCTCATAACTGCGGTAAAGTCATCAAAGCTCGTCGCCTAAATAAAAAAAGAATTACCGATGGAAAACCTGAATGGATACCTACTACTACAGTTGCCCTAACCTTTCTTGGACAGAATTTACCTGAGAGAGTTTTTTGTTTTCACGCATCCCTTCCTGTTTCTTTGTACCAATTACCGATCATCCAATGCTTTGCTTGTTGCCGTTTCGGTCACACTAAGGGCCAGTGCCGTTCCACCCCCCGATGCTACAAATGTGCTCAACCTCACTCTGGCGAAACCTGCTCTGTCTCAGATGAAAATGTCTCTTGTCTTTTCTGCAGAGGCAATCATAAGGCTACAGAATCTTCAAAATGTCCGGAGCATGAAAGGCAAAAGCAAATTAAAATAATTATGACCAAAGAGAGTATTGGTTACACAGAGGCTTCATCACGTGTCCCTCATCTGCCCCGGCTATCCTATGCTGCAGCTTCTCAAGCGTCGCCTAGGCTAGAGCCCTCCCCTCAAGTCACTTACCGATCCCAAAGCTCTCCTACAGATCCTTCTCCTCAAATCACTCACCAATCCCAAAGCTCTCCTACCATTCCCTCTACCTCCTACCGTAAAACGGTGTTCAGTACTCCTCGTCCTAGTACCCCTTTGCGCCCCTCTTATGATGTTTATGCTCATTCCTCCCTCACCAACTCTCCTAAATCTACCATGCCTAACGGTTGTGCTTTTCCTAATCCCCAAATGATTGAGCCGACCCCAAATTTAACTCCTAACGATAATTTAATAGAGATTTTGATCTGCGCTCTTGTCAACATGATCTCTAAGTTTGGAGACGCTTTACCGAACAATGTCCTAAGTTTATTGCAAACTTTTATATCTACTTTAGTTAATAAAAATGCTGGGTCGCACGATCATTCAATGGAATTGTAGAAGTATTCGAAATAAAAAACATGAACTAATTTATTTAATCAATAAATATAAACCTGCAATATTTGCTCTTTCAGAATCTAGGCTTCAGCCTCGTTCTATATTTAGAGTACCTGGCTACTTGTGCTTACGTGATGACAGAGATGATGGCTACGGAGGGTCCGCTCTTCTGATTGATAGAACTGTTACCTTCTCGCAAATTCATATCCCTTACCATGGTCCTGGTTTTCAAATAATTGGTGCTAAAATATTTAATGTATTATTTTTTTCAATCTATTTACCACACCCTAGTTCAGCATTAATTTCAGAATTAAACAATATCTTATCCACATTTTCGTCTCCTCTTGTCATCTTAGGAGATTTTAATGTTCATCACACACTCTGGGGTTGCGGTAAATGTGACTCAAATTCCTCATCACTGTTGTCATTTTTTGATAATCTCAATTTATGTGTCTTAAATGATGGTACTCCGACAAGAAGAGGTGCCCCGAGTGAAAAACCTAGTGCAGTTGACCTCTCCGCGTCATCTCCGAGTTTAGTCATGTCCTTCGTGTGGATGGTCTTACCGAACTCATTCGGTAGTGATCACTTTCCCATATTAATAAATTTTGATTCCGCTCCTAATAAATCGGCTCCTCTCCCTCCTCTCTTAAAATACCGAACTCAGAAAGCTGATTGGCGTAAATTCTCATATTTTCTTGATTCTAAAATTGCTACCCTTCCTCCGGTCTCTGACAATAATTTTTTACTGTGTTATGATCTGTTTATTTTGTGTCTAACCTCTGATGAATCAATTCCACTTAAAAATTCTTTTCTAGATAAAATACCTTCGCCCCCACGGTGGGACTCTGAATGCACAGATAGTATTCGGAAACGCAAGGCTGCTGAGGTTACCTATCTTTCTGATTTATCGATGATTAATTACCTAAATTTACAGAAAACAACTGCTAAGACTAAGCGCTTACTCTCAAAGAAAAAGACTAGTGGGTGGCGTAACTTCTGCGAGTCTTTGTCACCGCGAGCTCCTGCCTCGCTTGTGTGGAGAAAAATAAAATCTTTCAGACAAAGGCGACGGGCGAAAATGGGCCTGAACTTTACGGTCCGTTACATCATTGAAATATTTATCAATATTCGTTTCAAGTTTTTTCATTCCCAATGGCAAAACGATTCGTTATTTTACCATGGGATAGTAAATTGATTAACAAATTGAAATACTTTTGTTTTCCTGTGCCCTAGTATATTTTTCTGTCCTATAGAGACACTTCAAATGTTGCTAGCTGAGAAAAACGAATTATTGGATTACCGATTCGTTTTATTTGTCTTTATTTTTAAGGTTTTTATTATGTACTTATGTTGCATACTAAGTGTATGCAATGCTATCGTGATTTGCAATGGGTATAATGGTTTTATCTAAAAAAAAGAAATTCTAAATATAAAAAAAACGACTCACTTTATTTTTTAAGCTGGCAATCGAAGGCGTAAAAACATTAAGTCAAGTGTAAGTCAAGTGTCAAAGCCATTCACTCGTTTTGTTCTCAGCTTGCGGCAGTGAATATTTTGGTGTTTTGTGCATTTCGTTTGATCTTTTGGTTTTCTTTTACGACTTTCGCTATGTTTAACATCAACAACACAACGACGTTTTTTACATATTAGTTGACAATTCTCACAGAGGAAGGGACGCCATCCGAGCTTATTGTTGTAATTATGTTATAGGGAGACGAACAGTAGGTTGCCGTTGCCAAGTAATGTCCGTAATATGGTACCTAGGCTAGGCAAGACATCAAGAAAATCTAATACCACCTGCGCAATTTTTAGATAACGTTCTAATAATTTATGACGATGAATAAATAAATGTTAAAATAATTAACCAATTTTTATTTAACTCTCCCCTTTATTATTGACAAATGAAAAATAACAAATACATAGATTCAATTGTAATAGACATGCTTTATCATTAAATTGTAGGTGTCCATAATCGTGTAATTGTACTTTAAATAACACAAGTACTGAGTGACTATAACGATTTGAGGTTATTTTTTTATTAAACAAAGTCATCCTGTAACTTTTTTCTCCCATGAAGGATTTATGCAAAATGTTCTGTATTTGATAAAGGACTATAGTTTCTATAGAATAACACTAAAATCATCAATGTAACGTTCAGGCCCAACTTTCTATGGACGTTCGCCCGCCTCCTTTTTCAGGATGATCGTATCGTCTCTTCTAACGATTCCTCTTACTGGTTGCCTAACTTTGTTAATAATCTAGCTCTGTTGTTGTTGTATTGTTCTGGTTTGGACAGCTGTCCCTGTAGGTCTCTTCACCGTGACTCAGAGAGCATATCAAGCTGTCGGTCCTGGTTGTTACCATAAATATCTGAAAGCGATTGTTACTTATAGTAAGGAACATATCTGCCAACCTGCAGTGGAGCAGTGTGGTGGATTAAGCTGCAATACTTGTACATACACACAACACATTAGAGCTTACACCATTTTTGGCGTGAACTTGTGGATGCCTATGTTCAACAGTGGACTGCGATAGGCTGAAGTGATTGAAGCCTACATAAATATAGATATAATTTGATTTTACGAATTAGGATAACATTTTGTTAAAGTTAATGTAAGATTTTATGAGGTTTCTACAATATTTGCTAATGATTTTTTAAAACTATTTGTAAAGTAATAATAATTTCAATTTTTCAGTCAATGGAGAATGGCGTTACTTCAGAGACTGCGCATATTTAGGTGAAGTTGGTATCAAAGGAGATGAAAGGTTCTGTTTGATGAGAACAGGTACCTATAACATATTCATAGAATATTGTACTTGTAACAGTAAAGATGGATGTAACTCTTCAACTTTTATAAGCCCTGTTCCATTACTCATGTTTGTGTCATTAATATGGGTTTATTTTAAGACATCCTAGTTCTTAATCCATTTTATACAAACTTTTTACAAATTGTAAGTTTTTTTTTTTGTTAGGTGTACGATATATACAAAAAAAGAAAGTTTTGACAAATGAATGTGTGACAGACACAATTTTCCTAAATATTAAAATATATATAAGATAATAATTTTTTTGAGGATAGTTTATAATTTTATATATCAAATATTAGATCTGGTAACTATTTTTTTTCTTAAAAAATAATGAATTTTATAGTTTTGTATTTTATTATTTTTTAATAATTTCTTTCAAACAGTTTAATCGTTACAAACTTTATAAGTAGTTGTTATTAAAAAATATTTTTAACTTTTTAAATAGTAATCTCATATGAATACTCTAATGAATAATCATAATCAAAAAGGCACAAATAATTGTAAGTATAGATCAAAGGTGTACTTTTCCAATCAAATCTTTATGTATTTTTTTATTATTATCATATACTATACTGTTTTGTTACAACTACATATGTAAAACATATAGGTATGTATTAAAACTCATATATTTTTTTTTATTTTGTAATTAAAGGTATTTAGAACTCGCTATCAAGAGTTATAAAAGTTGTATAACTTTACACTAAAAATTGTTACATGTATGTATTTGTGTAAAAATAAGTAGATATCAACAATTGAATATTTTATTTTTATTCATTACTCATAATTTTATCTTTTACCAATTGTCCTAGATTATTGTTTGATCTACTTGATATATATAATGACTAACATTTTTGTTCCACTTAAGATATGAACTAAGTCGATAGCATACTCGATATTTCCCACCAGTGTCTGGAGTATATAGGTAATGTAATATAGCACATGCACATTGATTTTATTTTATATTTTTCTTGTTTGCCATTACGACAAAGTCTTTAATATTTATGTATATAGAAATATATAAGACTGATTGTGCCGTCCACATATATGAAAAGACAATACATACACAGCTATTGTAACTGTTAATTAATATACTGTTTGAGATAAAAAATTGTTTTATTTTTTATTTTAAGTGAACGACTGCACCGAATTGGGTATTGTTTGTTATGTTCGTTACTTTTAGGACATAATTTGTATATAAGAAAAGTTAAAAAAATGTGTGTGCGTGTGCGTGGGCGTGTGTGCGAGTGCGCGCGCGCGCGCGCGTGTTTGTGTATGTGTGTACGTATGTACGCAGGTAATAAGTTATACTTCATTGGCTAGCTAACTTCACGTTGCTAACTTCTTTTTCATTGAATAGCTAACTTCAGGGTGTCGGTTTTTTGTGACGGTGTCCGTGCGCATTGTAAAAATGTACTCTCATCATTTTGCCCTAACGCGCCAAAAGAAGTATAACTTCAAATACATTCACAAAAAAAAGATTGACTGTACTGTTATATCCCTAACATGTTAGCCTTATCCCTTACCTGCCCTGCTATCTCAGCACCTTTCCTCTAGAACCCTCAGACGCCTGCTCCTCCCAGTCAGTCCTATTCCTACCTCCGACTCCGACAGTCGCGTTTAAAATTAATTTTAAATTCGTTTTATTTGAAAGTATTTCCAGTTTTGTGAATATTCCTTTTTTTAAAAGAGGTTTAACCAGTCTTATCAACAAGCCCATCAAGGACCTGCATCCTTCTATGTCTGCAACCTACATTCTACATATGTGCGCTGAAGTGCGCTGGATTAGCTAGTATTTTATAAAATGTCTCTTGTGTTACAAAGAATTTAGCCAGATAATCGCCGTATTAACGGGTTGCGGGTACAGCTTTTTGACATATAGTGGCAACAAACAAAAGTTTCATGTATATTTAATTGTCATTAGCAAAATCTATTTTATCTGTCTTATATTTCTATTCCTAACTCGTAAATCCAAAAGTTGTAGTATAATCCTTCAGGTCAAAACTGATCTGGTTTATCTACTGCTATCAACAAAATAACATTTATCAATAACTTTGTGTAATGTGCAAGATAAACTTTAACTGCAAATGGTGAAATGGGCCCTAAGTAATGGAAACCTATATCGAAACTTCATCACTACAGTCTATCGCAGTCCACTGCTGGACATAGGCCTCCACAAGTTCGCACCAAAAACGGCGCGAAGTCATGTGTGCTGCCCATAGTCACCACGCTGGGCAGGCGGGTTGGTGACCGCAGTCGACACCCATATGAAGAGGGGGTGTTCATATTCTTTACTGCCGTAACCACACAGCTAATCAAAATAATCGAAACTTAACATAAGTGAATAATAATAATATAATAATATCGTCGTAACGAAAAAGCCCCGGTATAGTCTGTTTTGTAACCGAGTCGCCCTTTGACTTTGAGATAGCAAAACTGAGATTATTTTTATGATGATAAATTGTACCTATACCTACCGTAAAATGGGTAAACGGGATCATTTTATGTTAATCTAGAATTTTCTTCACTTGTCCTCTTTGATTCATGCTAGAAAAAATAATTAAGCCGTTATTAGTACTTGACGGGATTCACCCAGATACTTGAATTAATGGGGTCGCTTATGGACTTTTATGGAGTTAATAGAATTTTTCGTCAGGGCTGGCATTTGCCTGTAGTTTTCGAATTAATATTTGATAGCCCTATTTGACATACCTCCAATTCATCCCTGAGACACTGAATTCCTAGTAAACTTCATAAAAAGTGGACAAATGCAGATCAAATTCTCATACCGATTATGAGAGGCTATGAGATCTATGAGAATTAGATCTTCTCTTTATTATACAATGTTTTTTTATTTTTTTATTTACGATCATTTTCAATGAACGAATCATCAGGATTTAGGAGTTTTATTAAATAACTTCATAACTCATAGTCACCCCTTACACATACAGACGCAGTCCCGCCTTTTTAAATCGGTTAAATTTTTTTTGAAAATTTTACTATAGTAAAAAAAAGTCCTTGAGATATCATTGCAAGAAAAACAACAGATACCTACATATTATCATAAAGATCAATTGATATTGTAATATGAGTATTAATAAAAATCGCCCAAGAGCGAGTCGGACTTGCACACTAAGGGTTCTACCATTTATTGATATCGAGCAAAAATAGGCAAAAAATGTATTTTTTGTATGGGAGCCCTCATGACCTTAAATATGCATTTTATTTCAATTTTCTTATTTATTATTAAAGTAAAAATACAGCTGAGTATTTTGTGAATATTTCAACTGCCTACGTGTTGCCATTATTGATATGGAGCAAAAACGCGCAAAAAAATCGCGTTTGTTGTTTGGGAGCCCCCCTTAAATATTTATTTAATTTTGTTTTTAGTGTTTGTTGTTATAGCGGCAACAGAAACACATAATTTTTAAAAATTTCAACTGTCTAGCTATCGCCGTTCTTGAGATACAGCCTAGTGACAGACGGACGGACGGACGGACAGACAGCGAAGTCTTAGTAATAGGGTTCCGTTTTTACCCTTTGTGTACGAAACCCTAAAAAGACGTATTATTTACAACTAAGTATTTATTTTTGAATATTATTATATTCATTTGAAGGTTAACTATTATTTTTGTTGTTTGTTGTAGAAGTAAAATTAAATTAATTCGATCGAGCGACTGATGATGAGTAATCGCCGTCAGCCACGTTTCAAGAAGATAACATAAACAAAGCAATTTTTTTGTAACTTCGTCAACTCTAAAGTAATTTTGTTTATAGAACCTTGCAATTTATTTCAGATTCGTTTTTATCCCTTAATTATCAGCACAACTTATAAAAGTTGCGTATTATTTAATTATTTCTAATACATATACTAAATATTAAAGATATTTATTAATTTTTACTTATTATAATACAATGTTTTAATAATAGTTGACAAGGCGCACTTCGCACCGCCATTTTTTTTTGCAAATAAAGTTTCTTTTATACAAAACTTAGTCCTGAAAATAACGAACGCATCAAATTGAATTATCTAATTTGTTCCAGTCGTTTGAAACATGGATTTTATGCGCATGTATATCGGCGATGCATTTTTATATATTATAGACTAGCTGTCCCCGCAAACAATGTTTTACCATATATGTTATTAACCACCTTAATCCTCTCCCCTTATAACTTAGGGGTATGAAAAATAGATGTTAGCTCATTAGCTAAAGAGGACTGTCCATTTTCGGCCCAGCGTGAACAGAATTCATACAAAAAAGCAAATATACCAAAAATTTTCATATATTAAATCATGATTATACGTGATTTTCAGTTGTATCAATATAAACTGATAAAAAGTTTATTTAATAAGTATTTTAATTCATTAATTACATACTTCTAGTTTATTTTCGGTTGGTGATTTGATTATACCACGTTGCCAGTCTTAAACAAACAATTATTATTAACGAACAATCGATTTTAATATATTTTTAAATCAATTATTTGTTAAAATCGATTAAAAGTATTGTTAAATCGAATTAATAAGAAAAAAGTCTATAAAAGTAAAAAAGTATATATAGTCTATAAAAGTAAAAAAGTGTATATAGTCTTTAGTAAAAAAACATTTAACTTTGGTGAAAAATAAACTATTTTAGAAACATTGTTATTGACTAAATAAAAAGCAAGCAATTAATTATATTATATTCGATTATCGATTTAAGATTTAGATAAGTTTAGAATCCCAGACCTACCCGATATGCAGAGAAAATTTCATAAAAATCGGTCCAGCCGTTTCGGAGTAGTATTGTGACTAACATTGTGACACGGAATTTTATATGTAAGATTTGTCATAACATTTATAAAGTAATGATTATAATGATAAAATACAAATTAAAAACCACCATAATTGATAAACCATTTATTGGCAATAAAAACAATTTGTACTTTGAAATATTGTATTGAGATTTAATAGTTTACGAAAATACATATTACATCTAAAATGTTAAATGTAAAACTTTTATAAAAAGTTGAGTTGAGAAATAAAACAATAAGAATTAATTCTGTTTACAAATATTATGAGATATTAACATGTTATGAAAACAAAGGTAAGTATATGAAAATATTTACATTACAGGTATATCTTATACAAATATTATGAATATATTCTTAACCAGCAAGTAATAAAACACAACGGTACGTATAATATCTTCGGTTAGTAAAAAAAAGTTGTAATAATATATTCACCCATTCACTATAACTAAACTATTAACAAATTATATTTTATAATATTAGTACGTTAGATTTTTTATATTACGGGACGTAATTCACGAATATATCGTTAATTAAGAATAAAGTTAAAAAATACATCTTATAACGAAGAATGTTTAGCGAATTTGATCAGTATACTTCTGCAGGCGTTTACCGATTATTTTAAAAATAATTATATTGAATCTATACATCTTGAGAAGATTATTGCATCTTTGTAGCAACACTATGTGCGCCCAATTGTCTATAAAATCCTGTTGAAATTTTTAGTTTAAAAAAATACGTTTAAAAACAATATTAAGAAACTGCTATATTTGGTTTGCGGTGGGCATATAAAATGCTATATGTGGCTTGTAAAATGGTAATTTGGTATGGTCCCCACTGCTCTTATATACCCATAATTATGCATTAAATTACTTGAAGAGGAGGACACCAAGTGGCGCCATTATTAAAGCCAAAGTCATGGTAATAGCGGATGCTCCATTGCATCCGTCGTAGTCGCAGGTTTCACAGAACAAGGTAACTTCGTTCGGTCCGTTTGAAGAGCTGGCGCAGTTGTTTGAATAGTCATCCTGTCGCTTCCATGTGCAACCTCGGGATACGATTAATTGGTCTCCAACTGTAAAATACATAAAATTTAATTATAAAATTTCAGTTATCTGATATATGCCTGTGAATAAAACTGTTTTAAATACTAATTACTAGTGTAGTCCTGATCTGCAGTTAAGAAAAACATTAAGGAAAATGAAGGGATTTAGGCTCAGGCATATGGATTCGTTTTGATATTCCTAAATTTGCGTCATTAAATGTAATATAATGAAAAGTTTTATAATGACTAAAAAAAAGGAAGTGACGGCTGGTCACTTTTTATTTAATTTTACCGACCATTATTGGTGTTTTTATACGACGCGCATGATCTTGTTACAGTAAGTTAAACATAACAAGGTCGCAAAACTAAAAAAGGCAGATTACATAAAAACGTAAATAAAAACATGAGCGCTAAATAAAAAGGGTAATGAGTAATCCGATGTAATAGTCATGACGTAAGATTTGGCTCATAACTGTGCCAGCGTAGGTAGTTCTGTTGTCTCTACCCACCTACGTTTATCTTTAAAGATCAACAATACAAACAAAGTCGTCATTGCAGTGTAGTCATGAAAACGTTAGTACAATTACATTATTATTAAATAATATGAAATTGTGATGATTAAGTGTGATTTAGCGCTAAAACTAAAATTTTACAAAAAAACTAAAAAAAAACCGCTTGATCACTTTATTTTATCTCTCATACCTATGAGGTTTAATTGAGGAAAACGTGACACGAGCAATTTGTAAACGAAAATTGGTCAATTCAAAAACTGCACTATAGTATATGGTATTCACTATTGAGTATTATTACTGAATTGGAACAGCCAGGAACATATTGGATAAAGGCTTAGAAAATAAGGAGTATATCTTAACGAGCTGTACTGCTCCACTGCAAATTGGACGATAATTTTCCTAGCAAAGTTAACGATCGCAATCAAGCGTTTACGATAACAACCATGACACACACATTTTTTTGCCCTTCAAGAAACGATGGTCAAATCCACAAGGGCAAATATCCACTCAGAAAGGATTGGATAACGCGACAAGAAGTAGATAATGAATACGTAATTTGATAATTGTAATAATTAAATATTTATATTAACATGACTTACATATTTTATTGGTAATATTTTTATAGCTAATACATAATACTGGCACTGAGTCAGGACAAGTGTGTAACCATCACAAATGTTATTTATCACATTCTACTGAGGCAATTATCATGAACAAAAGAATTGGAAGAGTACACGAACGGACGGTTATTATTGTTTCGTACATTATAATAAGTAAATGACTTCTTTGAATGTCGAATAGTAAAATAATATCTAGGTCTATGTAGTATTATGATATTATTTCGAGAATAGTATTTTAGAACTCTTTAAATAACAGTTTTGAGCGAATTGCAAATAGATCTTAAATTGTACGTCTGGCTTGACACGAGGTCATATGCATGAGCAATAATAGAACAGAAGTGTGAATTCTCTGTTGATCATTGGAAACATTCACTTACATAATTTTATATACTAGCTTCTGCCCGCGACTTTGTCCGCGTACACGATTTTTGCGGAACAAAAATATTAAAAAAAACGATTTTGAAACATTTTTCATCGGTGCTCTGCTTCTATTGGCCTTGGTGTGTTAATATATAGCCTACAGCCTTACTCGATAAATGGGCTATCTAACACTGAAAGAATTTTTAAATCGGACCAGTAATTCCTGAGATTAGCACGTTAAAACAAACTAACAAACCAACTCTTCATCTTTATAATATTCATAATTATAGATGGCATTATTATATTTACTATGATATTATTATATTTACTACTAGCGACTCGCCCCAGCTTCGTGCGGTTGCAAAAACTATCAGGTTTCCTCTACTATATTATGCATGTATTATACAAATAAACCTTACTTTGAAATCACTCTATTTACTAAAGAAAACCGCATCAAAATCTGTTGCGTAATTTTTAAAGATCTAAGCATGCAGACAGCGGGAGACGACTTTTTTTTACTATGCAATGATGATAAAATGCGTTCTTACCATATTTCTTCTGTTTCTTGCAAACTGATTTCGAGGTACTTAGATAAGGGTATGTGGCGCCGGCGTTAGAGTCACAGTATTCCAGGCGGAACAAACCAGTATTTTCACCACCTCGGCCCAGGATGTACGGATCATTACAGTACGGATTCATGTCTGATGAGCATGTCCAGCAACGTACGGCTTCACCTGTAAATGAAAGAAAGAAATTGTTAATAAATTCACACATATGTAATTATTATTACTGCAGGTGTCTCTTGCCGTGTTACTAACTTTTGTACGTATGTGTGTAATGTATTATAGCCTATTGTACATAGAGATAACATAGTTTTCCACGTAATGAAATAATTGTGTAATCGGTTTGATAGTTAAGTCAGCGGTAGAGGTTTTACAAATTTTATTCTTACAAATGTAAAAAAAACTACGAAATAAAAAAAATATGCTTCGTAAATATTTTTATCTCGATTAGTTTTCAGGCTAAGAAAGATTTATTTGTAATATTCTCCTGGAAGGTAACGGCAAAATTTGCCGCATCTTACAGAAGGTTATAGAAAATTAATGATTTTTTCAAGTAATTTTATAGGTGGTAACATATAACTGCACCACCTACCCTGTCTGAGAGTCTATTAAATTTATTCTTCCTTTAATTGGGTTGTCTGGAAGAAATGGCTAAATAGCCATAAGTCAGCCCATTGTACTTCATAGTCTGTAAATGTTTTTTTTTTTAAATGTGTTTATTGTTTAAAACGTAGTTGTGGTGTACAATAAATTATAAATAAATAAATAAATAATGTTGTGTACCTTTGATAAATATGTTAGGCAACGTACCCATACTGCTTGACTCATTGATTGGGGGGAAGGTGTCTTTAAAAATACCATGTTTGGTCACATAGGTTAGGGGGGGGGGGGTGGTCTTATGTTTTTGTCAAGTAGTCATTAAACTCTAGAAAAAACACACGCTTTTTCGAGTCATATTCAAATATGGCGCTTTTTAAACTCACAAGTGGCAACACTGACGCATATATGCCACGACGTCATCTGATTAAAAACTGACAGTATACCGAGCAGTTCCTTAGAGGGATTAGGGTCAGCAACACACTAATAATGCTCCCTGTGTTAAGCAGTTCAAAGGTTGCGGTATCCGCTTACTGTCAGGCGAACCGCACTATTGTTGGTCACCATAGTCATCATTATTAGAGCCTATACAGTCCACTGCTGGACATAGGCCTCCACAAGTTCGCGCCAAAAATAACGTGAACTCATGTGTTTTGCCCATAGTCACCACGCTGGGCAGGCGGGTTGGTGACCGCAGTACTGGCTTTGTCACCCCGAAGACGCTGCTGCCCGTCTTCGGCCTGTGTATTTCAAAGCCAGCAGTTGGATGGTTATCCCGCCATCGGTCGGCTTCTTAAGTTCCAAGGTGGTTGTGGAACCTTGTTATCCCTTAGTCGCCTCTTACGACACCCACGGGAAGAGAGGGGGTGGCTAAATTCTTTAGTGCCGTAGCCACACAGCACCATAGTGGTATCTTAGAATTATATATACACGAAAATTTCCAAATTTCCGATATATGTATATTCTCAAACCACCAACATTTCCATTCTCAACCAGTAAGATTCTTCTATATAAGAAAAGGCCTACGCTGTTACTAGTAACATTTATAGACTTACTGACTTTAAAGCAGTTGAGAAAACTTTACGCTTCAGCCTGTAACATCCCACTGCTGGACATAGGCCTCTTTCCCCATGTAGGAGAAGGATCAGAGCTTAACCCACCACGCTGCTACAATGCGGGTTGGCGGATATATTGTTATTGATTATTATCCCTAACGTAGTGACGAGCGCTATCAGGTGTACCTACATGATACTAACCAGGATCGACGGCTTAACGTGCTTACGTGTTGAGCAAACTTTAGCCAAGAATATAATTATATCAATATACATCATACTTCATGATCTGAATTATAATTCGGGTAGTTAAAGATAAACATTTTTAAATTTATATTTTGTGATTAAAATTTTTCCATTTAACTTATAATTTGTGTGAAATCCCATTATTACAATTTAACGAAACAATTGTGTATTTTATAAAAATTAAAATAACATTTTTCATTTAAATTTTTATCACAAGCCTGCATTTTAAATACAGATAGATAACTATATAAATTGAATATATATTACCTTATATAACACCTTATATAAAATTCCCACAATTTAAAAAGATATTTGTTAAATTACAATATTTTGCAATTATAAAAATTGTTCTCGAATACTCAAAAATCGCGATTTTTGTTTTTTATATCCATTATTAAGTGCATATAAATAATACACAATAGGACAAAAACAAGACTTAATCACATTATTGTTTTCACAGTACGTATAAGATAAACCTAATGTAAGATACCATATACAACTATATATGCTGCCTTTTAGTTGTTATCTAAGTTCGAATAAAACTAATAGAACTCCATTCTTATATTATACTCTTTTGCGTTTTAAATACCACAGCTTCTAGCATACGTATTACGAGTATACTACAAGTATGTGTAGATCATGTCTACATTAGGCACAGAAGCATAGTAAATTAATTTCTATAATATAATATTCGTACATGTACATTGTTTTAAGTTTCATTTGCATCAATTATATATTCCCCATATTATACGCTAACTTATATCTTTTCGGCTTCTTCCAGACCCGCAAATCCAGTTTTATACGGAGTAAAGTTTAAATATCGATTACAATGACATTACTTAAGTATCGATAGCATAAATCAATAGACTACTCGTAATAAATACCTTCACACATACCTTACTAGTCAATTTAAATTAAAAATCTATCGGCGCGTATTGAGTTTAGAGATCCGTCACGTGATTTTATTTTTGGCCTGTGATTTTTTGTAGTTCAAAGGCTCTCCGAGGTGTTCTGTTTTATTAGTTATTATACAGTGAAACGGAACCTTTTATGTGTGATGTCAACTTGCCCTTGATATTTTTTTATAATTTCAATATCAAACTCAAGGTTCTCAACCATCATTATGTGGTTTTTATGCGGTCACGCTACGATGATGGTTGACAATTGAAAAACTCTTTGCTTATGTAACTTTATTTTCTTGTACGTATTGTTGTCACGCGTGTTTAAAGTAACATAAGAATACTTCACTTCTCGATCACGTATTATACGTGTAAAGTATTGCTAAATAAAATAGGCTTATAATTTAAAGTTGTTATACTCTCTTTTTTTATATATTTGACTAGCCCGTTGGCGCAGTTTATAGTGGCTCTGCTTTCTGTTCTGCGGGTTGCGGGTTCGATTCCGGCCTGAGTCTGGGTGTAATATGTGTATTTATATATGTATTATTTCTATGTCTATTTATGAAATAAAATAGTTATAACAGTCGGCTGTAACACAAGCATTAAGTTGCTCTAAATGGGAACCGGCGACCGTGTGTGTATGTTATATTTATTTATTTATATTGCTAGATCGGCAATCAAGCGTACGACTCACGTGATGGTAAGAGCGATTACCGTAGCTTATAGACGCCTGCAACACCTGAAGCATCGCAAGCACGTTGCCGACCCTATCCCCAATCCCCCCCTCCCCAAGAGCTCTGGTCACCTTACTCACCAACAGGAACACTTGAAAACAGTGTTATTTAGCTGTGATCTGCTGTAAGGTCGAGGTACTATCCCAATCGGTCTGCTCCATTTTTTAAGGAAGAAATTTCCTGCTGTTTCCTACCTCAGTTTATAAAGCTCCTTAAAAAGCTTTTGTTATAAATTTATCCTACTAATATTGTAAATGCAAAAATTTGTAAGGATTGGTAGATACAAGTTTTTAACTTTTTCACTGTAAGCTGTAACGAAACTTCGTACATATTTAGACCGTTGAGATCCAGAATAACACAATTATATTATTTTATATAGCAATTTTCTCGGTATCGAAATTTACGCTGGCGAGCCTGCGAGAAGCATATAATAGGTAGTTTTACAATTAAATATTATGGTTTGTAACTTATAATGATCAGATTAATTAATATACCTATAACTTTTATAAAATTGAGTAAAATTCTATTTATAATACGTTAATTAGTTGATTGACCGTTGCGCCATCGCTTCGTCGTAAGTATAATGTACAAAATGTCACCTTCAAAATTACTATGTTTAACCTAAATATTTTATTATTATTTTGTTAAAGTAATAAGCTTAACTCCCAAACAGAACAGTAAGAAACCTAGCGTGTTTAGTGTTGCCCGCAAGAAAAAAGTTATGAGTACTCTTTTAAAATTTAAAGTAACATGTACACAAGGATGCGGAGTATTAGCATGAAATCATAGGGACGGATAGATGTAAGAAAGCGAATCGTAAACGTCGAAATCATCATACGCCTTTCGCACAGTGTATCTACATCTAATAAATAAGACGATCCAATGCCTTTCCATCATTTTAATGCTCCTGAAAGTCGTAATAAGCTTTACTACACAAAGAAAACTTTTGTAAAGGCAGAGCAGTTTTTAAAATTAAATTCAACAATAACGCTTGGAGTATCAGCCTTGGAATAGTCGAGCTATTGGAGACGTCGTAGGCTGAAACTTTATACGCCTGGAGCATTTACGCACTATTTAAGTTTGTCTGTTACATACTGCGTATGTTCCATAGTAAGTAAGTATTAGGTTTTTAATTATCCCTAATAATGCACATTTAATTGACTTCAACTACGTAAATGATGTTCTCATTTTATTATTATCTACTTGTCGATATAAATCGAAGTAAGTTTTTTGTTTGAGAACTAACACGGTTATTATTCTCACTGTTGAATCGAAGAATAGATGGTAAGTAGGTACATTGATGGTTCTTATTTAGGGCATTGGAACAATCACACAGCAGGTGCGTGCATCATTCACATTTTTCCATGTGGCGGAAATAGTTTACTAGGTCACGGTTTCAAATTTTTGATTCACTAGTGTATTTCTTTCTACATTTTGTGTTATCGAAATATAATTGTATTTTTTTTTCTTTTAACATTTATTTTAATGTGCTTTTAGTAAGTGCCTACCCACAACTTCTAAGTTGTTTTTCTAATATAATCTCTGGTAATTTTTTTAATGAAATTCGTAAAAAAAAATGTGTCTTTTGTAAAAATGTCAGTAGATGTAATATTAATCAAATTCAAAATTAACTTATTAATGTATAAGTAGCCCGCAAGTCACGACGAGCTTCGCGAGTCATCATAGGGCTTAAAATTAATTGCTTTTTTTAACCGATTTCCAAAAAAGAGGATGTTCTCAATTCGACTGTATTTTTTTTAATGTATTTTACTTCAAACTTTTGACTGGGTGGACCGATTTCGACAATTTTTTTTTAATCGTAGGTGGTGTGTGTCGTTTGGTCCCACTTAAATTTATTTGAGATCTAACAACAACTTTTCGAATTATATCTAATAATGCGTTTTTACTTGACTATTTTTTCGTCGACCTACGTTGTATTATACCGCATAACTTTATACTGGGTGTACCGATTTTGATGATTTTTAATTTAATCGAAAGCCGATGTTTATTATGTGGTCACATTTAAATTTCATCGAGATCTGATTAGAACTTTTGGAGTAATCTTTGATAATGCGTATTTACTTGACTATTTTTCGTCTACCTACGTTACTTGTCGATATAATTGAAGTCGGTTTTTCTTCGTTTGCCTGCAAATACAATTATGTAATGATCTTAGTAGGTGTAATTATTATCAAATACAAAATTAACTTTATTATATAAGTAGCCCACGAGTAATCGTATGTATGTAGGTCACGACGAGCTTCGCGAGTCATCATAGGGTTTAAAGTTAATTGCTATTTTATTATTTATTATTCTCTTTATTCATTATAATTGAGTCATAGATTATGTACTCTTATATTACGAAAAAACAAATTGAACTTAAACACACGATTCATTAGCTAAGCTAATTAATTTTAAGTGCCTTTTTTATATAACATGTTCTTGTATAAGTGTTATTACAAACATAGGTACATGCTATATTAATTAATACAGTATAATATATATTTCTGTAAAAGTTTCATCTGTTACTAAAAAATTAACATTTAGAGTTTATATTCTCATGTATGAAAGCTAAGCTCAAAAACTATTAATTTGATTTTAATGAAACTAAGCACAAGATAGGACAAACATGATTATGTGAATTGTAAAATAGAGGTTTTCACCTTTACTGAACCTAAAAAAAACTAGTTTAGCTATTAAGTGCAAAGGCAACAGAGAGACATGTATCTTACATTAAAATATATTCTACATTTTAAATCAATAAAATAATCAGTCGAAACACTTGAACCTTGAAGTAGCAGTGCTAAAAAAATTTTAAATGAGATAACTCCTCGCCTGGTTGCCTCCACTGGTGACAACAGAGCTAGTGCATTTTTTGCCCAGAGAATCGGCATAACGATTCAATGGAGAAATGCTGCCAGCATTCTTGGCACAATTCCACGTGGACATGATTTGTACCAAAACTATCTGTAAATATTTAATTCTTAAGTTGTGAATTGTAAATATGTATAACGTTTGTAAAATATGATCACGTTACATTATAATTAAACTTTTATAAGTAAAAAAAAAAAATTACATCAATCACCTAAAAATATGTGTGCCTATATGTGTGCTAATTTTTAAACTAAATTCCTATTGAGATTGATGTGTGTTTTATATCTACCTATTGACCTATTTCCGATTTTATTCAAAACTAGCTGACCTGGTGAACTTCGCTCCGCCATATTTTTGAAGTAAAACTTCTTTATGCACACTTGACTTCCAGAGTAAGCTGGTGAATGCGTAACGAGAGTGTTACGAAAAGTGTGATCGGCTTGTTGACGTTGAGAAGGAGATATAAATTGAAGATAGAAGGAGACGTTACGTAAGTTTTACTTCAGTTTGGTCTAAAGGATACTCGTTTTGTTTCGTAAATATATTTATTTTATTTACTTTTCTTTTATACAAACCTGTCTTAACAAACACAATAAAAAAGAAATATCAAATTTGGTGCAGACTGCAGTCGTTCTGAATTATTCGTGCACAAACATTTCGACTTTCCATTTTTGTTTACACTAAAGACTAAACAATATAAACAGAAAAAAATGTTAACGATTTTATACGAAATCTGTTTTTATAACAATTTATTTATATATAGCCCATAAAGTCGTCCCTTCCGTCGTGTTTCGAAATCTTTTGAATCAACGCCAATACCATGGAAAGCCAGCGTGAAGATACATTTAATTTCTAAAATATTTGTTCTATAAAAATGTTATTAATATTTGTATGACATGATATAATTAACGTTTAAAAGTGGATTTATTTACATACACTAGTTAAAGAATCTACACGTCCCAATAAAAAAAAATTCGTTATTTATGTACACTGAAAACTTATTATTACAGATTTTTTTTAATTCTACAGCTGAAAGAATTTTCAAAATCGTTTCAATAGCCAGATATTGAGCACTACAAAACTTACAAAAAAAAACTACGTTTCCCATAAGTATGCCTACAGTATATTTAGCAGCCACCTAAGATAGTTTCATTGAAATCACATCTTCGATATGTAGAAAATTATCAGATATAATTTTTGATTTTTAAATTAATTTTGTGTTCTAAAAACATTCCATTATTAGTCCGTTCGTGTTCCATAACGAGGGTAAATACCCTGAAGTATCAAGTGTAATAATTTATGGGGTCTTCTAAGAAAGTAGTTTCGTTAATAAATCACTCTTTCATCGTTCCTTTATTTGCTACGACAATATGTGAAATACGTGTTTGATAGGTCCATGGTACCTCTTCTACATTGTTAAATAAATAACTACTTAACAAGCTTTAGCACTCAACATAATATCAGCATTATTTCGAAATTTAATTTAAAAATAGTAACAGTTGCCCGCGACCTACTCGCATAGAAACTGATAATATATAGATACATAGAGGGGCTAAAGTAATGTATAATCATTATATTACAACAATTTATCTCTTTGCACCGCATTTAGGGTTCAACTTTCGTGTGTTAAAACTACCAGACTGCTCACAAAGCTCGCTCTCAACCTTCATGGAACAATCGTGCGAAAAGCAGTCTTCCTTTAGGTTTCTCAAGTCATTTTTAGCTAATTTCAGTAATACGATCTAATCACCTATTTTACCACGCAGAATTGTAGAATTTCCGCAAACTGCTTGCTTATGTGGGATACTTATTTATGTTATATGCAATCAAATCCCTTAAAATAAAATTTCATCCTAAAAATGAGGAACGGACGAATTGACAAACATAGCTTTCTATCCCTATTTACCTCCTTCTTAAAATTCCATCTCATTCTTCTTCTTTTTACTCTAACTCATTCTCTGTCCAAGCGGCCCGACTGTGGAATTCTTTACCCGTAAGTATACGGCGTGCACAATCATTAGAGTCATTTAAGAGCCATTTGAAAGACCATTACTTAAAGTTGCTATAATATCGTTACTGATTTAGTGCTATATTTCTCTTGTACTCTGTCGTTTATATTTATAATATCTATTAGTTTTTTATATTGTATGTATGTATGTATGTATGAATCTATGTATGTATGTATGTATGTATGTATGTATGTATGTATATGTATGTTTATGTATGTACTCTTATATGTAGTTGCATGCCTGTAATTATATCTATTCAAGTGTATGTATAGTTATATAATTATATGTGTTTACATATATTATTTTAAAGTACACCTCTATGCCGCTTTATTCTTATTCATGTCCTTTTTCTAAAGGTTGTCTGGAAGAGATCGCTCTTTAGCGATAAGACCGCCTTTTGTACATTCCTTTTTTGTTATTATTATTATTATTTCTCACTTGTTTCTTTTTCTTTCTCTTTTATGTTATTTGTATTGTTTTTGGTTGTACAATAAAGTATATTTGTATTTGTATTTGTATTTGTATTTGAAGCCATAAGAGGTATAATTTTTATCCTGCGATAACATAGACGCCGTGTTGGCGCAACGGTCACAGCAGTGGTTTATGGCTGTTGCGCTGGTGGTTGCGGGTTCGATCCCTGCACATGACAAACATTTGTATTGGTCATACATATATTTGCCGTGGTCTGGGTGTTTGTGCAGTCCTTGTGGGTCTTCCCACCATGCCTCGGAGAGCACGTTAAGCCGTCTGTCCCGGTTGTTTTCATGTACACCTGATAGCGATCGTTACTCATAGTAGGGAATATATCCGCCAACCCGCATTGGAGCAGCGTGGTAGATTAAGCTCTGGTCCTTCTCCTACATGGGGAAAGAGGCCTATGCCCAACAGTGGGATATTACAGGCTGAAGCGCGATAACATAAAAATTTCACCTTGCAATAGAGCTAACTTTTAACAATTGTATTTTATTATTATGAATTAAGCTAATCATGACTTGTTTCAAATGTATTCGATAACCTTTTTATAACTATGGGATTAGTCAAGTTTTCAATGATTTTGTTATTCGTAAATCAATATATAAATGATACTCAACAAAAGGTCGCCACGATATTATGGAAACAGTCTTCAAAGACATATTATTATTAAATAGAGGGGCCCAGACAGTCTTCATATCATTAATTACGTTGAACAACTTTCATTGAAAAGATCAATTTGTCCACTTCCGACGTTTAGAGACCCTAACGTAATTTATGTACGAGTGTCTTCGTTATTTAGTTAATAATGTATGTACTACAGTATAATATTTTGTAGTATTGTACGTATATATCTGTTTAGGGCTACGCGTGACATTGTAGAACTATAGACCATAAACCAACACCCGTGAGTAATATTACTCCTAAATAATAAATAATTTATAAACGTAAATGCGTCGTAACGTTTTAACTTTGTTTTACTTATGAACATAACCATAACAATTATGTAGTTTGAATAGTTGTTATAATCTCAACATTTTTGTGAATTATTTCTTTTGGTGCATATTTTATTATAAGTTTCTTTTATTATCAAACGATTCTTGTATATATAAGATTTTAGATTAACATGGTTACTTCTATTACTAAAACTATTCAAAAAACAACTAGTCTCGTGAACAAGACATTCGCAGTTAATGTCGAAATATCGAGCTCCGCAAAATGAAAATAAAAAATATGGTAAATATCGCGTTTTTGAATAGTTTTTGATACTCGTATATTTTTAAAATTAACAAAGTAAACTGTTTTACGCTAATTAAGTTGAATAACAAATTTTAATATAGTAGTAATTATAACATAGTAGTTATATAGTGTAGTCACGAGAACAAAGGTAATAAAACAATGTATATGTTAATAAGTTTAGTTCTATATTTTTTTTTTATTTTAAATTATATTAATAACACCATAAATTATCGAAATAACGTTAAGATATGTTCAATTCTGATATTAGGATCGTGTAGACTGATAGATTGGTGGAGAATCTGTAAATTCGTAATTGTTACCTACTTTGACAGTTTTGGTATCTAATCTAATATTTTTAAACGAGCAATTGTTGCATATGTATAATCTGAATCTCGGAAACGGTTCCCACGATTTTCATGAAATTTAGTATACAGAGGATTTCGGTGGCGATAAATCGATCTAGCTAGGATTCATTTTAAAAAAAATGTCCCCCTGTTCCTGTTGTGGCAATGAAAAAATGGCTACAATATCATTATAATACGAAGGTAAATTTTGAAATTGTTTATAAAGTATTATAATGTGACTATTTTATAGTGTAAAAATGATAGCATAATGACTTCTAGTAAAAGATTATAACTAAATTTTGAATAATAATTATCAATATACTCTCATTAGGAAAGTAAAAGTGACTCATCGCTGTCACTTTAGCCACGCCGTTTTACCAAATTAAATCGTGGTAAATTAGAACGCCGTGTTCAAATTGACTAGTTCAAGTAAGCTATTCGGATAGGCTATCTTCTTAAAGGGTTAGTATATATACAACTATACATACTAAAGGCTATTTTCTTAAAGGCCACTATACTCACATCGCCTAGTCAATGAATACAATTGAATTGGCAGAATTGCACCCGTTTTGTCTAACTTAAACTTTATGGGTTCTATTATTAATTCAATCAAATTTGGTGCCCGTGTTTAAAATTTTGATTAGACCTTGTGTCATAATTTTAAAATTAAAAACTCACTGTGTGTTTTTTGTACATGATATATGATGAACGAATGAATGAATTCCTGTGTTTTTAACACAATGATTCTAGTAATTGTTTTTGACCTCGCCTAATACAACTGTTTTAAATTGTTGACAAGTGTGAAGTTTAACAAGTACGTCGTGCAGTCGAAAATTCTATTATAAGCATTGTCGGAAATATATTTTTTTAATTAGCTAATTTAAGATGAAGTATAGAGAGTAGGTACTGGATAATGACAGTGACACACGTTTATTTTTAGCAACAAACGCCGCTGTGAGAGGCCGATTAAGATTTTTTTTTTATAATCGTGAGAAGTTTGTTTATACACTTTGATCACCTTTAAGGTATTTAATAATACTGTTTTTTATATTATTTATTTTACGAATACTTTCATTGTTTGAGTAATATTTTATTAAATTGATTAATAATTAAATTTTATTGTGGTAGGGTACTATACGAAATATGTTGCTCAAAATCTGAAGACCTTCTGGAGTAGTATCTTAACCTTACAGAAGATCACAGCTAAATACCACTGTTTAATAGTACTTAGTAGTTAGTAGTGTTGTGTTCCTGTGACGAATAAGGTGGCCAGAGCTCCCAGGGAGACCCGGGGCTAAAGTCGGCAACGCCCTTGTTATATTTTTATGATGTTGCAGGCGTCTATAGGTCGTCGGTAACCACTTAACATCAGGTAGGTTGTACGCTTATTTGCTACTCTAGTCGTGTAAAATAAAAATAAACTATCATTTATGTTATAACGATTACATTTTGAATTTGGGAACCCAGTGGGTACTTATTTTTAGTACTTGATTCCCATGACTACTAATTTAATAACATTTAATCCTCTCGTCTTTATACAATCTCTTATATGGTGACTAATTTGACCTGGCCTCGTGTTTACTACAAGAGGTCACGGACCGTTATTAAGATTCACCTAATTACCCTAGGTCAATTACGATATGAAAAACTTTAAAATGACTATTTACTACTACAAGATGACGAGAAAAAGAAGTATTTAAAAAAATGCGATGATATTAGATTTATCGTAGAAATTATTAAACGATTATCGCATAATTTACAAACAATATCACTAATAATAAACTTACACTTTATTGATTTTTTTTAATTTGGAAAAATAAAAAGTACATTTTCTTAGGTTAACAAACAGCTATAACAACACAATGTGTGTATGGTATAAAATATTTAATAATATAAAAATGTAATATATGGAAAGGTAACAAAATATAAACAATGAAATAGACACTTATTAACCGACTTCAAAAAAGGAGGAGGTTACTCAATTCGACCGTATATATACATATTTTTTTTATGTATGTTCAGGAATAGCCCCGTCGTTTATGAACCGATTTTGATAATTCTTTTTTTGTTGGAAAGGAGATATCCTTAGTTTGGTACCATGATAAGGAAACCAGGATCTGATGATGGGATCCCAAAGAAATCGAGGGAAACTCTCGAAAATCCGCATAACTTTTTACTGGGTGTACCGATTTTAATGATTTTTAATTTAATCGAAAGCCGATGTTTATCATGTGGTCACATTTAAATTTCATCGAGATCTGATTACATCTTTTGGAGTAATCTTTGATAATGCGTATTTACTTGACTATTTTTTCGTCTACCTACGTTGTATTACTTGTCGATATAATTGAAGTCGGTTTTTCTTCGTTTGCCTGCAAACACAATTATTTTAATAAATCCATTCTTTAACAATTATAATTTTTTACAATTCAATGACAACATCTATTATCTAATTTGTACATTGTTAAGAATACAAACAAATGGCACGATTTGCCACCATTGAAATAACAATAAGCGTTAACTTTTCATATCGGGGTCATGCCTTTTTTATTAAATTCGATTAAGAATCATACGGGCCTTAGATTAAGCTATCGTTCAACATTTTCTTTGTCAGTGAATAATATCTCGTTATTCGGAAATATTTTATAAATAAAGTACTTCCTTTTTTTAAAACATATTCTATGAAAAGATGTGGAAAGATATTTATGATAATAATAAAATAAAATAAATGTTTATTTTATCAATAACACAAAGGTTGACTTTTTCTTTTGAGTGCAATAAGGTCCCGTTCCAGAAGAAGGAGACACTCTTACTTAACATACTAATACTTTGATAGAAAGTTATATAGGTATATAATATAATTTATTCTTGTTAACAATATTAATAATTTACGTTTCTGCCATTCTTATTAATGTAATAAGAGAATCAGAATTTACTTAGGCACAAGCGTGTTATATATACGTTTATATCTGCTTATATCATAATACTATAAATAGTAAGTGTATATTAGGAACGGATATCCGTTTGACGTAACCTGTAATTTTACGACTTTATAGAAACATAATAAAATTAAGGTACATAGAGTTTTCGCGTGTGTCACTAAATTTTGTTTGTAAATTACAACTTAATAATTAATTTTTATGATACACTAAAATTATTTATAAGGATTCGACAGTTATTTCAGTATTAAAATATACACACTTATATTATTTAACATAATATGGACTTTAGCTCCAACTCGTCTTCTACACAGAGAAAGAGGCCTACGCTCTGTCGTGGGGTGCCATAGTACCTATCTATAGGTATACCTACACAAATTAATTAACGTTTTCGGACAAAATAAGAAACTGACTCATGTACCCTGTTCCGGGCAGTCGAAAATAAATAACAGTTTGTCGTGTTTATTGATTTTTAGGGATGGTCACTCACCCTTAATTTGGGTAAATGCACTTAAACACGGAATTTTTATTATAAAAGTGCACCCTTTTATAGAGGTTTTATTCAAGTAATGGATTTAGTGAAATTTCCTGATTAGTTTTATACGCATTATGACTTGAATAAAGATTTCTTAACGTATTTTTTTTGTGTATAAGTGCTATAAGATATAGGTACTTTTAAATAAGTTATTAGGTATTACTTACGAAGTTTAAAATAAAGAAGTAGGTATTAAATTAAAAAATAAAATGTTTTTTTTTTTGTTGAATCCAACGTATAAAGGATATTTCTTACAGATGGTCATGGCATTATATTATTTCAAACATTTTTACATAGGTATATTATTGTAGTGTGAACATGCTCTCGAGTCTTGGTTACACTGTTTTTATGTACGTAATATAAAAAGGTAGACATAAGAACCATGGAAATTTTATAGTTACACCTTGATCGATAAAAAAAAATAATGGCTACGTACCGTCATGGGTACATATATATGTACACTTTATTAAGTTACAAGTATTATTTCTTTATTGTTATTTTTTTAATCAAATTCAAATTGTACAATAAATTATTTAATAGATAAACAGTGAGCTTAGCCTACACGGGACAGCTAGTGTGAATATAACTTTTATATAACGTATGTTTTGTAAATGTCATGGTGTTGTGAGTAGTAAAAGTGCCCAACGTTGCAAGGGCCCGTTGTGCGTATCTGTGTCACCGCTCTAAAAGTGAAATCTACGAGTATTACAAGTTGCGTGGCATATAAACGCTAACACAGCGTTATGTTCATATTTAGTTTTATTTATATTTGCCTTGTTTTTTTTTTGTAATTTTAATAAATACGTCATTTAAATGTAACAAAATAAATAACTAATATTTGTTCCGTTTCCAAGGAAATAGCACAGATGTTTTATATCAAATATTAAAATGTATGTATTATTTTAATGAATCAGCTCATACAAAGTATAAATATTTTACTGCGGTACCCTAAAATTACACTTTATTCATACACGTTACATTCTAGAACATAAGGTTTCTCTAGTAAGTCAATATGTCTTGCATAATTATCTTTAAGCATATTTTATAGCTCCGTAGTAAAATCATGACTAGAATTAAAAAAAAAAATAAAGTTCATTCACCTTATAAATCTAAACTTTAAAACTGCAAGTCTTATTCTTATTGTTCTTATTCTGTTTATTCTTATTCCACGTTAAAAAGTTTGGTAGGGCTTTGTTTTTGTCTGTATTTTGACCGCGTAGGTATTAAGCTGAATAGGTAAATACTGAATAAATTTTAATGAAATTTGATATAGCTTAAAATCATACTACGAACTAGAACACTGAATACATTTTAGTATGAAATTAATTTTTGTTTCTGCTTGGGAGAGGGAGTGAAAATCCAAAAGTAAAATGACTAACGAAGTCGCAGGTACAGCTTGTTATACTTATTTATAACAGGCTAATGCTATGTTCATAATAACTGACTGTTACACTAGTGTTTATTGGTTTGATGTTAATAACATATTATTTGTATAGGCCACAACTTGTAAAGAACTGAGCGGTAGTGCTTGGTTTCCTCACAACAAAATTTGTACGATAACTGTTTATAACTCAATCAATAATCAAATAAACATTTTTTTAAGGATTATTATCTTTTTTGATATGTCAGGCGTATAATAAATAGCTTAGTCTATCAATATATTACATACTATTGTAATTTGAATTGAATTGTATTCGTATAACTTTTAAATGACTGCTCCAAATTGGATAATTATTTTTTGTGTTCAATATTGTTAGGATAAAATTTTATAAAAGAACATAAAATACAATTTAATCACAAGATTTTAATATATCTCAGATATGGGAATAGAACCATCGATGATGTGTATAATAAGGTGGTATAATAAGTAACTTTACCTTTACTTACATATTAGTAATTACATAAAAACATAAACGTTATATAAGATATTACGACTACACGACCGAGACGGTTGCTTTTCAATTTACCTTGATAATGTAAACGTACATATGTAAGCGACACCGCTTGTAAGACTGCTGCACATATTTTATTTATATTATACAATGCATCATTGTATTATCAAAGCAGCTAGTTAGGTTAGTTTTTTGTTAAAAGATTAACTACGAAGTTTCTTCTCTGCGTAATCTACAGTCCGTATCGGTGTTAGCTTCACAAAAACAAAATAAATATAAGTAATCAATTTATTAAAGTCTGATGTGATTATAATTTGTAAAATGACGCGTCGTGTTTTTGAAGCCTACTTAAATAAAATAATTTTTGATTTTGATTTTTATTACAAATACCGTTGTAACAACAATCGTTCGAATTAGGATAAAGACAACGACTTGAGATTAGAGAGAAATTAGAAGTCCTTGTCCTTTATTTCTATTAAAAAAAATGATTTGATTTGGTACTTGTCTTAAAATGTATGTCTTGAGTCAATGAGATGATTTTTTCCATATAAGTGACCTCTATTTCGTGCGTAATATAGATAAACAAAACGCGATAACTGAATTAAAAGTAAAACTTATAATTTAATGATATCTCATTTTATTTTTAAATTGTCTTAACGAATGGGTTGATAAGCTTTAATGTTCATTGGTACTATGTCTTTGAGACGACAAATCCAAACGAATATGTTTCACTCGTATTTGGAAGAAGGCTAAACACATAAATGTAACGACGAGTTTTTTCATACAATAACTAGGTAGAGACAAGTTGATTTTATATATAGATACTTACGCCAGTTACACTGCTGTAGTTAAACTGAACTATGTATTTAAAACGATCGAAACGTCCTTCCCACTCTAATTATTTTAACTACGACGCAATTTATTCTAGAAATTAGGATTTTTTCTATATTACAAAGACTGTTATAATTGTGTGCGTTAGGTAGGTAAAATACATACCCTCTATTATTTACGTGTTTTATTAACCTTAGAGTTTAATAAAACGCTTTAATCTACATAATTCAATTTGATAAAAGATTGAAATAAAAGGAACTTAAAGTACAAGATCGATCACTATTATTTTGATCACTATTGTTTTAAGGTTATTTTAAATGAGCTGTTTTTTTTTGGTTTTCTGTTTAACTGCAAACATTTCACGATAGATATATTAATTACCAATTACAAAAAATAAGAACGGATATGTTGTTTGTTTATATATATATATACTTACGATTCGAAAACCTAAACAGGCTATACCGGTTTCATTTTAACTTTAAACGCTACAAGGTCAAAACATATATATGTCTTTGTATACCCTTTACCTAAGGTTTCGACATTTATTTCGTAACAAGAGTTTGTGTACGTAATCGAGAAATCGAATGAATTGGAAAATAATTTATTGAAAAAACAAACGTAACGTCTTCTTTTTTCCTGTTTTTAAATAAAATTTGATTCAAGATTTATTATTATCGGTTAAGTATTAGGGTAAGCAAAAACTTTTGCTGGAAAGTGTAACAAACATAGCATCCGTTCATCTATGTTTGGCGATGCGTGTGTATCCGTTCCGTTCAATCATACAACTCTCATGTTCTTAATAGTAGTAAGATAATAAGTTGTCAAACTTTCACGTCACTTGCACTACGATATGTATATGTAAAACGGACTATTTACTACATTAATCACATAACAGTATACGTGAACGATTACAATAAACCGAATATATAAATATTTATTTTTTTTAAATCTAATATGCAAATGAACTTAGTTTTTAAGTGGACTCATAAAGGTTTTAAAAGATTAGCTTAGATTAAATATTAATATTAAGTTTTAATATTAAATACCTATTATATTATTAAATGCTGCTGCGTGGCTACGGCACTAAAGAATTTAGCCACCCCCTCTCTTCCCGTGGGTGTCGTAAGAGGCGACTAAGGGATAACAAGGTTCCACAACCATCTTGGAACTTAAGAAGCCGACCGATGGCGGGATAACCATCCAACTGCTGGCTTTGAAATACACAGGCCGAAGACGGGCAGCAGCGTCTTTGGTGCGATAAAGCCAGTACTGCGGTCACCAACCCGCCTGCCCAGCGTGGTGACTATGGGCAAAACACATGAGTTCACGTTATTTTTGACGTAAACTTGTGGAGGCCTATGTCCAGCAGTGGACTGTATAGGCTGTAATGATGATGATGATATTATTAAATTAAATATATTAAAGATTACCAAAGAATATTATAACACAAACATATCAAAATGAAATGTATATTTATTTCAATATAAACTACAATTCAATTGTTTTCATAGTGGCAGTAAATTTGATTTGCACTTAAATCACAACATAAAAAGGTTTCAATGCTGCGTCGTAAAGGAAACGATCACAAAATAAACAAATGTCTTAATTTTTTCTACATAAAAACAGTAAATAGCAACAAAAACATACCTTCTGAAGCGTACAAGGCCACCACCAGCAAAGACACAACAATTAACAACTTTACCATTTTATACGATAGTAAGCACTAAAATAAATTTAAGAATAACACCGTACAGCGACGTTCGTTTCGTTTCGGTCACGACCAGCGAATGCCAATTCCAATTCGGTTGTGCCGCTGTGACTCGAGTGACGGGCTCGAACCTCGAACAATTTTTACTCTGTTGACTTGTTGGGGCGCGGTATTTTGCCGCGCACAACGTAAACATTAATACACTATCGTACTACTACGATGTGTCATAGAATAAGTAAAAGAAAAGATAACTGAAATGTAGTAGCCTGTAACTTCTTTTTAGACTTGGCCGGTTTTTTAAAAACCATAAAATTACAAAGATTTTTTTGAGGTTTTTCTGTTTAATCAAAGCAAAATGTCTTGTAGTTGAAATTTTGAAGTAGATGTAAAAATAAGTAGCTACCTACTGCGAAACTGTGTACGTTTGTCATAGTGAATCAGAGACCGAAAACGCTTTGGAAAAATTTATAATTTTCTTTTTAAAATTCAAGAGTGGTTCTAGAATGATAACACAGTTTAGTTAGAATTTATTCTTTTTAATTATATCTATTTTATTATTATATTAATTGTACCTAAATATAGTAAATTTTTTTGGCGCCATTAATGAAATTTCTTTCTTTTTATTGATCTTTGACCAAATGAACTTACAAAGAAACGTGTCTCGAAAGTTACGTAACTAACTTATTCTTTTGCAACGGAATCAACGTAGGATATAAAAATGGAGCTTTAATAAACTAGTTTACGCCGGTGACATTCTCTACGATGCTTGATATAAAATTATAAATGTGTAAAAAACGACTCTATTATAATTTCACTACAATATTGTTTGCATAGTACTAAATTTAGTTCTGGGAGATGTGTCAATAAGAAATTTTTAATAAAACTTCTAGAATCATAAGTATGAAACTTAAAGTAATATCATGGCTATTAATATACTATGTAATATGTATTTCGACTATCTACGTATAATAAACTCTATTAAAATATATATATACCGTCACGTTGGTCTATGGGAAACTGTTAAATAAACATACATTTATTCCACTTTCTATCGACACGCAGCTATCTTCAAATACCCTTCACTAGTTTTAGATGATTTTTAAAGAAGTAGAATGTGAGTTGAACTCGCGATTAGACTGTTCCATTAGTTAGTCCAAATGGGTTAAAAGTTTTACATAAAACATAATAAATAATTTACTTGTACATAATAAAAGTGCATTGAGAAAATTTTCGTTTTGTGAATTTCTCAAATGTTTGTTTTAAGAAGTTTTGGGACAAATAGCAGCTTACATGTAAAAACGTTACTAGAGTTTAATGTTTGTTTTTATTTTAATGACAAGTTTGTCAAAAGAGTGCCTAGATATTACTCCATCCATCACCAGAGATCTACTTTTGTGTGTATAATATTACACGAAATCGTTACGGATGTCTTATACAAAGAAATTTCTTACGCAATTTTTATGTCTATGTACATGTAATATTAATAGTTAGTTTTATTTATTACGCGCTCCATTGTCATTTCGAAACCATTATTGAATAGCTGCCAGCACAAGACGCCGAACTTTTTTATGCCATTCTAATGTCATTGAACCCTCTAAAGTTAAATTCAAAGGTGGGACGATAATAATATGAAATGTCTAACTTAATAAAATTTTGATGAATACAACAAAATTGTAATACATTGTATACCTATAGTAATATAATTTTTATTTGACATTTTTAACTTAAAATTTAAATAAGAATAACCGTAAATGAATTACAGTCTTTCTCAAAGATAGGATCAGAAATGAGACTACCCGCGAGAAAGCGAAAGTAACCGACATAGTTGTGGTACTTGGCTGTTCACTTGTTACGCACCGATGGCTGCTGGAGCAGACGTGTCCTGGAGTGGAGCTAGCGTGTTGCGTGTTGTAAACGTTAGGACCCAGCCGACGACCTTCCTAAGATTGCCTGTGAAGGATGTGGATTGCGGAAAGCCGGGATGTATGGCGCGAACTTGGGGAGGCGTATGTCCAGCTGTGGACTGCGACAAGCTGATGCGATGTGATGTGTGTGTGATGTAGGCATACTAGTATAACAGGATTTACTATACCGTTACGAATAGAAAGCGTCCATTTAGGTTTTGATTTAGAGTTTTTTATCCTTTATTTTTTTTAAATAGATTTTATAGTTTGTAGAAAATTCGTCATTCGTCATTCGTAATTCGTCTGGAGTAAACTCTGGGAGTTTACTTACTCGCGTGTCGGAGCTGACACACTTTTTTTTCTTAATTTCCATAGTCGATAATACTACTTGAAATTTAGGAACTTAATTTAGATTTTCATGTAATTTATCCAAAGTATTGGAAATAGTTGCAGATTGTACTGTTTTACGAGTTATTTAACTTCTACTAAAACAAAAAAGATTATTATTTTGTGCATTTTGAGTTTTATTTTATAGATTTTTATGGCTGTGATTGCATTTATTAAAACTTTCCACCTAATTCACATTTGGAGCAAGCAGAATGTATAGTTATTGTGTCAAAAATTATTTTAAGTTATATTCGTTATCTTATTGCTATTTATTTCCATTGCAGTTTTACTTACGTTGACATTTGTAGCTGAAGAAGAACAAGTCTTCGCTATTACCTACAAGGTTTTTTTTAACTTTTATATTTTTTTTTATATCTATGTTATTTTAATCGTTATAGAGTCCATCAATAAAATTATAATTAAACTTTTTTATACTTGTGTTACAAATATGGTAAGTTTCAGTAAGGACATATCTCGACTGGCTCAGGTCTTACAATTTTTCTAATTCACCTATTTAAAACAAAAGTATTGCTTAAACCCGAGGCGCCTACTGACCGGTGCTTTGAGGCGTAATGTAGGTAATCACTCGTAAAGAACGTACTTAGTACGAGCCATGCGTTATACTGTGTGCTAAAATTCCGTTGAAATTAGGACAAAGATTCAAGAACAATTTCATAGTTATGTACCCATGGCAGTATTTTTTAAAATATGTTTTTTGATTTTTTTCTTATTACTAGTTGTTCGATATCTGTGACATTAACAGCACGAGTAAATTGTTTGCTATGTATAGGTTAATAAATAAAACCGGCCAAGTGCGAATCGGTCTCGCGCACGAAGGGTTCCGTACCATTGACTAGGTAGAATATTTAGACAAAATTTTTTGTCTAGATATTATTAATATCGAGCAAAAAGGGCAAACAAAACGCGTTTGTTGTATGTGTTGTATGGTTATGGTTGTATGTATATCCCTTAAATATTTATTTTATTTTGTTTTTAGTATTTGTTGTTGCAGCGGCAATAGAAATACATAATTTGTAAAAATTACAACAGTCTAGCTATCGCAGTTCTACCCTCAAACCCTAAAAAACTAATAATATTTAAGTTTTAAAGAGATGTATTTATAATTTACAGTGTTTTAATTAGATGTCAATATTTATCTTGATAATGGCTTAAAATAAAATGATAAGAACTACATTTAGGACTTGGTTTTAAAATAAACACTTGGACCTTGGAGTAGCAGTGCTAAAAAAATTTTAAACGAGATAACTCCTCGCCTTATTGCCTCCACTGGTGACTAGAGGGCTGGTGCATTTTTTGCCCAGAAAATCGGCATAGCGATTCAACGGGGAAATGCTGCCAGCATTCTTCGCACAATTCCACGCGGACATGATTTATACCAAAACTATCTGTAAATACCTATTTAGTTCTTAAGTTGTGAATTGTAAATATGTATAATGTCTAATAAACTATTGTTATTTCATAAAAAAAAAAAAATACAAAATAATTAGACGTCGTGAAATATAATGATGTACTAAGTATGAGAACAATTTTGTGATAGTGTATTTTAAACCGACTTCCCAAAAGAGGAGCTCTTAATTCGACTGTATTTTTTTATGTATGTTACCCCAGAACTTTTGACTGGGTGGACCGATTTCAATGATTTTTCTTTAATCGAAAGGTGGTGTGTGTCATGTGATCTCATTTAAATTTAATTGCGATCTAATAACTACTTTTCGAGTTATATCTATTAATGCGTATTTACTTGATTATTTTTTCATCGACTTACGTTGTAATTGTAGTCGCATTTTTTTTAGTTTTCGAGCAAACACAATTATTGAGACGTACTATTAAATGAAAGTCGTACCTTTTTGTAGGAACTCGTCATTTATGAAATGTAGGTACCAAAAATATAAATAGGTAAACAATCTGTTAGACAAATTAAAATACTAAAAATCTTTCCAAAAATCAAATTTTTATTCAGTTCGAAAACAATTTAGTTTTTGGTTCATTATCCTTAAGACATTAGATTTATGTCATCACATATATTTGCAGTTATTTAATAAAAATCGTCAAATATGGCTAAGATTTAGATTTATATTTGGCAGTAGAGCGAGATTATCAGTTTCAAGAGAGCATATACTTCACAAATACTGGTGTGACGACCATGGCAAAGAATGCTATTGTAAAATCTGTGACAGAATGAGACGCGCCATTTTTATTGCATTTGTCTCCGTCACACTCCGTACAAAACAGCAATGTGACTATATCATTAAGGTCTGCGTGTGCTTTTCTGATGTCAGCACATGATCCTCTTTCTGATGCACATCCTCGAATATACCAAGGTTTGTTCATATCTATAAACATAAAGTTTTTGTTTTTTACATTATGAAGAAATTATCGAAACAAAAACAAAAATAAAAGTCATTTTTTTACTAATCAAAAAATTAGTTAATATTAAATTTGACAAGCGCGTGCGCACTTTGTCACCCTGGTTTTTGCTCCAGAGGTTGTAGGTTCGATTCCCACCTCTAGTCTGGATGTAATATACATATTTATTTATATCGAAAAAAAATGATGCTATATCAGTTGGCTGTTACCTATAAAACAAACATTAAGTTGTTTAACTGAGGTAGGGCACAGCAGGAAATATCCTGCTCAAAATCTGGACCAGTGCGACTAGGCAGCTCGATCTTACAGAAGATCACAGCTAAATAATACTGCTATCAAGCAGTGTCTCGTTCCTATGGTAAGTAAGGTAAGCAGAGCTCCTGGGGGGATTGGGGGTAGGGTCGGTAACGCGCTTGCGATACTTCTGGTGTTGCAGGCGTCTATAAGCTACAGTAATCACATACTATCAGGGGAGCCATACGCTTGTTTGCCTTTTAATTGTATAAAAAATGCACATACACATGCACCTACACAAATGCAAAAAAGTTAACTACAGGGACAAAAAAGTGTGTAAAATAAAATTCTAAATAGGTCGTAATGTAATATCGTTCGATCGTTCTTTTTTTTAATACAAGGATGCCAAATAAGATTATTATTCAACTACTAAGTGGCCACCATTAGCCTATGGGTATCGCTAAGCGCGTTGTCGACCCCTTTCGCGCTGTCAACTAGTGCATTTAGAGGAGCCCTGACTACTTCAATCACAACAGGATTATAACACTCCTAAGGTTCAGTATTATTTGGCTCAAACCTTTTGTAATTTTGAGGTATCTCCTCAGTCACACTGCTCCAGATTTTAAGCAACAGATTTCTCTACAGCGAAAAACTCTCAATATAAATCATACAATACAATCGTGTTCTTATATTTTAAATACGATATACATTAGCGGAACTACAAATATTATAATATGTAGAAAATAATGTACTTACGCTTGTATTTCTCAGCGTAAACAACGCAGCCCTGTTTCGTAAGATCCACAGATAATGGGCATATTTTTGCAGTGGTATTAAGTAGGACCGTCGGACAATTCGTGCACGAGTAGCATTCTATGAAATTCAACTGTGGTCCATTTGCTGGTACTGATGATACTGTTGAAAAAGGCCTCTGTCTCGGAGGATTTCCAATCGCTGTTCGGTCACTACTTAAGTCTTTATCATTTCTGCTATTGACGTCTTCCAACATCGGTAATTCCCTTTCTTGAACATGTACTTGTTCTTTAAAGAATAGTTTATTTATTTAATTATTTAAAAATAATCAATTAATATTATTTTATATGAGAGACATTGACTCAAGTGGTTACGTTTAAATACTTATTTAAAATTTTAATCAATATCAATGGGCAGCGATAAATATAACATTATTAATAGTAGTAAATAAATAAATAATACCTGCGGTCACAATTTTCAGTAAAAAAGTAATGCTACTTGCCAATAAAAGTAGAGCAATCTTCGACATCTTGATGAATTAAATGGCGCTCTGTCGAAGCTCGAATATCATTTATTTTATACGATATGTTATCTTTGCAATCAATGAATACGACATGCTCAACAGACCCTAAATATACGCGTTTCTTAGCAGTGAATCGCTCAAGTACCTGTCAAGCGTAAACCTATATTCAATTGTTCTGAATTGAGTTTTTTTTTTTGTAAGATTAGAGAATCAATAATAAGTAATCAATATCAGCAAAAGTTGTACCTGTCACCAATTTTGCGTTGTTTGGCTGTTAATTATTTCGCCAATATTGCTATATAATGTCCTATGCCCAGAGGTTATCTGGAAGAAATCGCTATTCAGCGATAAGATCGCCTTTGTACATATTTATTATTTTTCATTACTGGTTAGTTTGTATTGTGGTGTACAATAAATAATTCATTATTATTATTATTCTTTTTTTTGATTCATCTTCATCAACCAGCTAGTTATTTAATTCGCTGTTCTTAAATATATATCTTGAAGGAATAACATCAATGAGAAGATATTTCTTAAAGTAATAAGTTATACCCTAATATAAAATAAATGTTGTATTTTTTCCCACTATACTTACTATGTGTGTAAAACTATGTAGCTGTATCAATTGGCTGTTATCTATAAAACAAGTTCTATCTTAGGCTTTAAATGACCGTGTATGTATGTTAAAAGATAGATAAATAAAAAACAACGAGTTGCACTCCGGGAGTGCTGACAGAAGTGAAAACTTGAATATTAACGTCGTGCATTTTTGATATCGTATTTTGGAATGTTTAGGGAATAATTTTGCACGAATTGCTTTAATTATCAGTAGTACCTGGGTGACCGAGCTTAGCTCGGTATTTTTAGTGAATCGTGTTTTTTGGAAATCATATTTAAATACGAATTACATATTTATAAAATATGAATAACATTTTTTTTACCGATTACGATAAAAAATAAATATAAAAAATCTAAAAAATATATAATGAATAAAGATAAAATATTAATAATATTTTTCGATTTTACATACATTATTAAATAAAAATAACGAGAGCAAACAGAAAAAAAAAAGAAAAAATAATTATCGATCGAAGATTTGAACCATGGTCTTTTTGGTCCATCGCGACCGGCCGATTTCCCACCTAAGCTATTACTTTACTCACATTTGCGAAAATTACCTTTGTATTCTAACGATATTTCTTCATTGTCTAAAAACTGGAATAAAGCGACATTTTCTAAAAATGAATCCTAGCTAGATTTATTTATCTCCCCCGAAATTCCCTGCATTCTAAACTTCATGAAAATCGTTAGAGCCGTTTCCGAGATTCAGATTATATATATATATAAGAATTGCTCGTTTAATAGTATAAGATAAAGTACTATCATTTATGCGGTAAAATACAATATTCATTTATTGCGCTATCGTACACAAACATGTAAATCTGTATTGCATTAAAACTTTAACACTTAAGCGAAGCCGGGTTTTCATCTAGTATATTTATAAAGTACCCACTCATTTTCTTTCGCTATTTCTTCGTCACTTTTTTCATTAATTGACGCACTTTGTTCAACTTCCATACTTTAAGAGCCATTTCACAATTTTACGCTCTACAAGTTTAGGTAAATTTGGTCGCATCGCGCGAGTCGTACGAGCCGCGCGATCTTTGTGCTAGAACGTATAGTGTGACACCAAAAGACCATCGTGATCATTTTCTGATGTATAATAAAAATTATAACTATGGTATAAAATGTTTTTTACATAATTAATTTGTTAAAAATTTCAAGTATGTTATATAACAACAGTCAATAAATTTAAAATAAAATTAAAAAAATCAATTTTATGAAACAATTTTTTAAAATTGATTTAGTTTTTTCAGTTTACGAATGAATCTAATATTTACGATATGAATAAAAAAGCATTTAATGACATCGACACCGACAAACATATTAATTAACAAATAACAAGACAAACAGATTGAAATGCCTATTTGTATTGATAGTGTGAGAAAAGAAAATTAAATTATACATTTGTTTACAGAAATTATCATTATATTATTTTACAGTCATTTTCGTAATATGTTTATTTTATTTATATTTTATTATGAAAGTATCAAATGCGTTTTATCCGCTATAACAACAGGCGCTTGGCGCGTGTGAGCGAAAGAGACGGCTGCGCAGAATTTGGCATGGACCTTACCTCTAAGAGCGCTAGCGCTCGACTGATTTACCGGGCTTGATGCGTGGCAATATATACTATCTTTTTATTATTTAATATAAAATGTATTAAAAATAATTACAGCTTTTAATTATTTTTTTTGTATTCCTTAATGATGTAAGTTTACTTTGATGAAGATAGTTCGTTAAAATTTCTTAGTTTTCTAAGAGAAATATCGCTTTTAACCCTTAATTACTCGCATGGGGTCAAAGCATTTTCGGATTAAAAAATGAAGCACTTGGTGCGGCCCGATTCCCCCCGCGCCCTCGCTAGCTTCATAACTCGCATCTAAGTTTGTATTTTGGTAGCGACCAAGTCACAGGAGTGGAAGGATGCGTCGCTGCACTCTTGAGCGGTGACCCCATGCGAGTAATTACGTTACTTTTTTTGGAGAGGTAAGTTTTTTATTTTATGTATTTTTTTGTGTATTATGAAATATATTTGTAGTATTGTATGTTCAGTGAATAAATGTTTGCTATAAATATGTTTTTTTACAGCTTTATATAGTGAAATTATCAAAAAATTCCGTTTTACTAAGAGTTTTGTCTTTTTTGTTCGAGTTAGTCATGGATAGGAGAGAACAGCAAATGCGCAATGGTTGGTAGAAGACGAAGGAGGTTCTGATGCAGAAGAAGTTGGAGGGTCAGGTTTCTTATATTCGAAAACCAAATAAAGCTGTTGTCTTGTTATCATCCATGCATCATGTAGCTCATATTGACCTAGCATCAACTGACAAGCAGAAACCTGAAATAATAACATATTACAACAGCACTAAAAGAGGAGTGGACATCAATGATCCTTTGTTTGGTATATTCAATGTAGGGAAGCGAACCAAATGGTGGCCGTTAGCCATTTCCTTCCATCTGATAAACGTTTCAGACATAAATGCACGCATTCGACATCGAGCAAATACCGAAAAATCACGTACTCATATGAGACGTGATTTCTTGCGGCAATTGTCTGTTGAACTTATTCATAACTACCAAAAACGATGACTTGGAGTCAGAGCAACTCCTAAGGAGGTAAAAAAATGTCTGATGGAAGTGCATGAGTTGGAAAAATCGCGTCCCACCAACCACTGCAAAACGTGGACGTTGCAATAGCTGCCCGCGAAAATGTGATCGCAAAGTACCAACATAACGCAAGAAATGTACAAGATTTGTGTGCAATGATCAATCTGACATATACTGTCAACAGTGTTACAAGAGTGATTCGGAGATTTCCTAAAAAATACGAGTATTTACTATGATCTCAGTATACCTAAGTACAAACTGTTGATTATTCATAATTATTTTCGTTTTACTTGTTTTTGTATAATTAGTTAGTAATTCATGTTATTACTTATAGATATTATAGAATAAACAAAGCACTTTAATAATAAAATAGTTTCATTTACTTATATATTTCAAAATATATTAAAAACTACTCATACTATTTGGGGTCACCTGTGACCCCATGCGAGCAGTAATGCAATATTCTTTGTGCGAGTAATTAAGGGTTAAAATTGTACTTATTTGGAAAATATTCGTAACTTTAAATTTTTTTTATCGTTTAATAGAGATACAAATGGAATAAAAATCTATGATAGTGGACAACAAAATTATATTCCACATATTATGATATTTTTTTAAAATGGTTTTAACGTAGAGGTTATTGAAAAGTAAGACTTCAAAGTATACATTGCGACCGTTTACCCAGGGAGGAGGTTGATAAAAAGGTTAATAATTTTATACACATAATATAAATCAAAATTCTGATCTGACTATGGACTACAACAAAGGTTGCTCTATTATATTTCAAGAATATAAATTACATTATTGCATCCAACATTGAGATTAACGACGTCAAAATATTACAATTTCGCGGATTGTTACCGATTTTTGTGAAATGGCTCTTAAGCACTTCATATACACGAATATTATCTCCCTCCGTCTTACAAATTTTCGATCAGGGTCGCGTGTCCTGACGCGAGTTTAACATTTTTTACCCATCACAAAAACGTACACAACGCCGCTAAAGAAGTATGCACTTCAAAATAAAAAAGTAAAAACGATTTAAAATATTTTTAAAATAATTATTTTCAAAATTATCAAAAAATTTGCTCTACATCTACCGTTGAATACGAGTGAAGGGAAACTGAACTAAGTACGAAATGAAAATATGGTTTCTAAAAATTGTGTTTGCTTTTCTAGAGGAATGAGGAATGTTATTTCAAACGCGAGAGGAATTACAAGGAAAGAAAGAGAAAATAATGAGAAATATATTGCTATGTGTGTAAAACTATGTAGCTAATTCAGCCATCTCAGGAACAAAACGACCGTGTATGTATGTTAAACAATTAAAAAAATAGAAAGTAATAACACCAAAGATTTACATCGACATATTTATTGAAATGTTGACAGTAAATGAAATTAAAAGAAATACATTCGAATAAATAACAAAATGAAATAATTTAGTTAGTAAGACGGCTGACGTATGGATTTTTAGTAACATTATAAGTACATAATATATACTACCTAAATAAAAATAAAAATGTATAATATACCAATAATAAAAAAAAAACCTTAACTTATTTGAAATAAACTTTAGTAATATCTAAAGTAAAGATTAACAAAAATACTTATAAATAGCGGGATAAACGTAAAAGCATTTCTTGCTCCAGCGTTGCAAAGGTTTCCTTCGCAAACATAGCAACGACCGAGAGTCCCAGTGTAGTTTCCTCCGATTAATGTTCTGCATCTGTTTTCATCGTCAACAGACTCATAGGAACATCCTCTCTTTATTTTTGATATTCCATTTTCTGTAAAAACATAAATGACATTTAAGTTTTACCATTAAATAAATGCTCACTGATGTCACAGCACTGGTTAGTGGCTGATGTGCTGGCGGTTGCGGGTTCGATCTCCGCACATGACAAACATTTGTATTGGTAGATAGATTGGCATACAGATGTTTCTCGTGGTCTGGGTGTTTTTGCAGTCCTTGTGGGTCTCCCCACCGTGCCTCGGAGAGCAATTTAAGCCATTGCTCGGTCCAGGTTGTGATCATGTACATCTGATAGCGATCGTTAGGAAATACATCCGCCAACCCGCATTGGAGCACCGTGGTGGATTCAGTTCTACGTAATCCTTCTCCTATATGGCGAATGAGGCCAACAGTAGATTATTACAGGTTGAAGCGTAAGCGCACGACTAAATAAATAGTATTAATCATATGTGTCTATAAATATTTTTTTAATGTTTGTCATTACCTTCATACGAAGTCACTACACATCGCGTCCCTTGACTTGTTTTTATTTCCCGTAAAAATCTTTTCCTTGCCGGTGATGTGATAAATTGATTGAGTTCGTTACTCGTGATCTGAAAATTAAGATAACAATAATAGTGTAGTTAGTTTAATAAGACATTATTTCGCTTAGGAACGTTGTGAAAGTTTAGTCTCTTGGATAAAATGTAAGTTTTTTTATACAAGATTATATTAGGATTAATACGAATAATACGATAATGAATTGAATCATTGAATGAATTTCGACTGGGGTAGTAGTATCTCGACCCGACTGGGGTAGTACCTCGACCCGACTGGGGTAGTACCTCGACTCGACTGGGGTAGTACCTCGACCTTACAGAAGATCACAGCAAAATAATATTGTTTTTAAGCAGTATTGTGTTCCTGTTGGTGAGTAAGGTGACCAGAGCTCCAGGGGGGATTGGGGATTGGGTCAACGCGCTTGCGATGCTTCTGGTGTTGCAGGGATCTATAAGCTACGGTAATCGCTTACCATTAGGTGAGCCGTACGCTTGTGTGCCGACCTAGTGACATAAAAAAAAATGAATAGTTTTAGTAAAATCTAAGTTATCTTTAGCTTTGTTAGATCGTACCGTATTATCGCTGTTTCTGTTTGTTGCCGAGTCGTCATTTTTGCCTCTGTCACTTTCTCCATTCACTTCCGAGTTGCTGTTAGCTGCGTCTTCCCCTGAACTGACACTGTTTTCGCTTCCAGACGTGCCACTATCTCCGACTCCTTCAGAGGTGCCGTTACCAACTCCTCCTGAAGCACCACTCCCTCCTGATGAGCCGCTATTACCACTTCCTCCTGATGAGACCCCATCACCATCTCCGGATGAACCACCATCACCGCCTCCTCCTGAGGCACCACTATCACCATCTCCTCCTGAGGCACCACTGTCACCACCTCCTCCTGGTGAGCCTCCATCACCATCCCCTGATGAGCCGTTATCGCCACTTCCTCCTGATGAGCCGCCATCACCACCACCTCCTGATGAGCCGTTATCGCCACTTCCTCCTGATGAGCCGTCATCACCACTAACACCTGATGAGCCGTTATCGCCACTTCCTCCTGATGAGCCGCCATCACCACCACCTCCTGATGAGCTGTTATCGCCATTTCCTCCTGATGAGCCGCCATCACCACCTCCTCCTGAGGTACCACCATCACCACCTCCTCCTGAGTTACCACCATCACCACCTCCTCCTGAGGTGCCGCCGTCACCACCACCTCCTGATGAGCCGGCATCACCACCTCCTCCTAAGGCACCACTGTCACCACCTCCTCCTGAGGTGCCGCCATCACCACCACCTCCTGATGAGCCGTTATCGCCACTTCCTCCTGATGAACCGCCATCACCACCTCCTCCTGAGATACCACCATTACCACCTCCTCCTGAAGTGCCGCCGTCACCACCCCCTCCTCCTGAGGTGCCGCCGTCACCATCTCCTCCTGATGAGCTACCATCACCACCTCCTCCTGAGGCACCACCGTCACCACCACCTCCTGATGAGCCGTTATCACCACTTCCTCCTGATGAGCCGCCATCACCACCTCCTCCTGAGGTACCACCATCACCACCTCCTCCTGAGGTGCCGCCGTCACCACCTCCTCCTGCTGAGGTGCCGCCGTCACCACCTCCTCCTGAGATACCACCATCACCACCTCCTCCTGAGGTGCCGCCATCGCCACCTCCTCCTGAGGTACCACCATCACCACCTCCTCCTGAGGTGCCGCCGTCACCACCTCCTCCTCCTGAGGTGCCGCCGTCACCACCTCCTCCTGAGGTACCACCATCACCACCTCCTCCTGAGGTGCCGCCGTCATCACCTCCTCCTCCTGAGGTGCCGCCGTCACCACCTCCTCCTCCTCCTCCATCTGGATTCGAAGCTACACATTGTGTTTCAGTGTTTTCATAACCGCTTTCACAGTCATCACATACGTAGCATTTAATATCTTCCGCTGTAAATTAAAGATAATAACACTAATGCTTATTGTGTAATAAGTAACGAACAGGGTATATTATAGTTAACTAACTTTTATCTGCGACTTCCCTCACACAAACAAAGAGAAAAAATATTGTTTGTCTGTAATGCCGACCGGTAATAATTAGAACTTGAAAATTTGTAAGTTTAGATGGTATTTTTTTCATTTCATTATATTCATTTCTATTTTTTTTACAATAACGTAACAATATTAATGAGTTGGTGCAGTCACATCAATTGGCTGAAATAGTGGTCATGGGATCGAACCCAACACCTCTTAAATGTTTGTATAGGTCGTACAGACTTATTTTTCATTAGACATTCACACAGGATACAAGATTTACATTGCGTTTATCAACCATAAACGAATTTGAAGCGTACACGCTTTGCTTAAAGAGTCGTCCATTTATCAGGTCAGGTTCGAAATGAGGAAAAATCACGAAATGTCACAAAGGGTCCGATGAAATGAGAAAAAAACGTTTATTTATTTTTCATCGAATGCGCGATTTCTAATACAAAAAAAAAAAAAAAACAACTACATAACCTTTATGTCTGTCTAGAAAGTTGCATAACGATGGTTAATTTTCCAGAATTTACTCAGATTATATTTATAACAGCTGTATTTATAGATATTTGTCGGATAATTTCCATGTACTTTTTGTATCTAGGGCTAAAGGTAATTTAAAACCTCACCACATATGTATAATCAAGGGTGGTCAGGGTGCCAAAGTTGCTAAAAACGTCACGTGACAAATAAACATAGATGAATCATCGCGATTTCACTAATTTGTATTTAGTTCGAAGTACGAATGACTTGTAACTTGTCTAATTTGACATTACAGTTCTGTAAATGCTGCCTCTGAACAAGATAGTTTTGTTTTTAATTTTCATCCTTGATCGAAGAGGATAAAGCTCAAAACTTATTAGCGACAAAGTTTTATCAATCGATTCTATATACTTAAACTATAAAATTACGCTTTCTTTAATTTAAATATATTGATACAAACATTATAGGAAATAAGGACTTTTTTATTAATATTAATTTTGTTGTAAAATTAATTATATCTATACCTACATTAAACAATTAAATAATTTTCAATTTGGTAAGCTTCCGAAGTAAGGCCGCTTGACCCGTTCCAATGAAATTAAATCAATATTTTAAAAATCATAATATTGGATCTTGGAACAAAAAATTAGTAAGTAATGAGTTACGAAATATTGCGACTACGAGCTAGATGTTCAAGTTTTCATTCTACAGGGACGACGATCACAAGTGACCGCTGTTGAGCCAATAATAAAAAGATAAGAATTCAATGTGTTTATTTATTAATTATAATAATTACCTGCTACAGCTGCTACTAGAAGAATAGCAACAAGTACATATACGATCTTCATTTCGCGTGCAACTCTAAGTTCCACAATCGATATCCTATCACTGAATAAAGAGCGTGGCCGAGATTACGATTATATATGACATTAATTTTTATAAAGGATGTTTCATTAAAATAAATTCATTTAATAAACTATAGGCGTTACACCGTCAAAGTGTCTCAATAACAAATAATGATTTTCTTTACGCACCTTCACGGTTAATAGTTCAACCTTAAAGGCTGATTAAGTAATTGACAAAAACGGATTATTATAGGATGCTATTAAATTTAATGTTTTACATTTTAGAGTTCCTTATACAAAAAAAAATGTAAATTGATCTTACTGTTGGTGTCTATCTATTATCGTTAAAGATTAAACGGCATCTGCAAGATCACGCTTTGGGCATTTCAATTCAAAGGAGTTTGACTAGGTTCAAAGGTGTGTTACAGTTGACTTTTTACAATAGAAATATACATGTCATCTTATTGTAGTGTAAGTGATATTATTTCTTCTATTTTTCTTATCTCTAACAGAAAATTTTTGGGTGTACTATAATGAGAAAATTTGAACCATAGTAGAAGCTAATGTGCAAAAAATAAATAAATACTTTTGTTTGCTCGCAAACGAACAAAAAAAAAAACGGAATTCAAATATATCGACAAGTAATGTAAGTAGACGCAAAATACTTAAGTAATTACGCGTTATCAAAGATTAGTCAAAAAGTCATCAGGTCTCGATTAAATTTAAATGGAATCACAAGACAAGCATTAGCTTTCGATTAAAATAAGAATCATCAAAATCGGTATACCCAGTGAAAAGTTATGTGTTATAATACAACGTAGGTCGACGAAAATATAATCAAGAAAATACGTATTATTAGGCATAACTCAAAAAGTACTTGTTAGATCTCAATGAAATTTAAATGAGATCACATGACACGCACCACCTTACTATTAAAAAGAATCATCTACATCGGTCAACCCAGTAAAAAGTTCTAAGGTAACATACATTTAAAAAATAATACACACAAATTGAGAACCTCGTCCTTTTTGGAACTCAATTAATATGGGTATGACTTTTCTGTGTGTAAACACAATAAAACTATTACAGCTATGTAAAAAATAAAATATTTAGATTAATACCTATAAGTTTAATATATATAGTATAAGTGTGCTGTGTGGCTACGGCACTAAAGAATTTAGCCACCCCCTCTCTTCCCGTGGGTGTCGTAAGAGGCGACTAAGGGATAACAAGGTTCCACAACCACCTTGGAACTTAAGAAGCCGACCGATGGCGGGATAACCATCCAACTGCTGGCTTTGAAATACACAGGCCGAAGACGGGCAGCGGCGTCTTCGGTGCGACAAAGCCAGTACTGCGGTCACCAACCCGTCTGCCCAGCGTGGTGACTATGGGCAAAACACATGAGTTCACGTTATTTTTGGCGTTAACTTGTGGAGGCCTATGTCCAGCAGTGGACTGTTTAGGCTGTAATGATGATGATGATGATAAGTTTTCAGTTTCGCTGAATCAGATCCATTTTTTTTTTTACTTAAATTTGTCACTTTTTATGTTGTTACCGCAGCAACATGTATTTTACGAACACATTGTTTAACTTTAAAATATAGCTCAATTTTTTCTTATATTACACAGAGAAAAGATTTTAAGTTTTCTTTGTTTGTAATGAATAAACTTAAAACCTACTAGACCGATTTTAAAGCTTCTTTCTAACAAAATGCACGCTTGTACATAAATTCAGAAATAATTACTTACAAAAATATACCATTTTTTTCTCATCTTATGTATAGGCGACTTCAAACTTGAAGTATGACAAACAAATTTTCTTACGGGCTTATTAGTGACGAATGAAAAGTTTCAGATATTAACTCTAACGCCGAGTTGCACGAAACAAAATTAAAATTTAAGTAGAGATTAAACTAATTTAATCACAAGAATTTCATACAATTCTTGCGATTAAATTAGTTTAATCACTACTAAAATTTTAATTTCTTTTTGTGCAACTCGGCGTAAGACTTTTAAACTATTTAAACAAAATTTTTATATATTTATTTATTAAGTTTTTCGTCGTCGTCTGCATGAACGAAATTTATTAAAATTATTCAATTAATTACTCAGTCAATTAAATTCAAATCGCAATCATAATGTTGCAAGATAATTAGACATACTATTTAAATTAAATATTAGACTCGTATTGTTTACTCGTGTATCTGATTGGACTTTATTATAACATTGTCTCAGTAAGTCTAGTGTAGTCTTTATTGACGTAGAGTACAGCAGGAAATATATTATTTAGATATATACTTGAATATCCTGACTAGGGATGTACTTCAATTTTACAGAAGACCACAGCTTAATAATATTGGTCTCAAGTAGTGTTGTGTTCCTCTCGTGACTAGAGTAGTCAGAGCTCCTGGGAAGGAGACGGTGCTTGTAATGCTCCTGGGCTTAAGTAATCGTTACCATCAGATGGACTATAAGTTTGTTTACCACATTTATAATATAAAAATTAGTCAACTAGATGCCATATATTAGCTGAAACAATTGAATATCTGAAACATTTTACAGTTGAATTAAAATATACCAGTTATTTTACGTAATCTACATCCTGTACTCAGTACATAAACGTAATACCCACTTGTCCATTATCATAGGACATAATACAAACCTCTTTAGTGATAATGTTCTAATGAAATCGTAGGTATTAAAAACGTACTAACACTAACGTGTTCACTGGTATTTGATATTAAATTACCGAACAACCTTAAAAACATTGACTGGTTATCTGGTGTATGCCAACATGGTACATAACTACTAAGCTTATAGATAGCGTTTGAAGTGATTTTATATCTCTTATTTCTGGTATTTACCCAGAAATATCCTAATTAATTGTTATTATTTTTATATTTATCTGCATTGCCTGTATTTCATACAGGATATGACTTACACTCACTTCACACTCCCCAAGTTTACGCTAAAAATGGCGTGAACTCACGTGTGTTGCCCATAGTCACCACGCTGGGCAGGCAAGTTGGTGACCGCAGGGCTGCCTTTACCGCATCGAAAACGCACGGCCGAAGACGGGCAGCAGCCCGTCTTCGGCCTGTGTATTTCAAACCCAGTAGTTGGATGGTTATCCCGCTATCGGTCGGCTTTTTAAGTTCCAAGGTGGTAGTAGAACTTTGGTATCCCTTAGTCGCCTCTTACGACACCCACGGGAAGAGAGGGGGTGCCTATATTCTTTGCTGCCGTAACCACACAGCAAGTATATGACTAATTTTATAATAAAACAGGTTTTTTTAAAGAGCAACTCTTTAGTTTCGCGCTAATACTTCTCTGCAGAATCTGCATTTCAAATAGGTAGCTTAACTTTGTAATTAATATTATTAATTGTACAATGTAATTAATTGAATAAAACAAATATAATTTTAATTTGTAAAATGACGATTCAAAAGTGTTTTTGAAGCCTACTGGAATAAATTCACTTTTGTTTTTTTGATTTTTAACCGACTTCAAAGAACCGATACCGATTTTGATGATTTTTAATTTAATCAAAAGCCGATATTTATCATCTGGTCACATTTAAATTTCATCGAAATCTGATTAAAACTTTTGGAGTAATCTTTGATAATCCGTATTTACTTGACTATTTTTTAACCGACTTCAAAAAAAGGAGGAGGTTACTCAATTCGACCGTATATATATATATATTTTTTTTATGTATGTTCGGAGATAACTTCTTCGTTTATGAACCGATTTTGATGATTCTTTTTTTGTTGGAAAGGAGATATTCATAGTTTGGTACCATGATAAGGAAACCAGGATCTGATGATGGGATCCTAGAGAAATCGAAGGAAACTTTCAAAAATCGTAAGGGTGACTAGTAAATTTAATCATGTTTTCATTAAGTACTATAAAGCACTACTATTTAATAAAGGTCTGGAGTCGATCTGATGATGGAGAAGAAAGATAGTCGAGGGAACTCTTCAACAATTTATAGCAATTACCTGCTTTTTGAACTTAATTCGTTTGTATTGATGAGAACTTTCCACCTGTATGAGTTATAAATGCCATTATAGTCTGATGATGGAGACAAAAGATAGTCGAGGGAACTCTTTAACGATTTATATCAATTACCTGCTGTTTGAACTTAATTCGTTTCTATTGATGAGAACTTTGCATATATATGAGTTATAAGTACCATTTCAGTCTGATGATGGAGACGAAAGATAGTCGAGGGAACTCTTCAACGACTTATAGCAATTACCTGCTGTTTGAACTTAATTCGTTTCTATTGATGAGAACTTTGCATATATATGAGTTTTAAGTACCATTTCAGTCTGATGATGGAGACGAAAGATAGTCGAGGGAACTCTTTAACAATTTATAGCAATTACCTGCTGTTTGAACTTTCATTCATTCATTACAGCCTATACAGTCCACTGCTGGACATAGGCCTCCACAAGTTTACGCCAAAAATAACATGAACTCATGTGTTTTGCCCATAGTCACCACGCTGGGCAGGCAGGTTGGTGACTGCAGTACTGGCTTTATCGCACCGAAGACGCTGCTGCCCGTCTTCGGCCTGTGTATTTCAAAGCCAGCAGTTGGATGGTTATCCCGCCATCGGTCGGCTTCTTAAGTTCCAAGGTGGTTGTGGAACCTTGTTATCCCTTAGTCGCCTCTTACGACACCCACGCGAAGAGAGGGGGTGGCTAAATTCTTTAGTGCCGTAGCCACACAGCACCTGTTTGAACTTAATTCGTTTCTATTGATGAGAACTTTACATATATATGAGTTATAAGTACCATTTCAATCTGATGATGAAGACGAAAGATAGTCGAGGGAACTCTTCAACGACTTATAGCAATTACCTGCTATTTGAACTTAATTCGTTTCTATTGATGAGAACTTTGCACCTATATGAGTTACAAGTGCCATTACAGTCTGATGATGGAGACGAAAGATAGTCGAGGGAACTTTTCAACGATATATAGCAATTACCTGCTGTCTGGTCGTCTGTGTCGCAGGACCAGGTTTGATGATGGAGCCTATCAACACTCGAGGGAATTTCTCAACAATTTACAGCAGTTACCTTTTGCTGTTTGACGACCGCTTTGATATAATGTTGCATGTGCCGTGTCGGCGGCGCCTAAACACCGACGGTCGCGGGTTCTATTCTAGCTCGGAGTGGATATTTATGTTTATATAAATATTTATTTTTGGTCTAGTTGTTAATCCTTGTGGTTCTCCCAACCTAGCCTCGGAGAACACGCTAGGCTGTCAGTCCCGGTTGTTATTACGTACACCTGATAGCGAACTTTACTCATAGTATGTCGACGCGTTAGCGCAGCGGTCACAGCACCGGCTGTTGCGCTGGCGTTAGTGGGTTCAATTCCCGCGCACGACAGACATTTGTATTGGCCATATAGATGTTTGTCATGATCGGGTGTTTGTGCTTGTGTATTGTGTATGTTTCCGAACCCCCGACATAAGAGAAAAAGCATCCTTGTTAGGTCTACCCATCACTAAAAATTGTAAAATAAAATAATTTTTAACAAAAAAAAAACCGACTTCAAACAGGAAACTAAAAAGTGAAAAATAAATTTACTTAGCACAAAGTAATTCGTATTTTGATTTAGTTAATCAGAAATGATTAAATAAATATTTTATAATTTTGAAGTTGGTGCCAAGTAAATACTACAACAACCTGGCTACAATAACAAATACAAACAACACACACACACACACACAAGAAACAAATAAAAAAATATTATTAGATATGTCAAAACAATAACAGAATAATAACAGTATTCAACCTAATAGTCAATGAAACAAATTATGAAAGAAAACTGAATACAACTTACGAGTAGATACTAGAGTAGTTATTGTTTCGTTTGCTAGCAAACACAATTATGTTACTTTATGAAGACCGTATACTACGTAATGAATAAAATTTTATTCCTGTTTTTATTAACTTTATTACAAATACATACGTCTTAAAGGGACAGTCAACACATAATATTGTATATATAAATGCTTAGTTAATTATTTTTTAAAATAATGTTTTAGATTAATATAATTATCTTGTGCCTAAAATAATTGTTTACATACAACTGCAAATTAAAATTAACCATTCTATATTAGTAACACAATGTCTGGGAATTTCTTGACAATATTGAAAATGAGTCTATTTTATACCAGATTATATTTTTAATGCAATTAATTGTAAAATGTACAAATTATGTTCTGTGCAGGAATTTAAATTATAACCAGAAACTAAAAATTAAAAAAAAATACTATACAATAACTTTATTAATATCAGTTTTTGGTATTTACCTATTACTTTCTATAACATTTATGTTAAATATACTTAATGTAACATGTTCGAACAAGCAAAAACAAATAATTTTTGGACGGGTTGTATATAATCAAGGCCATTGTATTTTAATTTTGTATATATTTAAAATAAGCCGCTTTGGCACTTAAAATTGTTTACAATACACGATATAAACATCGGATTATTTTGACTTACATTTTGGCTATTTAAAAGCCTATTCTTAAAAATGTGTAATGAGTAACAGTTACAATATCTTCCTTTCTAAAATCATAATAATTTTCATATATGCGATAGAAATACTGTTACACTGTTTGTTGGGTTCGCTGTTTTATAGGCAATAGATAATAATCATATTTTTTTTTACGAAAAATATAGTTAAATATATAAAGCTAGAATAATTATGTAAACTTATTTAAATTAAATCTTTATACTTTTATGTAGCTTACAAACTGATTACGGTTTTCGATGTACAACTAATTATTTTGTTATTAATCGTCACAATCTTGACCTCTCGTTAACTCATTTGAATTTTTAAACGTTTTACAGTGTGATGAAAGGGTGACATTGTTTGCATTAGCTCTTAGTTGTAGTTCATAAGTTTTAATTTTAAGGTGTAATATCATCAAAGCGGTAAGCATGGTAAAAGCTGACCGTTTCGGATTCTAGTTCATTGTATTATTGCTTGCTGTAGAGGTATGACGTGATGAGAGCGAAGATTGCTAGAGGAATAGAAACGGCGATGGATCCAGCTCCATTGCAACGGTCCTTGTCGCACACGCTGCAGTACTTGATACGCTTGCTGGGATCAGCTGGTGCCTGGGTAGCCTGGTTGTTGAAGAGACGGCAGGAATGGTTCAGGTCGGTTGGATTAGCATCCAAACAAGTACGTACAGTTGCTCCGCTTTCTGGAATTTGTAAACAAAATTAATTATGATACATATATCTGTCTTAAATAAGCGTATCAAAAAAAAAATGCATTTCACAATTGTTCAATTTAAATATTTGGTAAAAAAATTGCTCAGAACTCGTCGAACCTTTTTTGTAGGAACTACAGCTAGAAACTACTTGTATTTTCCTACAAAAAAGGTCTGACGAGATCTCTATATTATTCATTTTTAAAGTAAAATTTCACGCTACAATACATGAGGACCTATGTCAATAAACAAAAATAAAACCCAATAAATTCTTTGGGAAATTCTGTATCTTAAACCTCTTGAGAAGATTCGTTGCTCGTAACGTAATAATCATAATGGTTTTAATAAACGTCAAACAGTTTCTAAGAGATTTTTAAGAAAGAATTCATTTAAACATACTTGGTCCCTGTCTTATTTCATTATTTCTTTCGATAAACTGTTTTTCTAAAAATAGAAAAGGAAAGTACCTATATACAAATATTTTGATTCACAAAAAAGTAATATAGTTAATATTAATAAATAATCTGATAAGCATAATATAATGACAAACGTATTATCTATCACGTTGTCAATGACAAATTTTTTGACTACAATGAATCTACTTTTTGAGAAAAGTTCGATTATATTCTATGTAATTATAATACATAAGTAAGTATAATTACAACGCCTATTATTATATCAGAGCAATGTTAGTCGTTGCGTTATGTATTAGTACAAGTACATCAAAGTAACTTCTACGGTTTTCTCAAATTTTAACCACATTTTATATTTTTTTTCGTTCCTACTCAGCGCGATATGGAAGTTACTACCAGTTACCACCCATATGGTACCACAACACTTTGTCGGATATACTTATATACCGTTAATAATATATGAATTAAAATCTGTACTAACGCATGATAATCTTGTGACAGTATCTTGGTGCTCCAGTGACTCCTTCGACGAGTTCTCGTGGCAGAATGTCTCGCAAGTACTGGCGGTTGTAGTTGATCGAATCCTGAGTATTGCAGTCCTGAAAAAAGACAAATATAAAGGAATGTATAAGTCGTATATAGGTACATATATGTGTAAGTATTTTTACTTACATAGGTATATACCATATTACACATAAAGTATAAAACCTAAAAATTTCATTATTTCTTGTTGACCTACTTAAGAATCTGTTTTTTTTCTGTTTTTTCACCTGTCGCAATTAATTCAGAATTGTTGTTACCATCATATATATGATCTAAAAAATGTCTTACTCCTTTAAACGTTATGCTATTTTCCTATTAAATGACAATTGATTTAATAAACGATGTTGGTAGATGGTCAGGCTGAAATAACTTTCCTGTTATAATTTTAAACACTTACCACTAAGCTCTTAGTAGCTGAGAAGGGATCTTTGCATTTCGGGTCTGATTCAGAGTTACACTGGTAGCACTGCAGGCACGAACCTGGATAAAATAATTAAATATGCATTATATTTAACTGATGTAAATAGACTTGTAGTAAAACAAAAAAATGATGACCTTGATATCGTGAACGTGGCTGACGATTGATGAAACATAGGTAATTGATAGCACACAACGAATACTTGATTGACCCTTTTTTAAGATATTAATCACTGAATATTACAGTGGCACAATCCGTAAGTTTAGTATGAGGGTTCTATTCATGTATTCTGTTTATGGCAACATCTCGACTCCGAAAACAAATACTTATAATTCACACTAACAGTCTGTACATTTTTCACAATAGCAAGTGAATTCATATTATTATATTGTTGTAGTTTTTAAAGTAAATACTTTACTTTGACAACTACTCAGAGTGCTTAGTGCGAGTTTTATTTACAGAAACATGACAGAAACGCGTTTATACGTGAAGATTATTTTGTATGGGAATTTAAACAGTGCAGCCTAGACGATAAAGAATAGTATACGATACAATCGATACGGAATCATCTAGCGGCAAACGCGAGAACTAGGTTGAAATCCCGAATTTCCCATACAAAATGAAGTTAAAATTTACGCCCGTTATTACGAGACGGATTAAACAAAACTCGTACTAGTCACTCTGGTGTAGTGGTGCGTGTATAGGCGTCTAAACACGTGAATATTTGCGGGTTCGGGATGGATATTTGTATTTATACAAAAAAAAAAGGTTTGTAAGTCTGTCCTTGTGGGTGGGTCTCTCCACCCTGCCTCAAGAGTAGTCATCATATGTTGTTATCATAAATATCTTATAGCGATCATATCTACTCTTAGTAGAGTGCGTATCCGACAATCCGCAGTGGAGCAACGTGGTGGATTAAGCTCCAATCCTCGTTTTACATGGTGAAAGAGGCCTATGTTCAGCAGTGGAATGTTGCAGGCTGAATCGTGACGTTTACTTTATTATAGAGACAGATTTTGTTTAAAATAAACGTGTGTAAATTCAATTATTTTTAAAATAATTATTTTTAAAATTATTATAAAATTAGCTCTACATCTACCACTTCTCACCATGAGTGAACGGAAATTAAACTACGAAATGAAAATATTGTTTATAAAAATCGTGTCTGCTTTTCTATAGGTATGTTATTCCAAACGCAAGAGGAATTTTTACTAAACGGCTGATGAAAATAGTGGCTACTTAAACATTTCTGTTTATATTGGAAACATCTGTTGAAAAAAAGCGTGTTTAGTTTTTAATATTAAAAAAGTTACTTTATAACCGATTTCTATCCAAAACTTGATCATATTCACCAAGATAAGACGAGATCTCATCATCATCAATCGTCAACTCAGCGTCTAATTACTTTATATATTATTATAAAAAATTACTTTATATTATAATAAATTACTTTATTTATAATAAAAAAAATAGTAATCTTCCTATTTAATTTTTTACAAAGCGACTTTTTAGATGTCTTTGACGAATAGATATACATACAAGCTGGCCCCGCAAACGTTGTTTTGCCATATATGTAACTAACCCCCTTAATCCCCCCTCCTATTATAACTTAGGGGTATGAAAAATAGATGTTGGTTGATTCTCAGACCTACCCGATATGTACACAAAATTTCATAAAAATCGATCCTGTCGTATCGGAGGAGTATTGTAAGTAACATTGTGACACGAGAATTTTATATATAAGACTAGCTTTTTTGTGGGGGGGGGGGAGTCTCTGAGTGTTTGTAGCTACGTCCTCATCGTCTCCCCTGGACCCTGTCCTGACCCCGGTAACGAAGGTGGCAGGCAGGTGACTGAACGCTATAAGTTGTACTTGGTTGTAGATTGTTTTGTCCGTGTGACTACTACTGTGAAGCGGTGTTTCTTCTACGCGAGAGCAGAGATGGAGTTGCTAAGGGCCTTTCTCAGGGCCAACCTAACGGCTCTTCTCAGAGCCAACCCAATGGCTCTTCTCAGGGCCAGCCCAACGTAAACGTTGTTTTGCCACATATGTTATTAACCCCCTTAATCCCTTATAATTTATGGGTGTGAAAAGTAGTTGTTGGCCGATTCTCAAACCTACCCGATATGCACACAAAATTTCATAAAAATCGATCCAGCCATTTCGGAGGAGTATTGTAACTAACATTGTGACATGAGAATTTTATATAAATAAGATGTGTCGTTGATATAATAAATATTTCCATAGTATCATTTAAAACACGACCAAAAATGTAACCATGTAATTACTTCTGAATGTAATGTGATCAAATTTTTGTTAAAAGTTTGTTAAAAAGTTATTTTGAATTGTTTTTTAGTATCGTCATTATGAACTAATTTTACATCAGTTTTTTTTAAGTTTGTTCCAAAAAATAAAATTAAAAATTTCATAACTGAATTGTTATACATAAAACAAAAACAAATTAAAAAACTTTTATAAAATAATTTCAAAAAGCTATTTAGTTTCCCGGAGGTATCTTACACGTAGTAAGATAAACTTGTGAAGAGAACAATCTGTACTACGTTATAATTTATGTCTCAGCCAGCACAAACAAAGCAATTAAGTAGAAATATGAATACTTGGGAAAAATCGACGACGGAGAATATTTATAACGCCATATAAATCTTCATTGAAACATAAATGGAAATAGGTCAAAACAATCAATGTTAGTCTAGTCGACGTTGTAATGAATTCATTGGAAAACATGGTTTCTTATTCTATAAGAAGTTTCGTTGTTCCTACTTAGTATTAATAACGCAAAATTTGTGGGGAAGGTTGGATGAATGGATGTTTATTGAGTAATAATAATAATTCATGGCAAAGCTACTGAACTGATTAGGTATATTGAAACTTGGTACGTAGGTAGTTGGAGATAGGAGAGGAATAGGATTACTTTATATAATTAAACTTTTTGTCCCAAGATTCCCATGGGATCGGAAATTACGCGAATGAAACCACGAGGTACATCTAATATTCTTATTTAGTTTATTTATGTTTATTATTTAGTGTTTTTCTCATGCTGTTCATTCTTATTTGTGTCTTTCGTGATTTGTTGGTTCCGATATAATTATGATATTTCCGTTGATAAATCCGTTTTCTAATTTGTATTACGATTCGAAAAATCTCTTACATGAACTTTTATATAAGTTTGTACTTTGAGTTTATCATGTATCTATTTTGTATCTACATGGTGTATCAAACTATAATTAGGATTATTTATATATGCTGTTTTATTATTCATCGGTATATTTATTATTATTTCATATATTTCTTGAGTACTAGTACTAGTGTGTTGTATGATGTTTTGAAATGTTTACGAATCTTATTTAAGAACTTAGGTACTAGTAACTTCTGTAAATGGGTCTCATACAGTGTAATGTTCTATTTGTTCACGGTATCTGGATAAGTATTACAGTACTGTGACAAAAGATGTATGAGTATCTTCATTTCCAAGGATAATATCATTATGTAAGTAGTATGAATACACATATAATACTAATTCTCGGTATAGCGTACCTACTAGGACAAGATTAATTGACAATGCTATAATGGAGGTTGCCTGGAAGAAATTGCTTTAAGCGAGAAGGCCGCCTTATATACTTTTTCTTGTTTTGCAATTTACTTTTTTTCTGATGTTCAATGAAGATTATAGTGACTCATCGCAGTCACACAGCATAGCCGCTCTTGACCAATTAAAGCCTAAAATAAAAAATTAGACTGCCAGTCTCGACGTCTTACGTGAACTGGACAATACGAAAATGATATTCTTATTAACTATGATCTAATTGGATAAGAGGCTAAACTGACTAACAACGACGAGTTACTATTTCCTTAAAGTAAATAAAAGTAGCATGTTTTATTTGCTTATTTCTTAACCAGTAATAAAATAAACCGGTTCTCACTATTATCAACAATCGTAGTTACTTTATCAGAATCTTCTTATATACTAGATATATACGACTCCGTTGGCGATGATATCATCCATCCATTTATATCTTTAGGCCATGATCAAACGCGTCACCTTCGACAAGTTTCTATAACAAACAGGCGCGGAATATTTTTTATTGCCTGGATCTGTGACAAGGACGGGGGAAGGGTCCAAAAATCGTGAAATTTGTGTGACGTAATTTATGGATAGTCCCTAATGACATTAATCTAGAACCGTGTTAAGTTAAATAATAGAATAAAAAATCTTACGTAGGTACAATGCTTTTCGCTGATTTTGGCTTCATCCCAAATTACATTAAATTTATTGACCTAATGTATTCCGTAAACCCATGTCTTACCATAAAAAACGTAGTCTTCTTGTTTACGGCTTTTTCTTGTATTTGGACGCGCTATTGTTAGTGTCTAGTCAGAAAAATAGTTTCTAAAGTTGATATCCAATGACCTATTTAAGGTAAGATTGGAGAAAGTAAATGTCAAAAATGTGTCTCATAAATACCGAAACTCATTACTCGTATTATAAATGTAACAAAAAAAAAAACTAAGAAATATGTTTCTTTTTTCAGTTGTCTTACCACTCTAAAATAATAACTCATTACAATAAAAAAGAACAAACGACCGCAAATGAAAAAAAAATGTACTGTCGAAATTCAATTAATCATACAATAATTTGATAAACCTCATAATTATTTTCAATTTATTTTCCGATATAAAACTATTTAGTTTGATTGTGCAAAAAAAAAATAGTGGAAAAGGCGACAGTAATTTTCAAGGTCCGTAGTAAAATATAATTACAAAAGCCTTGAGATATTTTTTCCACAAATAATTCACTTAGTATAGTTATTTCATTATTTTAATTCATTCCAGTATTGTAAAATAAGATAATACTTTTTCACTATTTCCTCGTACATTTTGCACCTTAACTGCTGCCATATAACTACGCAGATTGAGCTTGGAGATAAAGGCCTATTTTTTGTTCTGACAGAAAAAAATTGAAAGAGTAAGAGTGTAAGTGTAACATAGAAACTAGACAATTAAACAGAAATGAGAAACTCCATTTCTCTTAATGAATGTAAATAGAGTTATTCTATGTTTTATAATCAAATAAAATGAATAATAATTATTTCAAGGTAATATGATGACGACTATTTAAAATGATATCTCTACGGAAACGAATTCGCTAGTTATGAGTCAGCTCATGAAGATACCTACATATGCGAGTATGTATACAATACCTATTTTTAATCAAATCCTATTCTTTTTATATTTTTCGTCTAGTTTCTAGGGAATGAAACTGTCTTTACTATGTAACAGACGATAAACAAATAAATTAGTACAAAATTTTTGAAGTGAAAATTCTTTAGGCGCATGAGGGTACAATTTACGGATGAAACGGCAACGTTTTATTGAAAAGTCAACGTTTTTGTCGATGGCGCTGGAACGGAAATCTACAGTTTTAGATTTGTATAAATTTAAAGGAGACTTAAAAATAGTTTGCCAAAGAAGTTTCACTTCTGATTTGTGTACTTTGTACGCACGGGCTTTTTTCTTCGTCAATTCCTTATGTTTAACGTGCTCAATATTTTTTATATGATTACGATACGCTATTTATATTTTCACAGATAAACACTAATTTTTACTTAATTTATTTGTAGTTTCTAAATATTTACAGAAAAATTAACATACGTGTCGTTGGTTCTCTAAGAATTTAAATTAAAGACACGGTTATGACATGTGTAACGACAATTTGCTAATTGGTTGCGTCACCAACGTTTCATACATGTGTGCTATGTGGGTACTTAAAGCGGGTTTCAAAATCATTTCACACAAGATAAAATATGTGATTTCACTTACATATTGGGTTACTGCTTCGCCATAATTAATAGAAGCGTGCATTGTTTATGAACTTTCTCTATAAACGCCGAACTAATACATAAAAAAAATTGAACTGGCAACAAACTTGATATTTTTAAGAAATAAATTATTCTTTTTATACAATTTTAAGATTGACATACCTATATATTATTAGTTTATGCGATAAACTAAAATAAATAAATCAAACGATGCAATGATTAATGTATTTCTAGCAACACGATATATCGTGAAATATAAGTAAGGCAAATGCTCAAGCGGTTCGCTGCTTATAAATAGATGTATTGGTTACCTTTACCAAGGCAAAGGCGGTGAAGCGATCTAGTATTGCAATGGTATTCTCAAGGATATCGGCTATATCATTAATAATCGTGAGATATGTTGTATCTTAAGACTGACTTTGTTATCATAATGATGTTCCTGATGTAGCGATAGCTTAATAGAAATTTCACAAATTTTCTAATAGATATATTGTGCACTAGTTATGAGTACAAACATTACTTATAGTGCAATTAAATTAAAAATGTACCTACCATTTAAGGTATTCTTAATATTTTATCGTTATTATCTTAGATTTTATATCTTTATTAAGCAAATAAATTTATCTACTGCGCATTTGTATAATTAATATTATTGTTTTAAAACAGTTAACTTTAGTTTTACTTGTAATAATATAAATTGTAAAGTTTGCAGCTCTATAAATATATATATACGTTCTAACTTCAGTTGCTATGAGAACATTGTAAATAAACATAAACAGATTCTTAAAATATTATAGTTTTAACAAATAACGAGTGTGCTTTAGACCACACGACTGAAGTAAAACTTTCTATCTTCACTAACATATTTCTCCCTCTCAGCTTCCGTTCGCCTCGCCCGATCACACTTTTCGTAAAACTCTCGTCACGCATTCACCAGCTTACTCCCCAAGTCAAAGGCGCGTAAAGAAATTTTAATTCAAAAAAATAAATGTTTGAAATTTTATTGATAGTTTTAATAATTTTTTTATGTAAATATACTGTTATATCATATTCGCACTTATTATGCCTCTACGTAACCAGAACAGCCAACAGACGTCAGACCAATTTGTGTAATTGAACATTACCAATTTGTGTACAAAAGAAACACAGAGATATACATTGCGTGAACTTCTGTGTTGCGCAGTCGTTATAAACCTGGACGCTGTCCAAAATCTAAAGTACAAACTTTTATGCTTACAATAGAAGCGTTTAGTTTTAATAATTATTCCTTGTTTTAATAACTCTAATCGATACTTTTGAAAATTATATTTACATTTGCGTGGTTTTACCTGCTCTCCGTTTTACTTCATTTGTAGTGCACGAGTGCATGGCGGTTATGTTTATTATTAACCGACTTCAAAAAAAGGAGGAGGTTATAACATTTTAGGTTTGTATACACTTCGGCCTGTAATATCCCACTACTGTGCATAGGCCTCTTTCCCAATGTAGGAAAAGGATCAGAGCTTAATCCATCACGCTACTCCAATACAGGTTGGCGGATATATTTCCTACTATGAGTAACGATCGCTATAAGATATTTATGATAACAACCGGGACCGACTACTCTCAAGGCACGGAGGGGAGATCCACTCACAAGGACAGACATCCAAACCAGTTTTTTTTTCTATAAATACGAATATCCATCCCGAGCGAGAATAGAACCCGCAAACCTTCAGTGCTTTAGGCACCTACATGAACCACTACACCGGAACGGTTGTTAAAAGTAATGTAAATGAGTAATGATCGCTATCAGGTGTACGTGATAACAATCGTGCTCTCCGAGGCACGGTGGGGAGACCCAGGAGGACGAATAGCCAGACCGGAAATAAATATTTGTATAAACACAAATATTCACTCCGAGCGGGAATCGAAACAGTCGGTGTTTAGGCACCGACGACACGGCCCACGCACCATTACACCAGAGCAGTCCATTTGTTTATTTAATAAACCAATTTCTTTCGATGTTCGTCCTGCATAAAACAAAACACAATGTCATATCGGTTTCATAAGTGTAGCGATCAGTTTACTCAAAAAATAAACCAAATAAGTGAGCCAATTTTATATGACATTTTGTTAAAATTTTAAATAATATATATACTTTATGCTAAGAGCCAAAATTTTTCGTTCATCTATTGCATGTCGCATGTGTTCCGCGCAATTTGTGTTTTGGTTTTTATATTAATGTAAATGTTTTTATATACTAAGCATCGTTGTTTCATAATACCACACAATTCTTTATTTTATTCTGAATCTTATAAGCATATGTTTGTTATATTATAGCAGAAAGGTATATGAAACACTGAAGTCCTGGCATTGATATGAAATAATCTGAATTAAAATTTTAGTCTGGTCTCAAAACACTTTTTGTTTGACACTTGCAGTTTGTTGTTCTTTTTTGTTGCAAATATTTTGAGTGACAATTTAAGCTATTAACAAGTGATCGTTGGCGCAGTGGTCACAGCACTGGCAGTTGCGCTGGCCGTTGCTGGTTCGATTTCCACTCACGACAGACATTTATTTTGGCCATTGTGTATGATCAATTCCCGATGACCAATGGTGTCAAACAGGGTTGTGTTATGAGACCTACACTTTTTGCTCTCTATTTCGCTGCAGTGCTGAAGGATGCGCTCCGGAGTAGCAGCGGTCAAATAGTTATAAATACAAGAACTGATAGCGGGATCTTTAATTTGTCTCGATTTAGAGCCAAAGGCAAAGTTCAGCAGCGTCCGGTACTGGAAATTATTGAACGCCGATGATATCTGTCTAATGGCTGATAGCATGAGCAACCTCAGGCAGTATATGGAAGATCTGGACAAATCTTGTCAAAGATTTGGATTAACGGTAAATGCGTCTAAGACGCAGATACTAAAACAGCCAGCTCGAGGCATGATTGCTGATCCGTCCGCTATACACCTTAATGGAAGGGAACTTGACGTAGTCTAGTCATTTAGATACCTCGGAACATTGCTCAAAAACGATAATCGCTTAGATTCTGTAATCGCCTCACGTATAGCAAGAGCTGCGGCTGCATTTGGAAAATTATATGCAAGGGTATGGAATTCGCATGACCTGACGCTTAAAACCAAAATAATAGTATACAAGGCAATAATACTTCCAACCCTAATGTACTCCGCTGAGAGTTTTTTGTGCATACAAAGGTGATATTAAGCGACTTGACAGCTTTCATATGAAGTGTTTGCGTACTATTCTCCGAGTGAAATGGCAGGATCGAGTGCCTAACTCTTAGGTGTTACGAAAGGCCGGAATGGAAGGTATTGAATGCTTACTGATGACCAACCAACTTTGATGGTGCGGACATGTAGTACGGATGGACGATACCAGACTGCCAAAGGCATTGCTTTGTTCGGAGCTTAGTTGTGGGAGGAGGAAAGCCGGAGGTCAATACCTCCGATATAAAGACGTCCTTAAGCGCCACTTATCGACTTGCGGCATGTCTGTGGACTCGTGGGAGGAGCTGGCACAAAATAGGACAGAATGGAGACGAACCATCAAATCAAGTATATCAATCTTTGAATCCAGTCGCTTAGCAAGCCTAGATACTAAGCGCGAACAACGGAAATCCAGTCCTAAGCCCTTCTACGATTACACATACAATAAAGACGGCCAATTGTACTGTTTTTCTTGCTGCCGAACGTTTAAGACAAAGTTTGGCTTCGCTAGTCATCTCAGAGCGCACGCCAGGCGCTAAAAGAGGGTCGCCGTAGACGGATACGTCTTGGACGACATCATGTTGCCGGACCCCGAAACAGGAGAAAATCCTACTGGGGGCCGTCGATTGTGAAGCGGTTGTTTATATAGAAGAATATTTAAGTTTGTGCATATGCGTTATTGTATTAATATGCAATACATCCTAATTGCTATTTAACACAAAAATCAGCAGTGGATAATAATAGAGTACCTGGGTGACTGAGTTTAGCTCGGTATTTTTAGTAAATCGTGTTTTTTGGAAATCATTATTTATAAAATATGCATATTTTTTATCGACAATGATAAAAAATATAAATAAATATAAAAAATCAAAAATAAAAAAATAATAATGAAAAAAATGATAAAATATGAATAATATTTTTCAATTTAACATACATTATTAAATAAAAAACAACGAGTGCAATTAGAAAAAAAAAGAAAAAAATAATAATCGACCGAGCTAATGATATTTTTTCACTGTCTAAAAACTGAGATAAAACGACATTTCCTAAAAATCAATCCTAGCTAGATTTATTTATCTCCCCCGAAATTCCCTGCATACTAAATTTCATGAAAATCGTTGGAGCCATTTCCAAGATTCAGATTATATATATATATATATATATATATAAATATATATATAATCGTTGCAAGAATTGCTCGTTTAATCGTTTAATAGTATAAGATATGTATGAATGTATATATTTAAAATTTGAATAGTGTTTTGTATTGACGATATTTAATTGAGGTGATGAAGGCCAAACAGACAATGATGTCACTCGATCAGTTCATTCTAAAGAGTGTACAAATCTCATTATTTATTATTTTTACAGTGTATTATAATACAAAGGTCAGACTTGTTGACATTTATCATTTTTAAAAAACATGCTATATAACACAAATGTAATAATCAATAATCTAGTCCTAGGACTACTAAAAGGACTAAAAAATAATCTCTATTTTATAAAAACAATATTTATTATACCAACGATAATGTCATATTTAAGATGACAATTAACAAATAAGATCACGTAAATAACATTTCATACTAAATTTTTTATGACTGTTGATGACAATGTTTTTCCTCAATATTTTTAACGAAAAAAGACTTTATTTAATTCAACATAATGCATAGAGAATTAAAAAAAATAAAAACAATGTTTACATACATATTTACAAAAAACACTTGGCGTCGCAGTGGTTTAATATATTTTGGTACTCCATATAACATTTCTCCCATTGAAATCCTAATTTGGCAACGATTTTAGTCCTCTCAAAGTTATTAGTATTAACCGACTATTTATGAAAGTGTGGTTTTATGTAATAAGTTATGTTTCTATAACCAGTAATCTATACTAAGATTACAAAGCTAAAGACTTTATTTGTTTGGTTAAGCACGATAATCTCAGGAACTATATACTGGTTCGAATTGAAAGATTCTTTTTCTGTTGGATAGTCCACTTATCGAGGAAGGCTATAAGTGGAAGGCTACATACAACATCGGACTACGACTAATAGGAGCTGAACAATAATAAGAAATGTTACGAAAACGGGAAAAAATATTCTTTTTTGACAGCTTCCGTTGCGTGCGCTGCGTAAACGGTTAAAGCTAACCAAAATCATTTCGAAATTGGTCGCCATAAAAGTTAAAAAGTCAGAGATATGTCTAACTTTTAAAGTTGACTCATTATTACATTTTTTATGGTAATCAAGTATTCTAAAATAATGCGTTATTTGCGAAGGTTCTTTTATACACAACATATAAATCATCCAAATAAATAAGTTATTCATCACAAGTACTTCTTTTCAACATTATTGTCCATGACGTCATTTAATTTCAACGAATATCTTAAAAGATATCATAGTTTTAAAATAACTCCGGAACAAAATAACACAAAAAATAAAAGGTGATTTTATAGCATTATTGTTAGTCAGGCATATAAATCCTTACGAATGAAATTACTTCATCAATAAGGCAATCTTATGGATATAAACTTTGTCGATTATAATATTTAATTTAGACGCATAGTTTAAGAGAAAATATAAAAATAAATGAAACGATTCCGCGTTGCGCCGCGCGTCTATGTAAGTCGCCCGACTCGCACAGTAATTTACTAATGCATTAGGAATAAGTATATGTATAATATATGTATTGTGTGTAACATTCACAGTTTTAAACATATTTTAGTACGTTTTTCCTTCAAATTAACCGCGGGGCACAGCTAGTAAATTTATATACCTACTCGTAATATTAAAAAATTTTAGTAACAATTTTATTAAAAAGTTAAAAAAGGAACAATATACAACTTACATGTTTAACTAATTAACAATAAATATTTATTGTGTTTTAACTACTATATACTTTGTTGTTATTAATTACTATCAGTATTATTATTATTATTATTATTTATTAGTAATATATGTAACTACTCGTATAAGAAATTAAGATTCTAAACTCCATCTACCTTTTTTTTTCGTGGGGAAAATCCATCATGGATACCCTCCGGCGCGGGGGCGCCAGAGGGTTATGTCAGACTCCTACTGACTAAAAAACCACCACGTGTGAGCAGTCGTCCGCCTGGGTGGGGCGAGATGGGGTCGCACTAGCAATCGCCACCTCGCCCCGGAAAGTCCATCTACCTAGTCCAGCCATAAGTTCGGTTACAAATGAAAATGCATTTTTTTTAAATGAAGTAATTTAATATTATTAAAATTTAAACCTACATAATTATTAATATTTCAGCAAAAAATAAAAAATATATTATATTCGAAATGGCCACCTTTATGGCCGCCTTTAATCTGTTTGGCCACGAATCTATGTATTTACGCACTGTTTCCAAGGGAAATTTCGCCATTGCTTACTGCAAAGATTTTTTAAGAGTCGTTTAGAGCAGGCCATGTCCTCTAAAACTGACCATAATTTGAAGTCTAAAGGGTTGAGGTCTGGGCTAGATGAGGGCCAGTCTTCAACTTGTTTGTTTGTTAACAATGTTGGTTTCAAGCCAGGCTTGGGTAGTTCGTGCCTTGTGACCAGGTGCAGAGTCCTGCTGGAAAGTCCACGATATATTTTTAAAAAGTGTATTGCTGAGAGGTTTCACAACATGATCCAAGACTGTATCTTGGATACACTTTGGCTGAAGTTTTCACTCCTTTTTCACAAAAATGTAGTTTTGTGACTCTTTGATAAGACACGCCCCACCAAACCATCACTAACGCAGGATGATGACCACGATGTACCTTTCCGACAACTTGAGCAGCTTCTTTAGAACTGTGAGCGTACACTTTATCATTTTGCTTATTGTAGTGTTCTTCAATCGTGAAATTTTTTTCATCGGTAAAGAGGATATTTCTGTGCCTTTCACCTGCGTATCGCGACAGAAGGTATTTTGATCGATCCACTCTCTTTAATTATAAAAATTGATTTCTCGCAAATCTTCATTTCTCGCGATAAGATTTTTTGCTTCCTAATGGGTTTCGACGAATTCTGGCTTTAACAGCCTTTTTAGTTTTAACAACACGCGACCGCCCCGATCTTTCCTGTTGCTGTATCTGTTGATAGTACTATATACGGCTAATACCAAGTTTTTGAAGTGTCTGGAATATGATCGATGGCTCCATACCCACTTTGTGCAATGCGATCACTGCAATACTATTTTCTTTAACACCCCATTCCATATTGTAATTTGATAATGAACACGAAAAAATATGTGAAATGGCGCAAAATCGAAATAAGTTTTTAAAATAATATACGTGTTCCAATTTCAAAATAATTAAAAAATTGAAAAAAAAGAAAAGTTTTTATGTAAGAGTATTTATGGCCAGACTAGTTATATAAATAAAAATGAATGTTGCAACATAACTCGAGAATGGCTCAACCAATTCGGCTAATTTATTTTTTTGTATGTTCCTTAAGAGCCACGGAAGGTTTTTATACTAATTTTTTTTTAAATATTAAAAAAAACAGTTTTAAAATTTTGACAGAACGACGTCCCTCCGGGCAGCTAGTAATATTATAAAAAAGCTGAAATAAAACAATTTCATAAAGTATTTCTGCATGATTTATAAGTCTGGTATTTTTCCGGACAGAAATGTTATAAAATATATAAGTTATGAGTATAGAAAATTGCTACATTATTATTTTTATATACCTATTGTAACTAGTTGTAACTACCATAAAACCTATGATGTCATAACTAGATTGTCCTTGTAACGAAGAAAAACAAAACAACTTTATTACCCATAAATAATAATTATGTAGATGAATCGTGTCTTAGGTATTGCCGTAATAAATAATTACTTAATTGTTACTATAAGTAAGATATCTACAGATATAAAAAATATTCGCCGAAATGTGTGTACGCGCACATAAATAATAACGAAACGACTGTACTAAATTAGATTTTTTTTTTAAAGAAAAAAACGATATATTCACAAAAAATAAATAAATAAAATTTGTGAAAACTTTACTGGTTATTGAAAATGTTAATGTGTATTAATATTATTGTGTTATAAATACTGTTTGTTTTAAGAATATTAAAAAAATAAATAAAAAAAGGTACGAAGTCACCGATTCAGCTAGTGTTTAAGAACATAATAATAGTAGTAATATGAACATAAAAAATAGAATTTATCAAAATCAAAGTTGTTACCAAGTTACTATTAAATCTGTGCGCCGTTATTATTTTATTATTTTTTGTGTATTATCCATTAACTAAGTTAATGTGAATCATGATTACTGATATTAAAGCTATATTTAACGAAATCAAAACCGTGAAATTAAAATTCCGACTTTGTTTTTTAACAACAACAATATAATACGACGCACTAAGTAGCACAATGTTAGTTCTTTGTTATATTTACATCTATAAGTTCGTTATTTTTTAAAACCTTAACTTAAAAAATTACGGCGGGAAAATTAAACATACCGATTTCTATGACAGCCAATAGGGCAGCCAAGCTTAAGAGGTGCACTCCACTTCGGGCCATATTTATGTATGGTGTATATTGACGAAATTTGTAATTATTTTGATTATATGCGAGCGATCTCACGCGACGGGCAACCAAGACTGAAACACCAACCCACTTGCCGACATCGCGTCGCCGACGAACGCATTTACTAATGTAGGGTGCACCTGTTGTCAAAGGTTGTCGGATAATCATAGAAAATACTTATCGTTAAATATTAGTATTAGGATCGAAAAATATGGAAATGAAGTAAACGTTGATTTAGCAATATTAAATAAGGATATTGTTCGTTTGATTGTTTGTGAAACTGAGTGGGTGACTCGAATCATTTGTGACTAAAATTTGTATGTATTCTTATTATAGTAGTATATGTACAAATTTAAAAAGTGATTAAAAGTTTAGGTACATGGGCAAAGTTAAGTTCACTAGCTTAATATATAGCAAAAGCATAGTAAAAATAATCAATGTAGGTAGTACATAATTGTTTGTGGTAAAAGAAATGATCGTATGCGTAATAATTTAATAAAAGGGAACTGACAGAAAGGTTTGATTCTTTGGTATTTGAAAAGTATATTACTCTTTCCTGAAACTGATAAAATGTAACCATCACACTACAGCGACAGCGGTAGTTTTTGGCTATTGATCTTTTAGTCATCGTCGTGTGATCGGTAATTTTAATTTAGACCTAATCACCCCACCACCGTCAAAATTTAGGAATCATCTATTCCATTTCTGTATTATATAATCCGATGTGTGTTTTTTTAAATTGTAGACTTATAAATACGAATGTTATGGTTACACTGTCTTCTCTTCCTCTGGTGATAATAAATATTACAACATAGAAAACTTTTCGAACATTTCTGTTGGGATTGTTTACTTATATCTTGATATTTCGTATAAACTTTTTGGATAGTGTCCTTTCTAATAAAGTAGAAATATATGTAATAAAAAAAAAGAACCTAGATTGTGGCTCTAACCATCGTGTGACTAATCCAATGCAAGGCAAATATTAGTGACGTATATTTTATGATTTATCAAAAGCATTTGATTGTGTAGGCAAAAATCTTATTACAGAAAAATAACTTAATTTAAAAAGCCAAGATAACGTAGATGCATGTTAATTTGTTTGAAAAAAGCTCTATTTATTTTTACCCATAGTATAAACTTCAAGACATATGCAATTTGTACGTATATGAATAAACATTAAATTGTAAGCTTCCATAATTTATTAATTAAAATGTAAACGATAAAATATACTTATATACGATCGTTCTAATACTAAATGTAAAAATGTAAACCATTTCTAATTATTATTGGCAAAAAAAAAATGACTATAACAAAGTTAATGTATATATCATATTTAATACTAAATTAGTATAAAATTGTTCGTTACACGTGCTGAGCGAATAAAACCAGTGTTAGGACAAAGAAGAGCTCGCACCAAAGCAGAAACATAGAAAGTAATTTAGTGCAATATATTTCAATTATTTATTACTTCAAAATTTAAGAGTTTTGCAATAAACAGATTACACAATAACGCGGTGACATAAACACGTTGTCCAAAAGAATACATACACAGGGTCGACGGTTAAGCAACCGTTGTTTATCCTGAATATGACATTGTTCATTCATCACGTAACACCATCGTGACTAACGTAAAGGTTCAAAGCTATATGTAACACAATGAACGTTTAATGTTTAGTCATTGTTCTAGTAGGTTTTTTTATTTTTCTGTAAAATGTAAACTATAATGAATTACAATGCTAGTTAAAATGAGTTATGTTCAGCTTGTTTAATTAAAGTTTTGACAGTTAAATTAATAAATATTACTTATTTTGAGTTGAAACAATAACAGCCTTTAAGTACCTAATTGGCCTCTTCTCCACATGAGCGAAACGTTGAAGAAAAGTGAACTACGCAGTCCTTTTGCGTACTGACGTAATTCCCCAACCAACAGTGACGATCACAATTATGATTTTTTGATAACCACTTGGATTTCAAGAGCTTTTCATGTTCTCCGTAGCACGAGACCAAGGAGATATAAATAAGAAACTAATATTTATTTATAAACAAGCATGGAGCGGATTTCTTAAGTGTGAATAAAACACTGTATTAGAATGGTCACTAGCATGATGAGCATACATGATAGTGAAATGTACCCGCAACATTTTTGTGAGGTTATACCTACTTGAAATTTAGCAAGGCTTACGCCGAGTTGCACGAAACAAAATTAAAATTTAAGTAGAGATTAAACTAATTTAATCACAAGAATTTCATACAATTCTTGCGATTAAATTAGTTTAATCACTACTTAAATTTTAATTTCTTTTCGTGCAACTCGGCGTTAGAGTATTACATATTCTGTCATTACGAAACATTTACAGTAGAGACTTGATTAACCGGTCTAATTGATGTTGTTAGGCGTTCGGATAATTGAATGTGTGAAGAAAATATGTTTTATATATATGGTATGTCATGTATGATATGTAAAAGTGTGGATAAAACAAATGCGCATTAGTTTTAATTTTGTCATTATCTTGATAACATTGTATAGGTACATATATAGGTATTGATCATCACTAAATAAAAATCTTTTAATGTTTTGAATTATAAATCTATTTAAAGGTACAGAAAAATTGTAAAAAATGTTTTTAGTCATTGAAACATTTAATAATTCACTCACAATACATTAAAACATTTATATTTACTACATAAATAGTAGCTCATACCGATAACTTAAAAATTATTGTCTACAATCGACTTCGCAAAAGCGTTTTTTACTCTACATTTGAATGTATGTATAAAAATAAATAAACTTCACAAATAAAAATCAACCCTTAAAATTTTACACTTAGCGATGATATTGAGTTATAATATACTCATAAAATACACGTAAACTGTTAAACTCTTTGGTTTCTTTTACAGTAAATTGGAATTAGCACAATCATGAATATCACATTGCTCTTACAAAATCTTTATTGAAATTCTTAAATACGCTATTTTTATTTTTAAAATGCAGTATTGCAAACGAGTTGAATTACTTAATATATAATTTCTTTTTATTTAAAAGGGTGTAAAGTAAAACTTTAATAATTGCATTAGTTAGGTCAACCGCAAAGCTTTTTACTGCAATTCCACGATCAATCATAATCTATCAATGTTTTGAATGCATAGAGGACGTATTGTAATTAAAAAATCTCTACATTATAAAAAGGTTAATATATTTATTCAATAAAACAAAATTCTATCCATAAATAATTATACATAGTCCTGTTTGTTATGGGTATATATATATATAGTTAATCCTACTTTCTATTTTGGGTCGACGTTTCGTCATGGGCACGTGATAGTTCAGTTTTCGTATCAATTTAAAAATAAAAATAGAGGCGATACGCATTAGGTACCTCTATAACCAATGGATCGCACTCGGAACGCAACGCTACACCGTTATCGCGCTATACCGTGTTAAATCTTTACTATTTTTATTGTGTCAAATCACGACTCGACAGAATCGTAAAAATCAAGGGATTTTAGGTTTTAAATACCGAAATTTCGTGATCTTAGGATTCTTGCAAATCGTACGATTTTAGCTCTATTAAGCTTTATTCTTTACCCGTAATATAACTTTATTATTCTATTACATGTGTGTTGTATTATATGTGTATGTGTATGTATATATGTATTTACGGTCGAGTTGAGTTGCCTCCTCCTCCTTTCTTTTTTTTTGTAGTCGGTTACTTATAGTTTTTATCAGCCACAATCTTGTATCAACTTCGCCTCTGGTTGTAGGGGATGTTATTTTAGTATATGTGTGATGTGCATCTTTACGCATTTAGTTGGGGGCGGTTGTTTTGATGTTGCAAGCGGACATTCCATAATTTAAATATTCTAAGGGAAACCTGTTATTGGCTATATTCTATAGCATATACCTAGCTGTAAGATACATTGTTTAAAGCTGTTGGTTTTCTAAATAAATAAAATAAAAAAATAAAAAAATAAAATTACTTGACGTACTTTACTTGGGAAAACATTTAATTTTTACAAACAAAACATCGTAAGGTCGGCAAACAAGTGTAGGGCTAGCCTGATGGTAAGCGATTACCGTAGCCTATAAACGCCTGTAACACAAAAGGCATCGCAAGCGCGTTGCCGACCCTACCCCCAATGCTCCCAGGAGCTCTGGTCACCTTATAAACCACAGGAACACAACATTGCTTGAAAGCAGTATTATTTAGCTATGATATTCTGTAAGGTCAAGTCACTTCCCCAGTCAGGTTTTTTAGATTTTGAGTAGGATATTTCCTGCTGTGCTCTACCTCAGTGAATATCTCTATGCTCAGAATTAACGGAATTACAAGTTTTTTTTTTAATTCTACTATTTTATTGATTGCACAATTTTTCACGTAGAAATAATAACAAGAGCTTTTTTTCTTAATGAAAGAATTATTCACTCAATTCGGTGTTGTCATTGTATTTCGATATTTAATAAAAAACCTCTTATAAACAAGGTCAATTCTAAGAGGTTATATTTAGATCCTTTTAAGCGGCGCCTTTGTCTCGTTAAAGACTCTTAAAGACATTTATTAAAGTAAAAGATTTAAAAAAGTGTAAGTAAATCATAATAACGACCCCATTACAAGATGATAAAAGTTTTTATTTTTTACTTTGACCTTTGGTCTATTTAATTAAATATTTGCTAAAATCGATTTTATAAACATATCTTGAAAGGGCATATTAACATGTTAAAGGAATAGATAGTGAAAACTGAGAGTTAGTCGGTATTTCCGGAACTGCTACATACTTCGAAAAAGTACCCTATTTCCCTTAGGGAGCTCACTAATTTTTCACTCACTTCAGCCTATCGCAGTCCACTACTGGACATATGTCTCCAAAGTTCACGCCAGATATCCCGGTTTTCCGCAATCCTCATCCAGCCTACACCGGCAATATCACGTAGATCGTCGGTCTAGCTGGCCGAAGGACGTCACACACTACGTGTCCCCACTAATTTTTACGTGAACATATTTTGAAAAGTATGTGACAGGTGCATAATATATAGATGGTGGAAGAGTGATGTCTTAGTAATAAGGAAACATCAAAAGATCTTACTTTCCATCATTTTAAAAAGAAATAACATTTTGATACTATTAAGCGTCTTAAAATTTATAAGTAAGAAATAGATGACGCAGTTAATCACGGGTAATTTGATGAGTCTTTAAATAACAAAATTGTTTCAGTGATCACAATTTCAAGTGCAAACTTAATTTATTACTTTGACTCTCCGACTTACTAATACGTCTCTAATTTGCATTATAACAGCAGATACGAGAATAAACAAAGGAAGAGAATTCATTACTATTTCGAATAAAAGTATGATAAATTGCATAACAGAACAAGCTATGCTATGAAACCAGTTTTAATCATTCAAAAACTATCGCAAATAACTGTGTCCCTAATGCCCCAATGGAATATCAGCAGCGCTTCTGAAAAAAAAAAAGAAACGAATGGTACCAAATTGAAAAGATTCTGTGTTACTCTCACAGTCATTTTTAGTTTAATTTTAGTTAGTAGCGATAGAATCCTGACGCGATTTTCATGAAATTATTGTCAAAATGAATTTTGATAAATTTAAAAATCCTCCTAAGTAAGAACTTTTTTTTAACCAGAACACATATGTTATTTAAAGTAGCGTCCTTCCATTTAACTCCGATATCAGAATCGATATTATAACCTATGACCTAATGCTTTGATAAAAATAATAAAATAGATTTTATTAAATAATTGCTATTTATAAAATTACCATCTTGTGTTGGTGTTTGTGTCATGACCGTGTCACTTGACTTTTACAGTTAAGTCGATTATTTATAGCCTCTTTACCCATGTCTTCTCAACATATTTTTTAAATGTGTCAATTTTAAAGTTACGTAGTAATGAGCTGAACTTACTTCTGCTTCATTTTTTTCACGTATAATTTTGCATATTGTTTGCCTTCATGTATCTCTAACGGAAGCCTTCTAACTCCTAAACGGAAGGACGCCAGTTTAATTCCACGTAGTATATGAGGTGGCTATGGCTATATCATATCAATTTGTCTGAATATTGCAATGTAAATGAAAAGTTAATATTGAATTAAGAACAACAAAATATTATAAACATTGAACACAGTATTACTAACTTTTTAGCGAGTCTTACGTTAATGGATTGTCATACAAATCATAATTTCACCGTCGAATAATAATACTTATGAGACTGAAATTTCGTTGCTATTAAAACTTAAATAATTGTTTAGTTGAATAATACCAGTTAACTCGATAAAAGTGTACAGAAAAAAAATCATAAAATAAAACATAGCCAAGAAAACTTTTCTTAAATTTTTGTAAAAGTAGTAAACCTAAATATAATCTTTATTTCGTCGTAGGTTAAAAATGATTCGTATTGTAATTTTACTTCCACGTGGTATTGCAAATGAGAAATCGCAGCCTTGGCTCCGGTTTTAATAGCTTGGCTAAGAACTTTACACACGATACATTTCTCTGCCCTATATCGCTATTATTGTACTTTAATAACTATGCAATGCTGGAGGCGACAGCCAAAAGGTTTTTTTTTTTTATTAATTGCAACTGCCGAGCTTGCAAAAATTACAAAATAAATAATTACTTATTTAAATAGGCTTTTTTTTAACTTATAGAAAACGTATAAAAATGTTTTATATGCGAAATTTTCTTGTTCAGCCATAGCACAGATTAAATTATTGACTAGGTTCATATATGTTATATCCGCTTTTCTAACCGACTCCAATAAAGAAGGAAGTTCTATATTCGACGGTATTTTTCTAAAACTATATTCCTTATACTGTTAGTGGAAGTCATTCGCTACCAAAAATTATCATCTTGTTCAGCGAATGAAAACCTCTTCTATAAATATAATACAAAAATACATGATTAATGATTAATTAAAAAAAGATACTTAAAAATTTGAAAAACTGACGCTTACCTCAGTGCCTTAGCACAGTAGAAAATTTCCTGCTCAAAATGTGGAGCAGCCCAACTGAGATTCCTCGACCTTACAGAAGATCTGAGCTAAATAATACTATTTTCAAGCATTATTGTGTTCCTGTTGGTGAGTAAGGTGACGGAATTGGGGGTAGGGTCGGTAATACGCTTGCGATGCTTCTGGTGTTGCAGGCGTGTGTATAAGCTAGAGTAATCGCTTACCATCAGGTGATCCGTACGTTTGTTTGCCGATTTAGTTAAATGAAATAAAAAAATAAAGCAGTTCTTTAAACTTAAAAGTTTATTATTGTTTAAATTTTTTGTTAGATTTTAAAATAATATAAAATATTGTTGATCTTGGAGGATTTTAAATTTTTTTTGGGATTTTAATAATTTTACTAACGTTATAGTACAGTAGCTATCTCCTGTTTTATTTTTTTCAGTGAGTAATAACAGGCTGAATTTTCGCGAGTAGATTCAAACAGGCGGTGACTACTGGGATTATTACATTTAAATGACATACCATGGTAGATTCGGCTAAATATTGAAGTAATTTAGCAAATGACATTCGAAAAACCTTGAATTATCAAACGACGTCGTAATATAAACTGATCAAAATATTATTTTTATCACGTGACCAACATGACTTATGGCATAAGTTTACGTCGTGTTCATATTTGATATGTTGACGAAATAATTCAATAATCGCTACATTAGTTCGTCTAGTTTTATAGCTCTATCGTCGTGAGCCCTCTCTCAACCTTGGATTATAGTTCGAAAACTAAATTATCTTTGACAATTGAAAAAGTACTGTCAAAAACTAAAAAAAAATGTTAATCGTTCACGTCGTCATTACATAACATTTACGAAGACCGTTAACTAGACCGTTGAATACTAAAAACATATTTTTGTCATAAGATGAAGCGATTAAAAAGTTTGTTGAGTTAGGAATTTAACTTGGTTTTAATATTAGTAATACCTTAATATTGAAATACGTTCAAGCAATAAATACACTTTAAGTTATAGTTTAAAAATAATAATAATAAATAAAAGAACGGAATAAAACAAACAATAAGTCCGAAATATCTCACGCAAGTGAATAATAACTACTTCAAGGTCTTACAAAACAACACATGCTATATATGTTATCTACATATACGTTTTTCTGTCACCATTTGGACAAAATTTTAGTTCACTAACGTGGTCAAATGGACAAGGTACCAATTACTCCTCATTATTTTAAACTGCTTCAATGAGGGTTGAGTCACAAGGAGATGAAACCAGACAAATTAGACACCGAGTTCAGAGAACGCGCTACGTTATGCGAAATGAATGAAATTGAACCTACCTAATAGAATAATGTGTAGCTTTCATAGTCAATAATAAAAATAACAGGTAACTTAATGCTTGTGTTATAAGTAACTGATTACAGCCGATCGATATAGAAACATTTTTTTTGTATAAAGCTTCAACCTGTAATATCCCACTGTTCTGCATAGGCCTCTTTCTCCATGTAGGAGAAGGATCAGAGCTTAATCCAGCACGCTGTTCCAATGCGGGTTGGTGGATATATTCCTCGTATGATAACAACTGGGACTGACGGTTTAGTATGCTCTCCGAGACACGGTGGGGAGATCCACAATGACTGCACAAACACCCAGACCACGGCAAACATCTGTATGGCCAATACAAATGTTTGTCATGTGCGGGGATCGAACCCTCAACCCGCAACAACTACAAACCAGTGCTGTGATCGCCGAACGCGGCGTTTTTCAATAAACATACATACAAATTATATATATATATATATATATATATATATATATATATATATAATATTACAGTCAGACTCGTAACAGGAATCGAATCCACAACCCCGGAGCAAAAAGCAGGGTCACTACAAACTGCTAAACGGGCTAGTAATTTATAATTTTTATAATATTATAATTTATTGTTATGATAATAAAATAATTATATATTTTATATAATCGATAACATTTTTTTAAATGTATTTCGATGCTATGTAGCAATCATATAAATAAAGTATACCTATATAAAGTATATCATATTAGTATAAATAAATAAAATTGTCTGTTTTCTATAACACATATACAAATGAATAGTAATAAAACAATAACATACAGTAAAACTTTCCATCCTATATCCATTAAATTCAGTCGTACCATCTTAAAGTAACCCTAATTCTTTATTGACACACGTACATAATACACATACATACATACATACTTATAGGTACTCGTAGTATGTAATGTATCCTGTCATTATCTACCGTTTATGTATAGTGTTCTGCAATCCTTGTACCGTTTCGGTCATCTAAATCGAATGACCTACAAGTACGACATCTAAATGACACGACAATGATACGGCATCTTAATTTTTCACGAGATCGTGATCATCGTCGATAGAACAAATTGCAACAGTATAACTTCCTTCGACGTTTCAGAAGATTCACTTCTGCCGTGTGTAAATTGCACACACTGTGTGTACACACTTTTTTATATATAATACTATTATAGAAAAAAAAAAAACAAATTTATTTTAAACGTTTAATAACTCTTAAAGCAATAACATTTTATTTTCGTAAAATCTATTATGATTTATTAAGTACACGAGCATTTATTTTAAAATTGTTATCTGGATCATAATTTTATTTTAAAACGTTTACTGCTTTAAATTTTACTGGCACTTGTACCTATCTTAATTTGAATAATAGCATTCGATAAAACTTAATAATTATTCAAACGATCAATCTCCGTTTTTCCTTCGACTTACGTGACTAGTAGATTATTTTGCGCACGATTACCGCAGATAAAAGCGGTCGATTAATAAAAAAGTTTTAATGTTATTTATTATTCTTTTTTTTATTACTAGCCAGTGTCTCTTTATCTGTTGAAAAGTATTGTTTCAAAGAATTGAGTGTCAATAGTCCGTAAATAATGTTTTATTTTTGTCTGATGAACAGAATTATTATGAAAACTTGGCTATAATTATATATAGCGATGGATAGCTTAATTTATGCTACACATAATTAATAAATAATACATGTATACTAATACAATTCTTTCTCTAAACTTTATATTACCTATATTTCTTTGTAACTAGTATATATACAATGAATATCTTGGTTACTCAATTACTGGCTTTATATTACGAACATAATTTCATATCGAATATTAAAATATTTGATGATCATAAAGCATAGATATGACGATGTAATTATCATTGTTTTTTAATTCGTAAAATACATTTAAAAATAATTGTGTTTGCAGGCAAACGAAGAAAAACTGACTTCAATTATATCGACAAGTAATACAACGTAGGTAGACGAAAAAATAGTCAAGTAACGCACGTATAATATGTAACGCATTATCAAAGATTACTCCAAAATTTATAATCAGATCTCGATAAAATGTAAATGTGACCACATGATAAACATCGGCTTTCGATTAAATTAAAAATCATTCAAATTGGTACACCCAGTTAAAAGTTATGCGGATTTTCGTGAGTTTCCCTCGATTTCTCTGGGATCCCATCATCAGATCCTGGTTTACTTATCACGGTACCAAACTAGGGATATCTCCTTTCCAACAAAAAAAGAATTATCAAAATCAGTTCATAAACGACGAAGTTATCCCCGAACATACATAAAATATATACCTATATACAGTCGAATTGAGTAACCTTCTCCCTTTTTTGAACTCGGTTAAAAAAACAAATTTTTGTTTTACACATTTCAATTCTAAACATTTAACTTGTTAAATTAGACCATCTGCAGTTCTCAGTGTATGCATATATTCTCAGTGTACATAAATTATAACTATGTATCCTTTGATGACTACTCTTACAACAATTAATCGTATTCTATTAACAAGTTATTATTTTTTTTATACACTTTCTTAGTTTACAATATTATAATCAGACATAACATACATTTTGTATTAAATGTTTCTCAGATCACTGTTCTAAACGATTATGACAAATAAGACAGATGCAGTATCGTAAACACATAGATATAGTAAAAAAAAAGTAGATAATGCGCGGCCTTTGTTGTTAGTGAAGCCACAAAACTCGGCTCCTTCAAGTAAATACACGCGCTCACGCACACATATGCATCAAACTACGCTCATTTTCGTTAGTATGTCACGAGGCTTCATACAGTAACTTTGCTTATAAAATGCCGTCTTGTGTGATTAAATGGTGCAAAAACAATACCAAAGTAAACAAAAAATCTGAAGGAATATCGTTTCACACGTAAGTACATATAAAACTTTAAATTTATTGTTATTCCAAAATAATATTGAGGTTATTCGGAACTTATAATTTCAATGTCACGAAACGACGTACCACGGGAGTGTTGCCAGTAGTTCTTTTTTTCAATACCCCAAAATGTGGGTAAGTAAATTGTACGCAATCAGAAAAATAATTAAGTAAAAAGTAGACACAGTTATTGTTTTTTTTTCTCGTGTTATTTTATGTTACATAAATTGAAAATAAAAAAATCAAAATATATTTATGAATTATTAACTCGTTTGTTTTATGTTTTAACTTTTTACAATTTTTGAGTAAACTAGGTACCCATATTTTACTATCAAATTTCATGGTTTTAGGTGTCCAACGAATATTTTAATAAGAGGTGAATGGGTAGCGGCTGTAAGACTGAGAAAATGACCACGATTATGCTGGCCATGCGCATAAAGTCAATTTAATACGATTAGTGATTGAAAAATATTTGAACATAAGACTACATCATATTAGTAAAATGCAAACAATGACGATGACTCTGAGTTCTAAGCGACAAAAATTTAAAAAACCTATACAACATAAAGGATTCTAGGTTTAAGAAAAATAGTTAAAAAAAACCGACTGCAAACTGAAAACAGATAAACAGAGGGGATAGGAAGTGTCCATTCATACGATTATCTTACGAATATATTTTTTTATTATTCTACCGATTTTTTGTTTTATTTTTAGTAAATTTATTTAAAACTATAAACAGGTTTTTATTTTCACATACCCATTTTACCTATATTAAATTAATTGTTTAATAAAAATTTTAGGGACTTTTTTTAAAAGGTGTCAACACTTCACTCACTCACACATCTTTAAAAAAGTGGCTTCAGTTTTCTGTTCTAGGTGCGTTATCTACCTTTTTTTACTTGATCTATGCGTAAACAATATCACACGGATATAAAATCGTTACCTGTCTCTCTCAGTTTAATGAAACGTCAGTCTATAATAAACACATAGATTAAACATAAGAGATTGGCTAGATGGCCATCTTTTAAAAATGACAAACAAGCATAATACTTTCAAACTTTATTTCAAATATTTACGAACTTTGTTTGTCTTGACATGTATAGAAACGATGGTCTTTGTGGCTACAAATTTTATTGAAAAATAATAAAAAATGTATTGAAACTTTTATCTTTTTGCAAGAAAATCTATGTCTAATAGAAAATTTCCAACAATACATATTACAGTGAAAAGGTTTTATATGTTTTTATTCATTGTAGGCTGAATACCTACGAAATAATATAACTTTTTCCTTGTCACAACGATGTTGTTATCATCATTCGCTGATCAGCTGACAAGTATCAAAAAAAAAAAAAACATTCTTACAACGGCCTGATTATACAAATGAGTCACCAGTTATAAAGAGATTAATATCTTTTTACGATTTTGTCTATTAATTTATTTCAATACCAAAACATAAATGTTTTTCCTTTTGAAATCAAGGTGAGTCACTTTGTGACTACAGTTGACATTAACGATGAAAATAGCAGGATAAATTGATTTAATTCATTTATGTAATTTTCCAAGTGTTTACTGAGGTCCTCGTAAATGTTATAATTAATACATTCATAAACCACAGAAACTATGAATGACTTGTTTGTTAGTCATTAATTGTGACGGATATTAACTAGACGATCGTGCGATTTCACCCGTGTTTTGAGCTACTGTTCTGCCGTTCTGCGTGGTAGCGTGTTGTTTTATAGCTTAAGTTTTCTGGATAATGTCTCTGATGGTGAACAAATTAATAAAATAAATTAAAAAGTTTCAGATTTTTTTTTATTGTGACGAAAAAAGTTTTGTTCCAGTATTTCTTTTTTTTTTTTAATTCTATATAATAAAAGCGTAAAATCACCGTGTCTGCATTGGAAATATTGTCAATAGTATTCCCAAAAATATTATATCTTTTTCATGTTGATGCTATATATTTAATCAGCGACAAAATAATTAATAATAAGACTCAAAACCAGGCACTATGGGATAAAAAGATTTCATCATCATCATCTTCACTGAAGATTCTCAGAGCACAATGGATCTAGACTTGTTAAATTCACACTTCGTTACTCCACCTATAACATTAGACTCCAGCGTCAAGAACACTACTTTGTCTCTCTTGGGTGATGTTGCTCTCCCCGACGTGGCTCTGTTTTCCTTCAAACCAGTTTCGGCGGAAGAAGTAAAGAAGTATGTCCGTTCCATTTCCACGAAGGCCATAGGTAGTGACAATCTCTCTTTGGAGATGGTTCTTCCGGTGTTGGACGACATTGCATCTGTGGTCACTCACATTATCAATTTCTCACTGTCATGCAGTGTCTTCCCAACATTGTGGAAGAAAGCAATTGTTATTCCACTTCCTAAGACCGCTAACCCCTCCGGCCCCGCTCGATATCGTCCAATTTCCATCCTCCCAATATTATCCAAAGTCCTTGAGTCTATAGTACACAATCAACTTTATTCTTTCCTTAATTCCAACTCTCTTTTATGTCCTTACCAGTCTGGCTTCCGTCCGTCCCACAGCACTGTTGGAGCGCTGCTGAATGTCACGGAGGATATTCGTTGGGCTATGGATAACACCAAGCTCACTGCAATGGTCTTGTTGGATTTCAGTAGTGCCTTCAAATCTGTTAACTATGACATACTTCTTGGCTCACTCCGTGCAGTTAACTTTTCACCTGCTGTCCTTGACTGGTTTCATTCTTATCTTTCTGGACGCCAGCAGAGAGTAACGTCCGATGATAACTCGTCTGACTGGTTGGATCTCACCGCTGGTGTCCCACAAGGCGGCGTACTGTCTCCCTTATTATTCTCTGTATTTATTAATAATATCTCTCGTGCTATTTCTTCTCCCTACCACCTGTATGCAGATGATTTGCAAATATATCGTCATTTTGAGCTGACCGAGCTGCATGAGTCTATTAAAACTCTAAACGAAGACCTTTCAGCTATTGACCTGTGGGCTAAATCGTTCGGTCTTCTTATTAATCCAGCTAAATCCCAAGCAATAATTGTCGGTAGCAGTTGCTTAAGAAACCGAATCGATTGGAGTGCTATTCCTCCCATTTTGTACCGTGGCACACATATTCCTTACTGTGAAAAAGTTAGGAACTTGGGCTTGGTTATAGACAAAAACTTATCTTGGATAGCTCATGTCAGCGAGGTCAGCAGAAAAATGCACCATACTTTTCACTCTCTGAAGCGTCTCCAATTCTTTTTACCATTTAAAACCAAAATTTTGCTTGCGCAATCCCTTCTTTTACCCATTCTCGACTATGCAGATGTGTGCTATTTAGATGTGACACAGGAGCTACTTGGTAAATTGGAGCGTCTACAAAATCTTGCTATACGCTTTATTTTTGGTTTACGCAAATATGATCGTATCTCCCACTTTCGTACTAAACTTAAGTGGCTCCCTATCCACCTTCGCCGTGATATGCACATCCTTTCTTTCCTTTATAACATACTCCATGATCAAAAATCTCCTCCTTACCTTCGATCCCGTTTCAAATTGCTTCCTACCCCCACCCGCTCTAGACGTTCTTGCATAACAACAATGCTTGAAGTTCCTAGGCATAACACCAACTTCCGATTAAATTCATTTTCCGTATACGCCGCTAAACTTTGGAATAATCTGTACGATTTTATTTTTGTGTTACCCACACATTAGGAATTCTAAACATTTTTGACACACATTTTAAAAATTTTATATCAAGAATTTCGCTCTAGCGGGTACATCGTTCCATAGCTTAATTGGCTAGAGCGCCGACACGGTCAGTCGGAGACGCGGGTTCGGATCCCGCTGGAGCGGTCAATTTTTGATATGATATTCAAAAATGTTTGGAATAATCTCCCAAAATTCATCCAAGAAAGCTCATCGCTGTCCACTTTTAAAAACAATCTTAAGAACTATCTGCTTTCCAAAATCACTACAGATGTATGAGATGTATATATGTATTATATTTATGTTTTATGTATATATGTATGTAGATGTATATATGTATGTATGTATGTATGTATGAATTTAGATGTATCTGTGTATGTTTATATATGTTTATGTATGTGTGGTGTATGCATTTTATATGTTTTATTATTATTATTATTATTACTCTATTCCTGCACTACTTTGCCCCGCGTTTCACATTATAACTCACTGCCATGGGTTGACTGGAAGAGATCTCTTTTAGAGATAAGTTCGCCCTTGCCAACTTCCTTTATTATTATGACTATTGTAAAATTTACTTAGTGCAATAAAGAATATATATATATATATATATATATATATATATCTTCATCACTTCAGCCTATCGCAGTTTACTGCTGGACATAGGCCTCCACAAGTTCACGCCAAAAATGGCGTCAACGTGAGGTGGGTGGCTATATTCTTTAATGCCGTAACCACACAACAAAAAGATTTTTTACCACCAAATTATACTAGCTGATCCCGCAAACGTTGTTCTGCCATATATGTTACGAGCATTATGCGGTTTTCACCTATTATTACATATTATACGGACGTTAAAAGTAGGCCACCTTTATTATTTCAAAGTCAGTTATGCTGTTCATGGTTAACAGATTCCATGAAAACACAAATTCGATTTATAAGATCTTGATAACTTGGCGTAGCTAGAAAGTGGGTTAATTTATTATTTTCGCAGCTTAAAATAGCCTTGCAATGTATAACATTTCATCGTTTACAATAACTTGGACAATAATTTAGATGCTATAACACAAGTACCTATCTTAATTATTTCTTACTTGTATTGATTTCAGAACCAACAAAGTCTGACAATTTATTTTTCTGTTCTTTACACTTAATATTTTTATATAGATTTCTGATTAAAATTTGATCGTAAGCGCGTAATTTTTAACAAAAAGCTTAACAAATCAAGTGAAAGGGGACTGTCCACTTTGTATGGGGGTTTCGGCCCCGAGTGGACAGTCACTGAGAATAATAATTATATATTATGTTAGTAGTACTAACAAGTAGGAATTAGAAAAATGATATAGTTTTGTGTCCAGGTGTTTCTTTTTTGTTTTTTTGTGGATAATTACAAGAAGGTTTCTGAAATAAAAAATCATTGTTTTTGTTATTTTTGTTCTACTTATTGGATTCGTACGTTAACAGAATGTTATCTAAAAACTAGGCAGGTAGATTTATAAAATCTTCAAACCATTTCCAGCCCAAAAACCAAATAATTGTCATGACATGGGCACAACAACCTACTGTACGTCGACCAACCATGCAGTTGCAATAATATTTTTTTATGGCTTCTCTGCCTGACCTTTAATGTTTACATATACCGGGCCGAAAATGGACAGTCCCCTTTATGTGCTTTTGAATACTATCGAGAAAATATGTTGAATCAGTATTAGCTTCATCTGTAAGTACTAAAGAATAAAAAATTAAGAGTTGAATGTTATTATCATTTTATGCGTTGAAATACATTAAGGCTTGTCGACATCACATAATACACTGAACCGCAAAGAAAACGGATCGGTTAAAAAAATCTTCGCTATCATCAAAAGTAGACCTGAGCTTAGCCTAGCTTTATGTAATAATGGTATATAGAATTCATATTTCGAAAAATCAATTCAACTTTTTCGTATGGTTCTAATATCAACTTATGGTTATCTATACAAATAAATAAAATTGAAGTGTCTGTTTGTAATATTAAAATATCCGTTTTTTACTAAATGCATGCATATGGATGTATACACAGTACATATATGAAAATAACATTTTTTACAATTTTTGTCTGCCTATCTGTATGTCTGTCTGTCTGTTTGTTCCGGCTAATCTCTGAAACTGCTGAACCGATTTTGACGCGACTTTCACCGGTAGATAGCTGGTGTAATAATGAGTAACTCAAGCTACTCTTGTTTTAGAAATGTATTTATTTTATAACTTTGCAAACTGAAAAATAACTTTTTTTATTAAATTCCTCGCGGACGAAGTCGCGGGCACAGCTAGTTCTTATAACAAATTATTGCCATCACATGTCATTCTGTGACACGTGTATTCATAATATTAATTGCAATATATTACATTTTTATGTCTTATATACAATAAAATATAATGTATGTAATATTTTGTAGTTGTATTGTATCTACAATGTTCAGCCGTTTACTTGTTACTTATTAAGCTAATTTTGTCACGTTCTTGCTCCTTGATATGTTATAATAAATCATAGTTATACCATTGTTAGAAAACAGTGATTCTTTAAGAACGACCAGAACAGACGATTAACACAAATCCTTACATATGTCTGATACATTAAAGCTTACAGTGTAATTTATATAACCTTCAGATATTGATAATTACTTAAGGGACAAGATATTTTATAGAATTGTTTAAAAAAAAAAAAATTAAAAATGTAATTCTTCACAACAATCTACTAAATATATAGACTATAAATGAATTACCATTTTAGTTGATGTATAAAATCGTAGTACATTTAGTCCCTTAGGAAAATGAATTCTTACACATTGAAACAAGCTCTAATATATGAAGTGCGAAAATTCGAGAATTGTTTTTCATTGTTAAATTATGAACACTAGGTTTCAGTAATTTATTAATTAACTTCAAAAAAGAGGGAGGTTCTCAATGCGACTATATTTTTTTATGAATGATACCTCAAAACTTTATACTGAGTGGATCGATTTCGATGATTCATTTTTTAATCGAAAGGCATTTAAATTTAATCGAGATCTGACGAATACTTAGTTATCTCTAATAATACGTATTTATTTGACTATTTTTTGCTGTATTATTGGTTTATGTAATTGAAGTCAGTTTTTTTCCTTCGCAATCGAACACAATCCTTTATTAAATGTGTTACCAGTACCATAATTAAAATAAATAAAGTATTAAAAAAAACCGTTATAATTATGTATAAAGATCTTTCAATAATTCATATAGTCTTACTTTGTAATTAGTATGTAATGTAATGTATAATATAAAGTATGTAATGTAATGTATGTGTGTATGTTTGTGTGACTATATGAGTGTGAGTGTTACACGTATACATAAAAAAAACATCAGCGTCGGACCACGTTCTAGCTTTACTAGGTAGTCACAGGACTATCGATTTGTTAACCGACTTCCAAAAAAGGAGGAGGTTCTCAATTCGACTGTATTTTTTTTTTTTTTTTTTTATGTATGTTACATCAGAACTTTTGACTGGGTGGAGCGATTTCGACAAATTTTCTTTTAATCGAAAGGTGGTGTGTGCCAATTGGTCCCATTTAAATTTATTTGAGATCTAACAACTACTTTTCGAGCTATCTTATCTTATACTATTAAACGAGCAATTCTTGTATATATATATATAATCTGGATCTCGGAAACGGCTCCAACGATTTTTATAAAATTTAGTATATAGGGGGTTTCGGAGGAGATAAATCTATCTAGCTAGGATTCATTTTCAGAAAATGTCGTTTTATCCCTGTTTTTAGGGAGTGAAAAAATATCGTTAGAATACAAAGGTAAATTTCGCATCTGTCAAGTTAGTTGCAATAGCTCGGTGGGAAATCGGCCGGTCGGGGTCAACCGAGAAGATCATGGTTCAAATCCCCATGTCCTCGATCAATTATTTTTTTCTTTTTTTTTCTAATTGCACTCGTTATTTTTTATTTAAATAGGCAGTTCTTATTTTTTATTATTATGACAGTAAAATCGAAAAATATTATTCATATTTTATCATTATTATTTTTTAATTATTTTTTATTTTTGATTTTTTATTTATATATATTTTTTTTATTATTGTCGGTAAAAAAATATTATTTATATTTTATAAATATGTAATTCGTAAATATGATTTTCAGGGCCGCACCTGAGTCTAAGCCGAGCTCGATGTCATTGGCGACCTTTATCCAGGCAACCATCTCCCCGAAACAAGGTAAGCTTCCGCATCAACCCTCTCCCAAAAAGGCTGGACAGGGAGAGCGACTATCGGGGGCGCTGAGCGGGTTCACCAAAGACGACAGTCCGAGGCACCCGGAGGCGTCACTCGCCGCTCGAACTAGGGCCGATATGGGACAAGTAGAACCACCAAGACTTCGACCTGCGTCCACACCGTTTCAACATGCGGAAAACGCCCTAATCGAGTTCCTGGCCATAATAAAGGCAAACCGCGAGGTAAGCCTGGCCACCTGCAAAAAGATCATGCAGGCCTACCAGTACGATCACCAAAGGCTACTGGAGGTGGAACTCGAGGAAGCCGAAGCAGCCATATACAACAGCAAAACGCGACAAATACTCAAGGGCAAGATGTCGGGTAGGTATATGGCTGCATATAACATCACAGCAGGTTTCGTGAGCGCGGTCGAGTCTGAGGGGAGTGACGAGGAGTCTCAAACCTTCGACACACCTGAAGGGGACCCGGTGGTGGTAGTGGCCAGATGCACGAAAGTAATGCTGGGCGACCGGATGCTGCGGATGGCGAAAACCATCTCGGGCGACCGGGAAGCCGGTTTACCGTCCGTGACCTGGGGGCTACCATCGCTGGAGTGGATAAACGGTGTACCGGGATGCGGTAAGACAACTCGCATAGTCAGGGACTTCGATGAGGACACGGAGGTCGTGATTACGACCACAGTCGAGGCGGCGAAAGACCTAAAGGAAAAACTGGCGCACCGCTATGGCAACAAGGCCAAGCAAAAGGTGCGCACTATGGCATCCGTGCTGGTAAAGGTTTCCGTGAGGGCTCAAAAATCAAACGCCTAACGGTGGACGAAGCCCTCATGAACCATTTCGGAGCCATAGTAATGGCCGCCCGACTATCGGGAGCAGAGAAGGTAGTCCTCATTGGAGATATAAATCAGCTGCCGTACATCGACAGGGACAACCTGTTCGAAATGCGATACCGCAGACCAACCCTGTTAACAACCATCTCATGTGAGTTGTCATGCACGCATCGTAACCCCAAAGACGTCGCCTTTGCCATCAGTGAGGTTTACAAGACCGTGTACAGCTCAAGCACAAAGATCCGATCTTTGCGAGTGGAGAGCCTCACGGGCGCGCGCATTCCTGTAGGAAGGGACCGGACCTTGTACCTGGTCTTTACGCAAGAGGAGAAGAGATTGCTGACTGACCAGGGATACGGGTCCGGTGAGGGATCGCGCGTCTTAACCATCCATGAGGCGCAGGGCCAGACCTATGAGGACGTCATTGTCCTCCAGACGAAGACAAGGAGGCTCAAGATTCACGACAGCGTCTCGCACGCTGTAGTCGCGGTGACTAGGCACACCAACACCTGTGTCTATTACACCGACGACCGTGACGACGCAATTGGTCGCTTTGTGGCGAAAGCAGGGGAAACTTCTGAAAAAGACATCCTCGAGCACAGCCTCAGGATGGCGATTCACCACAGGGATGCCGCCGTCATTGAGGGTGTGCTCGAAATGTTAAAATTGTAGCACACCTTATTTGTAGGAATAAATTGTAATTTAATGTAAGGAAAAAACTTAGGAGTAAGAAAAAAAAAAAATTACTAATAATAACATAGGTTAAGTGTATATTGTAAGTAGGCCAAGTAGGCCATAAGTGTACATATACGTTAGCTAGACAATAAGTGTACATATATTATAGATAGCAAGTAAGTGTATATATAAACATAGATAATAATAATTATTATAATAGTGACAACAATAATTAAAGTAAGGCGCAATATAATTCTATGTCTTTTTGCATGTAAGATATCAATTAAGTTTAGCATAATTTTGGTCGGTAGACTCACGTCTGCATTAGAGATACTAAGATAGAATAATGAGGTCTCTTAGTGTAAGCTGCAGTAGTGTAACAAGTAAACGATCAGTAATAAAACTAAAAATCGGAATAACAAAAGCATGGGCACTTTAAGCCTGTGGACATAACTTTATTTATAAAAAAAAAAAAAATATGATTTTCAAAGAAACACGATTTGTTGGAGCGCCTATCAGTTTTGAGAAGCAATTACTCTCAATCTTGTAATTGTGTATGACACGCGTTGGCGAAACGGTTATGCCATGGATTGTACCTGTTGCGCTGGCAGTTGCGGGTTCGATCCCCGCACGTGACAAACATTTGTATTGGCCATACAGGTGTTTGCCGTGGTCTAGGTATTTGTGCAGTCCTTGTGGGTCTCCCCACCGTGCCTCGAAGAGCACGTTAAGCCGTCGGCCCCGGTTGTTATCATGTACACCTGATAGCGATCGTTACTCGCTTAGTAGGGAATATATCCGCCAACCCGCATTGGAGCAGCGTGGTGGATAAAGCTCTGATCCTCCTCTTACATGGAGAAAGAGGCCTATGCCCAGTAGTGGGATATTACAGGCTGAAGCGTTGTAATTGTGTATTTTGTATCAATTTTTAATTTATCGCTATTTTTTATTTTTATTTTGCGTTAATTCATTAGTAATAATTGTGTTTGCAGGCAAACGAAAAAAAATCGACTTCAATTACATCGACAAGTCATACAATGTAGGTACACGAAAAAATAGTCAAGAAATACGCATTATCAAAGATTACTCCAAAAGTTGTAATCAGATCTCGATGAAATATGACCACATGATAAACACCGGCTTTCGATTAAGTTAAAAATCATCAAAATCAGTACACTCAGTAGTATGTTAAGTATTATGTAGTTAATGTAAAGTTATGCGAATTTTCGAGAGTTTCCCTCGATTTCTCTAGGATCCCATCATCAGATCTTGGTTTCCTTATCATGCTACCACACCAGAGATATCTTCTTTCCAACAAAAAAAGAATTATCAAAATCTTTTCATAAATGACAAAGTTATCCCCGAACATACATTAAAATATATATATACTAGCGACCCGCTCCGGCTTCGCACGGGTATAAAATATAATTATAGCCTATGTCATTCACTGAAAAATGATTAAAATCGATCCAGTAGTTTTGATTTATTCATTACTGCCCGTGGCCCGCACGCGTTAACTTTAGAGTAAAAGCCGGCCGGAACTGCCGCAAACGCTACGTATCGCAATTTTTAAATCTATAATATCTTCAAAAATATTCATTTAAATCATATGCTGTAAAAGGCCATAGAGATCTATATTAAATCAACAATGTATTTAAGGTATTTAATTAGATAAGGGTTAATGCTGTATTGGTTAAAATCGCTTTGAAAATTAGCCATTATTTGTCGTAAAAAATAATGACAAAAAAATGTTATTGTGGGATATCCATAAGAGATAGACATATACCACATTAGAAACCTCAAAAATAACAGTATTTCTCCACTATTTAATGGATGTTATTATACATATAAACCTTCCTCTTCAATCACCTTATCTAATAAAAAAAACCGTATCAAAATTCGTTGCGTAGTTTTAAAGATTTAAGCATACATAGGGACATAGGGACAGAGAAAGCGACTTTGTTTTATACTATGTAGTAGTATATATATATATATATATATATATATATATATATATATATATATATATATATCGCACATTCGGTGCAACAAAGTCAAAACAGCTCATTTCTTACTTTTACAGGACTTTTAATTTTTTTTTTTTTCTCTTTTACTTCCTCATTTCTGGATTATTATTTATGGTAGGTTTGAAATCTTTATAAAATTAATAGTTTACTTTCTTTGCTATAGTTTAAAAATCTTATATTGAACTAGCGACCCGCCCCGGCTTCGCATGGGTGCAATGCTGATACTAAATATACTACAGAATGTCTTTATTTATAGTATGAAGCTAGCTTATGACATGGTTATTAACATAATAATAATATTCAAATATGCGTCGTTAGATTACACGTTGTTACAAAATGCGTTGAAGAAATAAAGGTTCACTGCTCGTTCCCCGTAGGTGATAGCGTGATAATTTGTAGCTTATATGTTAACCCGACTTCTTAATAATATTCGTGCCAAATTTGAAGTAAATCCATGCAGTATTTTTTGAGTTTATCCCGGACATACATACAGACAAACAGACAAAAATTCTAAAAACTATATTTTTGGCTTCGGTATCGATTGTAGATCACACCCCAAGTATTCTTTTAAAAAAATATTCAGTGTACAGTTTTGACTTTACTACCATTTTATTAAATGTATTTATTATCAAAAAGTCCTAATAAAAGACATGACAAAAAAAGTGTCCTGAATATGTCCGTACTTTGTTGCACCGAAGGTGCGGTATTGAGTTTCCTTCAGCCGAATTGAGTAACCTCCTCCTTTTTTGAGTCGGTTAAAAAAGACTTCATCCAAACCGGCAGCGAATCATTTTAACTCCCTCTTCTACTACTAATCCTTCAAGATTTACTAAAAATACCGAGCTTAGCTCGGTCACCCAGGTACTATCTAATAATGCGTTTTTACTTGACGCGTTTTTCGTCGACCTACGTTGTATTATACCGCATAACTTTCTACTGGATTACCAATGTTTATAATTCTTTTTTTGTTGAAAAGGAGATATCCCAAGTTTAGTACCATGATAAGGAAACCAGGATCTGATGATGGGATCCCAGAGAAATCGAGGGAACTTCTTGAAAATCCGCAATAACTTTTTACTGGGTGTACCGATTTTAATAATTTTTAATTTAATCGAAAGCTGATGTTGAATGATGAATTTGAATGATGAATTTTATTTAGATCTGATAACTACTTTTTGAGTAATCTTTGATAACGCGCAGTTACTTGACTATTTTTTCGTCGATCTACGTTGTATTACTCGTCGATGTAATTGAAGTCGGTTTTTTTTTTTTCGTTTGCGAGCAAACACAATTATAGTTCTAATGATAAATCGCCTGTGGTATTATAATGCATATTTACCAAAAGGCATGGTATTTAGAGCCCGTGGATGTTATGTTTAAACAAAAAAACATTGAAATATTCTTTTCTAGTTTATAGTAAATAGAGTAGATCAAATTTTATGTGATTAAAAAAAAATTAAAGTGTTTTTCTGTACTCAATTTAAAAGTTGTTAAAACTATTTACTTATGTTTTGGTCCACTGTATCAAGTAATTTTAGAGATCTATGAATTCGCTTAGCCGTATTTTGATTGCATTAATATGATTGAGTTACTATATAATAATTATTATATTACATAAGTATGAAAATAATAGTAGATTGATAGAACAATAAATATGCGAAAAGAGTGGAATATTACAAAACTAATTTTGAGTGCAGGATTAGTCATGGTATAAGTAACGACGGACTAGGTGTGTGTAGTGACAAATGTTTATATAAGTATGTGTATATACATATGTAGATGTTGATCACGGTCTGGACTTTTCTGTTTGTGTGGAGTGTGTCATTCATCAAGGCAGGATTGTCGATCCAGAATGGGGCCGTTTAGTATTTAACATTTGTAAATTACGCTTTATCGTCAAATTTGATAAACTACGCAAAAATAATTACGAGTTCTAGTATAATATAAATGCATATGTCATAGAGATTGGTGTATTTAAGGTATTTTTCCGTAACATCCTTCTATAGTAAATAAAATCAAATCATAATAATTTCTGAGGTGTACAGCCTAGAATTTCGTATTGATAACCAAACCTCCTAGTATGGACTCTAGGCCATATTGAGTTGGGCACGGATCGACTCATCTCCCTCTATGTACGTCTATGGCCATAGATCTAAAAATTCGTAGTATAGGTTTCCTGAAGAGATTCTACCGTGGTCAGTCGGAGTAGCCGATAATTTTAATGTAGGTTTTCATCAGGTATTCCTTAGAATTTAGGGTTTCATCAGAGAAAGGATTGAAAGTCTTATTTGATTATCCTGATATCGACTATTCAATACATACCAAATATTTTTTATATAACTAGGTCGGCAAAAAAGCATACGACGCACCTAAAGGTAAGAGATTAACCGTAGCTAGATGCCTGCAACACCAGAAGCATTGCAAACGCGTTGCTGACCCTACCCTCAATTCCCCCCAGGAGCTCTGCTCACCTTACTCACCAACTGGAACACAACACTGCTTAAAAACAGTATTATTTAGCTGTGATCTTCTCTAAGTTCGAGGTACTATCCAGTCGGTCTGTTCCATATAATTATTATTTATCTGTAAGGAACCATTATTAGCGATAGACCGCTTTAGCAATCTGTTGCGTTTGTACATTGTAATTTTCTTTCAGGTAATTTAAATGCGTTTATTAATAAATAAACAAGACATTGTTTTTGTTTAAAAATAATTGCACGAGATCCAAAGGTGATTGGAATATTTAGAAAATTAAGAGATGAGCGATTTTTTTGTATAGCCTACGATATTCAGAAATACAAGAAGCATCAGAAAGATAAAGAGAAAATAAGGTCATAGATATCTTGAAGGAATATCGCCTCGATTTACAACAAGCTAGAATTATTTCGTTGTTTTTGTCTTCCCCATTTCGATGAAGATGTGTCCCTGGTAGCTTACGTAAGCAATGTGTATGGAATATTGTACTATGTACGTATATTTGCTAAATAAGCACTTGTGAAAAACAGAAGGATCGTATTACATGTTCGAAGAATTTGTGTTAAATTTTATCTTAAAATGTAAGATTATAAATATTATGTAATATTCTAATACCTATATTTTGACGACGTTCTTGTTAGGAATATATTCGTAAGGAAAGTTCCATTATGTGGGTGGTTGTGAATTCGATCACAGCACTGCTCGAAGAAAATTTAAATATATTTTATTTGAATTTTTAATCTTCTTTTTCAGCAAAATAAATTCACAAATAGCTCTAAAATCTAGTGACTAAAATTTAAGGATTTCTGGTATGTACATCATAGAAACATTATATATCTTGATTGTAACCGGTTGAAGCATCAATAGTGTATGTTAATGAAAGTCCGGCGCCACCGTTCCTATCTATGTGGGTCGACGGTGTTTATAAAAACCTCCCCTATTTGACCTTGTTTTAATACCGCGCTGAACTTCTGACAGTTTCAAAGCGATACGGCCCTTTAAGGGCAGTCACATTTATGTAATGTTTATTACTGTACAACTATTAGACTACCTCGATTCTACCTATCGTTCCATTAATTACTCAATTTGATGATCTGGTTGCGTGTCGTAATGGTTTGTATTTCGAGTTTGCGAGAGTCCGGTTGCGAGTAAAATTTATCTTACGCATAAATTACTAGCTTTATATGCGTTTGCATGATTTAAAGCAGTCTTTTCGGGCTTATTTCATCTTAACCAACAAACCACAACTTCACAGGTTGCGAATGTAAATATCAAATAACTAAGTACCTACAATTTGACAGTATAAAAGAAAAACGTATCATAATACATATTATCATAAACTAGTCAGTCTAATCAGTTAAAGCATGTGAAACAGACCCTAATACTTTTAATCAAACTATCGACAACTGAGTAGGAGTGACATTAAAAACGTACACTATATAATATTGACAAAATTATCAAAAATAGCATACATATTTGCCATACAAAGAAGGTAATTTCTCTTACATTTTCGTATACTTTTGATCCATGTAGACTATTTCCAATGGATTAACTATTTAATTCTAAATGAAATAGGTACATCTAGTAAATTTTTTCCCTGCTGGTCATTCTTACAAAATTAAGTCATAATGTAATATGTTACACACATTAAACAGAAGAATAGAAGATTAAAATTGATTTTTTATTACTTTTTGAAAGGTAGAGTCAATACTGATTCACTGTTTTATTCCATAAATGTAGATACCACCGCCATCTATGATTTCAACCGCACAACGTATCATTTTACACCTTTACTAACATACATCGTACAAATTAATCGGATTATTTTACCCCAAGTCACTTAGAGATGGCGTTAATTTTTCGGATTTTATAAATTCTTATTAACTCATCATTTATCACTTGGTATAAACTGCAGACTTTATCTACATCTACGATGAAATTTTTAAAATGTTTAAAAAAAATTAACTAGACAATCTCCTCACTGACAATTTTAGCACCTATTTATTTTAAATTTTTCAATTGTAACGATGTCAGATATGCCATCGTTCCATTTCAAGGTTTTTATTAATTTTGAAATGCGTATGTGGCATTTTATTTGTTTTTCATTAGGTAATTTCCCTAGATAAAGCAGTCCTTAAGAACTGTTTAGCCTTAATAAATAAATACAGATTATGGGCCAGTTTGACCAGTTAATGATAAAGTTTTCATTTATTTTATTCTGTCACCATCAAGCCATGTTACCTGTCCTGTCTTTAATCTGTGAATCCAAAAGTTGTTGTTTATTAGCTGGGGTAAAACAAGCCCTAAGGATATTAATGTTATTAGCGTTCATTTCGACACCGGTACTTTTCCAAAAGTAATTAAGGTATTATTTATTATATATTGTATGTAAATTTTATTTCATAACAGCAGACTTAACAGACGGCGTCCTGTTTTCAGGTAAAATCATACATTTCCGAAAATTGTCCGATTTTCTACGCAATTTTCCTAATTTTTTATTTGAAAGGAAAACATTGTATTAGTATACTGTAAAAAAATAATTAGCCAAGTACCCACTTGGCTTAATGTTTTCCAGCTGTTTTGACAAACTAAATAGGAACTAGTAAATATATATGTATTTATATGTAATTGCTCAATTTTATTTTATTCCTTTATATTAGTGAACTCAACTGCATTTTTTATACACAAAAAAATATATCATACATAATTATAATAAAAATGTTACGGGTCGCTGCCTGTACATTTAAGATATATGAGAAAAAACATTATTGGGACCTTAATCAACGCAAATAGGTCCCAAAACAATGGCTGTCAGAATTTTTGTCTGTTTATCTTGTCTGTGCGTTTGTTCACGCTTATCTCAGAAACAGCTTATCCGATTTAGATGTGGTTTTTACTAATATATAGTGGCAAGCTTAGCTTAACATTTAGTATTTGTTTCTTAGGTTTATAAATAAAAAGTTATGCCAATTTAAAGAATAAGAACATGTAAAGTCACTATTCCACGTGGACGAAGTCGTGACCACAGCTAGTTATAGCTAAAAACGTAAGCATTTTCTTGAGATTTGTGTGTACAAGGTCACAAAATTTTGTTTTCCATCAGTGGTTGATAAGGAGGATATATAGATGAAAGGAAATGCGTAGGCGCTGTTGCCGAGGCCGTGTCTTATTGATCATTTCACCGCTTCCTGCTGCTAAAGGTCAACCGCTTACGAAAGCCGAAAGCTCCAATTACATCAATAATGAATCAGATAACTAGTTATATTGATGACAATGTTTGAAAGCTTGAGGAAATAACGACATAGCTTTATTTTTATAAATATGTGGTATATTTGCTGCAATGGACTCAATTGCAATAATATATGAATCAATTAATAAATATACACAAATAATGTTATATTAACCTTTAACTAGGTGATTGGTAATAATATAGACTTTTCAGATGTTTAATATATATGTAAATTGTATAGTGAGAATTACATACCACTTATTTCTAAAATTATGTTGTATTTACGTAAAAAAAAAAAAAAAAAAAAAACATTTTACGGAAACAAAATTTTCTTGGTGTTTTACTTGCTTTATATACTATTTTCTTGTACAAGACAAATAGAGGTAGGAAGAGGTCTGGTAGGGTATCTCTCTTAGCTATACCAGATTGTTCAATTACCAGAAAAGAAAGAATACAATATTAATAAATTATTCAAATTGTTCAGACGACCTAAGACGAGACACATTTGAAATTATTTAATTTTTACTACATTAAATCGTGTGTCATTACTATTAATCACCGACTGAATATCATTAATTGCTGTACAATTTGTTTTAGTGTAGCAATTACTTGCTTGTTATTTTCCAAATAGCCAATATCGTGCGGTCATTGGGTGTGCCCTCATTTAAATCACAAACAAGTTCGCTGCCCACGATTTGACACTGACCAAATTCAGTAATAACACCCTTAAAGCCTCTCAAATCAATAATTTTCCCTATTCTAAAATGATAATGGCAAACTTTACTAAGTTAAGATATTTCTGTATAGGTGTTATAACGTCATCTACGGTAGCTATTCTAAGTCGTTACTTCATGGTTGTACTGGGATATCTGTAGATATTCAACCATAGGATCGCCTTTACAAATTGCTGTTGGTTACGGGGAATTTATATCCAATACAAAACTAGTTCTTTGAATTTTGAGCAAAAAGATCAAATTCATCAGTTTAACTCCAAGCGAAGTATCTGACTGAGTGACTCTGTCTCATCTTCAACGTTATAAAGATAGAAGTGTGTTTGTGTATCTATCCTTTTTGTTATCCATTAAGTTAAACTTTCATGCATTAAGATCTATTCCATTCTTTATTTCTTGAAGTGCATCGAAACTAAGACAATAATACAGTACGTATTTGTCGTAAACTATTAATATTATCTTCGGAATGAATTTGTCAAGACTAGCTCAAATCAAAATCAAAATCAAAATCAAAAAAATTTTTACTATCCATTCATGCACTTATTTAAATTGATCGCTATATATATGTATATAAATATTTAAAATCAATCGTTGGCTAAATCAAAACGTAATTATATTACAATGTTTATTATTACACAACAAAAAAGTTATCTGCTTTTCAATTTTTATAGGATTTATGTTAATATGCGAACTATCAAAGTGTGACAGAACCTACCAGCAACAAAAATACGTTTAAAGATACGACTAGGGTATTTAAAGGCAATAAGCATTGACAACGGGTACTACGTAGAAAAACATAAACAATGCAATTAATCTTCAATCATACCATTTTTACCTCTTAAAATTTAACCCACTACAGTTATAAGTATGTAATTAGTATTATAATCTACAGGAAGATAATACATGGCTAATTAACAAATTCTGTGCTTTAAATAATTGATTTACATTGTATAGAAATAATAAAAAAAAACACAAATGAAATATTTAAATGCATTAGTAATAAGAAACATAAATTAATGAAAATAAATTGCCTTTCTAATTAATTCACGGCGACAGTAATAGCCTCTTATAAAGCAATTTGTTATGGTTTGGGTATATTCGTGCTCATAATACTGAAAGTTTATAAAAATGTTAGAAATAGTTCCCTATACACTAATAATAAATAGATGATTAAAGAATGGTTTAAAGTAAATATGCTTGCCTTCTTTAATCCATATATTTAACAACATTTTAAACGAGACAAAATACGTCTTTATGCGTGTATGTTTTGCTACAATTCCACAGTCAAATTTGTTTAATTTAAATTACAAAAGATTATTCATAGACAAATAAAATACTAAAAGACTAAATTGATCTAGTTTTCAAAGCGACAATACATATTCGTTAATGCGTCGCAAATAAACACGTCGACTGCGGACATTTGTCATATTTAGTTCCTTGTATTAATCAGTAGTGTGTAGATTAATATATTTAATATTGAGGCAGAATGATATAGTAATTCATATATATTATATATTGTAATAGTACCGCCCAGACTCGGATCCTGGACACTATTAAGAATAAAGTTTGGAACAAGATTTTGTTAAGAAATAATTGTGTTTGTAGGTAAACGAAAAAAAAAAAAACGAATTCAATTATATCGACAAGTACAATACAACGTAGGTAGACGAAATAATAGTCAAGTAAATACGCATTATCAAAGATTACTCCAAAAATTGTAATGAGAACTCGATGAAATTTTAATGTGACCACATGATAAACATTGGCTTTCGATTAATAAATTAAAAATCACCTAAATCGGTACACCCAGTAAAAAGTTATGCGAATTTTCGAGAGTTTCCCTCGATTTCTCTGGGATCCCATCATCAGATCGTGGTTTCCTTATCATGGTACCACACCAGCGATATCTCCTTTCCAATAAAAAAAGAATTATCAAAATCCGTTCATCGAAATGATAAACATCGGCTTTCGATTAAATTAAAAATCATCAAAATTGGTATACCCAGTAAAAAGTTATGCGGATTTTCGAGAGTTTTCCTCGATTTCTCTGGGAATACATCATCAGATCGTGGTTTCCTTATAGTGGTACTACACCAGCGATATCTCCTTTCCAACAAAAAAAGAATTATCAAAATCCATTCATAAACGACGAAGTTATCCCCGAACATACGACCGTATATATTTATATATATATATATATATATATATATATATAATATTGAGTAACCTCCTCCTTTTTTGAAGTCGGTTAAAGTAAGTCGGTATCGAATTGAGTAACCTCCTCCTTTTTTGAAGTCGGTTAAATATTTTTTTGTTCTCAAAATAAACTGACTTCTATTTAAATCGATGAATATAGTCTTATAGAATAATGGCTACGGCATTAAAGAATATAGCCATCCCCTCTCTTCCCGTAGGTGTCTTAATAGGCGACTAACGCCGAATTGCACGAAACAAAATTAAAATTTAAGTAGAGATTAAACTAATTTAATCACAAGAATTTCATACAATTCTTGCGATTAAATTAGTTTAATCACTACTTAAATTTTAATTTCTTTCCGTGCAACTCGGCGTAAGGGATAAAGAACGCAGTTCCACTACCACCTTGGAACTTATAAAAGCCAACCGATGGCGGGATAACTATCCGACTGCTGGCTTTGAAATACATAGGCCGAAGATGGGCAGCAGCGTCTTCGGTGCGACAAAGCCAGCCCTGCGGTCACCAACCCGCCTGCCCAGCATGGTGACTGTAGGCAATACACATGAGTTCACACCATTTTAAGCGCGAATTTGTGGAGGCCTATGTCCAGCAGTGGACTCCAATAAGCTGAAATGATGATGATGATGATGAGTCTCATACACATTAATTGGAATAGCTTAAAAACTACTCGTCAAATCGCACTCAAATTTAAATGAATCCTACTACTGGTGTTGAAGAAGTCTATAAGTTACGGTAATCACTAACCATCAGGTGAGCCGTACGCTTGTTTACCGACTTAATTACATTAAAAAAAGTAAAACTTTTTGAGCAATATTCCTGAACAATAGGCCTGCACTGTCTTAGATGTGGGAAACGTAACTGGTTATGAGAGAAAGAGAGAAAGAAAATGTATGTGTAATGTATTTACCAGCTTACTCCCCAAGTCAAGTGTGCTTAAATAAGTTTTACTTTAAAAAATATCAAAATCTGTACACCCCCCTGTAAGTAAATACGCATGCTTAGGACAACTAAAAAATATTTGTCAGATCTCGATTAAATTTAAAGGCACAACCTTTCCGTTAAAAAATGAATCATCGAAATCGCACCATCAGTATAAAGTTGAGGTAGCGCATATAAGAAATGTAGCCGAATAAGAACCTTTTCCATTTTTAAAGTCGCAATAATTAGTATAATATTGATGCACGTTAATCTCCTATGTTTTATATACTCAACAAAAATACGCCGAAAATCATTCACTTTTTATCGTATCTATGTGTCTTTGTAAGCAGAAAAGCCTTGATCAAACTCTGTACGAGCATTAGTAGAAGTTTAAGCGTCGCGTTAGTCAAGCTTCCGTCAAATTCAAAGATAATTTTCGTCATATACCTTATTTATCAACACTTCATTAACACTTCAAAACAAAACCTTAACACTAGAAGAAAGCAAAGCTTTGTACTTTGTATTTTAATTGTTTTTTCTTTTATTCGAAATCAAAACTAACAATTTACTGTGTCAGCAGAGTTTTTACAATAGATTATATAACCATTACCCAGTGTCTAGACAATTTACAATATAATAAACCTTTTCGACATTTATTAGAAGCCATCGGCCAGGTCAATAACCTTTACCAAGGATATATACATATGTATGTATATTGTATAAATCAAAAATTTCATCATACCACTTGATTCTAGTGGTAAGACCACAAAAAAAAAAGAAAAAAAAAGATTTCTATACCAAAAATACAAAATTTCATTTAGAATTACAGCAAGAATCTCTAATGAAAAGATGGATTTAAATTTTTTATGTAAACTGAGCTCTATTTTTAACGTCATAAGGTTCATCGAATCTACATATTAAAGTTCACGGCTGCTGACTGAATGTCTGAACGGCATTAAATTGACCTTTCGTAACATCATCATTTCGACATCTTGCGACTTCTCTAAATCCATTCAATAGAACAATACACGCACCCTATTAAAATTGGCAACTTTTCCGAAATCGTAAGGTCAAATAACTGTCGATTTGAGTCATATGTCTTCTATAGGTCAACGATTTTAAATCGGAGCTACAAACAAAGAAACATGATATATATTCAACTGTTACATATTTTAAAGAGAGACAAATACAATGACTAATTGTTTAAAAAAAATAGTTGAAATAAAAATTAAGAAAATTGTGCAGAAAATTAGAATATTCCAGAAAACGTAACAATCTTTTAAACAGTGGGTATGATGTGTTAACAAGGCAGGACAATGTTTTTTTTTTATATAATTCATAAATACATGTCTTATGGCACACACACGGTCTTCTGTTCCTATGATAAGCAATTTAATGCTTGTGTGACAGGTAACAGCCAATGTCTGTCTCTTTTTTTTAAAGTCTGATTTTTTTTTTATTTAATATGCTAATTATTGAATTAACTTTTGTATATAACTTTTGTTTGAAATTGTACCAACAAACCAATACTTAAATATTACAATAAGATCAAAATCAGAAATCTAAAGCGAAGTCTGTCATGCGATTATATTTTGTTGTAAGGAGTGGTCGTTAAATGTTGTACATGCTAATTATGATATAATTATTTTAGTTTATATAATTAATTCGCTTTTCTTGTTGCTGTTATTGAAATAACGTTATAAAGACGATATACTTTTACGTCATTTACGACTTCACACGTATCGACATTTACGACTACTGTACTGCTAATGTATGAGATGTGATGTTTTATGGCCTATGTATTACTGAATCATACAGTTTTATAACGTTATAATCGGGTATGTGACTTAAGTGGAAGTTTTTGGTTAAAATACACTTTTCTGTAATATATTATTAATTAGACAAACTTTTTACTATATTAGATTCGCTATTATAGGAGAAATGACTCCACACACACTCTTCGTAAATATCTTTTAAATGGTTTATTTTGTAGGTAAAATTCGATATTTATTTGTTTGTATGGTACTACAAACTTTGTAATACATTTTCAAATCATCATCATCATCACTTCACTCTATCGCAGTCCACAGCTGGACATAGGCCTCCCCAAGTTCACGCCAGACAATGACTTTTTCTTTTTCAAATAACTTACTCTCATATTATATTTCATGATTTAAAGCAGCGGGCATCACACATTTTTTTTATGTCACTAGGTCGGCAAACAAGCGTACGGCTCACCTGATGGTAAGCGATTACCGTAGCTTATAGATGCCTGCAACACCAGAAGCATCGCAAGCGCGTTACCGACCCAATCCCCAATCCCCCAGGAGCTCTTTTCTTTTTCTGCCAAGAGCCACATAGGGCAATGTAGATATCTTTGCCGGGCCGCACACTGAGCGTTTGTAGGTTTGTCCGCTTATATGTATCTGGTCCGTATTCTTATTTATTATATAATTTGAAGATACTATGTCTAAGGTAGGATAGAAAACAGTGAGCGAGGTGGCGAATGCTAGCGCGACCCCATCTTGCCCGACCCAGGAGGACGACTGCTCATACGTGGTGGTTTTTTAGTCAGTAGGAGTCTGACATAAGATTCTAGCGCCCCCGTGCCGGAAGGTATCCATGATGGATTTTCCCCACGTTAAAAAAAAGGGATAGAAAACAGTACTCACAGCGGTCACAGCACTGACTCTTGCGCTAGCTAGTGATCTTGGTTTGATCGCCGCACACGACAAACAGTAGTTTGGCCATATAGATGTTTTTCGTGCCCTGGGCGTGTGTATGTTGTGTTTCTGGACCCCCGACATAGGAAGAAATTGAGTGTTGTTATAACTTTTACTAATATTAAATTTACCTATTTAAATGAAATAACTTGATCTAATTGATTTTAATTTTTATAATTTTTAATCTATGTAAATATGAGTACCTACTTGATTCTTGTAACAATATTATTTGTCAAGTAAATTTTTAAATAACGTTATATGTTGATAGTGAAAGTTTTAAAGTGCATTTTAGTGCGTTTAAAATAAAAGCTTTTTTTATGTTTATTTATTTAATTTATTAACTTTGTGCTCAATTGTGTACAAGACCTATATTTATTATATGTCACTAGAATGATAATATTTTCACTAATTTTTTAAAGCAAATATAATAAAAGCTGTAAAAATGGGTATATATGGTAATAGATATTGTTAAAATTGAATTACCTAATTGCGTATATTTTTTTTAATAATTGGTATTTTTTTTTTGTTTTTCGTGTAATGATAACAGGGTTTAAAGGAATTGCAACAAATTATTATATTCTACAAAGATCAGACGTTAAGTAACAGACATTTAATGACTTTGCCTTGGACTCTCTAAACTACGCACATTAAAAGTATGCGTCAATCAATTCACGGCTCCTGTATAATTTTAAAATGAATCAGCGATGAAATATGTTCAAGAAATTCATTTGTCTATTAAATAATTCACAACTTGTTATCGAAGTATTACGGCGCTTGTTATCGAAGTATCAATTTTAATGAACGACTTAATATTGTCTTCGATGCTGTACGTACTTAGACTACGTAAGTTCTTTATATGTATTTTATTTATTTAACTGAGGTAGGGCACAGCAGGAATTTCCTGCTCAAAATATGGAGCAGCCCGACTGGGGTAGTACCTCAACCTTACAGAAGATCACAGCAAAATAATACTGTTTTCAAGCAGTATTGTGTTCCTGTTGGATTGGGATTGGGGATTGGGTCGATAACGCGCTTGCGATGCTTCTGGTGTTGCAGGTGTCTATAAGCTACGGTAATCGCTTACCATCAGGTGAGCCGTACGCTTGTTTGCTGACCTAGTGACATAAAAAAAAATGTATATCATGACTTCTTCATATATATAGGTAATTAATTTTACAGATATGCGCATGATGGAGCATAATTTCGTCTTATCGCCTTATAAAATTATAAACACAATTGTTTGCTCACAAACGAAGACAAGCTCAATTCGATTAAATATATCGAAAAGTAATACAACGTAGGTATTTGATAAAACTGTCAAGTAAAAACGTATTATTAGGTATAGCTCAAAATATACTCGTCAGATCGAAGATCAAACAATGGTAAAATAATTAGAACCTGCTTTCGAAAGAAAAGAAAAAAAGAATAGGACTAACTGAGGTAGGGCACAGCAGGAATTTCCTGCTCAAAATATGGAGCAGCCCGACTGGGGTAGTACCTCGACCTTACAGAAGATCACAGCAAAATAATACTGTTTTCAAGCAGTATTGTGTTCCTGTTGGTGAGTAAGGTGATCAGAGCTCCTGGGAGGATTGGGGATTGGGACGGCAACGCGCTTGCGATGCTTCTGGTGTTGCAGGTGTCTATAAGCTACGGTAATCGTTTACCATCAGGTGAACCGTACGCTTGTTTGCCGACCTAGTAACATAAAAAAAGGACACTATATTAACATGCTACTACGTTACAGCAGATTAATACATGTACATGTCACAATTTCTTCCAAAACATACAGATATTCTTAAAACATAATGTTAAGAAATAAGTATATACTTAAAAATAATGAGATGAAACTCTCGCTGATGCCATTATGTTCAATCAGACGTCACTGTGGGTTAGGTATGACGTGGAACGGCTTAACCTTGAATGATTTTGATCACTGTTCTACCAATGTTGTGCCTTGGTGCAGTTCTAAGAATTGGTTTAGTATCGTGTAATGTCGTGAAGTGAAAGGATTCAGCCTATTAATGTTTAGTTGGAATGTCGGTCCAGATGAATGTCATAATAGTCCATTGTAAAAATTAAGAATAAAATCTATTTGATATTCATCTAGACCACAAATTACTATTATTCACACATCAATCGTATGTCTCAAGTAAATTTAATGCAGTACCTATTCGATTTATTACAAACTTAATTATATATGTGTCGTTCAAGATAAAAAAATACAGTTGAATAGAGAATCACCTTTTTTAAATTCAGATATTTAAAAAAAACATTACATTTTATTGTGTATTAGGTTATTTATTATGCTTATCAAATATTTTGTGTATTGCCTAACGTTTTTTGTTTGTTATTTAAGTGTTATAAACTTGAACACTAATCCTAAATATCACGGCAAAATGATGCGAAACTCGACCAAATATGGCGACCTCATTCTATCAAGAGATAAAATTAATGACTATAGTAAAGTTACGAAATTGTGTGATTTATATTAAATACATACAAACAATTCCTTCAGATAAAAATACGTGTTATATTGTCGATGTGTATTTATAGTACGCATTTGTTCCTTAACAAGTTATTTACGCACTATCATTAATGGTTTTATATAAAAATATCTAAGTAGATTTCATTTGATAAATAAACTATAGGAAATGTTATCAATTGTTTATTTAATAAATCAAATATTAACGAAGTTTTAAGAACAAAACCAAAAAATCCACCGCCAAGTATAAAAGTCTGTAACAATCGTCATAATAGAAATGTTGATAATGCCAATCGACGTACTTTTATTATTTTATAATAATATATTTATTTATAATAATAAATTATAAAACCTTATACATAAATTTAAATCTTTAATTATTACATTTCCTTGTAGCACATTATTAAGGCAACAGACTTTAATATAGTGACATGAGAAGAGCTATACGAGTAGATATAATATACATAGCTCAAAAGCTGTCATTAAAACCTTTTAAGTCTACAAAAATGAGATTGAGACTCATTAAAAGAATTATTTAAAGTCTAAAGGTCAGTGCACTTACTTGACCGTTAACATTGTTGCGAAGGTATATTAAACGAGTGTAAAAAGTAGGTAATATATCCGCTAATCCGCAGAGAAGCAGCGTAGTGGAGTAAGCGACCAATCTCCTACACAGAGAGCTTTCAGTCCTTTCAATCACAGTTAAGTATATAAAGGGCTAGAAGCTTAAAATGACAGTAAACTATGAATATTGTTTTATTAGTTTAAAATCTTTTGCTTATATAATTGTAACGCCGGTATTTTATGTAGATAAAATAAAACGTACTGACAATTAACTTGATTTATTTCTTAGTTAAATTTACAATTTTAATTCTAAGTACGAAATTATTTCTTGTCCGATCAGCGCGCTCTCGCCAAAAAAAAGAATGAACAGCTACTCGACTCTCCTCTCCTCACCACACCTCGCCTCTCCTCTCCACCCCTCACCGCCTCTCCTCCGTCTCACTCCTCTCCGCCCAACGTCACATAATGTTGCCCGTTACAGTCGGCCATCCTGAAACAATTGCACCGCAATTGGTGCACCATTCACAGATTTTAACTTTCTAATAAATCAATCAAGTCATCCCTAGTAACGACATCATCATCGCTGCTAGTCTCGCTACAGTCTGGGGCACTTCGATAAGTACGTAGAGAATCTGCGGCTACTACACCGGAGAACTTTTTGTAACCACGCATCCCCTTTACACTTCTAATCTCATATCGCCCGTTATTTAATACCTTTTGAACAATATAAGGCCCAGAGTAAAGGACTTGTAATTTACTATTTACGTTTTTAACTTCGCCACCTGATGGAGCTTGCTTCCAAAGAACTAAGTCCCCCTTTTTAAACGTATTCTCAGGTTTGTGGCGCTTATCATAATTTCTTTTCATTATTTCAGCTCGTCGCTCTAATCGCTTTGATGCATTTTTACGTTTTATTTCTACTGGTGTAGAGTCTACATTACAAGTTAAATTCGGCATTAATCTACCCCTATGGCTAAACATAATTTCGTAAGGATGATAACCTAGACTTTCATTAATGGTATTATTAATACCCCAAACCGTCTCTGGTACGCATTCAGTCCACATATTAGGATCAACATTGCGGGTACGTAAAGCATCTAATAAAGTACGATTGTAACGCTCAACTTGTCCGTTAGCTCGCGGGCAGGCTATGGCGTTCAATGTGTGACGGAATTGATATTTAATAGAGAATTCCTTAAAAACTCTACTAGTAAAGGCTAAATTCCTGTCAGTTATTACTTTATTAGGATAACCAAATAAACCGAAGACGTCCTTAAGAACAGTGACAGTTTCCACAGAATTTATTGTTCTAGTTGGACGCGCTATCAAAAATTTCGAAAAGGAATCGACAAGCATTAAAATATATTGATGACCCTTCCGTGTTTTACTAAATGGGCCTAGATGGTCAATATGAACTACTTCCATAGGAACATTAGGCTTGGCAATAGGATGCAATTCGCCACTCGGTTTTCCGTAAGGTCCTTTCGCATAAGCGCACTCTAAGCAACTATTCACATACTTTTTTATAAAACGAGTCATTCTCGGAAACCAATAATCTGATTTAATTAGTTCTTCGCATCTTTTAATACCTACGTGGCCTATTTGATCGTGAAATTTTTGCATGAATTTCCATCTAGCAAATGACGGCACTACTAATCTATCACCATACAAGGTTATCCTATATAATCTATCATTTTTAATCTTATAATTGTTTTTAACATCATTACAAGCATTTCCTTCTAATAACTGTTTTACGATGTTTTGTAACTTTTCATCTTGCATTTGTACCGTCAAGTACCAGTCATCACTGGATATCATATTTACATTAATACTACGATCTAATGATTGAAACGTATCAATAACTATTGGAGCTGCTATATCGGTTGATGGGTTACGACTCAGAGCGTCAACGTGTTTCATACGGTCTCCAGGTCTATACTCAATCTCAATATCGAACTCCTGAATCGTAAGCCACCAGCGAGCTATGCGAGGCATTAAATCTTTTTTTAAAAGAGTATATCTAACGGCGGAGCAATCCGTGACTACTTTAACCGAATGTCCCAGTATATACACTCGAAAATGTTTTAATGAGTCTACAACAGCTAATGTTTCTAGTTCGTAACTGTGATACATTGATTCTTCACGTGAAGTTACTCTACTGAAATAAAATACTGGTTTCAATTCGCGTTCATTTTGTGACTGAAATAATATACCCGCAATACCGATTTTACTCGCGTCTGTATGAATTTCACAAGGTAACAATGGATCATATAGAGCAAGCACTGGTCGAGAACATAATTTTTGTTTTATTTCGTTAAAACTACAATCTTGTTTATCACCCCATGACCATTCCGAAGACTTTTTTGTCAAGTCGGTTAATGGTTTTACTACAAGGGCAAATTTATTTATGTACTTTCTAAAATAACTACATAAACCTATGAATTGACGCAATTGATGTAAATTACTAGGCTTAGGAAAATTAAATACTGCGTTAATTTTTTGAGTACCCGCCCTAATACCATTCGAACTAATTTCGTGGCCAAGAAAAGAAACACTAGACTTAAGAAACGAACATTTCTTTAAATTTAATTTTAAATCGGCCTTCTTTAATTGAATAAAAACTTTTTCGAGTAATTTCAAACCATCAGAGATACAAGAAGTCGATAATAACATGTCATCCATAAATGTAACGATGTCATTACTACCCACAAGTTTTACTAGTTTTTGAATAACACGCATGAATACCGATGGTGCATTGGCCAGTCCAAACGGTACCCTCAAGTATTCGTACAGACCATCTGGTGTAATAAAAGCTGTCTTATTTACAGAGTTAGGATGAATTTTAACATGATGATAGCCCGAAAATAGATCTAAGCTCGTAAAACAACTTTTACCCGACAACTTAGCTAACTGGTCGTCAATGTGGGGCATAGGAAAACGATCTTTGATTGTAATGGCATTTAAATCCCTATAATCCACACATAGTCTATAGTCACCATTTTTCTTACGCACAAGTATAATCGGAGATGCATACTCTGAATTGGATTCCTTTATAATTCCTCCACTCATTAAATCATCGACTAATTTCCTCACTATTTGTCTCTCTGAATGCGCTAATCTATAGGGTTTTCGAACTACAGGTTTATTTGTATTTAGTTCAATATTCATTTCACCTAAATTAGTGCAACCTATTTCCCTGTTCGTACTAGCAAAACAAATTCTATATGATTTTAAAAGTTTAATCAATTCACAATTGTAAAATTCTCCTATGTTTCCTACATCTAATTTCTCTAACTCTTTATCAAAATTGTTTCGTAACTCATCTCTCCTCAATTCTAAATTATTTGCACTCACCTCAAAGTCTGATGTACACTTCTCAGCTCTGGTAACCGTCATGCCCTTCCTCCAAGTAATAGCATCTGATCCTATGTTTTAGACCCTGACGTAGCCCTGAGTTCTTGTGGCAGCCCTCGCACAATACAAGATACGGCAGCTTGATCGCTCAGTTGGCATCTATAACACATTGCTAATTTCTCTTGAAAATACTTAGTCATAGATTCTGATGAAAGTTTCTTTCTATTCATAAGTTCATCTAACAGTGAAGCATAATCATGATGACGTGGAAAAGCTCGTATGATCATAGCTTTCCATTCCTCCCAAGAATGATCATAAGAATCTAATCTGTTAAACCACTGCCTTGCCTGGCCTTGTAATTTTGATTGTAAAATAAATGATTTTGTTTCATCGTTCCAATTGTAAATTATGCCTAATTGTTCAATTTTATTAATCCAGCTTTTTATATTTAAATCACGACTATCCGGATCATAATCAGGAACTAACTTCTCAGTATTTTGTAACCGAGGGTATCTAGATTTTAACGTTTCACCATCATTGTTCAAACATTCTTTAACTATTTTATCTACCCTCATTTTTATCAAATTTTTTATAGAAGCAGAATGAGTTTTACTATTAAAGTTATTGATATTGGATTCGCTTACGTGCCAGTCCCGGTTCCTTTTTGCTCGTACAGCTTGACCTGGATGTTCATTGGTTCTCTTCATTTTGGGTTGATCCCGCTTCTGATTTGTAACGCCGGTATTTTATGTAGATAAAATAAAACGTACTGACAATTAACTTGATTTATTTCTTAGTTAAATTTACAATTTTAATTCTAAGTACGAAATTATTTCTTGTCCGATCAGCGCGCTCTCGCCAAAAAAAAGAATGAACAGCTACTCGACTCTCCTCTCCTCACCACACCTCGCCTCTCCTCTCCACCCCTCACCGCCTCTCCTCCGTCTCACTCCTCTCCGCCCAACGTCACATAATGTTGCCCGTTACATAATATTTTTGTCATTATGAAATGCAGACTTTTTTTTATAAATGTGTGACTAATATATGTAAATATCGTGACACAGTATTGTCCTGAATTTATCTAGATTTTATTAATGAATAGCGAGAATTTCAAGGCAGGTAATATAACCTGCCTTGAAATCCCGCAATATTTAAATACATTTAATCCTTTTATTTAAAAATTATGTATTTTATTTAGAACTGCGTTATAATTAAAAGTTAAACTAGTTCTTTTTTAAGTGATTACCGTAACTTTTATAGACTTCTTCAACACCAATGGCATCGAAAGCGCGTTGCCGAACCTATTCCCAAGTCCCCCCGGGGAACTGGTTACCTTGCTCATCAATTGGAAGACAACACTGATTGAAAACGGTATTAATTAGTGGTGATCTTCTGTAAGGTCTAGGTACTACCCCAGTCTTTCTGCTCAATATTTTGAGCAGGACATTTCCTGCTGTGCCCTACCTGAATTAAAGTTTAATTCGTTTAATCAATAAATTCAGTTACAGAAACTGGTAACAATTAAACCGCTAACCAGTTGATCACAATTAAGCCGCTACCGGATCAAAACCAATCGTGTTGATACTAATATCAGATTATACTTATATATTCATAGCAGGCGGAACACTTGCTGACCGCTGCATTAAGAACACAGAAAATAGTGGAAATGATACAAACATCAAAGCTTTTGTATTTCAAACACTAGTAATCCATTAAAATGTTTGTTTTAACGTGCTTAGAAATATAAATATACTAAATATAGATTTCTAATACCAATAAGACCACCTTAGCACCCTGATTTGTTTTGTGCTTTATTTTTTTATTTCCTGTAATGGAAGTCATTGCTATAAACTTTTTAGCTATCTATTTACGAATTATCGGTTTATGATAACAATTTAAAAAATAGACCAACACACACTATTTATATGAACATTTAAATAGTAACCGGTAAAACTAATAAAAATACTAAGTATTTTTATTGGATTCAGTTGCCTACTTTTTGATTTTGTGTTGGGTTGATGTGTGCTTGCATCTCTCTCTCTCTCTTGTAACGTATATTTTTTTTAATAATATTATTCTTCATTTATTTACGTAATTATTATTCTTCATTGCTAGGCGTTTCGCTATTGGTGTATTTCGTGTGACGTAGGGCTGCGTAATCAACCATTGGTGGGGTTCGCGGTGTAGATTAGGCTCAAACTTTATAAACCTTCGTTCCAACGTTCCTTCCTTTTCCTTTGTCTTCAGCCTCGGTCAGGTTCAGGGTGCGACTTTGTTGGGTGAGTTGTTGTAATATTAAACACTTTTATTTAATTTTAATTACTAACTTACTTTTGTTTTAATTGCGAGTATGTGTGTAGATTGTGTTTTAGATTAAATTTATTTGCTCTAAAATTTATTATTTTATTAAATTAAATTATTGTAAAATATTAGGATGTGCTTATCTTTGTGGGCCATTTCCGTGTCAACTCAGAGATATTGGGGGTTGACTACGGACGGGCTCACTTTCTGGTGTGACCTTCCAGGGTCCTTGGCGTGGTGGACACGTGCGGTGCCGTTGTTGCGGGTGATATCACGTGGCAGAATTTGTGGGCTGGCTGCTAGGACCCCAACATCTACGATAAAGAACTACTCCACCTTTTCGATCCTTCTTGTGGCTCGTGCTGTGCTTGAGCACGGATCAGCAATCGGGATTCTTCCCTCTGGTCGAGCAAAAAATTTTTTTAACCCTGGCTGATATCGTGATGAAGATGGTGTCGTGGAGTTTGGACAACTGAACTCAAGAGACTGGCGGGTGATTATCCAGGGAGTTTCTGCGGAGCCACGTGTCACGGAGACCAGCTATGATAAGTGTCCACAGTTAACTTCCACCCACGTGTCAGAAATAATTCGAACCCGCAATGTAGTTTAAATTGATATTATTAGATAAATCATAAATTTATTTCGGTTCATAGTGTAGATTTAAAATAATTTCGGGTTGTGTTAAACTCGTTCGTTTAATCCATAAAAGGAAGATAAAGTTGTTTGTTCATTCAAATTGTATTAAGCTTAAAATTGTGTTTCCTTATATTAAATTACTTTCTACATTAGTCTAATTTAATTTTGTTCAAATTGATCCAATTTGATCGCTAGCTTTTTTTTTAAATATATATTTAACTCTTTGTGATTTAGTTCGTCGCGTTAAGAAATAATTAATATTCTCTTATTCTATGCCCTTTTAATTTAATTACATTTACATTTATTTATTACGTGTTTTTTTAACGACACTTGCTAGGTTCGTCTCACCCGATCAAACTTTTCGTAACGCTCTCAAGTCAAGCTTGCGTAAAGAAGTTTTGCTTCAATAAATATTTCGTATTATAAGTAGGAATGTACATAGATCAAAATTTTAATTCTAAAACTATGCATACTCAAAAGCATAGTAAATTAGTAACCAAGAATAAAATGAATTTTAATAAAGTTATTTTATCTGACAATAAATTTAAATAATTTACTATGGTCATAAATTATAGTCTGTTTGTGTTATGAAAATAATAAGTTGTCAGTGAAACGTACGGTTAAACATATTTTCATAGTTTAGTAAAATTCAAAACAATTTAATTTTAAAGGTCAGTTTTGAAGAGAAGTCGTTTTATTGCCAAATTTAAATTCAATTTCAATAAATATAAGCATACTGTAACAAACATGATTAAAATAACATGACATTGTTAAGTAACGCGTTCGCCACTAGATGGCGCTGACTTCAGTTACATCACGCTATCAAAGATATACGGAAGAATGAATATATCTTATTGACTACCAATTTTAAAAAATGAGAATATGTACTTCTAGCGTTAAACTAGCCTCCAACGGTAAACTATTCTCTAGCGCTTTTTTCGTATATGTTCTTCATTGAGTGTTCTTACTGTGCCTTTTGACCGATTGCTCTCAGAAAGTCTCAGGTTCAGTATGAATTTGTATTCACCTCACGAGAATAAACATTATTCTACGCAAAGTCGTCTCTTTTTTATTGCCTTCCTCCCTGTCCGTTTGTCATGTCTTCGTGTCGCCACATTCTCATCGTATCGTGGTACCCGTGTCTCTCCGTGTCTTCGGGTCGTCGTGCCGCAACTGTATCATAACATAATTATTCATTTATTTTATAACAAACAATGATTTATTTATTATATTATATACTTATTTACTTATTAGAAGTAACTTAAACGTACATAGATGATTTAATAGAACACCATTATCCATTGTTAAACATTACCATATGCTGTCAATATTTCAGAATAATTAATTTTGTAAGATTTCTTACAATTTATATAATCATCGATAAATAGGCAGTCGTTCCTTGAAAAGGTCATTTAACTAAAACACCTCACATGACTTCCAGTAGGATTTTCTCCTGTGTCAGGGCTCTGAAAACACAAACGCCCAACAACGACAAATATTTAAATGACCAAAACATATGTCTATCGCGAGCGGGGATGAAATCCGCGACTTTGACCGCTGTGCCAACGAGTCGCCATTATATAAAAATCTCTGAGAATAAAAATGCCTTATTCAGCAATAATGTTGTCGGTATGAACTGGACTTGAAGACTTACGAAGCTACTTTATATAGCACATATATAGCATACTATTTTCTTATTAGAAATCTAATGGACTATAATTTTTTTTTGCTATATGGTTACGGCATATTAACGATACGATATACGATAACGATTAAGATATATTAACAATTGCGTCGCAATATATTATGTATATTCACCAGAATATTTACAGTTTTCAAATAAATAGTAGTAATCGCATTGTAAACATGAGAAGGAATAACAAAATTGTAACTCCAAGTTTCCGACTGCGCAAAGTAAACGTCTCCATTCTGGGTTATGGTATTCGCATTTATAATAAAGTCCACAAACACTAACAAACAACACTAACAACAATAACAAACAATTTTGGAATTGTTTTAGTATAAATTTAAAGTTTATATTTAAAAAAAAATAGATTCGCGCGTATTATTCGGTGCAGGATTACATAGTTGATAAAGATGCGTGAACTTAGTGGCGCTGTATTTCATATATTATTTTTCAAAATAATAATCATTTTTAAAGTTTTAATTTGTAAAATGACGATTGGAAAGTGCTCATGGGGCCTATTTGAATAAAGTTGTTTTTGATTTTGAATTTGAATATAGCTACCCCCTCTCTTTCTGTGAGTGTCGTAAGAGGCGACTAAAAGATAACACAGTTCCACCTCCACCTTGGAACTTAAAAAGCCGACCGATGGCGGGATAAGCATCCAACTGTTGCTAGCTTTGAAATACACAGGCCAAAGACGGGCAGCAGCATCTTCGGTGCGACAAAGCCAGCCCTGCGGTCACCAACCCGCCTGCCCAGCGCGGTGACTATGGGCAAAACACATAAGTTCACGACATTTTTGGCGCGAATTTATGTAGGCCTATGTCCAGCAGTGGACTGCGATAGGCTGAAATGAAAATGATGATGATGATAATAATTTTATTTTTATGTAGGTATCTGTTTTTTCTGTAATACTACAAGCATTGCAAACACATTATCGGTTATTTTACTATTAACAGAATAACAACACTGCTTGAGTGCAACGTTACTAAGAGGTATTCTATACGGTTGAGGTACGTCCCCAGTCGAGTTGTTCTAGATTTTTGAGCAAGATAAATTACATGCATGAAAAATTACAGTCAAATAAAAAACGACTTGTTCGTCAATGATGCACCATTTCCATTATCTTCTATATCCGAGGCCTCACGCATAATACCCATTGTTGTGGACTCAAACGAGTTATGTAATCACAATCGTATTGTCTATTAATTAAACAAACCTATTACCGCTCAAATTGCTTCGAAAAAACGCGGAAGGGTACTGTTTGGTCTGTTGACATTCATTTTTTATAGAAGGCTACGCATGTAAATGAGAATAAAGCACTTTAATTGTTCATTCAAATATGTCCGCTGATTGAAGTAACTGTAATAAAGACCTGAGCCTTGCGAAGTAAGTGGTAAGTGTAAGTGTATTGTACTTGGTAAGTGTCAAATAAAAGGTAATAAAAGCCAAAATAAAAATTTATACAGGTGGGTTTTGCTTCAAAAACGTAAAGTAATCTGTATACAATAATAAACTAAAACTATCTTGTAGCAAATGCATGCAAGTTACAAAAGTAAAAATAATATTAACATCGACAGTTTTTTTTTTAGAAAATACGTTTTCATTTGCATACAATAACAAACATAATAAAATAGAGAAAACCCAAAGAAAATACATCTGGTCATTTGTTAAAAACTTGTCAAGTAACTCATGTTCTAGTTTTATTTATTAGTAGTTCAATGCGACTCAGCCGGTCTGACAGCTTTTCAGTTCTGGGAAACCATTTTCTCGCTTCAGGGTAGTTAATTATAATGACTTATAGAGAGATTCAACGCCATATCATTCTAATATACTTTTAATATAGGTACTTGCAATTTAACGTTTTATTGTAATTAGTTGGTCGCCTAATGGTCGAAATTCGACCATAATAAATTTAAATTATAAGTTTGGACGTTATTAAGGTTCTGTCGTTAAAACTTCTATAATGATAAAGTTATTGTTAAGTTCACAGTGTTATAAAAAAAAAAGTTTCTAAAATAAAAATAGCCTCTCGTCAAAATCGATTCAGCCGTTTCAGAGATTAGCCGAAACAATCAGACAGACAGACAGACACAAAAATTGTAAAATTCATATTCATTTAGTAAAAGTGGTTATTTTATGATTACAAACAGACACTTAAATTGTTTTTATTTGTATAGATTGAGGCCTATTTTTAGAAGACGATATTTCAAAGTCCTTTTGTTGGTGAATTTAAATATTGTAATTTTTTTTTTTTAGCTCAGTACCCTTATTTGTGTAGTTTTTATGCTAAATAAGTTTTTATGTTAAATAAATATTAATAAAGAAACGCTTAATAATCCACAGCCTCCAATAGGATTTCTTCTTATATCGGGGGTTCCGAAACACACACGAAAATCAATTTTTAATTTACAAAAACGCTCAGAACAGAACAAAAATGTGTATCGTAAATATAAATGTTTGTCATAAGAGAAAATAGCTGTGTCTGCTTGGAAACGAAAAACTTAACTTTAATCACATCGATCAGTAACACAACGTAGGTAGACGAAAATATAGTCAAGTAAATACGCGTAATACAGTCTTTGTGGGTCTCCCCACCGTACCTCGGAAAGCACGTTAAGCCGTCGGTCCCGGTTGTTATCATGCACACCTGATAGCGATCGTTTCTCACAGTAACGAAAATATCCGCCAACCCGCATTGGAGCAACGTGGTGGATTAAGCTCTGATCCTTCTCCTACATGGGGAAAGACGCCTATGCCCAGTAGCCATATTACAGGCTAAAACGAAATACGCGTTATCTATACCTACTAATATTATAAAGCTGAAGAGTTTGTTTGTTTGTTTGAACGCGCTAATCTCGGAAACTACTGATCCGATTTGAAAAATTATTTTATTGTTAGATAGCCCATTTATTGAGGAAGCTTATAGGATATATATATCATCACGCGAATACCAAAAGGAGCGGAGCACCAATGAAGAATGTTTCAAAATCGGGGATTACTTTTTCCTTTTGGAAGCTCCGCTGCGTGCGCTGTGAAAATAGTTAAAGTTTCGCAAAAATCATGTATGACAGAATTGATCCTCTTTAAAAGTTCTAAAAAAAAGTCCGCGACAGCATATATCTGTCTTTTAAGGTTGACTCACTATAACCTTTTTTATGCTAACCACGTTCGTTCTAAAATAATGCATTATTTGCGAAGATGTTTTTATAAACATGATATTAATCCTTATCTAAATAAATGCGTTATTCATTACAAGTATTTAATTTATAATAAAATAGCCTTTTACATAATTCGATTTCAATAAGTATCTCAAAAGATATCGCAGTTTTAAATAACATTCCAAAATAATCATCAAGCATTGCGCGCCCCTCTGTTCCACGCGGACGAAGTCGCGCGCAGAAGCTAGTTAGAGATAAAACTACAAGTACTCTTCAGATCTCAATAAAATTTAAATAGAACTACAATACAAGTACCAGCTTTCGACTAAAAAAGAGTAATCGAAACCGGTCTATCCAGTAAAAAGTTATGAGGTAACACATAAAAAATACAGTTGAATTGAGGACCTTCTCCTTTTTTTAAATTGGTTAACAAACTTACACCTAAGACTTACACATGCAAAAAACGATTCGTTTAACAGTGCTTTAATATATTTTTTGAACGAGCTTGTCAACACAAAAAGCGAAATGATACATATTTTAAAATAATTGCGTAAGTATTTGAAACCTAGATGTGATTTAATGCGATCCAAATATTTAAATAATATTAATTAGTCGATTGACAAATAATTTAAAATTAATGTTAACTGACAAATTTCCGCAGCATATCAAATTTTATTGACATAGATACATTTTAATTAAGTATATTTTGTCAATCAAAAATTATACTCGTAAGTATATTTTTTATCTAGTTTACAGTTTAAAACAAACAACTTCTTCAGAGATTTTAACTACTTATCATATAAATATGAATTAAAAATCAAACGTATACCCGGTACTGTGAAACTCAAGAAAGAAAACTTAAGATCTTGTAACTGTTTATGTTCTCTTTTATATCAAACAAACTTAATGCAGGACATCTTTATTCGCTCGCTCGCTTCAGCCTATCACAGTCCAATAAACAATATTATTTTTGGCTGTGATCTTCTTTAAGGTTAAGATACTTCTCCAGGGCTGCTCCAGAATTTGACCAAGATATTTCTTGCCGTACTTTACCTCAATACTCAAAATTCATCAATCAAATTATTTAAATCTTGTAACAAGCTATTTGTTTAGTTAAGGCGAGTTTTAGACAATACATAATTATGACTCATAAAACGACAGTTGACCAAAATGTCAACCAGTCAAACAAGTATCAAAACTTAATGCTGACACTATAATTTGAGTCCTTCAAAGTGATACTAATAAAAGAGGTTGAGTGACAAAGAACAACAGTATATAAGTAATTTAAATATATAATTCAAAATACCAGATTTGCACGCGCACCAAGCGGTGAACGTACCGCCCCGCCCTGTTAGACAAACTGCTGATAACTACCGTTGATAAGGCTCAGTTGAATAATATCTATAATATTTATTATAAATTAGTTGTTCTATCCTAGTAACTGTCAAACGTATGAAATTTAAATAATCGTTATGTGTATGGATATTTTCTTATTTCTTAATCTATAGTACCATGAAAACCTTCTTCAAATTGGCCGAGCCGTTCTCAAGTTTTGAGTGATGCATTTTTTGTTATTGGAACGAAGTTCCTTACAGCAGGCTTGACATTTGGCTGGGCGAGCGAACTGAAAAAATGTGATACTTAAACGTAACGTAATATCAGTCATACGACTGTATAATATGACGTTTGTAATTTTATACTATCGATAAAAATAAATAAAGCCATGTTTTTTTATTTCACTTAATAGTTTGAATTATTATTATTATTTTGTTTGATTTATTTTATTTTACGGTATTTGTTATTTTCTAAAATACTAAATTTCCTAAATACTTTTATGTACTTAATTAAAAACCAATCAACAAAAAAAAAATCAAGAACTAGAAAATATATATAAAATTCAACATTTCTTCTATACTATCCGAAGGAACTTCGTTCCTACCTGGTGACCCATGACACCACAATTTTTATTTCTTATCTTTTTACAAATATTACAAAAAAAGGCTTAATTTTCTCTGCGTGTAATTTCTTTTGCATGGAGCCAATTTTCATCAGGTCGCCACAATTTAGCTTATGTTCAAAAGATCACTTTGCACTTACCAATCGACCAAGTGTGAATTAGACCCACAATCACATATTTTGTTACCACATCAAATATTTGTAATAGAGAATTTTTCCTATTCACTTCAGAAAATAAAAATTGCTTATAGTAGTAAAATCTCCACTTCATTTAATTTTTGTAACATCAGTAAGTATTCAGTTAATATTTTAAGTTTCCGCAGAATCAAATGGTCTGCATTTTTATGGAGCTCTGTGACAGAAAAACGTAGTAGATATGAAGACTCCTCGCGATTTGAGTGCAATCGATGTGGCAAGAAACGCCGGGCGGCAATAGGGCTCTATAGCCATCAACGACGATGTGGGATCCTACCAACACACTAGCGCTGCAACAATCATCTGCAACAGATGCTGTGGCCAATATAATAAGACCTTCTAGTGAATACCCTATAAACACTATTTGGGTAACCTCTTTAAAATTACCACATACCTTTTCTAATGTTTAAAACGCGACTTTCACTCTTTAAAATGAAACAAGTTTTTCGGATTTTATCGCGGTTTATTACCAAATATACCAAATTCTACTTATCTTACTATCCTACAAAAACTTTTGATTTGATAACAATGAATTCGATATGAAATTTATTTATTTACTAGCTTCTGCCAGCGACTTTGTCCGCGTGGAATAGTAACTTTGGGCTAGCTGGGTAGGCTTTAAAAAAACCCGATTATGAAACATTCTTCATTGGTGCTCCGCTCATGTTGGTCGTGATAATAGCCTATAGTCTACCTCGATAAATGGGCTATCTTACACTAAAAGAATTTTTCAAATCGGACTAGTAGTTCCTGAGATTAGCGCGTTCAAATAAACGAACACGGCTTTATAATATTAGGATAGATTTATTTATTGGGGTTTTATAGTAGTTGTAATATTTATACACTAAAATATTAATTTCCCTAAAGACTACATTTCTAAATGTACAACCACATTAAAGCTAATACGACATGCAAAATGTTCCTCTTAATGCAACAAAATAACACTTAAGCTACTTTTCAGCTCGATATTCTAACGCTATCGGAAGTTACGCGAGTCGCCAGATGCCACTGGTAAAGTCATTTGATTTTTATTGACCTTAAATAATGTCTTGATATAACGGATGTTACCGTAATTGTAGTGGTTGAACTTTATAACTAGTTTAATATATAATAAGGTTCGATAAGTGTTTCAAAATAATCACACAATTATGAAATATTAATTAGTTTTTTTATTAACCTGTCCTTTAACTTTATAATGTGACGACTTTGAAATTGGTTTTCTTAAGTAATTTATTACAACATTAGACTTAAGAAAACTGTGCCTATAAAATTCTTTAAAAAATAATTTAATCCGGTACAATCGTAAGAATCATGCCACAGCAATATCATTCGATATTTAAATCAAAGTTGTAAAGTTAATTCAATTAAAAAATAGTAGTTTATGCAACTGTCATATAATGAAGGGTATTAAAACACGAGTGTGAGTTTATGAAACGAGCGCAGCGAGTTTCATAATAGTAACGAGTGTTTTAATACCCGTGTTATATGCAGTTGCATACACTACTTTATCTTCACTAATGCAATTAATCAAACAACAAGAGTAAAAGCTGACAATAGTTTATTTATAATAATTGTTCAAATTTTGGATGGTACAATTCTGAAAGTTAATGTTAATTTTCATATAATTTTCTAGATTTTTCTGGCAAAATATTGTGAGTTAATTTTGTTGCCAATTCTAGAATATCCGGAGGCGTACAAATATCATCGTCGCTATCCATTTTTAACTTTTAATTTATTAAATTAAATTCACGCGTACGTGTATTGTCACAGTGATTTTGCCGCCATTAAAATCTAACCAATGAGAGCGCAGCTGCGCGCATGCGCGCGATGTTATAATGAGATTTTACGATATCGATGTGGATATTATACCATCATGTGAAATTGCTTAAATTGAGTGTTTTGTTGTCTGTGCTATAACAGTAGTAATTATAAGTCAAGTATTGGAAACATAAGTAGAATGTTACAACATTAGTGTAGATAAAAGGTTTTATATTTTAGAAGATGATTTTTCAATTTCTAGTCTAGTTTAACGGAAGGAAAATTATAGGCAACAAAATTACGTTGCAATTTATAAATGTTTTTAATTTTAAACCGTACAGGTATCTATTTATGTTTCTAATAATAATCCAAACACTAACATAATTTTTCAAGTCTAAACATACCATCTTGTCCTCGAGTTTCATTGACTTCTATATTGTTTAATTAAATATAAATAACGCCTATAATTATTTTACATTATCACGTTCATTCATCAACTTTTCTTTAATTGTTCATATGTATGAAACTAAAATAAGACATAGTATTACTCTTTTATAAAAAGAATTTAAATAATTTGACAATTTCACAAATTTTGGTTACAAAGAAAGTTTGTAAGGGCGAACTTATCTCTATCATTCAATCTATAACTTGGGTTTCGTTGACTAATCGCACCCATTTGAGGACCTAAGCTATTTATATTATTATATTATTGGCTACATTTGTCATCTTATTAATAAAAAAAGTAACTTTTAGTTGAGTGTGTTACTATACTAGTTATGATTTGATTATGAAAAAAAAATCAATAAATAATAGACATTCAAATTTTAAAATTATTGAGTTAAAATTATTAATCATGTGATTTGACGTACATTCAACTTAAGGTAATAAAGTGTCATAAAAACAAATATTCCACAAATTGTCGATTCAATTCAATGAAATGTCAAGTACACCGACGGTACGCATTGACAAGAGATGTCGTAAGGTCACTCATGTTTGCTAAGTCTGGTAATTCAAACGCATTGAGAGTACCGAGACTAAGTACTGCTGATTTAAATTAAATACTTCGAGTAACAAAATTAAATGTAACATCATTCTTAGAAAGTGAAAACTTACTTCTATATTTATGTGTGTGTGTGTGTGTACAATAATAACTCAATCCTATAAATAATTGTATACCTTAATCGCTTACTACCATAACATTTTTATTTGAAATTGATGTCAAAGACGTATTACAAATTTCAAGTGAGCAATAACAATGATATGTTAATCTTGTTATGACATTTTAACGGTGGTTGTGACGTATTGGAACTGATGTTTCCCGATTGTGAGAACAACCGCTATACTAGTTATTTAATTTTAGAGGGGTTTTTTCTATAAAATTCAATTAATCTCGTATTAGCGGTGAATATAAGAAAATTTGTATGTCTTGAAAGATATAGGCAACCTGTCGTTGATGTGAATAATAAAACTCCTACCTTTTTAAACAAATAATTGTGTTTGCTCGCAAACGAAAAAAAAACCGACTTCAATTACATCGACAAGTAATACAACGTAGATCGACGAAAAAATAGTCAAGCAACTACGCGTTATCAAAGATTACTCAAAAAGTAGTTATCAGATCTCGATAAAATTTATATGTGACCATATGATAAACATCAGCTTTCGATTAAATTAAAAATTATCAAAATCGGTATACCCAGTAAAAAGTTATTACGGATTTTCGAGAGTTTCCCTCGATTTCTCTGGGATCTCATCATTAGATCCTGGTTTCCTTATCACGGTACCAAACTAAGGATATCTCCTTTCCAACAAAAAAAAGAATTATCAAAATCGGTACATCCAGTAGAAAGTTATGCGGTATAATACGTTGTATTTTGATGCGACACTTTTTCGCATCGTACCCCTGGCGGAGTACTTGCTTTTCTTCGTGTGATCCGTCGAGTTGCGAACAAGCAATATCGGGAGTGATACGTCAGGCGATGGAGTACTTCATTTCATTTGCTGACGTATCGCTTGATGTCAGGGTCCCTAGGTGGTACAATGTAGAATGTGCTGAAGCTGCAGCCCGTAAGGACTCAGCGTTTGCAGCATGGGCTGAAGCCCGTACCCTTAAATCTCCGGACATAACTTCAAAAAAAAAAGCTTTCAACTCAGCTGCTAAGTCCTACAAAAAGGTTCTCAAAAGGGCTCGTTACGACCGCATTAATCGCATTGGAGCCAAATTAGCTTCCTATCCGTGTGGAAGTAAAGCTTTTTGGTCGCTGTCTAAGTCGGTGGAAATGAATTTTTGCCGTCCCTCACTGCCTCCTCTGCTGAAGCCAGATGGGTCGCTGGCCATTACTGCAACAGATAAGGCTAACCTTTTAGCAAACCTGTTTGCGGAAAATTCGCACCTTGATGCTGGTAGTGCCTCACCTCCTCGACATCCACCTTCCAACTTCGCTATGTCCGATATATGCATTCACCAAACGGTGGTTTTGAGAGCACTCCGCAATTTGGATACGAATAAGGCTAGTGGCCCTGACGGGATACCAGCTAGAGTTCTCAAAACATGTGCTCCTGAGTTGTCTCCGGTTCTAACGCGCTTGTACCGCCTCTCAATCGCTATCACCTCCATACTGTGTAAAAGTTTGGAGCGCATACTGAACGATAAGCTCCTTGCATACCTCGAATTGAATGACCTCCTGTCGGACCAGCAATACGGTTTCCGCCGTAACAGGTCCACGGGGGATCTTTTAATGTATGCCTCGCACATCTGGGGCGAAGCCTTGGATAAGCACGGAGAGGCGCTAGCCGTCTCACTTGATATCTCGAAGGCATTTGACCGGGTCTGGCATGAGAGCCTATTGAGTAAGCTTTCGACTTACGGAATACCCCCTAGCCTGTGTGGACCACATCCATACTGTTCGGCAGATTATCCAAAAGACGGAAGAATATAATCAACCGCTGTGTATGGCATTTGTGGACTACGAGAAAGCCTTCGACTCCGTCGAGACCTGGGCTGTCCTGGACTCTCTGCAGAGATGTCATATCGACTGGCGATATATCGAAGTACTAAAATCTATGTACGACGCGGCGACGATGACCGTTCATGTCAATGACCAAAGAACAAGACCTATTTCCCTCCGGCGCGGGGTAAGACAGGGGGATGTAATATCACCGAAACTGTTTACCACTGCGCTAGAGGATGTTTTTAAGACCTTGGATTGGGGAGAACGGGGCATCAACGTCAACGGTGAATTCATCTCTCACCTTCGTTTCGCCGACGATATTGTTATCTTTGCGGAGACGCTGGATGAGTTAGGCCAAATGCTGGCCGGCCTAAACGAGTCCTCCCGACGTGTCGGTCTCTGTATGAACTTGGATAAGACGAAAGTTATGTTTAACAACCAAGTCATACCGATACCGGTATCGGTCGATGGTACCCTTCTCGAAGTTGTTCAGGATTATATTTACCTAGGCCATACTATCCAACTAGGCCGCAACAACTTCGAGAAGGAGGCCGATAGGAGGATTCGGTTGGGCTGGGCGGCGTTTGGCAGACTCCGTCGAGTCTTCACTTCGAAGATTCCGCAATGCTTGAAGACAAAAGTTTTCGAGCAATGCGTCCTGCCTGTGTTAACATACGGAGCCGAGACGTGGACACTGACCAAGGGACTGGTCCACAAGTTTAAAGTCGCACAACGTGCAATGGAACGGGCTATGCTTGGGGTCTCTCTCAAAGACAGGATTAGAAATGAGACTATCCGCGAGAGAACGAAAGTAACCGACATAGCCCACAGAATTAGCAAGTTGAAGTGGCAGTGGGCTGGTCATCTGTGTCGCAGGACCGATGGCCGTTGGAGTAGACGGGTCCTAGAGTGGAGACCGCGTCTTGGCAAACACAGTGTGGGACGTCCTCCGGCCCGTTGGACCGACGATCTACGTAAAATTGCCGGTGTAGGCTGGATGAGGATTGCGGAAGACCGGGATGTGTGGCGCGAACTTGGGGAGGCCTATGTCCAGCAGTGGACTGCGATAGGCTGAAGTGTGTGTGTGGCTGGATATCAGATTTCCTGAGTGGGCGATCATTTCGGGTGGTCTTGGATGGCTCCTCGTCTGATTTGAAGGCGGTTAATGCCGGTGTCCCTCAGGGATCAGTTCTCTCTGCAACCCTCTTCTTGCTTCACATTAATGACCTCCTCAAGCCCGGTATCTTTGGATACGCGGACGACAGCACTGTTACGGAGAGATACATGTCCAGTCCCCGAGCTAGCGGGGCTGAAACTCTTGAGCATAGAGAGGCTCTGGTTGAACGCATGAATTTGGCTTTAAAAGAGGTATCCGATTGGGGTGACGCCAACCTAGTCAAATTTAATGCTCTCAAAACGCTAGCGTGTCTTTTCACCGCTAAACGGAGTCCATTCTCTTTAGCTCCGACTTTCCGGGGTGTATCTGTACCGATCACCGATAATATTGATCTTATATTTCGTCTAATATGAACTTCAGACAATGCATAGAATCCAAGGCAAAAATCGCCGGTAAGAAACTTGGTATCCTCAATAAAGTCAGGCAGTACTTCACACCGGAACAGCTTCTCACTCTGTACCAAGCTCAAGTTCGATCGAGTATGGAGTACTGCAGTCACTTATGGGATGGCTCTGCCAAGTACCAGCTTGCTGCTTTGGAGTCTGTGGACTAACGCGCCAGAAGACTCATCGGTGACGAACCACTGGTTAACTCTAGACTACAAAGTCTTGAACATCGGCGCAAGGTTGCCTGTCTGTCTGTCTTTTACAGAATATATTTCGGAGAGTGTGCCCAAGAGCTGCACAATTTGGTTCCACCATCACCATTCTACCACCGAACCGCTAGGCATCGCTTGAGTGTGCACCGCTACGTGGTTGAAATCCCACGATCTCGCACTAAGCGTTTTGCTTCCTCTTTCTTAATACGCACCGCAAAAATCTGGAATGCCCTTCCGGCTTCCGTTTTTCCAAATAATTACAACTTGGGTATTTTCAAATCAAGAGTGAATAGGCATCTTCTAGGCAAGCGCGCACTATCTTAGGCTGCATCTTCTTCACTTACCATCAGGTGAGATCGCGGTCAAGCGCTAGTCTATATATTTAAAAAAAAAAAAAAAAAAAACGTAGGTCGACGAAAAAAGCGTCAAGTAAAAACGCATTATTAGATATAACTCGAAAAGTAGTTGTTAGATCGCAAATAAATTTAAATGGGACCAATTGGCACACACCACCTTTCGATTAAAACAAAATTTGTCGAAATCGGTCCACACTGTCAAAAGTTCTGATGTAACATACATAAAAAAAAAAATACAGTCGAATTGAGAACCTCCTCCTTTTTTGGAAGTCGGTTAAAAAAGCTTTGAATCAGTAATGCCACTTATTTTGTCAGTTACAGTATAGTATGGCATATTAGTAACTTAAAAATGATGTGAAATAAAGACACATCAGAACAATTCAGCTTCAAAAAGGCTTTAGTTAAATTAATTAATACTGTTTTTTTCGCTAATGTGCGTCCGATTAACGCCCCAAGTATTGTTGTGATATTTATTTTTATGTTATTATCAAAAAATTATTATAAATTTCAGTCGACTTTTATCTGAAACACAATCTTTAAGTTACCTATCTTAGGAGCAGACGACCATGTAGAGTGTGTTATGTAAAATAATCATATATATATATATATATATATATATATATATATATATTAATACGCTAAGGTTAAGATATTTGCCTCTCATTTTAGAAAAAACCTCACAATCACTATTTATGGATAATTGCTTGCTCTACCGGCATCCACAACTAAAAAATTATAATTGCTTTTTTTGTAAATTGATTAATTATTAAAATTATATTATCCATATATATATATATATATATATATATATATATATATACACATATCTTCGACGGCCTTAATTTTGAAACAATGACAACATGATTGACGGTCGGTAAATTTTTTACTTATATTTAGTGCAAATTATTCGCACCGGTTATTGTAGTAGGTATTTTTATATTTATTTTGCGGATTTAATTTGCGAATTAACATATACACAAGGTTTTAAAAAAAAAGATATTTATGAACCAAATATGATCAAAAATGTTTAATGATTTATGATTTATTTATGCACTATTTTTAACATAGCATGTTACTAAATGTTACAACTCTTCAAGTATTCATACTTCGAAAAAATAAAACACGTACAAGTTAACGTTGATAGCATTTCCCATATACTATACGATCTAAGTTTACCACGATAAAACAAATATCACCGTAGTAGAACACTAGACATAGCTTACGAGTCGCGGAAACGTATATTATTAAAGACAACACATAAACATTAATATTTCTTATATTTTAGTACACATAATTACTAACCCCACCTATAAAACTTTACTACCTTCTATTGACATTGGCGAAATCTGCGCTCACCTGGCAAAACAATTTTATTATTGTCATTAAAACAACAAATGAATTGAATGTAATTATATCACTCAACTTATTTGTCGTTCAGTTGTTAAGTGACACGCCTTTCGTGTGGTATTTATGTACTGTTATTATATTATAATGAACTTATTTTTGCTGTATCTAAGTCAGTATAAATACAGATATATTTTATTGTACACTAACGGCCGAACCCAATATTCAATCTAAAGATAGAGATAGGTAGTTATCATCGACTGCTAATAACTAACTATCTATCCTTTGTAGTTGTCCCAATAATTCGCATAAGGGACTACTATCTCCAGTTAGCTGTAGATAGACCGGCTACCTGAGCTCTTCCTTACATTCCAGTATACGTAGCGTCACAGACGGCCTCAGTTATGTTACACAGATGTTTTGTAGTATTTAAATTTGTCATACAAATTTTATTCATATTAAAGTAATCTTGTTTTATAAAAATATGGACAAATTAATTTTTACATAGACTTTTTAATTTATAATAAATGATATTATTTTAATATGGAATCCATGGTAAATCTAGTAACGGAACGTTTTAACACGACACGAAAAGACGCTACGACGCCATTACGCTTTATTGAATCGTCGTTTCGTTTGTATTTTTTTTTTACAAATCAAAATTCAAATTATACAAATCATTGCAAATTATACAATCATTCACCAAATTTTTTGTTTTATTCACAAGATGAGTAAAGTAAGTATTATTTCACAAGAAACTTATTATTTTTATTCAATTAATTGTTGCAAAAGAGCAATATCACTTGAACTGCTACTTGAACTTGAGTCTGCCATTATTTTTCACTCGAAATTAATTTTATTTTAAACAAAGAAAATACGTTTTCAATTAATAAATCTTAGTTATCCCCCGAAAACTATAGATCGGATATTGTTGTTACTAAAGATAACCAACGCTACTGACAGATAGAACTCTATTATTATTGGGACGCTTACACTGTCATTTTCATACGAACTGTTATCTCTGGTAAGCTATCCTCCCTCTCGTCGATAGACAGCTTTGAAGGATAGGATTGCCTATCGTCGACAAGTTTATTGGGTCAGTAAAATGAATGATAGATAGATATTTCTGTCTCTAGTAGGACATAACCAGAGATAGATTGAATATTGGGTTCGGCCGTAAGAGAGGAAATTTTTACATCGAAAAGGAAAACATGAACATGTACAAAAGGCGGTCTTATCGCTAAAAGAGCGATTTCTTCTAGACAACCGAAAGCATGAAAAGGACATGATAAAGAATGAGACGGCATGGCGGTCTATACATATATAGACATACTAGCTGTTCCCGCAGCTTCGCCCGCGTTGAAACCAGTGTGTCACAAAGTTTTCCCGGCAAACTTCCAGTGAAACTCTCATCAAAATCGGCTTAGCCGTTCCGTAAACCTTCCTCTTGAAGCTCTCTCTCCATTGGTGAAACCGCATGAAAATTCGTCTAGTAGATTTTGAGGGAATCGTTCACATACATTTTTGGTGTTTTAACCCCAAAAGGGAGTTGATTTCTAAAGATAAATTATTTGGACACCTTCTCATCTTATATAGAGCATACATTTTAATTTTCAAGTCTCTTACTTCAAAAACGTAGGACTTTCATACAAACTTCCAAACCCCGTTTTACCCCCTTAGGGGTCGAGTTTCGTAAATTCTTAGCGGATGTCTACGTCCTATAAGAAACCTACCTGCCAATCATTACAGCCTATACAGTCCACTGCTGGACACAGGCCTCCACAAGTTCTGTTCTTATTCTGTTCTATTCTATTCTGTTCTATTCTTTTCTGTTCTATTCTGTTCTGTTCTTATTCTGTTCTATTCTATTCTATTCTGTTCTATTCTATTCTATTCTGTTCTATTCTATTCTATTCTGTTCTATTCTATTCTGTTCTATTCTGTTCTATTCTGTTCTATTCTGTTCTATTCTGTTCTATTCTGTTCTATTCTGTTCTATTCTATTTTGATCTCTATTCTGTTTAGTTTTGTTCTATTCTGTTCTATGCTGTTCTATTCTGTTCTGTTCTATTCTATTTTGTTTTCTATTCTGTTTTATTTTGTCTTGTTCTGTTCTGTTCTTTTCTGTTCTCTACTATTCTGTTCTCTACTATTCTGTTCTGTTCTATTCTGTTCTCTTCTGTTCTTATTCTGTTCTGTTCTTATTCTGTTCTATTCTTTTCTGTTCTATTCTGTTCTGTTCTTATTCTGTTCTATTCTATTCTGTTCTATTCTATTCTGTTCTGTTCTGTTCTATTCTGTTCTGTTCTTATTCTGTTCTTTTCTATTTTGTTCTCTATTCTATTTTATTTTTGTTCTATTCTGTTCTTTTCTGTTCTCTACTATTCTGTTCTGTTCTATTCTGTTCTGTTCCATTCTGTTCTCTTCTGTTCTTATTCTATTCTATTCTGTTCTGTTCTATTCTGTTCTGTTCTTATTCTGTTCTATTCTATTCTTATTCTGTTCTATTCTATTCTATTCTGTTCTATTCTGTTCTGTTCTATTCTATTCTGTTCTGTTCTGTTCTATTCTGTCCTATTCTGTTCTATGCTGTTCTATTCTGTTCTATTCTGTTCTGTTCTATTCTGTTCTCTTCTGTTCTATTCTGTTCTTATTCTATTCTATTCTATTCTGTTCTATTCTGTTCTGTTCTGTTCTATTCTATTCTGTTCTGTTCTATTCTGTCCTATTCTGAGCTATGATGTTCTATTCTGTTCTATTCTGTTCTGTTCTGTTCTCTTCTGTTCTATTCTGTTCTTATTCTATTCTATTCTGTTCTGTTCTATTCTGTTCTGTTCTTATTCTGTTCTATTCTATTCTGTTCTTATTCTGTTCTATTCTGTTCTATTCTGTTCTGTTCTATTCTATTCTGTTCTGTTCTGTTCTATTCTGTCCTATTCTGTTCTATGCTGTTCTATTCTGTTCTATTCTGTTCTGTTCTATTCTGTTCTGTTCTATCCTATTTTGTTCTCTATTCTGTTTAGTTTTGTTCTATTCTGTTCTCTACTATTCTGTTCTGTTCTATTCTGTTCTCTTCTGTTCTATTCTGTTCTTATTGTATTCTATTCTGTTATGTTCTATTCTATTTTATTCTTTATTCTGTTTAGTTTTGTTCAAATTTCAAGTCTCTTACTTCAAAAACATAGGACTTTCATACAAACTACCAACCCCCGTTTTACCCTCTTAGGGATTGAGTTTTGTAAAATCCATTCTTAGGGATGTTTACGCCCTGTAAGGAACCTACTTGTAGATTTTAAATTTGTAGCTGTTATAGTTTCGGAGATTTCGTGATAACTGAATCAACCTACCATTCCCCGTTTTAACCCCAAAAGGGAATTGATTTCTAAAGATAAATTATTTGGACACCTTCTCATCTTATATAGAGCATACATTTTAATTTTCAAGTCTCATACTTCAAAAACATAGGACTTTCATACAAACTTCCAACCCCCGTTTTACCCCCTTAAGGGTCGAGTTTCGTAAAATCCGTTCTTAGCGGATGTCGACGGCGTATAAAGAGTCTACCTGCCAAATTTCAAGTTCGTAGGTGTTATAGTTTCGGAAATTTCGTGATGAGTGACCTTTCGCTTTTATATATGTAGTATAGATAATCATACTCATAAATATACACATATAAATATATTACATACATATAACAATACAAATATAAATACATGTTATTACTATTACTTTAAATTGATGAATTTTGTGATTAACTAGAATATATAGTATTTACCGACATTATTTACTAATACTAATACTAATTAAATCAGATCAGATTTAATAAATTTGGATACAACCATTTCCGAAATAAGTTGACGCGTTTTGTAGAGTTGTATACACTTAAAATTTTGGGTGAATTAAGAGATTTTTCTAATATTTCTTACGTTCGCATAACTTCTTCAATGTGAAACGCAAAATATTCTTCAGTGAAACCAGGCAAGTATTAGACGGAGTTCTGATGCATGGGAAAAATATTACACATATTGCAGATATCCACAGAAAACTTCGGTAAATACTGCGAATATTTGTAGTGCCATAAATATTAATTTATCTTCTTGAAATAATAATTTAAGTCATTGTTGTTAATAATAAAAAGAAATATGGCATATAATAATCAATGTGTCGTTCTTGTTGATGAAACATTTCAAAACATGACTAACAAGAAAATACCACTCATAAAAATACCCTAGGACCATAAAATCGCAAGCATACAAGATCCTTTAATCTTTCTATTAAAAATACATTATTTATCTAAGATTAGAAGAAATAAAAAACAAGATCCTGCTTAATATAAAACGGAACGCATAAAAAGTGTATCAGATACCTACAACGTAAACCCTGGTTAACGGAAATGCGGAAATCCCAAACAATCAATTAATGTCATTACATGATGTAGAGTAAAATATTATGTGATAATTAATTCATCATACCGCATGTTTTATATCAAATTAGCATACAGTTTACATATTCTGTGTGTCATGTCTTGTTCAACAAGGTTCGTTGTAGTTCTATTGTGTGTTTAAAACGACTGTTAATGATTTATCAAAGACGTGATATAAATACGTGACATAAAGATTAAAATGTGATAATATTAGTATTGATAAAATTTTTGTATCTAAATAATTCTTATTAATTAACTGAATCGATTTTGCTTGTAACGAACCGCATTGTCAACATTTATATTATTATTGTTGACCGACTACGAAAGAGAGGTTTTAGATGAACCGTATATTTTGCAGGTTTGTTAAACCAGATAGTCTTACTTAGTAGTTACTTTTGTACCGACTTTGTTCACTTTTTTTCATCGAATAGGTATCTAAAGTATTTTGATAGCACATTTCTTTTTACAGAAAGCGTGTAGGCTTTTTATTGGTATGTTATAAAATCATCATCAGTTTGTAAATGTTACTGTTACGGTATGTACATTGTTATGGTTTTTCTAACTTGATTTTGAATAAAGTGTAAAATGTTAATAGTTGAAAAATAATTTGTAAAAATGTTCAACAAATTATTTTACCTACTAATATTTTTTTTTCCGTAGAGCACGTTATACTGTCGATCCCGTTTGTTATCATACACACATAATACCGACCGTTACTCATAGTAGGAAATATACATACCTTCAACCCGCAGTGCAGCAGCGTGGTGGAGCTGATCATTCTCCTATATACATGTTGCATAAGCCCAGCAGTGGGATGTTACAGGCATGGATGTACGTACTTATATAAAACACATAAATACAAAAAATGTTTGACATAATAAATATCGTATATAATATAATAACTTAACTGAGATAGGGCACAGCAGGAATTTCCTGCTCAAACGATCACAGCAAAATAATACTGTTTTCAAGCAGTATTGTGTTCCTGTTGGTGAGTAAGGTGACCAGAGCTCCTGGGGGATTGGGGATTGGGTCGGCAACGCGCTTGCGATGCTTCTGGTGTTGCAGGTATCTATAAGCTACGGTAATTACCATCAGGTGAGCCGTACGCTTGTTTGCCGACATAGTGTCATAAAAAAAAAGTACTGTGTGGCTACGGTACTAAAGAATTAAGCCACCCCCTCTCTTCCCGTGGGTGTCGTAAGAGGCGACTAAGGGATAACACAGTTCCGCTACCACCTTGGAATTTAAAAATCCGACCGTTGGCGGGATAACCATCCAACTACTGGCTTTGAAATACACAGAACAGTCGAAGACGGGCAGCAGCGTCTTCGGTGTGACAAAGCCAGCCCTGCGGTCACCAACCCGCCTGCCCCGCGTAGTGACTATGGGCAAAACACACGAGTTCACGCTATTTTTGGCGTAAACTTGTAGAGGCCTATGTCCAGCAGTGGACTGTGATAGGCTGTAATGATAATAAATATAATTCATAATTGAATATAAATAAAACTTACAGTATTTTAGTTCTTTATATAGATATAAAGCAGTAGCTCATAGAAATCTGCAACATCAGAAGCAGACTTGATATTCTTCCTTCCAAAGATCTTCCAGAAATTGGATTCCTTTGTGGGCAACTAAGATATTAGTTATTAGCTGCAATTTTCGTTCCTATTACATAATATTTTACATTATTTCTTTGCTTAACTTAAATACTGGTACAATGGCTACCCGTATCGAAAATTTTCACAGAAAAAAAAGTTGGGCGTCTAACCGAACCTACTCACAAAGATTCAGCCTGTTATTAAGCACCAAAAACTTTTCGACAGCTACTGGGCTATTACCACCAGTCGGGCCATACACTTGTATGCTACCTTAGTATAAAGAAGTGCAATAATACCGAAGCTATTATATCAATCGGTCACCATCCCGCCTGCCCAGCGTGGTGACTATGGGCAACACACATGAGTTCATGCATTTTTGGCGCGAACTTGTGGAGGCCTATGTCCAGCAGTGGACTGCAACAGGCTGGAATGATATTATATCAATATAGTTACGGTAATACGGTAACTAAAGCAACGATTTAAAAAAGTGCGTGCGCACAAAGTACACATGTCCGAAGTGAAACTTCTTTGGTAAACTAATTTTTAAGTCTGGCAAAAACGTTGCCGTTTCATCAAAACGTTGCCTTTTCATTCGTAAAAATTTTACCCTCATGAGCCTAAAGAAGTTTAACTTTAATAAGCTTGGAATTTCACACCGCCAAGAAGATCTTCGCTAACGAAGAGTCTATTCGAATATAGCTATAATAAATAAACGCAGGATAATATACGAAATACGTTTTATAGTACTTTATTGTAAATCTTTTAGATGTCGCAGCAAAGTACGCCTATTTAATTTGGTTTTTCCAATATCGCTATGCGTCGCGGATGTTACAGTCTAACAAGTAGGGTTGACTACATTATATTATTTAAATTACTAAGCTTACGATTCTATAAAGGACATACAGACAAACATTAATTTTTATATATATTTTTATATACAAACTTCGTTCAAATGTGAAATAAAACAATAAAAAATTATTTAAACAAATGTGGATTTATTTGCCACCGTGACGTTAGTAAATAAAAGAAATACTGTAATTCTGTTGTTGATTATTATGTTCATTGTTGTTTTTAACATATCAGCTGTTACCTAAAGCAGTAATTTATCTATATAGATAAAAATTAAACATCAAAATGTATGTACGCGCATATCTAACTTCCAAACGACTGCAGCTAATTTATATTATATTTTTGTATTCAATATTGTCAGGATAAGGTTTGTACAAAAGAGAATTAAAATAAAAAGGTTTATTAACAACAAAAAAAAGCTGTATGGGTTTCGCCGGGTCAAATAATAATATATAAAAATCGAAAACTAAATATGTGACAACCCTCAGTTTTAGTCATACAACGGATCTAAGGAGCAATATTAGCGTAACTAAAACACATTGTAAAAAATAAAAACAGCGACTTACTACTCAATTAGTACACTATAAGATTAGTTTTTTTTTTTTTTTTTTTTTAATAAATTTTTACGACAAATATTTACACAAGGTCATTTTTATTAAAAAAGTATAACAATTGGTTTTTTTTATAAACTAATTCAATTATTTTCAGGTACATAAATACTATTCACGTTCATTTTAAATTAACTATTGTGTTTGTAATGAGAAATTAAAAATAATTTAAACCAGAACGTAGAAACTTTATTTTTATTTAAATTCTATTAATTTTTTGTAGATTTATAACGTACTATCAAGAGTTTATAAATATATGCCTTACTTCATAATACCACTGTATAACAGAAAAGAATGATATAGGGGACATAATAGGTTTAAAAACTGTGCAGTGGTTCAACTAATCTTCTAAATTCCTACTTTTTTGAAGTCCGTAAAACATTTAAACGTCTCCTTTTTGCACTAGGTATTCTAAATGAGTACTCATGCTCTTGCCACAAACAAAATCTTGAAAATAATACTATTTACACTTGAACCTCAAACCATACAGCTTCCTTCCTTTTTACCTTTCTACAACTAAGACTTGATATATTACCTAATTATGTATGTCGATAGATATTATATACGTCTATATAAGCAAGAAATCAAATTAGCTAAAATTATTATTTAATTTACATATTACTTAAAATCTTTTTTTATTTATTAGATAATGTTGTAACATGCAATTAATACGTATGATGTTTAATTGTGAAACCAATACTTACATAATTTTTATAGCTTTTATAAGCAACACAGCCTATATGTTTATTTATAATATCGTAAAAATCCACCGAAAGTCTTACTTATTGTCTCATATTTAAAATTGTGGTGTCACAATGTTAGTTACCATACTCCTCCGAAACGGATAGACCGATTTTTATGAAGTTTTGTGTGCATATCGAGCAGGTCTGAGAATCAGCCAACATCTATTTTTCATACCCCTAAGATATAGGGAGGGGGGGGGGGGTTAAGGGGTTTAAGAACATAAGAAATTCCTTCATAGCCGTAGCCTGTCGGTCCGTCGATGTTTAAGGTTTAGGCACAAAACAATTGGGTTAAGTGTATTTTTTTAGTATCGTTAAACTGGAAAATTGTTGTAAAATTTCTAATGATATATAGCTGAACCATTAGAAAAGTACACTACCCAGAAGTTAATGAACTATGAAATATAATTTTATCAATAAATTTAATAATAGCGACACAGTAGAGCTACAAATATTAATGGCTGTGAAGTCGCATTGAGCACCTAGTCGGTTACAGATAAGAGCCAGTCAATCAGTCAGTGAATAGATAGCAATGTCCTTTTTGTTTTATTTTTTGCTAACAACTATAATATGAAACCTGTCCTATACTTTGCTATAAAAACAATCTAAGTGATTTAATTAATTTATACAAATACTACCGAAAAATTACAATATTATTAAAAATATAAGTAACGTATATATTCAGTGAAATACAACATTACTAATTCCCATAATCTCTATGGTATATTCTTAAATTAGGTTTCGCCTTAAAATAATCCCTATAAATCCGGGAAAATGGCGCAGGTGGTAAACCATATCACAAAAATTTCCGTAATTCCCAGACAGTGATTGATATACAATGGGCTCAGAAAAATTCGATTCACTATAGTTTCCGCGTCCGAACGCATTGATTTTATTGTACTTGTATATCAGCCGGAATTCATATATCATCGGAAGTTTGAAGGCTCTTATACACAGTACAGCTGACCAGTGACAATAAGACAGTCAGAGTAAAAGGTACGCGTCATACTAGTATACGCGCGACCGGCTACCAGTATGCACGCGTTTACTGCATAAAAATAATACCCGCCAAATTCTGACGTGAACTCTTTCGAAATTCAATAATTAAAAGTATTCCTATAAACAGTTATGTTATCTACGATATAATCTGTGGACAATTAATGTTTGTTAGGAAAATAAATATTCAGTTTTAACGATTGCGTGAAGAAGTTTACGAAGAATAAAGGTAAATATTATTACGAGAATAAAGTTTATTTAATTTACGTGTGCTTTATATACTCGTCGTTTCGTCATGTAGCCGTTTTCCTAATTGCTTTTAGCTTTATATGACCTCTTATTAATATATCATAAAAGGTCATTAACCACATTAAAGGATATTTAGATTTTTTTCTCTTGTCGTTATGCAATGTTAAAGCTAAATCGACATTATTCATTTTACTGTAATTTAATGTCATATTTTGTAACGTATAAACAAACATAAGTCTTAGTAGCTATGGCCTTATGTCATTGGCGAAATTTGATTGGATCGGAGATTCGTGGTTTGCGTAAATACATGTCATCAACAGCTGTTCAAGGTTGTTCTATTTTGACCGTTCAGAAAAGTGAGAATTCAAACTGACATGTAATGTCAAGTGATAGTGTTAGCTTGTATTCGATTAACATCAACGAGATAACGGCTAGACTCAAGAACGGTAATACAGTAATTTATTCGTGTCTACTACTTACTATACTTTTTGTAGTTTATATATATATTGTTTAAATTAAATACAATAGTTTTATTAAAACTATCGTAATCGTTTGGTTGGAACTAATCTATACTAATATTATATAGCTGAAGAGTTTGTTTGATTATTTGTTTGAACGGACTAATATCAGGAACTTGTGTTGGATAAAATCCATTTACTGAGGAAGGCGTTTTACTCAAATTAACGCGGGTAACATCGCGGGATATAGCTAGTAAGATATAAGCTTGCAATTTGTCATTACTTAGTTTATCAACAAAATATGTGTTTATTGATAAACGAATCTTTTATTTGAGTTTTATTAAACGAACAAATATTTGTTTTTCCGCATTACGATTGCTAAATCAATAGCAGTTTATAATGTTTTTTATCTTAGAGATAACTGAAATGTTTATTAGATAATTAATTGGAACTTACACAGAAGAGTGCAAAAAATGTAATTGGAATGGTTGTGAAATATATACAGTTTTTTAATTCTGGCACAAAACGAAGCTGAAGTACTAAAGTATTTTTTTTATAGGAACGTTTGTAAAGACAAATTACCAAATATCCGACATAATAATGTTTCATTCTGTATGAAAACTCCATAACTCTCATCATCATCACTTCAGCCTATCGCAGCCCACGGCTGGACATAGGATTTTGATGCGTTTTTCTTTAGTAAATAGAGTGATTCCAGAGGAAGGTTTATATGTATAATATATGCATCATATAGTAGAGGAACATTGATAGTTTTTGCAACCGTGCGAAGCCGGGGCGGGTCGCTAGTTATTAATAATACTGACAACATTTACAATTAATGTTGTTATATTAAAATCTTAGGAATTGTAGATTTGACGATAAAAAAATATTTATGATCTATTTACATATATAAGTAGGGGTTAGAAGAGTATCAACGGGGTTTTCATTCATAGCTATTCACATATTTTCACAGATATGTAATGGCAGCTGTTATGACTATTAACAAATTAAGACAAAATCGATAGTAACTAATTCTCTACCCATAAGAGTGACAGGAAGAAAGTGGTACAACTACCCTGTTATCACTATTCTCATTTTAAACGACTTCAAAAAAGGACGAAGTTCTTCATTCAACTGTATTTTCTTTTATGTGTGTTACGTACTTACATATTTTGATGATTCTTTTTTATTTGAAGGTTGGTGCTTATCATGATAATCCTAATCAAATTACAGCGAGGTATGGCGGGAACTTTTTAATTTATCTCTAATAATGCGTAGGTATATATATTTTTTAATTCGACTATGATCAAGATGTTCTCATTTTATAACTTGTCAATGTAAATGAAATTAAGTTTTTTTTTGTTTGAGAGCAAACACGATTATTCTATATATTCGCTAGGTTTATCTATTTATCAAAAGTTTGTTGGATATTCTACAAAAATATAAAATAAAAAACAAGAGACCTCAAGACAATTACAGATTGTATAGTGCAAGAGATCATATAGCCTAGATAGCCATTTCTTCCTGGCAACTTACAGACTCGCAGACTTCAGACAGAACATCTTTCCAAACTTTGGGTATCAGGTCGACTCAATTGCGCCAGTTTTATTTGAAAAGTAAATAGGCTATATAGCATCAAGCTATAAAAGAAATGATTTCGAGATGAAATACAAATGTAACAATTATATCACGTGTTTCTCTATTAAACATTCTCGTGTTTTAATATTAAACTATAAAAAAAAATTGACATTGAATAATTTATTCGTGTAACAAATCGGTGTTTTACAAATATTAGATAGACGAATCTATTACTTAATAATTTTAAACATTTCCTAATAATCTCTAGCTAGACGTTGATTTATCTTACTTAATAATATTAACTTATAAAAAATATATTAAGTAATTGTCAAAATTAAATGTTGCCGATTCACCTACACTGATACTTGATAATGATGAGACGACGTTTGAAAGAGGGCACTAAATAATGTTAGGTAGACTGACGTTCATTCTCGTGGTCAGCAGTTGGGGAATGTGAGAGGAACATCACGTCGGGGTCACCAGTTATGGGGGAGTGCGAAACAGTATGTATGTTCCTCATCCACCCTTGAAAAGGGAGGATCCTCCGACACGTGTTGGGTCTGGTGGGCAACTAGCGCAACGGTTGTCGTCGGGTTCTTGTATATATGTTCAATCGCTCGGATAACTTTAATATCGCGATGTAGGATACGTCAGTTTTGCAGCGAGATAGAGGTCGCTACAAAAAAAAAACTGATTTCAATTTACATCGACACGTATTGAACCAAATCATTATTAGGGATAATTCAGAAACTACTTGCTCTAACTTATACGACGCTACATGTCAAGCTCCAGCAATCGTTTTTAAATGACTACAAAAATGCTTAAGATCTCAACTCGATTGTATTTTTTTTATCTCTGTTACCTCGCAACCTTTTACTGATTGTGTGTTTACCGATTTTGATGTTTTTTTTTTTTGTATTCGAACGATGATGCTTGTCACGTAGTCCTATTTGAACGATATCTAACGATCAGTTTTTAAATTAAAAAAAAAAAACTTTATAGAAACATTATTCCCCAATTCTACCCCTTAGTAAAGGAAGGCGACTATAACCTTTCTCTTGCTGACTTCTTCTACTAATATACCCTACAAATTCGTGCCTTCGTGCCCAAATTCATTCTTTTAATAAACTTCGAGACTATTTAGTGACTAGCGGACCCGGCAGACATTATCCTGCTCAGAAAACAGCTACCAAATTTAATAGCTTGCATATCGATAGCAGCATTATCTACACGGTCCGTTTGAGATAAAAACTACCCTATCTCCAAAGTTGAACCAAATTATAGATGCTTTTGTAAGCATTTTGCAATTTGATAAAAATTGGTTTAGTAGTTTCGGAGTTACATATATTTGCGGGGGTGGGCGTTTAAATTTTCATTGTTTACGCCCACCCTCGCAATCCTTATTGAGATGAGTTATCATAAAATAGGAGATTCCCACCAAAATTTGGAATCGATAGGAGCTATTAGTTTAAAAACGGGAAATTTCCATAGTTGATGCCGCCGCAACCCCCTCTGAAAACCACCTGGTGGAATTTCTTAAAATCCGTTCTTAGCTGACCTTTACTCAGAGAAAGAAATATTCCTATCGAATTTCAAGTCTCTACAACCTCATGGTTCCAGAGATATCGTGATGAGTCAACATATAGGTATACATATAATCTCATATATAAACTCTCAACCCCAATTAAACCCACTTAGCGGTGGAATATCGCAAAATCCGTTCTTAGCAGACATCTATTAACTATAATATAATCTACCTCCCTACCAAATTTCATCTTTGTCCATCCAGCGGTATTTTGAGTTCTCGTGATGAGTGAGTCAGTGACCTTTATCTTTTATATATATATATAAGTTTCTCTCCAATATGTATGGTGACAAATATATGCAATGTCCTCTTAAGTAATATATAATAAGCATGTAAGAAATAAGTATGCCGTGTGGTGTCAGCCGAGTAGAATAGCACCACCCCCTTTCTTCCCGTGGGGGTCTTAAAAGGCGACCGATGGATAAACCTTGCTCAAAATCATCAGGGTCCTGGAAAAGGACAACTTCATTTGAAACCTGGAACGGGATCTCCGTCAAGCATTCGTGGCATAGCTCTAAAATGCGAAAGACTCCTGCAGCCGAACCGGCTCCACACGTATCGACTCGTCGTTCCTGTTGCCCTAGCCAGTGAGATCGAGAGGGTGGCGCAGAGCTTAGGCAACTCTGCGTTTTTCTGAAGAGTGACCTAAGCGAAACAGTGTCTGTCTGACCTGTCTAAATCGTCTGCAAAAGACAGACTAAGGCCAATAATTATTGAGTAAATTAATAAATAACAAAACTTAGAAATTCAACTTGAATAAAAGTAGAGAACGTTTAAATGATTTAGCATCGAAGATTGATATAGTATTTTACATTTCGTTTGCGTTTTTTTAATAATAACTTTTATAGTTATTTTATTCTTTGCACATTGAAAAACTCGATCATTTAAATCTTTCGAAGTGATAAACAATTTATAAATTCTTCAAATTCAATACGATATTTATAAAGGTGGTAAACTTGTTATTCTTTTCCATGAAAAGAATGTCAGTCGACTATTACGTGATCTGACTGACACAATAGGGTCACAGCACACTAGATCGTCGAACTTAAAATGTGTCGTACAAGATTATTAGGTATAATATTATATCAGTTACTTTATACGTACTTGAATTATATTTTATAAAACTAATAATATACTTTATATAAGTAGAGTAGTTTTGTTTTATTTGTATGCAAACAACACCGCTTACAGAGTATAATACAGTTTTAAAATATAATAGTTTTGTCTGTTGTCAACCAAAACAAAAATATCAAAACAACCTTTTTGTTTTATATGTTTCAAGATAGTATAGTTACAAAAATTTGAAACTAAAGCACTTTGTAGCTAAAATTTTAAAGATTCAATTTAAAAAATTTCAAACTATTATTTAAATAATACACGTAAAGATAATATTTCACGTTATGCATATTTTATCACATTCGTTCCAAAATTGAAAAATATCCATAGAAACCGAGAACAATAAAAATGTAGAACGTGTGGGTGTCGCGATTATTCCGTACAGATCGTTTCTCATAAGATCCTTCGGATATTCTGTTGTCGCATTTTATTACCGTATAGTATTACAAGTAATAAGTTATATTTTTTATGACTTCAATAAAAAATATTTGAAGCATTCGTATTCACGGTCACTGTTACATTCCAATGAGTAAGTACTGATCGAAATAAAGTAACAAGGTCGTTATCACGCTAAAACTAAATTCCTGCTTGCATGTCTTAATTATAAAAAGTTGTCGCTTTTATTTTTATCTATCTTAAAAAATGTTACATTTTGTTTGGAAGTTCATCGCAATTTTAATGTTGTGTTTTTAGTTTTGATCTATGACGTTTTTAGTAAAAATTATTTTAATATTTTTAATTTCTCGACACTTGAAAACTATTGTATTAATAATTGGCTGAAACTTTTAAAAGCGTGTAAAACTGTTGAATTGTTAGATAGCCACTGATCTACTAATATAACACGATCGTAAAGTTTTGCATTTTCTCTAGGAACAATTAAGTTTATTTGAGTCGGTCAGAGTTCCTAACAATCTGTGGTTGTTAATGTTACCTGATATAGTAGATGTTGAAAACATAAGTCCATCATGTTTCTTCGACTTTCAAATGTACTCATTTTATAAAATTCTAACAATTTACCATATTCATTCAAGGTATTTTGATTATTGTATTTACAATTTAAAACTTAGAAAACTTTTTCTGTTCTTTCTCTAATCAGTCTTTATAAAGGACTGATTACATACAAACACACAGAACGGTATTCTACTTTCTTGTAAATGAGTTAAATACAGTGATTGATGACTTTGAGTTCTTAAAATAAGTAGTGTTTCTCTCAATAAATCTTAGTGTATTTATCTTAACACTTCGACAATATGCGCTATAAAATTCATTATTGAATCAACTATTATCCCTAAATCTTTTTTTTTTTTTACTTTTTTTAGATCGTAATCATCATATTGTAATGATCGTTATTATGTTATATAAATTTACATTTCTGCTGATTGTTATACTGTGACATTTTGCTTCATTTAATCTCATGTGATTTTCACAACACCATTGTACTAAATTATTCCGATCATTTTGTATTGATTTTGAATATTGAATTGTATATATATAATAACGCATAAAAACTAAATCTGCTATATTTAAAGCAATAAGCAGCAACATTAACGAAAATATTAAATAAAATGTGATCCAGACAAGAACCTTAGGGAACCCCAGATATTGCCATGAATCTGTTTGACTCAAAACTCTTAAAACTATATTAATTTTTCTATTTTTAAAATAAGAGTATAAAAGTTCAAGAAAGTTCCCATTGAACCTATTAGTTTTAAAAAGTTTACTCTTCAGAATATTGTGATGTACGAGGTGAAAAGCATTGACTAAATCAGTGTAAATACAGTCTACTTGGGTATTATTATAGAATGACTTTGAAATTTTATCAACAAGTTTTTGTTTAACCTTCATTCTAGAATAAAATCTTAAATTTTAATCATACACTTTAGTTAATACTATTACAATTTGTCGTAATTTTTTTCATGCTTGTATAAGTTTTTAAGATTTCAAGATCACTACTAACTTTTTTAGTCGGGGACTTACCGTAATTACTATTTTATAATTCCCTATATTTCAGCGACGTTGCAGCTATGTTCATGGGATGATTCAAACTCAGTTGCCATAAAAAACGGTTCGTTTTGTGAACCAAGCAAGTTCGAAATAAACCTTATATAAGGTAACACATAAACAAAAAAAAACGTTCTTAAAGACAATTAATTCAAAACTATAGGTACTTAAAACCCATATTACTTGTACCTAACCATTTGTATGCTAAAACTAAACATAAAAACCGAAGACGGTCAAATAGTAACTTGAAATAATAGTTTCCTAATTGTATAAGTTCCATTAAATATAAAACTATTATTATATTTACTAGTTTATATGGTCATTGACTTTGTCAATGAGGTCTAGTTATTTTTTGCGCAGATCAGGAACAAACATTAATTAGCGATCACAAAAAACTTTGGAGGATGCAAGCTAGTTACGAATTGAGCTATTCAGTGTTTTGTGACAATAAATAATGTTTAATTTGTTTTTTAAATCATTAATAAAAATTTAAATACCAAATAGTTATACATAAATGTTTGCGTTTGCAGTTTTTTTTTTCTTTACTTCCTTAATTTTTCCTTAATACTCTACAACTACTAGTATTTAGCTTATTCGTTTTTATTCATACAACAAGCTATTTGAATACAAATTGGATTAATATTTTGAACAACAATAATACACACCAATATTTTATCGAATAAATTAACAATATGTACTTTCATTAATTTAAAACGATGTTCCTCAATTAAGAGACTGTTATTCCAAGTCGAATTAGAATGAGTGAAAACTAATATAGTCGACGTTCATTCAATATATGTAGTTAAGTGTTGGATTATATTTTAAAACAGTTCTTGTATTCTATTAAAACCGGTAAACTTATTTTTATACCTTAACTCTTAAAAGGTATAAAAAGCAGTAGACGAAATTGAATTTACTGACTATTTAGGCGCCGCGCTGTAAGTGATAATGTACCTACTCGCCCACGTCCGGCATTAACACAAAATTGTAATGCATAATAAATCGTAATAATACTCGTTGAACATGTAATCATATCATTAATTTTAGATCGAATGCTTCTGACATACACATACGACATACCTGTTATTTTTATATTCCTCGTTTATTCAGTAAGTTTCTACATTCTGAACTTTTATACCTATAACTATATTATTATATTACGACAAGAATGGAGTAAAAAACGTGATGCAAATATTCGCTTGGGTTAAGATAAGAAATAAGTCGACAGACTTTATCAATAGACATTAAAAGCCTAAAGCGATTAAAATCGGCGATATTATATATCAATACATATAAATTCACACGTATGTATCAAACGAATAAAGTATGAAGATCAGACATTTAATACCTAAAAAAAACTTTATTAGTGGTAAAGTAAAAAAGATTCGTTTTAGGATTGACAAGAATTTTCCCATTTAAGTATATTGTTGGAAGAAGGTTGAAGGGACGTAAAAACTACGTACACAGAATAATATATAAGCTATGTGCTCGATCATGTAACACTATTGTGTTGTGTGTTACATAGCACTTATATAACTGGTATATATGTTACATTTAAAAAGTCTTGGCATTATGGAAATGTTAATAACTTTCAAAGATAATTAGTGAAATTTAATGTGACCAATATGGACCAGATCTTACAAAGTCTAGTTTGAATTATTTATTTTATTGTTTAATTTTTTTTTTGCTTTTTACATTTCAAACATGTATATGTATGTACTCGTATTTTACGTCTAAAATATGAAATATGTACCTGCAGATGTTTTTTACGCAGGTTCTGTGATTTTTGTTTAGAGAATGGTTTCATACAATTAATTGCTCGGTCTTTACCTAATTAAATCTTGTAATAAATTGTTAATTTTTTTTTTAATTTGAACTAATATCTAAACAGCCTTCCCATATTTTTAATGAAGTTTTCTTTAAAAGATGCATTACCATATAGGTACGTCGACGTACTTTTTGACATGCATTGTCGTGAAGCTGATGGTCTTCGGCGATAGTGCCAGGGTGAGACGTGCGAGGACAGCACGAATATACACACTAACTTCTACCTTTGCCTTCGTTTACACGGATGTTAGAGATAATATAAAACCTACTTGATATCTGTTACACCTATTTCGAAAACATTTGTTTTGACCTTAAAAAATATCCTTATTTTTGCATTAACACAAATAATAATTATGGAATATATAAATAGAACAGATATACACTCTATTTATTGGAACAGTTTTCTTTTTATGATTTATTCTTTATTTTCGTATTTTTCCTTACAAGTATTGTGTAATATTTATTCCTAAAATTTTGCTTATTTTATTGCAAATATATAAAATGTGATAGTATATTTCACATTGCATATTTTAAACAAATTCAGTTTTAGAATGTCTCCTATACTTTATTCTTAAACTATTCCTGAGTACCTACTGAGCTTTTATTATTTCTACGAAAATCAAAAGAAACTGATTGGATTATTTTTGTCTATTTTAACAGATCTATCTTTGTTCATGCAAAACGAAGCGAAGTTCATTAACATAACTGTAATACGTTGATAGTACTTAAAATTTTATTTAATAACCTCAAAAATTAAGATAATCACACAATAGTACCTAAATTATTATTTTGAGAATGTAAGAAGAATCTAATTCAGAATTTATTACACCTCTATTACAAATTCGCTTTTCAAAAAACTAGTTCATTAAAATTTTAACTAATAATGAATTCGCAATAAAGACACGTTAGTCAACGATTTTATGTATTGACGAGAAATTACGACAAAGATCCCATTGTTTGCACAAGGACAGAGGCGAACGCTTCGTCGTCTAGAAATCGGTTTTTCCCTATTTCGGTACCAAAACCATCTGCAAACGACGTTCGTTGATCACGACTTGTGCCTTTAAATATGAATGCTATTTGTTAAGTTGCAAGGATATCACGAAACGAGGGAAATCCAGTCATAAACCTTTGTACGCAAACATGCAAACTAGTTCAGTTCAGACCGATATCATGGCTTGAAATCTAAGTGATATTATCATTAATGAATCGATTGTGCCTGATTTTATTTATGTAAATAAAATTATTTAAGCATATAGCTTAAGCTTAGTTTTATTTTATTTTTTTATAATTTAAAATATCTTGTTGCAGGTAAAGGTTGCACCTTTGTTGAAAGTGATTCAGTGAATTATAGTGGCAGTGCAGTGTGTTCTTTGTTTTTACAATGAGAAAACGCTCGCGAAGCTGACTATCCCACGTATTTATTATTATGCAAACGCGGCCGTAATAGCGCATAAACATATGAGTTGACATTAGAGGAAATGTCGAGCGAATACTGAATAATGGCTCTGGCGAATTTTACGGTACCCTTGATCGAGGCTGCTACACCTGCACTCGCAGCATCACCTTCTATGCCCTTACGGGTAGATCTGGATGATCTTCTTTACTCACCTGAGGAACAACAACCAGAATATGCAGCGCAGTATACCAGCAATGAACCTTTTGTACCGCCCCCTAATATACAACAGTCAAGAAACTCTAAGGTCAGAAAACGTGCTGGAACAGCATACCTTCCCCCACCTAATCAATTTACTCACTATCAACAACAAAATAATAATCCACAAAACCCTTTCAATAGTCAGTTGAATACGCAAATTTATCATCAAAATACGAGACTCGATTTACAGATAGATAATCAGCGAGTTCAGGAAATTAATGGTCATTATGATAATACAGGGCAATACGTTCATGATCCTACAGGAGATTACGACTATGATCAGAGGAAAAATGTTAAAAATGCACCGCTAAGACCGCCATACAATCCAGGTTACGCGAATGCACCTTTTCTACCTGCAACTGAAGCCGGTCCACCATCTAGTCGAAGGTTTGATGGCATCTCCAACCAAAACTTTAATAATGTAAACGTTCCTGCGACGCCGCCACCTCAAACGGTATCGCGGAAGCCAAATGAGGCTGGAAGTAAAATTAGTGGTAATAGTGGTACTAATGGACAAATACCTCCAGATCGTCCCCGAGGGTTTACTAAAGTGGAAACAGGGGGATCAGAAGGCAAAACACAGCTGCATGCTATCCTCGACTACGATGACGATGACTACTACGAAGATGTACCGGGATCAGGTAACCATAATTTTTTTTATTGGTATACTATCATAATCATAAACGTTCACTAATTTTTATATTAGAGAAAATTGATTGGTTTAAATTGTTTCGTTACGTTACAATTAGATTGTTATAAGCTAAATAGTTTTAATACCTACAAGACATTGAAATGGCACAATCGGTCCAATTACTTCCACTATCAGTCGATAGCAGGTAGCCTTCAGCTATGCCGTAAGATTCAAAATAAAGGTGAAACAACTTATTTCCTTATTATATAATGGCACAAACTTATGAGATTAGATTTAATAACTATATTACACACAACAAGAGGAAAATAACACATTACATACCATACATTATATATAATTGTAATTGTATTTATAAATCATCTTCACGTGAAATGAAGAATTCAGGTAGCATTTCTCTTTGAATCGCAATTTTGATAGTCGATGGAAAAACTAACTCTAGACCTCTCACTAATATTATAAGACCATAATGAGTATATAGATCGCTAACTCTTGTAATTTATCTCTTATACGAAAAGCCTTCGATTGTTTTAATGTCGACTTGCCAATGTCGACAGAAACAATGGCTAGCCTACCGTACATCGGTAATAAGCGTTCGAAAAGTTCTAGAAAATTAGACCATTCTATTTCGTGACACCTACTGTGAGAGATTACGAAAATGAAGACGTTCTTTCTTCATGTTTTATTTAGTTATTTTTCTAAAACACTTAATGCAACACTTTTCCATTTCTATAAATGAAGTTATGGAATAAATCCTTTATTTTGTACCAAACACTTGTACGATTTCTTACCCTGTTTAACTTTGTGACAGCTTATCGGTTGAATTAGCGAAGATATTTAAATTAAATAGTACTTAATTAAAGATACTCTATATATATTTGCAACTTTACTACAATTTCCAGCTTTATTACAATTAATCTCTGTAAGGTGCGTTTACGACGCAAACCTTATTGAAGTGGTAAAATATACATTTTTATTTAGACATTGCTTAACATGCAGCCAGTTTTCATCGGCAGCACAAACGGCTATTAACATATGTGTTTATGTGTGGAGGATTGCGTGTAAGCGTCTTCACTTTTAAGACAGTGTATATACTCGTAAAAACACAGTGCCGACCTTGGTTTCACTTTCGTGCGTATTATCATCGAGAGGTCAGGTTAATTTTACGTCACTTTCACATGAAACTGTTAAGCTGGTTTTATACCAACGATTTGTAATATATATTTAACTAGTTTTAATATTGAGTTATTAAAAAGTTTCTCAAAATACAATTTATAAAAGTTATGATAATAATAATGGCATCCACAAGACATGGTAGGGTAAATTTATACTCAACACATAAAGTACGACCGATGCGTTAAAAGCGTAATGATTAAACTTATTGTTTATAATATTTTGGTTATCCAAATTTTTACTAAGCATTCTATTTGGTACATTCGCATCTAAATCAAGATTAAAACAGTTAATTAAATACAAGGACTAATTAAAATTTGCAATCAATAAAAATGTCAAATATTTTTTTTTACATCTTATTTTAGTTCAGTTTTTAAGAAATTTAGAATCGCTTCAGCCTGTAATATTACCAATTCGTTTTAGTTCCGTTTTTTTTTTAATATGTTGAGTTAAAGTAGCTATTTAGGCTATAAAACTTTTTGCGACGTAGGTACTATAAACTCATACAACCGGATAGCTATATATAGCTATGTACCTGAATATAATATTCTCTAACAAAAGTCCATTGAAAAGACATAGGACGTCTAGTGAAATCTAAATTTATTATTCAATTCAATCCCACAATTCCTAAGAAAGTCCTGCTGTAAGCATGTTTATTTATTCAAACTATTGTTTTGTTTGAATTTTGCATACAAATATGTTTTACTATTCAAAACAACACCTACAATATAAATGGTAAGGAGACAGTTTAATACATACATTTTTATCGGTTTAAAAATGTTATATTTCGACGCTGGTGATGAAAAAAAATGTAAGTAGCTTATGAGTACTTTCATAGAAGTTACAATAGTAAGTAAGTAGAAAAGTAGAGTCAACTAAAACATATTAAATTATTTTATATTGATGAAATTATATAAGCTAATGATAATAAGTTATTATAAACAACAAGTATTGTTTAGTTGCGGTTCGATCCCCGCACATGACAAGCATTTGTATTGGCATTGATGTTTGCCGTGGTCTGGGTGCTTGTGTAGTCCTTGAGGGTCTCCACACAGTGCCTTAGAGAGCAGGCTAAGCCGTCGGACACGGTTATTATCACGTACACCTGGTAGCGATCGTTACTCATAATAGGGAATATATCCGCCAAACCGCATTGGAGCAGCGTGGTGAATTAAGCTCTGATCCTTCTAGTACATGGGGAAAGAGGCCTATGCATATTATAGGCTGAAGCGAAGAGGTCTTGCCGATAGTATTTTTTTTTAATTCATAATAAAGTATGACGCTTTAAAAAAATAGATATTAATTAGTATCTTTTATTAAGTTCGTGCCTAATTTACATAATTAGATAAAACAAAATGAGATTAAACAGTATCAGTTATATTTACGAAGTATATAACCTGCTTAAACATGATTTTAGTATCGTAGTTTTTCCCTAGTTAAGTCCTACAAAGCAATTATCAATAAATCAACAAAAGATTGTTTTCTAACTAAAACACAATGGAAACTAGCTGTGTTCCACGGTTTTCCCTTGTTAATCCAAATCAAGTAGATCCGTGGATAACAAAACAAACAAACAATTTATGAATAGCTTAATTTTAACATTAGGTACATTACATATATTCAATAAAACTTGCCACCTTAAGGCGATCCCTTATAAGCTATTTTGAGATTATAAAATCTTAAAATCACCTTCAAATCTAGACAACTTTTGTTATTCGGGTTGAAAATTAAAATAACACGACAACAAGAATAATAGTCAAATTTACTCACGAAAACCGATTGATCAACGAATACAAATAACCTTTAAATAAGAGCCCTTTCAAATACCGACCTTACTTCAGGTACTGGACCCGTTTCTTTGTCAAAGTCTAATCTAATATAATAATGTTAGAGTTTGACCATGCTAATCTTAGGAGCTTTAAAACTTACATTTACATCAGATAACTCATTTATTATAAACTAGATTGAGGTACTTGTCGAATTTATTTACTAAAACAGAACATGTGAATGGCAACAGTTGATGTTTTGGAATACGATCTTGTAGCTCTGAATCTCCAGTGCTTATTGTTCTTTAAAATTCGTTTCGTGTTATGTGGGAATGATGGATATCGTCATAAAAAAACCTACAAATTATTGAAAAACTTTCAGCCTATAGAGTTTGTTCGGTTAAAAAAATCAGGCTGTAATGCAAGTGCGAAGGTTCATGTATATGGCAAATCATAAACTACATTCGATATAAACTATGCTATCTCAATACACCCGAAATATTTATCTAATTCTAATAATACACTCTCATTCTAAGAAATGAATTTGCGTAATTTTTACATCATTAGAAATTTACATTGGTCGGAAGCAAATAGGCTATAATAAGTCATGCTACTCACGGCACAGGAACAGTACTTATAAACACTGCTGAGTTCTAGAAGACAAACTAGTAAAATCTTAACTTTAATTAAGTTAACTTCAGTTAAGGCGCTTACATGGCGCATGTGGCTCTTCACCAGAACGCTCGGAAAATTGAGTGTAATTGTGCAAAATTGTGCCTTTAAAAATTCTTAACCTTGAACATGTCTTATATTTATCAAATACATAGCTACTTTATCTTTTTATTTTTTATTTATACTTTTTCTTACTATTATTTTTCATCAATTTAAGCTTATTTACAATTTCAAAAAATTACAAAATTTCATGCTTTTCACTCTCTGTCAATCAAAAAGAGCTAAACTTATGTTAATCATGTGTCATGCTAATCACATGTTTGTAGATAATTTAAAACGTTTACTTCAGAGTGAGTTAAATAAAAATATATTATGTCCAAGCACTTAATATTGACGTCTTAATTAGCAAGATATATTTATGTTACACAATTAATCACCTTAATGTCCTAGTTTAGGCAAAGACCTTAATGTCCTAGTTGAGACATTAGAGGCGACGAAGTCAACCTTACAAATTGAGGATTCCGTATAATACAGTGTAATTATTTCCCGTATTTTTAACCGACTTCCAAAAAAGGAGGAAGTTCTCAATTTGTATTTTTTTTTTATATATGTTACCTCAGAACTTTTTACGGAGTGGACCGATTCAATGATATTTTTTAATTGAAAGGTGGTGCGTATAATGTGGTCCCATTTAAATTTAAGTGAGATCTCATCATCATCATCATTTCGGCCTATTGCAGTCCACTGCAGGACACAGGCCTCCACAAGTTCGCGCCAAAAATGCGTGAACTCATGTGTGTTGCCCATAGTCACCACGCTGGGTAGGCGGGTTGGTGACCGCAGGGCTGGCTTTGTCGCACCGAAGACGCTGCTGCCCGTCTTCGGCCTGTGTCTTTCAAAGCCAGCGGTTAGATGGTTATCCCGCCACCGGTCGGCTTCTTAAGTTCCAAGGTGGTAGTGGAACCTTGTTATCCCTTAGTCGCCTCTTACGACACCCACGGGAAGTGAGAGGGTGGCTATATTCTTTGGTGCCGTAGCCACACAGCACAGTGAGATCTAATAAATACTTTTCAAGTTATATTTAGATATAACTTGAAAAGTATTTGTACTTGTGTAAAGCATATTTGCTTGACTATTTTTTCGTTGATTTACGTTTGTAGTTAACCGTATAACTTTTCACTGGGTATCTGATTTTGATGATTCTTATCTTAATCGAAAGCTGATGTATGTCTGGTGGTCCCATTTAAATTTGATCGAAATCTAATGACTTCTTTTGTAATTGAAGTCGGTTTTTTTATTTGCGAGCTAATACAATTATTTTATCAAAATAGTAGTAAGTAACTCGAAAGACAAAGTGATATTACTCTAAATTCAATAAGGTGGACTTTTAAAGATAGCGGGCTAGTTAAATTTTAATCCACTCTTAACGATATGTGTAACAAATGAAAAGGCTTAATAAGAATAACTCGAAAAACAAAGTGATGTCTCTCTTAATCCACCATGCACTTCTAAAGATGGCGGACTAAGTTTTTTATGTTTTTAGTGTTCTGTACCTCAAAAGGAAAAACGAAACCCTTATAGGATCACTTTATTGTCCGTCTGTCTATCAAGACCCCTTTTCTCAGGGACGCGTGGAGGTATCAAGTTGAAATTCATATCAAATACTCAGGTTTACTATCCTTTGGAGCTTTGAAAAAATAAAACTCCAAAGCCAGCATAATCAAAAGATACAGTTACTTATGATGCAAATTTTCGACACTAGCAAGGGAATTAAAACCTACAGGGCACTTTCCCTGAACTCAGAATTTTGAAATTTGGTACAAAGCAATGTCTTGTACCACAGATAAAGGAAAAATTGCGAAAAACATAAATTTTTAGTTACATCATGTAATAAAAATATTTTTTACTAATTTTTGTACGGAACCCTCGGTGCGCGAGTCCGACTCGCAAGTGACCGGTTTTTTCTACAATATTAATCAAATGACAAGACTTGCTGCGAATACGAATATGACTTAAATTCCATTGAATATATCCACGAAATCTGCCTGAATTTTTGATGGGTTGGGGTTTTTGGATTTCTCAACTATTAGGAGTATACTGAGGTCAAAAAGTTCGAGTCTGTAGTCTAGTAATGACGTGAGACACTAATGACTTAGTAAAAGCCGTGATCGAAACGATAGCGAATTACACACTTAATAATTGTTGAAACTCATAAGGCTCCCAGCTCTCCAGCGGTATCAGAGGAATACCAAACCTAAAATATACCAAACCGAATCAGTTGAACAACGAACGCGTAAGTCAGGGCAAATGAAACTACGGAACAGCGAGAGATTCGCTTAAGCCATTTACAAATACATCTCTCTAGTCAGAGCGGACGAAACTCATTAATAGCGAAAAGTTCATTTGACTCCATATATTAATTCATAACTCCCGAGTTAGAGCAGACGAAACTCCTAAATAGAGATGATGCGCTTGTGTAAGGTACGAGAGCATAACTCTTAAGCACGAACAGCAGAAAAGTCACAAATAGAAACTTTTAACAAAACCATAAATATGTTCTGTGACAAGGTGTGCAAAATTTGTACTAAAAGGTGTTATCCAAATCAAGTATCAAATCACAAAATAATATGAGTATAAAAGCACAGGATTAATGAGTAAAGGAGCCATATTGTTGTTTCATCGTTGCCATTATTTGTGGCTGCCAGTGATCCAGAAAACTATTACTTTAGCTTACTTCTTCAATATGTTCCATAAAAATTAGAGGGAATTAATCGTTGAATGAAAATTTAACTTAAACTAATTAATTATAATTTTTATAATTTTCTAACAAAGTAAATAGGAGTACCTGTTTTAATCACGCGCCAATCTTTTATATCATGTAATGTTATGTGTAATGAATGACCTTATCCGTTGATACTAAAGGTTTGAAAGGAAAAGTTTATTTTATTCTTTTTTAGCGAATTTAAATAAAAGCTTGTTTAAAAGTGTTTTTATTTTTAATTTTTTTTATTCACTGCAAATATTATATTTAGAACATTCGTTGCAAATTGTATCTAACAGATGACCATTTATAAGATAAAGTGGCCATTTTTCATTCGTATTAAAGGAACCCAAATTATAATGTAATGGCATGGTTGCGCATCGATACATATAACATAATACATAAAGCCTTCATATAAATATTCATATGTGTGATAAATTAATCTCATATATCATTAAAGATCAGAGACGACCGATGCTGATCTACAAACATCATAGGATTTCACTCTCATTTATATTACCATGGTAATCAAATGTGTTGTAATATGAAATGGCATTGACCGGAGAACGGAAGCTAGGTCATATAAAGATCACTCGACTTTCGAGCTTGATTTCGGTTTTATTTCCAGTTTTATTTGTAACACTAACTTATTGATACATGGCCATAGCAACAATGTTCAGTTACACGAGTTTCATAATTTATTATATAATGGATTCCTCGCCTCTGCAAGTATCGATATTTTTTTTTTCTTATTTTCCGTAATTAAATACTTATAAAGCCGTTAACATCAATATAAAAGACACTTTATTAGCCGTCAGTCATTTAAATTTTTTAAAAGTATTTCGTAAATGGGTATTTTTTTAATCCGAGAATAATGACTACAGGGTAACAAAATTTATTGAGTTACATACATGAATTATTTATAAAGAGCTCTTATTCGTTTTTTTTTTTTTTTGGTACTCGTAACTCTACGTCGATTAATTACAAATTGAGGATTCCGTATAATACAGCAATTTTTAATACTAGCTGCCCGAACAGACTTGGTTCCGACAAAAGTTAAAGATATAAATTTTTATATGATGTTATAATGTTATTAAAACCTTCCGTGGGCCTTAAAGAACATACCAAAAAATAAATTAGCTGAATTGGTCGAGCCGTTCTCGAGTTATGCGCTTAGCAACATTCATTTTTATTTATATAGATAAGTTGTTGACACAAAAAAATTAAATCAATCAACAAATGATTTTTTTTTTTTTTTATAAATATAGAACTCAATGTCCAAATTCTTCGTGTAACTGCAACTATGTATCCTATACAAGATATAGGACTTTCGTAACCCCAGACCTCACTCTGACACACCCGTGTTACGAAACATCTTCCAACTAATAAGATGTCACACAATTTAGTAATAGCTGTTGTTTATCGTCTAGATATTGGTGGTCTACTGAACCTATCTAGATTTTTAGTATTTGCTAAATATTTCACCATCGTATCATCAGTAAAATAAGTTAGGTTACCTCGATTATTATTCTTGAATTTTAATTTAGTTTCATCGTGTGTATTTGAATATTTTTTTTGATTCTTTTAAATTTATTAGGATGAAACGTTACGAAGAGTTTCTTAAGTTTAATAATAATAATTTAATTTTCTTTTTTTCTTTTAATTCTAGTTTAAACTCCTTGCGTAAGTTGATATGCTTTTTTTGCCTCATTTTCATTAATCTTCTATCGCCTTTTTAACCTATTTATAAAGTAGGATATTTTTAACTTTTATTTATAAATGACGACGCGTTAGCGCAGTGATCACAGCACTGGCTTACGTTACAGTTACGTTGGCGGTCGCGGGTTCGATCCCCGCTCACGACAGACTTGTATTGGCCATATAGATGGCATGGTCTGGACGTTTGTATTGTGTGTTTCTGGACCCCCGACACAAGATAAAATCCTACTGGGAGCCGTTGAGTGTGAATCGTTTATTTATTTATATTATTATTAATGTGTTACCTCATAACTTTTTAATGGGTGCCCCAACTTTGATGATTTTTTTTTCACTATAAGTTAGTGCTTGTCTTGGTATTTGATTGACTATTTTTTCGACTACCTACGTTATATTAATTGTCGATGTAAATTAAAGGTGTTTTTTTTTTTTGTTTGCGAGCAAACATAGTTATACATTATACAGTACACACAGTTGCACATATTAAAGTTTATAAAAGCGAAAGGCTATTCACTCACTTATTCGCTGACTTATCACGAAGTCTCGAAAACTACTACATCTTCGAATTTTACCAAAAACTTAACCCAGGGGTAGGTTATAAGTATTATACGTCTGTGAAGAATCTTAGGAATAAAAAGTTAAAAAATAATTTTTAACAAAAAAAAAAACCGACTTCAAACAGGAAACTAAAAAGTGAAAAATAAATTTACTTAGTACAAAGTAATTCGTATTTTAATTTAGTTAATCAGAAATGATTAAATAAATATTTTATAATTTTGAAGTCGGTGCCAAGTAAAACAATAACTACTCTAGTATCTACTCGTAAGATGTATTCAGTTTTCTTTCATAATTTGTTTCATTGACTACTAGGTTGAATACTGTTATTATTCTGTTATTGTTTTGACATATCTAATAATATTTTTTGTACTTGTTTGTTGTGTGTGTGTTGTTTGTATTTGTTATTGTAGCCAGGTTGTTGTAGTATTTACTTGGCACCAACTTCAAAATTATAAAATATTTATTTAATCATTTCTGATTAACTAAATTAAAATACGAATTACTTTGTACTAAGTAAATTTATTTTTCACTTTTTAGTTTCCTGTTTGAAGTCGGTTTTTTTTTTTGTTAAAAATTATTTTATTTTACAATTTTTAGTGATGGGTAGACCTAACAAGGATGCTTTTTCTCTTGTGTCGGGGGTCCGGAAACATACACAATACACAAGCACAAACACCCAGATAATGACAAACATCTATATGGCCAATACAAATGTCTGTCGTGCGCGGAGATTGAACCCACTAACGCCAGCGCAACAGCTGGTGCTGTGACCGCTGCGCTAACGCGTCGACATACAATGAGTAAAGTTCGCTATCAGGTGTACGTAATAACAAGCGGGACTGACAGCCTAGCGTGTTCTCTGAGGCTAGGTTGAAGGAACCATAAAGATTAACAACTAGACCGAAAATAAATATTTGTATAAACATAAATATCCTCTCCGAGCGGGAATAGAACCCGCGACCGTCGGTGTTTAGGCGCCGCCGACACGGCACATGCACCATTATATCAAAGCGGTCGTCAAACAGCAAAAGGTAACTGCTGTAAATTGTTGAGAAATTCCCTCGAGTGTTTATGGGTTCCATCATCAAACCTGGTCCTGCGACACAGATGATCACACAGCAGGTAATTGCTATAAATCGTTGAAAAGTTCCCTCGACTATCTTTCGTCTTCATCATCAGACTGTAATGGCACTTGTAACTCATATATGTGCAAAGTTCTCATCAATAGAAACGAATTAAGTTCAAACAGCAGGTAATTGGTATAAGTCGTTGAAGAGTTCCCTCGACTATCTTTCGTCTCCATCATCAGACTGAAATGGCACTTATAGCTCATACATATGCAAAGTTCTCATTAATAGAAACAAATTAAGTTCAAACAGCAGGTAATTGCTATAAATCGTTAAAGAGTTCCCTCGACTATATTTTGTCTCCATCATCAGACTGTAATGGCACTTATAACTCATACAGGTGCAAAGTTCTCATCAATAGAAACGAATTAAGTTCAAAAAGCAGGTAATTGCTATAAATTGTTGAAGAGTTCCCTCGACTATCTTTCTTCTCCATCATCAGATCGACTCCAGACCTTTATTAAATAGTAGTGCTTTATAGTACTTAATGAAAACATGATTAAATTTACTAGTCACCCTTACGATTTTTGAAAGTTTCCCTCGATTTCTCTGGGATCCCATCATCAGATCCTGGTTTCCTTATCATGGTACCAAACTATGAATATCTCCTTTCCAACAAAAAAAGAATTATCAAAATCGGTTCATAAATGAAGAAGTTATCTCCGAACATACATAAAAAAAAAAAAAAAAAAAAATATATACGGTCGAATTGAGTAACCTCCTCCTTTTTTTGAAGTCGGTTAAAAAAGAGTGTGCTGTTGCCACACGACTGAAATAAAACTTTCTATCTTCACTAACTTATATCTGACTCTTAACTTCCATCCGCCTCACATTTACCAAGTTACTGCCCAAGTCAAGCGTGCGTAAAAAAGTTTTACTTCAATAAACAAATAATCTTAAACAGTATTTTATAATTTTCAGATTCCGGTCAACCGGCGGTAACTCCTCTACAGGGCCCTATCTTATTACGCAACGGCTCAGTACCCGTTGTGCCTTTAACATCATATCCTACAGTCAACAACGGATCTTTCTACCAAATACCTGTAAGATGAACAATTATATCATTACATTATAAAACCTATTCGTTAAGCTGATAATAAACAGTACATAATGAAGCTAGTTGACAAAAAAGTTAAGTACAGGTAATAATATTTTGTCCATAATGTCAATGGTAACCATCCTTTATAGACAACCTTAATGGTGTTTATTTTGTCAGAAAATATATAAGATATTGAATTTTATTATTACATATTATTACTATTTATATCATCATTACAGCCTATACAGTCCACTGCTGGACATAGGCCTCCACAAGTTTACGCCAAAAATAACGTGAACTCATGTGTTTTGCCCATAATCACCACGCTGGGCAGGCGGGTTGGTGACCGCAGTACTGGCTTTGTCGCACCGAAGACGCTGCTGCCCGTCTTCGGCCTGTGTATTTCAAAGCCAGCAGTTGGATGGTTATCCCGCCATCGGTCGGCTTCTTAAGTGGTTCCAAGGTGGTTGTGGAACCTTGTTATCCCTTAGTCGCCTCTTACGACACCCACGGGAAGAGAGGGGGTGGCTAAATTCTTTAGTGCCGTAGCCACACAGCACTATTACTACTATTTATATAGTTATATACATACACACCGTAAGAAATCTTTAAATTGTATACAGTTACTAGCTGACCCCGCAAACGTTGTTTTGCCACATATGTTATTAACCCCCTTAATCCCCCCCCATAAAACTTAGGAATATGAAAAATAGATGTTAGCCAGTTCTCAGACCTACCCGACATGCACACAAAATTTCATAAAAGTCGGTCCAGCCATTTCGGAGTATTGTAACTAACATGGTGACACAAGAATTATATACATAAGATTTAATTTTAGTTTCTATGTGGTTTCTGTTATTAAATTATTGAATCGTTTACAATAAGATAAAAATTAGAAGGACCAAATAATTTCTTAATGGTGAGTTAGTAATAAATTACTGTTAAAACAAAGCGTAATTATTGCGCTAGTTAAAAACATTAGCGCCTCTAACAGAAGGTCTGCCTTATATCGGTCAATGAGTAATTTGCAGAATATTTAAAGCAAATGATAATTGTTTACGCTGGGCCGAACAAACACCTGTGTTAAATGTAATGAGTGTTTGCTTGTCGCAATACTTGTATCGTGTGTGTCATTTTGTTAGAACCTTTTTTACTTGTTACGTTACATATAGAAACTATTTTAATGACTTTATTCGTTCGCTCATGGTTTATTTTCATGGTCAAACGCGTGCTAATATCTATAATTATATGTATGTTGTTAGTCTGATTTTTAAAATTTTTATTGAATAAACTGAAAAACTTGGAATACAATAATAAATGTTAACAAATCTATTGGAACTCGTGCAAACGAAGCTCTACATGTCGTTTAGTGACATTAAAACTATTGGAAAGTTGTTACAAATACATAATTCATCAATCATTAAATTATTAGTTATTATTTCTTAGTAAAGAATGATTTCTATTAATGTATGAATTTCTCGTTTTCGTCTTGATGGTGGTTTCAAATTACGTAAAAAAATGTGTAGTTGTAATCTTCAAACAAAGTGCTCGCTAAAAGTTTTGCAATCTATTGTATTGACAATTGACACGACATTGACTATAGCTTGTTAATCACTTAAACTTTGACACTTCACATTTTTAATATTTAACAAAATTTTCATTGATAATAATAAATACAATTTTAAAATCTTTCTCCAATCATATCTTTTTTAAAAGTGATCGAAAAATTCGATGTGTTTTTACGTTCCATAATAAATGAGGGACATAAAACCTTTAATATAAGAGAATTCGTACCAGTCTTTTTATAATTTAAATACTTGTTAAAAAAGTAACGAAGAAATTTATTTATATAATAATTGTGTTATATATTAATTCGCACATAATCATTACTTTATGTTTTCTAACACGAATCCTTGTTCTTATGTCTACAAATAAAATTACAGTGTAAATACATTGAACAAAACACAACCATTATAGCTATGGCCACGGGCGAAGTGACCTAATAATGAGATACGAACGTTCATAGTAAATAATTTTTATAGCTTTATTCAAGTAACTCGAAGTAATACCGCAATACGCTTGCGTGGTTCCTTTAATACGACACATTGATATCACTAAATAAATTCTTACGCTTATATGTCCCTATACGTTTTTCTAAGTCATGGATTATGTTTTAAATTGACGAATAGATTTACATGTATACTAATATTTTGAATAGGAAAATGTGTTTATTTATATAAGACGTATACAGTATGTTGTACCTCTTTAAAGTTAAGGCTGCGTCTGTTTCAAATGTATCACGTACCGCGGCTTTAACTGAGGTAGGGCCCAATAGGAAATTTCCTGCTCAAAATATGGAGCAGCCCGACTGGGGTAGTACCTCGACCTTACAGAAGATCACAGCTAAATAATACTGTTTTCAAGAAGTCTTGTAGTAAGGCGACCAGAACTCTTGGGAGGGATTAGGGGAAGGGTTGGCAACGCGCTTGCGATGCTTCTGCAGACATCCATAGGTTACGGTAATCGCTTACCATCAGGTGAGCCGTACGTACGATTGTTTGCTGACCTAGTTATATATAATTTAAAAAAAAATATATAATTCATGGTTTAGTAATTATAGAAGGTTTAGTAGGAAGGTTTTGTGATTCGTATTTAAAACATTCATCAATAATGATTAATGTAATATAGTTTTACATACATCATATAACGATCGTTAAAGTAAAACGATATTGACTAATAAGCTGGGCAACTTACACGTCACATTATGGAAGTAATTGTGTAGACGTACATAAGGCATTATTGAAAGTTCTAATACACATTCTACGTGTACCTACCCTCAACATAAATATTATTTCGTATTTATTGATTACTGATTTATTTCATTTAAAATAAGTGCAAGACAATAAAAAGATGAAACATGCAGATAGCGATATATTGGTAATATTAACATAATAATGCTTAAATACTTAATAGTTGCATACTCTCAGTATCTATTGATATAGTGTAGGTGCTAATAACTAGACGCTTAGAAAGCGCAATGACAATAATATTGCTTCATCCAGTGCTGTAACGTCACAGTTATTGTTTTGGTACTAGTTATTGTTGATAGAGAGAACTCTATAAAGGTTCGTCATAAAGTGTCATTTGTCTGTTGTTGAAATAAGGAAATTACCATATATACCATATTTTTGTCTTGATAAGTGAATCGTAGTTTTAAAAACATAAAATTAATTATTTTAATGAACGCAGGACACTCAGCCACTTTAGTGAAATTTATATAAATAAAAAGAAATCGCCAACATGACTGTATATACACACGCGCACAACTTTGATACTACTGCAAAAAATCCACGATTCCTTTTTAGTGTGTGCTCGCTATTGTAAGGATTCGCATAAAAGAAATAAAAAAAAGTATTTTATTTTGGTTATATGTATGTAGAAAATAGTATTAATCGTAATCATATATGCATGTAGTTTTTGCTTTCAAACGATTTTATAGTCTCCATGTATTTAGGTTTGTTAATGAAATATCTATTTTCTCTATGTAAACTCGCTAGTGAACCTATTAAATAAAATAATTATATATTAAAAGAGAACAAAAGTATCATTTCTTATTGGGCATTATTTTGATGTTTGTATTATGCAATATTTTTTTTAATCTGTGGAAGGCATATAACAATTCTAATGTTCTTTAATATTGTATAATTGGTATCAAAATACATCCAAAAGATTCAAGTTTCGAAGGGATTAATTATATTTATTTATTTACCTATTTTTTGTATGTACATATTAAGTGCGCAGTTTGTAAAATGAATACGTGAATAAGACCTTGCAGTTAGAATGAAAGGTGTAGGCGTTGGTGAAACAAGAGCAAAATATAATTCATACCGGTCCGCCATCGTCTAACACACAACTTATTAGAATTGCGATCGCGTAGGAACCGCAGGAAACGTCTGTTCGGTCAGTAACCACGCATTTCGCGTGATTTCTTTATTACTGACAATTAGATTTACATATATTATATATATTTAGTGAAAGAGTTGAAGTATTTGAAGAGATATACATAGTCGAAAAGTTTATCTAAAAAACGCTTATACACAAAACCTTATTTTAAAGGCTCTTTGAGCGAGAAGAGGTTGTGGAAAATATTCATAAGAAAAAATATGAAATGAATTGATAGTGACCCCGGAGGTAAAAAAGCCACACTACGCCACTTTATATAGGAACCATCCACAATGCGCTCAAAAAGGATTTTTTTCATTTTTAAATGTTTTGATTGATTCCTGTAAATTAACAATTTGTTTAACAAAAGCTCACTTATTGCTAATATCATATTTGAAGATTTTTAGGCTAACCCACCTCTACAAACACATGTTCAAACATCAAATAGTAATTATAAATAGTCAGTTTGATTAAACAATTAGCATGCATTCATATATATATTCGTTTATAGAAACGATACACATTTTTAAAATTAACTCTAAAGAAGACAAGTGATAATCTGAAATATCAATCTGAAAAAAGTACGTCAAAATATTTGTACTTTCAAAATTTTATTGCTCTACAACATTAGAGACTTCACGGCCAATTATTCTTACTAAAGCTATCGCAGTAGTCACGTATACATCGCAACTTAAATAGCTGCGCCTTAGTCACACGCGTGGGCTACCTTTTAAACGTGCGATTTTAAGATACTAATGTAAATGATATAATTTATCCTTATTTGAGTCAAACAGTATTTACCTTGTTCCTCAAAGCCATGGTACTAACCTTTGTAAGCAATTTAAGAGTAGCCGAGTCTGTGTCTTCGTTTTTATAGACGTTAATTATCATTTGCAAGTAATAATTATGTGATAATAACAGAGCCGTATTAGGTACTAAGTAGATAGATCTACTTATATAGATACTTATAACATGTATGTATGTCTTGAAAGTAAAGAAGCGAATTCGTTTACTAAATACAGTATTTAAGTTCCTATCTTTTTTTGCGTAAAAAGAAAATATTGACAAAAAACGTGTACATGTTAGACGTAATCCGAGTTAAGAAAATGAGAAGAGTATGTACTCGTAGAGTGTTCCTTGCTCTCGCTATAACAGATGTTGCAAAAATTAATTACACTCGGGTGCAATATACTGAAGATTTTATTTAATAAAATATCTCCAATAAATTATTTTATTGTTTAATCATCAATAAAAATAATAAAGTAAATAAATAATATTAATTTCTATAAAGTCGTAATACCCACTAAAATCTAGCTATACGAGTAACTAAGATATTTTTTGTTACATATGGCTATTACAATTAATCTTCTCAAACGTTAACGTTTAGTATACAAATAAATAATTATAAAATCGTCGTCTTACATTTAACAAGAGTTTTTGCTTACCTTGAACTATAGTCCTAGACTAGAAGATGTTTGCATATTTTTTCTAAATGTGACGTTAAAATTTTCAATATAAATACCGAATCATAGGTTTATTATCTTAAATGACTCTTGTCTGAGTTTATACATCTGTCTATGAGTTTAAATTTGATATGATTTTTCAACAAGTAAAAATGTATATCTATGAACACTTGATACATACTATAACTTTTAACTTGTGATTAATAAAACCTGTAATCACTCTTTAGTCATTTTAGTATAGATTTTAGGTTATAAAACTTGTTTGAGCAATAACAAAAAAAAAAATTATTTTGGGTCTACACAAGATAAACAGTTAAAACTAAAGTGCTCTTTTATATTTAATTTATTGAGGTTCTTAGTGAATTATTTTCCAGCAAACCTACTTATAGAATCTTATTTGTGTTTTTGAATGTATAATTTAAATTTTAATATAAATGAACTCACTGTACTTATGAGTCAGATTATACGTTTTAAGATCGTCTACGTGAATTGAATAGACGTATACGCACATTATCTACTAACAAACTAATGCATACTAGCAAAAATGAACCATATTTTATTTGCTTAAATGTCGAAGTACTTCACACACAAAAAAAATCGCCTTGCTTTGTTTTAAATACTATAAACATTCACGAAATCGCGTTTTGCATTTCAAAGAACTTATTACTAATAGAATGAAATAATCTTAGTGTTTACAGGATATTAGTTTGGTATATAATGTCTGTCGCATTGTTTGACCTAAGAACTAAATATTTTAGATATACATTAACTGAGCTTTTTTTTTTTTTTTTGATAAACCTGCGGATGATTATTATAAAAATGAAAAGTTTGATTCATCTGACGTTCAGATCCATAATATCGAACGATAACATATTTCATGCTTTTACGAATTTAAACCAGAAACAATATGAAGATCTATTAAAAAGCGAACTACTATATATTAATATGTATAATAACTGAGAGAGATCACTTCAGCCTATCGCAGTCTACTGCTGGACATAGGTCTCCACAAGTTCGCGCCAAAAATGGTGTGAACTCATGTATGTTGCCCATAGTCACCACACTGGGCAGGCGGGTTGGTGACCGCAGGGCGTGCTTTGTCGCACCGTAGATAGACGCTGCTGCCCGTCTTCGGCCTGTGTATTTCAAAGCTATAAGCAGTTGGATAGCTATCCCGCCATCGGTCGGCTTTTTAAGTTCCAAGGTGATAGTGGAACTGTGTTATCCCTTAGTCGCCTCCTACGACACCCACGGGAAGAAAGGGGGTGACTATATTCATTACTGCCGTAACCAGTCAATACAACACAACATGAGTGTAACGCTTACGCTACGCTTCAGCCTGTAATATCCCACTGCTGGGCATAGCCCTGTTTCCCCATAGAGCTTAATCCATCACGCTACTATATATGTGCGGGTTGGCGAATACAACTAAAAACTTTGTTTAGTTAATAGAGTTTGAATACTATTTGACCAAAGTGGTAACAAGAATTTTTTTGTTTGTTTTTGTTTCCTGCTTCAGCCTGTAATATCCCACTACTGTTCATAGGCCTCTTTTCCCATGTAGGAGAAGGATCAGAGCTTAATCCACTTATATCACTGCTCCAATGCGGGTTGGCGGATATATTCCCTACTATGAGTAACGATCGCTATTAGGTGTACACGATAACAACCGGGACCGACGGCTTAACGTGCTCTCCGAGGCACGGTGGGGAGACCCACAAGGACTGCACAAACATCCAGACCACGAGAAACATCTGTATGGCTGATACAAATGATTGTCATGTGCGAGGATCGAACCCGCAACCGCCAGCGCAGCAGCCACAAACCAGTGCTGTGACCTTTGGGCCAACGCGTCGTCATATAGTGAAGGTAAATGAAAGGTTGCAGTAAATAGAAAGCATTTTTAATTTCTACCACTTATTGAGCTTTGACATTTTTTTATCCCACCCTTACAAAATTCTTGGTAAAATGTAACAATTAATTTTATTTTAATTACGAAAAATATAGTAACAAGAAATATGTCACACTATCGTAATTATGACACCATACATAAAATTATCATTGACCTCATTATAAATAAAAATCAATTAGATCATAGTCAATTAAAATAAACTTAGCGTCAGTAATCAAGAATTTTTTTATTGTTAATCTTCACGAAAAGTGAGTTCAGCATCGTGACTAATGAGGTATAGATGAGTTCCGTTCATTATTTATGGTCACTAACAGCTATCGGCTTCTGAATTCGCAAGTACGGATAATTAAGTTTATTATGACTTAACTCAAGATAAATATTATGTTGACGTCTAATTTAAATTAATTACATAACAAAATATCCGCCAACCCACAATGGAGCAACGTGGTGCATTAAGCTCCCACCCTTCTACACGGAGAAATAGTCCTATCCCCAGCTGTGGGACGTTACGGCCTATACAAATAAAATAAAAGACAAATTTTGTATTAAAAGTTTCATTACTTCACGAAAATGTTTCTCATATAAAAGAAATAACGTGATATTAAAAACTTAGAATTTCTAATACGTCAATCGTTTCCCTTCTACGCTTACTTGATACATTATTTATTTCACATATTTCCTTAGAAAATCAAATGCCTAATGTTGCTGCTACGATACATTGTTATTTAATTTTAATATTATGTTACAAAAACGGCTAGTCGAAGAAGATGAATCTAATGTTTCTGAGACTTTTTTATGCACTGATTTATGTTAATATATTTGAGTTAGCAAGGTTATTGACATAATTTACTCAAATATACCTTCAGAGAATCGCTTTAAATTGCTAAATAACGATCACTTGCCAAATAGTGACGTGATCCAGTTTTACATTTTGATATATTATGTAATTATTCCTAAAAAAATAATTAAAGTGAGAACAACTTCATCTAATATATAAAATTCTCGTGTCGCGGTGTTTGTAGTTAAACTCCTCCGAAACAGCTTGACCGATTCTCATGAAATTTTGTGTGCATTTATGTGCATTTTTCATCCCCCTAAATGTTAAGGGTAGTCCACCCCAATTTTTTTTTAATCTTTAGATAAATTATTTATTTTTTATTTTATTATGATTTGGCGTTGAAAAATACATACAACCCTAAATTTTCACCCTTCTACCACCAAGCCCTAATTTTAAATAGCGTTTTGCGGCAAGAAAACGTTTGCCGAGTCAGCTACTAATTGTATATATTCTGAACATCTCCGTGTATGTGCAGTTTAATAACGATTTTGTTATAAGTTAGAAAACATTGACATGCAGTATTGACAACGTGAAAATTCAATCAGATATATCTTTTGTTTACGTATTCAAGAAATGCGTGAATTGCTATTATGATTCTCAACACCTTAACATTTCCTTCACAACGTTCTGATTTACCTTCTGATAGTCAGTAATATGCTGTATTTCAATTTAAGATACATCCTAAGCATTTCATTTGAACGACAGTGATTGACGATTTCATAATACATATAAGAACTTGAATGGGAAATAAATTTCTTTAGAAAAAACCAACATAAAAGTCAATTATATTTTGGTTAATACATTTATTTACCACTACACCGAAAATTAAAGTAATAAAGTAATCGCTACGTTTTCTCGAATTTTTCAATTCATCTGCTAATTGATCCAGCAGTTCTCGAGTTTTACGCTTAACAACACATTTAGCGCTTTATTTATATTTATAAATAGATAGACATAGAACTTATGAGAATTTATAAATTGATATACAAAATTCTATGCTAGCGGTTTTCTCAGTGCTATCGCGTCACGGCGCCTATATCGACGGATGTATCTTAAGATTTCAAGTCACTGTATACAGTGGCGTACCGCGAATAGCTAGTCTTTTTTTGCGAAACGCTGACGTTCGTCTTGTTTCAAATGAGTTTATATAATTAGTAAATTTCAAAGAGACGGGACGTGTTAATTAAACAATAAATTCGGTTGCAAACATGGTTTTGTGTTATTTTACCACGTTCAGTGTGAGTTTTTTTCTACTAATACTGTTATTAAATACGACTTTTTTTATATAAAATCTTTACTTGTATATATGTAAGTTATACACATAAGTTTCGCCTGGCTTATAATTATTTGCTTAGTATATATTATTTTAATAGCAAATTATAACTTGATTAAATAATTCAAAATAAATATTTTTTTTTTAATATAACACATGGACAGTAATAAACTGTTTATACATACAAAAAATTATACATATAAGTATATATAATTATATATAAATATTTATTTATATTGATATTATACATCTCATAAAAGTTACGTGACTTAATTTATACTTAGCTGCGACTTCTTTCTAAAAAATTATCATCATCGACCCTTGTGAAAAATTCTATTAATAACGCCGAAAAGTGTACTAAAATATACATACTTATGTATTATATATGCTTAGAATAGAAAAACTTATTACAAACCATTTAACTAAACTCAAACAAATTAACAGATATCTATTTACCGAGATAGTATCTAGCTATAAGCACATTACTTACCTTTAAAAGTACCTATATAATATGGTATTTTCTGTTCCTATACTTTAAATAAAAAAAATGAGTGTGCTTTAAACCACATGACTGAAGTAAAACTTCTTTAGCAATAGGCCTTGCACAATATTCCTGCACTGTGTATTACATGTACGAAACGTAACTGGCTATGAGGGAAAAAGATAAAGAAAATGTTTACTCGCACCTCTCTCTCTCTTGCTCCGTTCACACTTTTCGTAACGCTCTCGTCAGCTATTCACCAGCTCAGTCCCCAAGTCAAGTGTGTGTAAAGAAGTTTTACTTCAAAAACATGAACAAACTTAGATCAGACATAAGTTATCCCTACTAATATTATAAATGTGAATGTAAGTTTGTTTGTTACGCTTTCACGCGAAAACTACTTAACCGATCATCATGAAACCTTGTTCACATATTCTTGGAGATATTAGAAGTAACATAAGATACTATTTATTTAAAAAAAATTCAATGCAAGCTAAGCCGCGTGTACAAGCTAGTTTGCTATAAACCTATTATTGTTAATTTATTTGAACTCAGGTCAGCTTAGGTGCCTTCATGTGGTTTTTAAAACTTTGTTTAGTTAATAGAGTTTCAATATTATTTGATCAAAGTAGTAACAATTTTTTTTGTTTGTTTTTGTTTACATAAGCAAATTGTTTTTTAGATCCTTTGGACTGCCCTGTCATTAGCCTTGGGTTACGAGCTCCAAGGTCAAGTAATCCGAGGAGTGCCATGCGTGAAACGAAATTTTCAACTCTATTGTCCGACAGCCGGCAACACATATCCTATGTAGGTATTCATTGTTTCGTTAATTTGCATTCGTGGATTAAATAAATCTATTTCTTTTCGAAATAATATTTAAATGCATATATATATATATATATATATATATATATATGTGTGTGTTTGTGTGTGTTAGTTATTGATGAAATAAACATTTTATTTTTTTATTATTATTTTTTATATCATCCAATGAATATCTTATAAACAAATCTTTAACATATGAATATGTATGTAAATTATAAAATGAATTAAAATGAAAGTATACGAGTATAAAAAATAAATGTATATTAACAAGGTTAAGGTTAAATTTAAGGATAAGTTTATTCTCAAATTTTAACTGGATAAAATGACCTTATCTACGCAAATTAATTCTTTTTCTCCACATTTTTGTTACCTATAACTTTTTCGGCCTGTAGACATTTTTTATTTTAAATTATTTCATGTTTCACCTCTAAAAAAAAGTCGCCAAAAAGGTAACAGACAATATTGATGACTTTTTCCAGAGACAAAATCGAGACGTTCATAGATGAGAATAAAGCTCTAATCAAGAGAATGTATGGATCGTTCACAATACCAGGTGGTAACAGGGTGAGAAGGGCACCAGGTGTACCTGACATGCATGCAGGAGACTCGTACTTCCGACATGTGCGGCAAACCAAGCCGCCACTTCCTGACGCTCAATCTGTCAATAATACTGGAAGGTAAGTAAGCTTAAGGGCCTACACCGCCTTACACCGGTTGCCATTAAAGCTATCTGACGTATGACGGTATCCAACAGATACCTACCTAAAATTCCATTTTATTGATGGGATATTTTAATTCGTAATTATGAATGTTAAATTTGCAGTTTCTAATTGAGGCCAAACAAGCTCTAACGATATATTTTACCTGTTGTTGTTAAACCCTATTTAAGTTTAGCTAAGCCATCGGTCCCGGTTGTTATGGCTATCAGGTGTACATACACCTGATAGCGATCGTTACTAGTAGTAGGGAATATATCCGCCAACACACAATGGAGCAGCGTGGTGGATTAAGCTCTGATCCTTCTCCTACATGGGGAAAAATGCCTATGCCCAGTAGTGGTATATTACAGGCTGAAGCGTGTTAAACCCTATTAGAAACTTATGTGCAGCATAAACTTTATCAACCACTTACGATACACGCTGTAAGAAATTTTGACAACCAGTTCAGTAAAGTACTTTATTCGCACAATTTATTTTTGTGTTTCCCACACATTAGGGAATTCTAAACAATTTTTAATACCATATCAAAAATTGACCGTTTTATTTATTTGTTTTGTTTAATGAGCGGTACGATGATATTTCATAAAAACTCGTCCTACTTACGACTTCTCCTGAGCTCATCCCCTAAAATATGTTTTATCTTTAGAAATCGCAATTACCTGTTTATAAATCTATCAATATAGAAATGAGAAATGAGATTATTTTAAACCTTTTGTGAATTCTTACATAGATTACCAACTTATTATTCCGTGTGCAGAATACAAACCTATCAAATTGTATCTTATACGTGTTCCAATCTTATATTGTGAAGCTAAATAGGAATAATGCAAACATGCAATGTTTCAGGATAGACGCTTGCGAAAGTAAAACAGAAATAATGACGCCATATTGGGCGTTGAACTCTGCGAGGAAGCTACGGGCGATTGTGAACACCATGCACTTCGAACAGGCCATACATCAAGAAGTTTGCAGGTAAACTATTTATTTGTCATCTTTTTAAACAATTTTAACTCTACGGAACTTACCGCGATTGTAATTATGAAACTCTCGATATTTCGGTGACGTTGCAGGCGCCATAGTCGCGGATGACTGAGAAGTTTCAAAGTGACAGTCACGGTAAGTCCTATAGAATTAAAAGTGTTCATAATGAACGTGAAAGTTTAAAAACTTATGTCACATATTTTGAAACGTATGGAAATGTATAAATTTTCTTCACGTCCTCTCATATCTTTGTATCACTGCCGAGTCTGCCGTACCACTTTGGCACTTCCATTCATCTTGTAAAGTCCCGCTGTTAGGCAAAGGTCTCTTTCCCCATATGTATAAGAAGGGTTGGATCTTAATCCACCGTGCTGCTCTACGTATAACTTCACTTTTAATTGAGATCATTATCAGGTCTCTGATAATGATCTCAATTGGCGCACAGTGAGGAAATTTATAAGTACATATAGAGAACAGGAACAAATATTCGTAGAAATATTTACCCCGAGGAGGAATCGAACCCGCGACTGCCGACATATAGGTTATTTACACGCATCATTACACCAAAACGGTTATTTTGGGAGATGCTATTAAAAGCCATTAATTGAAATGAATGATTGAACTATATTATTATGGGAAGTAACCGCTTTAAGTCTAATTATCGATAAGTGATGAAATGTTTGCTGTATGTGTTTTATTTTGCTTAAGTCTCGACAAGGAAAATAAAAAACATACTGACTAAGCTAAGTGTTAGACCTGCAATTTGAGAGACCTAAGCTTTTAAAACCCTTTTGAAACCTCAATATATTAGTTTCCAAATAATTTGACGAACTATTTCAATTCGGAACGCTGTATTCGTCTACTGATAAAATGTATGACTATACCGATAGGAATGCAGAAACTCCAAATAGAGAATATATATAATTATGACTTTTATTTATGGGAGCATTAAAATATTTGAAATTACAGTATATAGATTTATTGTTTTTACATAAACTATCATTTAATTTTTTTTCGTTCTTATTTATTCTAAGACAAAAATTCTTAACATTCTTATTTTAAATTATCTTAATAAACAATAGATAGGTATGTAAATGTAATTAAAATTGAAAGAAAAAAAAATATGTTGTCATTCACTTTCTCTTTTATAAAACCTGTTTGTTTTACTCGGGTGTACCAGATCAATTACAACATTGTAGCTTAAAATACTTACCTCCTTAAAATTAAAATACAAAATGATTAATGATTATTTTTTATCATTAACAAAAAATGATTTCTTAATTTATATTATTCCTTATTCTTTCTTTGCAATGCTGACAGTTCTGTTTAATTTTTTAACAAATACAACCGTAAAATACTTCGTGGATTCGTGGCACTTACAGAACTACTCATTAAGCTTAAAAAACATAAATGAGAAATTAGTTTTAAAAAAACTACTCTATATACTATAAACACATAGTTTTCTAAATAACTTTTTTTTAATAAGTAATATCCGCTGACCATGGTAACTAATAAAATAAAATATAAAATAAATTATGATTTTTATGAATAACTAGTATTGTCTATGGTAATTAACTTTTTTTTATTGCAGTAAACAATCTACGTCGAGATGTTCGGGTGACTGTGGTTGTGAACAGAAGTATAAATGGCATCGACTGCTGGCCTATGACCCAAATGACGACTGCGCTGGCATTTTCATGGACTGGTTTTTATTCCCCTCATGCTGCGTGTGTCGATGCAAGCCATAGATTCGAAATAGTTATTCCATATTATTTTTAATCACTGTCAATTGATCAATATCATATAAATTATATCAATTTTTTTTTTATTCTTGAGCAAACTATTTATTTTTTATTCAAAATCTTATTTAATGAAAATTTGTAACTGTTAAATAATTACATAATCTAAGACTTCGATTATATATGATGGAATATTTCTTTCATAGTTACTATGTTACTGAGAGCTATTAAATAAATATTTATATTAAGATTGAAATAATTTTGTATAATGTAACCAGCTATGGTAAAACCGAACCTTCATAACATAATATACGAACTGCACCTTCTTTTGTTGGAAATTAAAACTACCTTTGGTGATTGAAATATTGTGTATGTAGTTACTTAATTTACAAAATTAAAAGTCGTCAATATGCGTTTTATGTTGATTGTGGCAAAAAAAATTTAATTTATTTTTCACTATGCTTTTATATTTTTATGTCACAAACAAAAACCTATACACATAGGTAAGAGCGTCTGACATTTTTTGCACTGCCATCAATTTTTTTTAGTTAAATGTAAATCGTGATGATATTGCTAAACTACGTCTAGCTGTAAATAATTTCCGTCCGTTATTTGTAATATATTCATATATAGGAATAGGAAGCTTTATTAAAAAGTTGCAAATACAATCTTAAGAATATATAAAACTAGTAAAGTTACAAACTTATTATTTTGTGCTGTATTTAAACTTGCAAAGCTCCTAGAATATTTTTTCATAAAAATGAAACTAAATTAGTATAAATACTTAATACTACTCCGAGATACCGATTCTTCAATAATACGGTTCAATGGTAAATAAAAGTTGCACCTATTTAGTAAGATACCGTAATAATCAAGTTAAATACTTTGTAGCTTGCTATAATTTACCTTTTCATAAATATAAAAAACTATTTCGATGATTTTGTTTTATTTACACTTAGATAATTATTTGTAAAATATTTAAAATAGTATTATAATATATTTAAGTAATCTTTTAAAAAAGCGTAGTTCAGACGACACGCCACACACAGGGTCGACGCCAGGTTGAGGATGCGACGTCACGACGACACGACGAAACGACCATACGACAAACGGTTAGAAAGGCAGTTCAGAGGGACTTAGTGTAGGATAATCTTTATCCTATGGGACGAGACTTTCTGAGAGAAACCGGTCAAAAGGCACAGTAGGGACACTAAATTAAGCGCGTACACGAACTAAGTGCTAGAGCCTAGTGTACCACCAGAAGTGCATTTCCTCCTGAAGTGCATGACTACAATTTCTTTTTCGGACTGTGAAACCGGCAAGAAGGGCCGGATACTGAGACCCAGCCGTGAAAGAAAAAGGGAGCCCTTTAGGAGGGCTCGAGATGTCCGTACGTCCTAAGGGTGTCTCCTAGCGAGATAGCACCTCGGCTTAGGACGAAGTCGGCTTGGAGGAAGCGCTGTGCGGAGCGCTGAGTCGGGCTACATGCCTACTATTGGTAATCAGTAAGGTATATTCATTCTTCGTATAACTTAGATAGCGTGACGTAATGGAGGTCAGTAGTGCTATCTCGTAACGAGCGCGTTACTTAACAATGTCAATCTCATGTCAATAAGTTTTGATAGCGCGATACAACTGAGTTCAGCGCCATCTAGTGACGAGTGCGATACTTAACGATATCTAAACAATACAATACAAATACTCTTTATTGTACACTATCAGAGGAAAAATTTTACACCGAAAAAGAAAATATAGACATGTACAAAAGGCGGTCTTATCGCTAAAAGAGCGATCTCTTCCAGACAACCTCTAGCATGAAAAGGACATGACAAAAGAATTAGACGGCATGGAGGTGTACATACATAATATATACATATAATACGTAAATATACATACATATACATATTACATATATATTTATATATCAAATATATATAAACATAATATATAAAAAAATATAAAAATACGAATATACATACGACAGATGAGAGGAAGGACCGGCTAAAGTCATTGTCAGTAATGTATATTTGTAGTAAATTAATTTATAAACTTATAATGTGACTCATAAGTTTAAATAATCTATCTTCTGTTAAAAACTTTTGATAGCGCAATGCAACTGAGGTCAGCGTCCTCTAGTGACGAGTGCTTAACAATGTCAATCATCTATATTAATACACTAAGGTTAAGATGTTTGCCTCTCTTTTTAGAAAAAAATTCACATTTACTCCATATAAATTATATAAATCATTTTATAGATAATTAATTGCTTGCTCTACGGCATCCACAAATAAAAATTTTATTATTGCTTTGTTTTTGTAAATTAAATTATTATTAAAATTATATATATGACGGCTTTAATTTTAAGACAAGGTTAGCATAGTTGACGGTTGGTAAATTTTTATTTATTTAGTGCGAATTATTCGCACGGGTATTGCTAGTCTTATGTTAATATGGTTTGTTACAATCTTATAATTAATTTCCTTTGAATTTAACTTTTTGTAAATTTCTTTATTTTAAATGGCTCTTTGGGCAAGGTAGAACATCTATTCCTACAGCTAACCACTCCTTTTTCCGAGTTTGTTAACGTATATTTATTTCATCACAGATCTCTATTTTCGCAATCACTGAAACACACGTTTGTTTTTTATCTTTTGAAGAAAAGAACTGAAAACGTCTAATGAAATCATAATTAGAATCAGAGTACATAATTATATTGATTGAAAAAATATACAAAAAACTTTATCAGGTTTCAAAGAAGAAAGAAAGAACAACAAATAACACATAAAAATTCAATCGATTTTAGAACCTCTTTTTTTGAAGTCGGTTAGTAAAGGGTAGGTACTGGGTGATCTGTGAATCCCTCAATCAATTCAATCAATTATGAAGACAGCACTCCTCTTCTCCGCTACTATCTACTATGGATGATATGTTCCTAGTTCCTACTCATATTTCTTTTTTGGATCTTCAGGAATTTTCTTTTTTAATAGCTGATAAAAATGGAATGTTTTATCTTTACTTTCTTGGTAAGAATTATTATTTTTAGCTTCTGCATATATTCTAAAAAATTAAAATATCCGAAATTTCATGCTCAGAATAGTTCGTTATATATTCGTGCCTCCTAATGATGAGTAATATAAATATATAAGTCGAGTTATTTAAGTTGTATTATCAGAAAAAAATAACTTTTAAAATGTTTTGGTCAATTCAGGTTCTTCTGTCTGCTGTAATTAAGGACAATCCACGGCTGTGACCGTTGCGCCAACGCGCCTGTGTGTATTTATTAATGATAACATAACGGAAATTGGATTCTTTTAAAATTAAAAGGTAAATCATTTGGACTTATTGGGGTGTGAGGTATAAGCTCTGTTTGACCAACTGCTGGACCAGTCAAAATTATTACTACGATCACGTTGTTGCGCGGAAATTTGACTTGAAGTCGGGTCCGTTACATAAATTTGTTGGTTTAAGATGGGATTATTGGGATGCCTATTTTTAACTTGAGGGAATGTGAGGAAAGGCCACTCGGTTTCAAAGAATTAAGAAACTCCTGTAGGTAATGGACCACATCTTCTTGACCCATTACATTATCAATAGATGTGTGCAGTGTAGGTAACTATATATCCTGGAAGTTTAGTTAAAATTAGGTCGTTAATTTCGTCAACGCTACTGTTTCTCGCCGCCAATATTGCCCTTTGACACATCCATTGATAATCTTTATTTTCTATTTCGACGATATCAGGGTAAACTTTCTATATTAAATACTCAATACTAGTCACTCTTTCTCCTAAAACGCGATCAATTTCAATTTTATTTTCAAAATGAGGTATTTTCCCATCTCTTATTAAAAGTGACTTTGAGGAATATCCCACTACTGGGCACAGGCCTCTTTCCCCATCTAGGAGAAGGATCAGAGCTATTATTTGGATAAGGATTAATAATATGTTGATAAAATTCTTTGGCAAATAATTGTCAGGACCTGGGTGACCGAGCTTAGCTCGGTATTTTTAGTAAAATATGAATAATATTTTTCGATTTTATTTTTTTTAGAAAAAAAAAGAAAAAAAAACGATAATCGATCTGGAAAACTTGAGGATTCGTACCATGATCTTTTCGGCCGAGCGCGATCGGCCGATTTCCCCTGAGCTATTACAACTTTATTGACAGATGCGAAATTTACCTTCTTATTCTAACGATATTGTAGCCATTTTTTCATTGCCTTAAAACAGGGATAAAACGACATTTTCTAAAAATGAATCCTAGCTAGGTTTATTTATCTCCCCCGTAATCCCCTGCATACTAAATTTCATGAAAATCGTTGGAGCCGTTTCCGAGATTCAGATTATATAGATATATATATACAAGAATTGCTCGTTTAATAGTATAAGATTAATGTACTAATTTCGACCAAATTTGATTACCATAAAAAAAGGTTATAGTGAGTCAATCTTAAAAGATAGATATATTGTCGCGGACATTTTTTTAAATCATTTAAAGTGGTATAATAGAGGTATATAATTCTTTCATACATATTTTTTGGGTAACTTGAACCGTTCAATTTTTAGTCGATGCGTGATGTTATATAGCATTTAGGCTTTATAACATCACGCTATTGTCATCTCTTTATCGAGGAAGGGTTTAGCTTTCCTCGATAAATAGACTATCCAACACAAAAATAATTTTTCAATTCGAACCAGTAGTTCCTGAGATTAGCGCGTTCAAACAAACAAACAAAACAAACTCATCAGCTTTATAATATTAGTTTAGATTAAATACTCGTGATGAATAGCGTACCCATTTATTTAGATAAGGATTAATATCATGTTTATAAAAACATCTTCGCAAATAATGCAATATTTTAAAACAAATTTGGTTAGTGTAAAAAAGGTTATAGTGAGCCAACCTTTAAAGGTAGACATATGCAGTCGTGGTTTTTTTTTTAGCACTTTTAAAGGGGAACAATTCTGTCATACATGATTTTTGCGAAACTTTAACTGTTTCCGCAGCGCACGCAGCGGAAGCTCTCAAAAGGAAAAAAGAACCTCCGATTTTAAAACATTCTTTATTGGTGCTCCGCTCCTATTGGGATATATAGCCTATAACCTTCATCAATAAATGAGCTATCTAACACTAAAAAAAATTTTCAAATCGGACCAATAGTTTCTGAGATTAGCGCGTTCAAACAAACAAACAAACAAACTCTTCAGCTTTATAATATTAGTATAGATATGAAAGGATATTTGATAATGGTTTATCTTTACCTATAACTAAAAGCAAAGACGTTAACTGATTAAGAAAAGAGAGGAAATAGTGTTTATGCATGTCCATTAGGTACTACACGCACCACCACACTAGAGCGGCTTATGCCAATAAGAACAGTATGAGTATTAAATTTACATCTTAGACAAAGTTAATGCTACTGACTTCATAAACTATGATAGGTCAACTTTTATCACTTAATTTCTTATGTACAAACTATTATGATAATTGATGAAAGGCAATAATCTTCGAGTAGCCGTAACATTTATAATAACATTTGATTTAAATGTTTATCTACTTACTTCTAACTATAGTAAACAAATAAAAAGGCTTAGGGTTGGCAGCCCTAGTTTTGTCAATTGTCATTAATGTCATTTCAATTTGAAATATTTTGCTGACTTCTTCACCGAAAATTGAAATTAAATATTAACATCGTAATACAGAAAATAAATATGCTACGAAATTCTGTACGGGTTTTCAGAATTGGAAATCAGTGTAAACGGCTAAATCTGATGTATAGGTAAGTTTTACATGTAAATATTTTGAAAATAGTTATGCGTAATACCTTAGTCTTATATTTAATTTATTACTTTTTTCCATACTGTATTTTCATCATTGTTTCATTTTTAGGTACAATGACAAGAAATACTTTAGCGGCATATCTCAGGTACCATTATTGACAAGAGAGCACCAAAAAAATCCATTAATAAATCAATGCAACTGCCGAACAATGTTTATTCAAACCCAAGAAACGCCGAACCCAAATAGTTTAAAGTTTTTACCTGGTACTCAAGTGTTGGAGCCTGGACAAACTCTAGATTTTCCCAATATAGGAGCTGCACAATGTAGCCCTTTAGGTATGCAAAAGTTTGTTTGAACATAACCTTGCTACCATACTGATCATTGAGGTGTTAGCACAGTGGCTACTGCACTGGCTTATACGTGTTGCGCTGGTGGTTGCGCGTTTGATCCCTGCACATGGCTCCCTATACATTTGTATAAGCCATACAGATGTTTGCTTATGGCCTGGCCATAATGTGTTTGTTGCCTGACTAAATCTTAGTATGGTGCCGTAGAGTGTAAAGTATTGGTCATCAAAAGTATGATATCATAAAATGTAATAGTCCTAATACTTAAAATTTCAGCTAAAATGCTATTTCGTATTGATGGAGTACGTGGCGTATTTTTTGGATCAGATTTTGTAACTATTACAAAACAAGATGATGATGTTGACTGGAAACTTTTGAAACCAGATATATTTGCTACAATTATGGATTTCTTTGCCAGTGGACTTCCAGTTGTAACTGATGCCAAGCCTTCTGGAGATACACGTAAGAACACATAACTTTTAGTAATATTCAAGTCCCTGATGAAAATTTGTTAAATATAAAACTAAAACATAAAATTATAAAAGTGGTGTATTTCACGTAGGGTTTATGTTTGGTGAAAACTTTAAACAATTATGTAATATTACAGTAAAATAGTCAGATAATTATCAACAGAAAATAACTATTATTACACAACATAACATCAAAGTCCTAAAAATAATAGAAGTACATATTTATTAACAATTTAAAAAAATTATCAATTGTTTCTAGAAATCAACGAAGATGATGATGAAATAGTACAAATGATCAAAGAACTGCTGGATACCCGCATCAGACCCACAGTACAAGAAGACGGGGGTGATGTTCTATTCGTTGATTTCAAAGATGGAGTACTGAGGTTGAAAATGCAAGGGTCTTGTTCATCATGCCCTAGTTCAATTGTTACACTTAAAAATGGAGTAAGTTTTAATGCACCCTAACCCATTTCACCAGTGGTTGATATAGTTTATTCTGCACATAAGTTATTATAAGGCTCTAATCGCCGGAGGTAAAATAGGTCATTAGTTTACTGTCATAGGTCACTTCACTCTTCACTTTCATTTTGATTAATTTAATAATAAACCATAAATGATAGAGATTCACAATGCAAATATAAATATCCCATAATAAAATTGGAATTTGATTATTATATGTCAGATAGCTTTAACAGCAACTGATACAATAAGCTCTAACAATTATTAATATTCATAATGTATTAATGTACTGTAAAGGGTCACAAACACAAATTTTGAACATTTTTTAATACAATTTGCCCCTGTAATGTATCGTAACATATTGCATGACTACCCCGCTCTCCAAATTACGTTACGTAATACATTACCCCCTTAGTAGAATCATTGCTACGTAAAACAATTATATAATAAATATAAACTTGTCAGTCAGTCAGTCAGCTCAGCCTATTGCAGTTTACTGCTGGACATAGGCCTCCCCAAGTTTGCGCCAAACATCCCGTTTTTCCGCAATCCTCATCCAGCCTACAACGGCAATCTTACATAGATCGTTGATATAAACTTGTACATAATATTATTGCCAAAATTAATTGATATTAAAAATTAGACAAGCGCCTTAAAGGAAACAAATAATGTATTTATTTTTATGGTCTGTCTTTTAGGTACAAAATATGATGCAGTTTTATATCCCAGAAGTATTAGCAGTTGAACAAATTGATGATGACGGTGAAAAATTGAGTGAAAAAATATTTAAAGAATTTGAGCAATTGAAAAATAAAGAAAAAAAGGAATAAAGTAGTAAGGATGTTATAAAAATTATTCACTTTATGTAAATAAAACTAGTCTAGATAATAAATAGACACTGTATATATTTTATTCGTTTTTTATTTAATCCCACTATACTTCAATTCGATGCTAAGGATAAACATTTTTTTTTTTTTGAAGTATTACCTAGTTTACAATCAACTTCAAAAAGAAAGAGGTTATTAATTTGGTGGATTTTTTTTATGTATGTACACCCATAACGTTGAAATTTCTAATCCTATTTACGTGATTCCTTTTCGGTTTGATGTGGAATAGTTGCTGTTTGGTCCCATAAAAATTTAATTAAGTTGGCTCAGTAATTTTTATTTTATAAGCATTTTTGTTAACTTGGCTGATGTTAATGTTACGATATTTTATAATAAATAAACGCTTCACATACAATGGCTCCCAGTAGGATTTACTGTGTTACTGGGTCCGGAAACACAGACTCAAACGCCTAGACCACGGCAAACGTCTATATGGCCAATACAAATGTCTGTCGTGAACGGGGATTGAACCCGCGACTGCCAGCGCAACAGCCAGTGGCCAGTGCTGTGATTGCTGCGCCAACGCCTATATATGTCCAACGATTGTTTATATGTCCAAAGATTACTTAATTCCAAAGATACTTTGATTTCTGATCCGATTTGCGTGATTCTTTTTTTGTTCTGTTATTGAGTAACCGCGGAGTTTCTTGCTGATTCTTCTCTGCAGAATCTACATTCCGTATCGGTGGTAGCTTTACTTTTACCAAAATAATAATTTATTTTACAAATTAAAACTAAAATAAAATTAAAATATTCGATTATTATGCAAGTCGATCTTATAATCGGTGGTATGTATTTATTTATATTTATTTATTTAATCTATGGACTCTACAACTTTTGAGCATGTTCGATAGGGTTGGCGCAAGAAGCACCTACCCCACCCCAGCCCGCAAAATAATGATATTTGTAATAAAAAAAATACTAATTGATAGATTTTGAATTGCTCAATTCAACTACGTTGTCCTTTTAAATTGCTCGCCTCAAATTATATAAATAAAAAACCAAATTTAAAAAAAAAATCAAATATTTTCAAACTCCTATATCTTTCAATGTATAGAATATTTTAAATTGCTCAAAGTGTTAAAAAACTGCTCAAGTTGCATTTATAATTGCTCAAGTATAGTTTGGAACAGATCCACTTCCCTTAATTTTTAAATAAATATATAAAGTTGGAACAAATTTAACGTTTATATCGATAAAGTGAGCGCTGCAGATGCGCATAGACAATGATGGGAAGCCAAAAAAAATGCGGATATTCGTAATTAAAAGATGCTAATCGTTCGATTTTCAATAGCTCAATTCGACTACGTTGTCCTTTTAAATTGCTCACCTCAAATTATATAAATAAAAAACCAAATTTAAAAAAAAATCAAATATTTTCAAACTCCTATATCTTTCGATGTATACAATATTTTAAATTGCTCAAAGTGTTAAAGAACTGCTCAAGTTGCATTTATAATTGCTCAAGTACAGTTTGGAACAGCCCCACTTTACTTAATTTTTAAATAAATATAAATAGTTTGAACAAATTTATCGTTTATATCATAAGACAGGTGTATATACGCTGCGCGTGCGCATAGACAATGATGGGAAGCCAAAAAATTGCGGATATTCGTAATAAAAAAGATACTAATCGATAGATTTTCAATAGCTCAATTCAACTACGTTGTCCTTTTAAATTGCTCACCTCAAATTATTTAATTATAAATTAAAAAAGTCGTTGAAAAATATTCTTTTATCAATATTTTCAAACTCCTGTATCTTTTGATGTATACAATATTTTAAATTGCTCAACGTGTTAAAACCCTGCTGAAGTTGCATTTATAATTGCTCAAGTACAGATTTGAACAGCTCCACTTTCCTTAATTTTTAAATAAATATATAAAGTTGGAACAAATTTAATGTTTATATCGATAAAGTGAGCGCTGCAGATGCGCATAGACAATGATGGGAAGCCAAAAAAGTTGCGGATATTCGTAATCAAAAGATGCTAATCGTTCGATTTTCAATAGCTCAATTCAACTACGTTGGCCTTTTAAATTGCTCACTTCAAATTATTTAATTAAAAATCAAAAAAGTCGTTGAAAAAAATTCATTTATCAATATTTTCAAACTCCTATATCTTTTGATGTATACAATATTTTAAATTGCTCAAAGTGTTAAAGAACTGCTCAAGTTGCATTTATAATTGCTCAAGTACAGTTTGGAACAGCCCCACTTTACTTAATTTTTAAATAAATATAAATAGTTTGAACAAATTTAAGGTTTATATCATAAGACAGGTGTACGCTGCGCGTACGCATAGACAATGATGAGAAGCAAAAAAATTGCGGATATTCGTAATAAAAAAGATACTAATCGATAGATTTTCAATAGCTCAATTCAACTACGTTGGCCTTTTAAATTGCTCACCTTAAACTATTTAATAGAAGCAACCGGCAATTGAGGATAACAGTGGAAAGTAATGTTACTTTAACAATGTATGTGAATCCTGATAACTAATAAAAGTAGGTAATTATTTTAATTATACGAGGAAAGTATGAAATCTACCTGCCAAAAAAGTGAGGCTGTTCTAAACTGAACTTGAGCAATTATAAATGCAGCTTGAGCAGTTCTTTAACACTTTGAGCAATTTAAAATATTGTATACATCAAAAGATATAGGAGTTTGAAAATATTGATAAATGAATTTTTTTCAACGACTTTTTTGATTTTTAATTAAATAATTTGAAGTGAGCAATTTAAAAGGCCAACGTAGTTGAATTGAGCTATTGAAAATCGAACGATTAGCATCTTTTAATTACGAATATCCGCAATTTTTTTGGCTTCCCATCATTGTCTATGCGCATCTGCAGCGCTCACTTTATCGATATAAACGTTAAATTTGTTCCAACTTTATATATTTATTTAAAAATTAAGGGAAGTGGATCTGTTCCAAACTATACTTGAGCAATTATAAATGCAACTTGAGCAGTTTTTTAACACTTTGAGCAATTTAAAATATTGTATACATCGAAAGATATAGGAGTTTGAAAATATTTGATTTTTTTTTAAATTTGGTTTTTTATTTATATAATTTGAGGTGAGCAATTTAAAAGGACAACGTAGTCGAATTGAGCTATTGAAAATGTATCGATTAGTATTTTTTTTTTTACAAATATCAATATTTTATTTGTGCAAACTATTTATATTTATTTAAAAATTAAGGGAAGTGGATCTGTTCCAAACTATACTTGAGCAATTATAAATGCAACTTGAGCAGTTTTTTAACACTTTGAGCAATTTAAAATATTGTATACATCGAAAGATATAGGAGTTTGAAAATATTTGATTTTTTTTTTAAATTTGGTTTTTTATTTATATAATTTGAGGTGAGCAATTTAAAAGGACAACGTAGTTGAATTGAGCAATTCAAAATCTATCAATTAGTATTTTTTTTATTACAAATATCATTATTTTGCGGGCTGGGGTGGGGTAGGTGCAAGAAGCTTCTGTTTTATATAAGCTTCTTGGGTTAGCGATACTTTCCAAAAAAGACCGATTTTAAATCGAGTTGTATCGTAAACCTGATGAATCGATTCATGAAAAATCGAAGTCCAAAAGATCGATTTCTAAACAATCGATTATATTCAAGTTTGTATTTACAAATTAAATATAAATCCATTTTATGAATAACAAGAAAAATACAATAATAAACACTTTCTCGGATCTCATCAATCAAATCAGGGATTTTTAGTTCAGGGAATTCGATAGTAAAATTATTTTTATTACCATATCAAAGTATCAGATCAGGTATAAAAGAAGACATTTATTTTCTAAATATATTTGTTATATTAAAAAGTTAAGAAAATATAGTCTGGCTAATTAAAGTAGATGCTCTATTTTTTGCATACTTTTTAAAGGACAACACTGTAGGGCTTCCACCATCGTGTATATTACCTCTTTAATTGGGAAATATCTAGCGGAAATCTATTAAAAATAGACACAAGTAGTTGGCATTATGTACTTCTGTTAGAGCAGTTACACCAAAAATTATGCTCATTAATCTATTTTCATACACTAAGTAAAATCCCACAAAGGGAAATCCTTTTTCTTCTTCTTTTCCTCTTTCTCTCCTCTTTATCCTCCTCCTCCCCCTCCCCCTCTTCCTCCTTCTTCTCCCACTCCTCCTCCTTTTTCTCCTTCTTCTCCTCCTCTTCCTCCTTCTCCTCTTCCTTCACCTTCTCCTCTTCATCCTCCTTCTCCTCCTTCTCCTCCTTCTTCTCCCTCTCCTTCTTATCCTCCTCCTCCTTCTTCTTCTTTCTCTTTTCTTTCTTTTTTCTCTGAAATGAGAAATTTATTTTTATGCCAACTACAAACTCTTTTATTTTGCATATACATAATTGATAGTTTTTAATAACTCTTCATAAGGACCTAATCTAATTTTAAGATTAAAATCTAATAAATCTAATTAAAATCTAATAATCTCTAATCTAATTTTGAGCTTAGATAGGTTAGGTTAATTTTTTATTTTTATTTAATTCATGTTATGTTTATCACTTCAACATATTTTTATTTTTAACTGACCTTAAAAAGAAGGGGTGGGTTACTCAATTCGACCGTATATATACCGGGTGATTTTGAAAGCGTTTTGGAAACGAAAATTTTGAATTATTTATCAATAACAGAAGCTATATATAACGTTAATTTAATAATATATGTATTTTTTTTTCATCAAAGTCGATATTCATATCGTTTACAGACAAAAAGTGAGAACCAGTAGTAGCGCTACACGGTAGGTACATTCTAAAAATAGAAATACTATACGTTTTAATATCGCGTCACAAAATCGTATTAGCCAATAAAAACGAAGCTACCGAGTTGCGCCGGAGTCGACCAATTACGGCATTGCTCACCTGTAACCGTCGGCGTCGCGCGTCCGTCGGCTTTCAGTCGGTCAGTAATACCATAACGGTTCATGCGTACACTAGGTCAAGGACATTTAAATTATTATTCACCGGAGTTTGAAGATGTTCTTGAGTACTTCGAGCGTGATCCCCGGCGGAGGACAAGGATGGCAGCAAGAGAATTCGATGTTAGCCAAAACTTCGTACGGAAGATATTACGTACACAAGGATTACACCCGTATCATTTTCGTAAGGCTCACGTAATAAACAACGCACCGGCAAGAATCGCCTTTTGCCAGTGGTTGTTAAATAATACAAACGCCAACATACTTTGGACGGACGAGTCACTGTTTACTCGAGTGGGACTATACACTGTGCACAATGAGCATTACTGGGCTCTAATTAACCCCCACTTGATACGAGAAAACCTTTGGAGAAAACCATCACCAGGTTCGTTTCAGTGTGAACACGTGTAGGCCGGTATTATTCTTGTGGTCGGAACACACAATATACACGTCAATATGAAAGCTGTGATGATTTATGCATTGCGATAGTGGACGCTTTTGATAAAGTGAAAAGTGATAAAGACACATTAAGAAAATTAAAAGTCAATTGTATTAAACGTGTACGTTTGTGTATTGAACGCAGCAGACTCCATTTTGAGCAGTTGCTTCGATACTGAGAAGTGTAAATAGTGTAAATAAACTGTTAATAGGTATGTAAGATTATTATTCTGTAGATAGCTCCGATTTTTAAATACGCCTGAAATTTATACCTACGGCCCGTTTATAAATTGATTTGTTGTGAAAAGAACAATCGTGGTTAATAATCGAAAAGAAGTTTAAATAAAATAGGTATTTCTGACGGTCCTAAGCCCGTGTAAAGTATGAAGGACAAACGAGTCTATCTACGTAAGTACTCGCTAGCTCGCGCCTATAGGTATACTTTTATCAACCGAAACGCGCACGGACGTGTTTCATTCATATAAAATAATGAATGAATAATCAGTGCCTTACTACTTTCCAAGTCGATCGAGTAAAAATGAATATTAAAATTGAAACTTTTTTTTAGTCAACATTACAATTGATTTATCCATTTTTATAGGTACTATAGATGATTCCAAAGTAAAATATTTCGTTTCTAAAACGGTTACAAAATCACCGTGTATACATATACATATATATATATATATATTTTTTAATGTATATTCGAGGATAACTTCGTCGTTTACGAACCGATTTTGATAATTATTTTGTTGGAAAGGAGATATCCTGGGTGCAGTACTATGATAAGGAAACTAGGATCTGATGATGGAATTCTAGAGAAATCAAGGGAAATCCATATAACTTTTTACTGGGTGTACCGTTTTTGATGATTTTTTATTTAATCGAAAGCCAATATTTATCATGTGGTCACATTTAAATTTTATCGAGATCTGATTGCAACTTTTGGAGTAATCTTGATAATGCGTACATGAATATTTTTTAGTCTACCTAGGTTTTATTATTTGTCGATATAATTGAAGTCAGTTTTTTTCGTTTGCCTGCAAACACAATTATTATTACTATATGTACTTATTTACTGTCATATAATTATTCAGTTACAATTATTAAAAATGAACTGAAATATTGATAACTTTTTGTATATAAAAGTAAATAAGAAAAAAATAAAATGAATTTAAGTGAAAAAAATAACATGAAATAAGGCTGTATGATCTTAGATCTTTGATTTTTTACAGTTATTTAGACAAAAACAATGCATTTATGCTTACATTGCTTTGGAGCGAAACGCTAAATGGCGCGTCATTTTTTAAAGCATCTATCTCTCAGTCAACGTTAAAATAACGTGTGAAATGTGAAAATAACGTGCGAAATGTGAAAATAACGCGTGAAAGCTACGGGACGGAGCATAAGTAATGTAAGTTGTATTGTTTGTTGATCTTGCAGTCGAGATTGTTTTTACGTACTTCTGCTCGAAAATAACTTGTTAAAGCTGCAGAATGGAGCATAAGTGGCACTTTCCGCAGCGCCGGAGCTAAGGTGGAGTCAGACGCGGAGCTTGAAGGTAGAATTATAATAGCTTTAAATTCTTCTACTAATCTCAAAACTTTAACCATGGATATCTCCATAACCATTGGTTTCCGAAGGGTGATAGTGTTACCTACCGTAGCTCCCCCTCCACACTCCACCCTCCACCCCCCAAAACCCCCTTAATTCGTTGGTTCTTAATCTAATGCTTAGTCCAGAACCGAGGCCGGGTATACTCGAAGCATTCGAACACTTATAAGGATTAGAAATAATAATGCCAGTAAAAAACACCGACTCCATATACAATACAAATACAACAACCGGTCAGGTACAGAAAGAATAAGAAGAAGTTATTTACTTTGGCGGTCCCGGTTAATGATATAAAAGAAGAAGTGAAAGGGCTTAAGGCTCTGCCGACTGAAATCAATCACTGTTTCAATGATTCTGTTTTGTAAATAAATTTTTGTTTGGTATTTGTATTTTTTTTTGAGAGTATATTTGTCATATAGATGAGGATGTATAGAGAAAAAAATGAGTGAGTGGTAGTAAATAGAAAGGGAAAATATGAAGAGTAGATAGTGAATTAACTGAGGAAGTGGATACAAGGAATACTATTTTGCAAGTTTTTGAGTAATTAACCCTTTAACCGGCATCACCGTTACGAGTATATTCAGCTAATTGTAAATAATTTTATGGTTTTTAGCAAAACAGAGAAAATCGAATGTCGATTTTCAACGGTCAAATATCGATTCACTGAATCGGTTCAGTACAAGATATCGATTTAAAAAATCGATTTATTTGGTCCGAGGAATCGATTCTTCAATTAATCGATTTCAGATCACATGGCTAATGTTTGTTTGAGCGAAGTTTGTTAGCTATTTTAGTATTACTATACTCTGTGCTTTATAATACTCTTTGATAGGTACTTATCTGTGTAAATTTGGTACCTATAAATTTTCAGTTATAAAATCGGGGGCAAAACTTTCATCAAATTTCTTTTCTTATTAAATTTGTTCAGTAAGTTGACTTAAACATACTAAAATTAATAGTATTCAAATGATAACATTTATTTTATATATTAAAGTTAAAGTTAGATTTCCTATAATAGCACGTTCAGCAGTTTGTTTTCATATCAACTACCTATATTACAACGCAAGGGTACTCGAAGTTTGTTTCCAAAAGTAACTACCTACATAGTTAAACATTTTCTGTTAAAATGTTCCTATTATTCCTAGTTTAAAAAACTTAAAGTAAGGTTAACGATACATTTATTTTATATTGTATTAATGTAATCTGTTAATATATTTTGCAGCAGATAACAATGGCAGACCCAGGGAAGGGTCGAGGTCGAGGCTTGGCCTTGCTTAAGGCTCTTAAGTCCCAAATGATGGAAACTCAGTCACAAGCTGAACAGCCAGCCCCTGAACGCACCCCAACACCAAGTGTTGCCTCTAATGTTGTAAGTTTTTTCTTTTATATTACTAGGTCGCCAAACAAGTTTATGGCACTCCTGAATGTAAGCAATTACCGTGGCTTATAGACAGACGCCAGACACTACCCCCAATCCACCCCTCTAGTCAACTTACTCACCACAGGAACATCACTGGAGCTTTATTTAACTTCAGTAGGACTTAGTTAAGTTAAAGCCCAAGGGAAACACCAAATATTTAAAATTATAGTTAGAAAAGCAACTGTGAAATACCAAGGCCATGGGCGATAACCATCTAAGTCACCAACTGTCTACGGTATTAAGATCAATCCTTAAATTTATTCAAGGAATGTTGCAATAATTTCAACAGAATTAAACATTTAGACAAAAACTTAACTTAAGACTGACAAAAACCCTTTTCAATACTCGAAAAACATTTTCAAAGAACAGAAAGGGAAGCTTCTCTTGACCAACCAACAGATGTATAATGTACCTACCCTAGATGAAATAGTCAAATTAAAAAGAAAACATCCAAGTCAGCTCCAGGCCCTGATGGTATTCCTTATATAGTGTACAAAAAATGTCCATTGGTTCGTAAACATCTCTTAAACATGTTTAGTGAAATATGATCAAGGAAGCAAATACCAACAACATTTGGCAAAGCAATTTTTGTCCCCACTCCAAAGATACTAGGCCAATAGCACTAACCAATACAATTTCCAAAAATTTCTTTAGTGTACTACAAACAAAAATGAAAAAATTTATGGTCAGCAATAGATATTTCAGGCCTAACCACCAGAAAGAGTTCTTGCCCGGTATTTCTGGTTGCCTAGAATATAACACATTACTAACGGAAAGTTTAAAAGATGCCAGAACACATGAGAGGCAACTAACAGTCTGCTGGATAGACCTTGAAAACGCATTTGGTTCTATACAGCAAGAACTGATGATCTCTGAAGTAGTATAACATTCCTACTGTGGTTATCTACTTAATCACATCTTATTATTCACAGCTACAATTTTGCCAAAGCAGCAAACAAGGAACACATAGAACCATTGCATTATAATGTAGGGCTGTTCCAAGGCTGCTGCTTTTCACCAATAGCCTTTAATATAATTATAAATATTCTTATAGACAAGTTAATAAGTCATAAGAAAAAATGGGGCTATGGTTTTAAAATAAACAATAAATACACCGAGACCATCTTAGCCCTTGCAGACAACCTTGCAATACTGACACATAATCCAAAACTATGTCAGGAATTATTAACTGAAGTAGATGAGCTCTATACATGGACTGACAGACTGGGGGCTGAGGATAAATGCCACTGTCTATGTCTGGGTACACGACATACCAATTCTTATGATCCGGGAATCTCAATAGGAGGACAATTTGCCACCTTTTTGGTAAAAAGATTGATTACAACGGACATACACCATTATTAGGGGCAATTGTCTATAATTTCCTTAATGTCTTAAATAAGGTACACCAACAACCATTAACTCCGAAGACAGTCAGCAGCGTCTTAGGTGCGACAAAGCCAGCCCTGCGGTCACCAACCCACATGCCCAGCGTGGTGACTATGGGTAACACACATGAGATCACGCCATTTTTGGCGCGAACTAGTGGAGGCCTATGTCCAGCAGTGGCCTGCAATAGGCTGGAATGATGATGATGATGATGATGATGATGAACAACCATTAAGCAAAATTAGAAAAGTTTGGATTTACAACAATTATCTTATGTCATGTCTGACTTGAACTTTCCTAGTATATGACATTGGTAAAACCCTCCTGGCAGAACTAGACGCAAATGTCATAAAAATGTTGAAGATTTACAAATTATAAAAGATATCATATTTTTGTATAAATAAATAACGATAGTTTTACTGTTAAAATTATATTGTTATCAGGCACAAGCAAGTACAAGTGTCGGGGGGCGAGGAAAAATGGCAGCTATGTTACTTTCGAAAATGCAGCAGAAGCCTGGAGGTCAGTTATCTACTATATTTTAAATAACATTTTAGAACCTGTGATAATTTTGTTTGTCTTTGGCGCAACGGCCACAGCCATGGGTTGTACCTGTTGCGCTGGCGGTTGCGGGTCGATCGCCGCACATGACAAACATTTGTATTGGCCATACAGGTGTTTGCCGGGGTCTGGGTGTTTGTGCAGTTTTTGTGGGTCTCCCCACCGTGCCTCGGAGAGCACGTTAAGCCGTCGGTCCCGGTTGTTATCATGTTCACCCGATAGCGATCGTTGCTCATAGTAGGGAATATATCTGTCAACTCGCAATGGAACAGCGTGGTGGATTAAGCTCTGATCCTTCTCCTACATGGGGAAAGAGGCCTATGGCCAGTAGTAGGATATTGCAGGCTGAAGCGTAATAATTATTTTCCAGACAGCACAAAAAACATTGAATAAATCAGTGTTTACTTATACCTATTATTCCTAAAATATTAATCCATCTTGTTAGAAATTTTGTACTTATATCATACTTATATATATATTAAGTGTATGATTGATTGAGTCAGCATTTAACTTCTCACTACTGGCCATAGGCATCTTTCTCCACTTATTAGAAGGATCGGAGCTTAAGTGCATTAATCATAATTATGAAGTATATAAATAATGTCTCGTATATGCACTGCATTGTTATGTTATTTTCAAAAAGAGTTTTTTTTTAATAATAACCAGGTATGCTAATTTTAAGTATATTTTAGTAATTTTGTTTTGATAACATTCTATATTATCGAATTGCATTTTGTGATATTTACATATGTTATGATTTTATTTTAGAACCAACATTTAGCCCAGCATCAGATGTAAGTCCAAGCGCACCTACGGGTAGGGGTGCTGGACGTGGCTTTGAACTTTTTAAAACTTTGTAAGTATAAAACTTAAGAAAAAGATAACATGCTTTATTATTTCCCAATATAATCCAATTATAAAAAGATTTATCGATATTGCTGTTAAATAGGGTAAAAATTCAAATAACTTAAACTATCAGTATAAACAAATGCTACTAGCTTAGAAAAAATACTGTAAATAAAATCTAAATTAATAATAATTTAAATTCTTTTGTTAATTTATTAGTAATATTTCATTAAATTTCTTTTAAAAGAATTATTGTTATAAATCATAAATATTTTCATAATGCAGGTTTAATCTAAATTATTAAATCTGGTCTAGCTTTTAGACTTTCAATTTAGATTTTTTTGTATAAGAAATTCTGAACACTAAAAGATTTGTGTTTAATGCTACCTTACTACTACTTACATACCTTAATGAATAATTATTATTTGTATCTTGTGTAAGTTAGTTAATCTTAATACATAGTACCTATTCTTCTTATTCTTATTCTTGAAATGGCTCCCTTGTGGATTTGCCAATATCAGAGTATTTACGCTTTATTTGGAGTTACAGTGGAGTACAAGTTTGGTTCCAATTCTGCACAAGTTATTTCTTATGAAATTTCATGACAATGTATTGTTATAGGAAAGGCTCGCAATCTGCAAAACAAGCACCTGTCAATGTTGATAAAACTGTTGACGATTTGTCAAAGAAAATGTCTTCTTCAACTTTATCAACTGATCAGACTACATTAGCAGGGAAAAATAAATATTTTGTAAGTGATTGTTTATTTGTCAAATATTGCTTATATAGAAAGTCAATAAGATTTTTCCATTTGCTTTATCAATTTACTTATTATTTACATTATAGTTTGATGTTGCTTTGTGATAAGTAAAGCAAAGGTTTTGGTATTGGCTGTTAAACATTTGTTAAAAATTAAATTTACTTCATAACTTATCTATTGATTGATATATAATAAAAATATATCAATTTTATGTGAAATGTATAATTAATATCTTAGAGAGAAGTGAAAGAGACTCCACCGGTAGTTAAGAAAGGTGAAACTGGCACTCCCTGTGAAGTAACGGCTAATTTCATTTATTTAAACTTTGAAGAGAACAATGTTTTCGAATATGAAGTCAGATATGATCCGGACCAGGATTATAAACATTTACGATTTAAACTGTTGAATGGTAAGACGATTTATTATATAATGTAAAATATAATTTTTTTTCGTAAAATGGTTTAATGTTTAGAATTATGTAAGATTATATCTTTAATTTAAAATTAATTGTAAAACTATTCAAAGCCCACTAAATCATTACAACAATAATACTTTCACGCAAAAACTAGATAGATAGATGCCCGGGAATCCAGAATAACACATTAGGCTACTTTTTTCTAGTCATCTTATGATTACTAAAATTTATTAATTTATGTTATTATTTTAACTAATATAGTATATGTATATATATATATATATATATATATATATATATATTATATGTGTATTTTATATATGTAAGTGTTATGTATGTTTATTATTATTATATATTGTCTATTAGTACTTTGTTCGAGTATTCTAATTCGCACACCAATCGTTTGTTTACTTCCTAATTGCAGTTTCTATTTCGTGTCCTATACCCAAAGGTTGCCTGGAAGAGATCGCTCTTTCAGCGATAAGACTGCCTTTGTACATCTTTCATTTTATGTTTTTTTTTTCTCTGTTGTTTCTTTTAATGGTGTACAGTAAAGAGTATTATTATTATTATTATTATTATAGTATAGGCCTAAAGGTTTATATTATATCTTTATAAATTTGTTATTATTTTAACTAATATAGTATAGGCCAAGAGGTTTATATTATTATATTTCAAACTCAATAGTTATAATTGGAGTTTTTTATAATAAGGATTGTTTTACAGAGCACAGTCACTTCTTCAAAGAGAAAACGTTTGATGGTACAACATTGTATGTGCCACATATGCTACCAGAAGAAGCGCTTAATTTAGTATCAACTAACCCGTTTGACAATAGTAAAGTTAATATTAGAGTAAGTAAAAACTTTTTTATAATTTTTTCATATTTTTATGGTTTCTCTATATGTCCAGATAAAGTTAAATTACCAAATGATTTTAACCATTTTTTAGTCAATGTATTGACCAAGAAACAGTACAGTACCATTAAAATAAAAGAAGTATGTATATATTTTATATTGTTTTCCACTGTGTAATGTATTTTCATAGCTTTTTTTAATATTATCATTGTATATGTATTTTCTGTTTAATTTCAGATACTCTTCCGTCGGACACGTCGTCTGAGTGAAATGATACATATATACAACATACTTTTCAAGCAAATTATGAAGGATTTAGAGCTAGTTCGCTTTGGACGACAACATTTTAACGAACACTCTGCTATACAGATACCGCAGTATAAGTTGGAAGTTTGGCCAGGGTAATGTTTAATCTATAAAATAATTCATATATTCTCATGTATAAAAGCTGAACCTGAAAAGATAAAAAATTAAAAATTGATTTGATAACCCTACATTAGCAGTAGCAATGCTAACTCACTTTAAAATTTTAAAATATAAACCACAAACCTTGTATAGCTTGATACTCAACTGCTTCCATATCCAGTCTTATCACTTAGCGAGGATTCAGAAGTATAACAATCAAAATCGCCCAGACCATGACAAATGTCAAAATTTGCATGCAAAGATAACTTAATTTTATTGTAAAAATAATATCTATAAACATTTTAATAAATATTATTAATAATGCTAGTATTTTTATATATTTATTTGCTTTTGAGGCAATGTCTGGGATCTATGGAGGTTGCCGTGTTGTAGTGTCTATGGTGCTTTAATGTATAAGTTTAATTAATTAAAAAGTTATCCATACAACAATGTCTCCATAGTGGTTTTCAACTAAATTAATTATTCTATTACAGATATGTAACAGCGGTAGACGAATATGAAGGTGGTCTCATGTTGACTTTAGATACTACTCATAGAGTTCTAAGGACACAATCAGTGCTATCCCTTATTAAAGAGACCCTTAAAGCTGAAGGTTCTAATTGGAAAAAAGCTTTATCCAATAAGCTAATAGGAAGTTCGGTTATGACTACTTATAATAAAAAACTTTTTAGGTAAATATTGATTTTATTATTTTAGTAGCCTATATACTGCTCTGATATCCATCAACGCATAATAATAAATAAATATCTTAATTTTACAAACTTAGAATTATATTACAATAATAATGTGGCAACAATATCAAAAGTAATGAGATTAGCATCTGTAATCGAACTAGGCATAGCCTGTATTTCGGCTATCAGCACCATTCCCTTCGAGGAATTATTTATTATACAATAATAGATGCCAGGAAATATATATCTTATACATTAATTTTATATATACATTAGATTAAAGTTTATAAGATGGCAAGCACATTAACTTAAATTCTAAATTATTTCATGGATTCTTATGTATATTATATAATGTATATTATAACGTCAAAACAGTTTTGTATTCGTTTTTTATTTTATTTTATTTAATCTACCTAAACCTACCTAGTGATAGAGGCAGGCAGGCAGGCAGACAAAAAAAAAATATCTTAAAAAATAAAAAATAGAACTATAATTGTGGATGTAAATTGAATTAAGTTTTTTTTTGTTTGATAACAAACAACGCCGCCAGCAATTCATACTAAGCTAGCTCATAAAAGTGCACTTTACTATAGAGGCTTATTTATTCATTGCAATTTCACAATTTTTTTTATTACATATAAGTTACGTTTGATCAAGTTTGCATTAAAAAAAAACCAAGTTATCGAAATTCGAGTTCGCATAGTATAAATTGCTGGTGTCGACCATTATATTACAAGCGGACAACACATAAATGTTGTTTGTACATTTAATGTTATTTACAGAGTAGATAGTATTGATGACACAATGAATCCATTGTCAACGTTTGAAAAGAATGAAAAGGGACAAGTAGTTCAAATTAGCTATATGGATTATTATAAGAAGAACTACGGGATTGATATTATGGATACTGAGCAACCAATGCTTATATCAAGGTATGTTTTATAATAATTTATGGGAGACTAACATCTATATTTTTGTTGTTAATTGGCATACAAAACAAGTTAGTAACAGTCAGTAAAACATATCTAGAATGCATTAAACTGTGTGTGTTATAAAGATGTATGCATCTTAAAATAGAGGTGGGATGTAGGGTCTATTTAGATAAGAAAGACATTACCTTTTTAAAATGACCTCTTAGAATAAACCTAGGCATGTTCCTTAAAATTTCTTGAAAGAATATTAAGAATAAAATTAAAAATCTGATAAAAAAAACGTAAAATTCTAAATATACTCTAATCAAGTACATTTCTGTGAGTAATTTCGAATTGTTATATTGTTCTTACTACCGAATTCCGATTCTTTCAAAAAAAGTTATTAAAAAACTCAACCATTGTCAATTCAAAAATGTAATCCTTTTAGAAATTAAGCATTTAACTTTTCAGAGATACAAAACGTATGCCGGGTTCAGAAAAACCTACAGACTTCTTGATATGCCTAGTACCAGAACTGTGTCAACTCACAGGGTTGACTGACGATCAGAGAAGCAACTTTAGGCTTATGAAAGATGTGGCCACTTACACTCGTGTAACTCCAAACCAACGACATGCAGCTTTTAAAAAGGTATTCATAGTCTAAAAATATTACAAACTGCTAATATTACATTTTTAGTGAAAATTTATTTATCTGAACAATAAATCAACAGTCATCGAATCAAGGCGATTTGATAAAAAACTGTTATTTAATAGGGAATTTTGTGATGTTATATCTTAAAGTTGAAAATAAGTTATCTATAATCCCTTATAATATTATAAATGTGAATGTAATCTTGTTTGTTACGTTTTCACATGAACTACTTAACCAATCATCATGAAACTTTGTACACATATTCTTGGAGATATTAGAAGTAACATACTTTCTATTAAATGCTAGTTAAATCATAAACAAAGAAATTGTGTTAATATAATTAATATTTAACTATTTACAGTATATCGAAAATGTACTTAACAATGAGACGGCCAGAAATCGTCTCAAAGGATGGGGTTTAAGTATAGCCCCAGAGACAATAAATATTACAGCCAGGACATTACCACCGGAAACATTGTATTTTGGCAATGATGCTAAAGTACCAGGAAAGCCCAATGCCGATTGGAATGCAGATTGCACTAGAAATCCCGTGATGCAAGCCGTCGATATAATAAGATGGGTCGTACTATATACAGATAGGGATAAACAGGTTGCAACGGTTAGTGATTGTATTTTTCTAAAAACAATCTTGTATAAAATATACTAGGGAATTGGAATTAATGGCTTTATTAATAATAAAAACTCTTTACTGTACACCGAGAATGATAAATAGGCTATCTAACATTAAAATAATTTTTTATTTTGAATTGATACTTTCTGAAATTGGCATATACCAGTAAACAAACTGCAGCTTTCTTTATATTATTAGTATAGATTCTAATTAAGATATGACATTATTTAATTATATTAAATGTAGGTATATTTATTTTCTTTCAGGATTTCATTGAAACAATAAAACGGTGTAGTGGTCCAATGGGTATAAGTGTATCCAAACCAGACTTAGTCCGTTTGCCCAATGATCGTACGGACACATATGTTATGGCCCTTAGAAAATGTATCACATCTCAACTACAGTTAGTCGTCGCAATCGCCCCCACTATGAGAGATGATCGTTATGCTGCTATTAAAAAGATCTGCTGTGCCGATAACCCGGTGCCGTCTCAGGTAAATATTACTAAAATTAATTTTGTTAATTATTATTCATATTTAAAAAAACGATATCATTCAAATTCATCTTATTGTAATGGACTAATAAAGCTACAGTTGCAAAAATTTATTTTGTTCAATATCAACATTAATTAAAATTGGTCTTAACTAATAAAACTGGATATTTATCAGGTTATCAATGCTAGAACACTTATGAACAGCCAGAAAATACGATCAATAACTCAAAAGATTCTGTTACAAATTAATTGTAAACTTGGAGGTACTTTATGGAACATCAGTATACCGTTAAAGACAGCCATGGTCATTGGTATTGATTCATATCACGACGCTAGCAGGAAAAGTAATAGTGTTTGCTGTAAGTATATTTTTTATTCCATCCATCCATCAGACTTGACGTCCACTGCTGGACATTGTTTTACATAGTTCAAAAATAAATAAAAAATTACTAAATTATTACTAAATTCAAATAAGCTTCAAGATCACCTTCATTCCTCGAATCGTCATTTTATAAATTAAACAGTTTAATTAGTTAGTTATTAGAGAAGCTACCACAGATTTCGAATGTAGATTCTGCATAAAAGATCAGTTTTTTTTAATATGGTTATATTAAAAAAAAAACTGCAGTTACTCATTTGACAGACTAGGATAAAATTTTGTCAGGTTAACATACGTACACTACTGCATACAATGATTTGCTGTGACCACTAGTGTGATATTTATGTTTGCCTATGTTTTGTTGTGGACCACCAGCTATCATCAACTAATATTTAAGTTTTATCGTAATAGGTTCAGTACATCTTATTTGATTGCATAAATTAGTTAGTAGTAAATAAGTCAGGAAAAATTATTTAAGATAAACTTTATAATGTTGGAGCCTTTAATTTATGGCGTCATCTCTTGGCGAGAAATGATTTGCTGTTCAAGCTTAGTTTTCCAGGAATTTAATATAAAACTTTAAATATTTCAGCTTTCATAGCATCGTACAATCAATCTATGACCCACTGGTACTCAAAGGCCGTGTTCCAAGAACGGGGCCAGGAAATTGTCGACAGTCTCAAGTCTTGCCTTGTGGACTCGCTGAAGCATTATTTAAGAGTAAATGGCAGATTACCCGATCGGATCATTATTTACAGGTATATTTGACATATAGTGGTAAATTATACACGCATCTTTACCTGCATGTAGTTTATATTTTTTTACATTAGTTGATTACTTTGCATTTATTAAGCATCTGTCAAAGCGAATTTGTGTGAACTCCCTAGTAACAGAATAACTTAAATAACCTTACCACACCTTAGATACATACAGATTAAGTTTGAATGAAGACGTAATTTATCGACAAACCCGCGAAGCTTATTTCATATTTTCTTACACAGAGACGGTGTTGGAGACGGTCAGCTAAAGCTCGTGCAAGACTATGAGATACCACAAATGAAGATTAGCTTCTCTCTAGTTGGAGAAACGTACAAACCGACACTAACATATGTAGTTGTTCAAAAGAGAATAAATACACGAATATTCTTGAAGACTGGGAGAGACTTGGGTAATCCCATGCCAGGAACAGTCGTCGATCACGCTATTACTAGGCGAGATTGGTAAGTTTACGTTATAAATTTAAATTATAATTTTAAAATAACAGTAACTCAACAAAATAGCAGTAACTCAACCTTCCAGAAGATCATAGCCAAAAAACACTGCTCTCAAGCACGTGCTTGACTATTATTGTACCTTTACATTATATATTAAATGCATTTTTTTTTGTATCATAGTAATAAGTGGGTTAAATTTTCATTAGTAATATGAATACGAATACGAAAGTTTTGTATAGTAATATTTTTTTATTTCCAAAAGATTACCATTAAATCAACACCAGCAATTTATACTAAGCTAACTCATAAAAGTAAACTTTACAATAGACGCTTATAAGGTTAAAGATCGTTTATTTCTCAAAAGAATACAATTCACTTACATGAGAAATTACAAACACTAAAATTTAACAAAAATATTACATGTTGGGTACATCGCATCACAATATATTAACAATTTATAGTCGAGACAAGAAATTAACAGTATGTAGGGTAGGCTTAAAACATATATACACAAGTTAACAGAATATGCGCAACTGGAAGTGTCATTGTTAAGGTGTTATTTTATGTTTCATTATATTATAGTAAAAATTAGTACACGTATTTATTTTTATTTATTTGTTAATTTATTTATTCATTTTTTTTTTAAAGTGAAAACGTATGATTTTTTTTTCTTTATTATATGTATATAATTTTAGTATTTTTTTTTTTTTTTTTATTATAAGTAACAAAAAAAATATGCTATTATTATTATGTTTTTTTTTTCTTGCTAAATTCCATTAACCGTAGTTTAGTTTTAATTTAATGACATTCATGTAGTTTAATTGTTATGAAATTGAAATATTAGTGCTTAGTTGATCCTGACTATACTATTCGATTTTTTACATAACTTTTGAGTAATTTCTTGAAAGTAAAAAGCGATTTAGCTCCCTTAACGTCGTTTGGCAGTTTATTGTACAGTTGGGTACCTTCGAACATTACACATCTCTTCCCATAGTTAGTGCGTGGTTTGTAGAGTATAATATCATTGGCAGATCTTAGTTTCATTTTTTGTATTTCTTGTTTTTTTGTAAAAGTTATTTTAGAGTGTAAATCCTTGTTTAATATTTTACGTATCAATAAGCAATTATAATAAACATAAGTTTGATGAACATTCATAAGACCAGTTTCCTTGTAAATTTTTTGGTTGGAGGTGAAGAAATTATATTTAAATAAAATTTTTATTAATTTATTTTGTGCTACTTGTAAAGGCTCTAAATTTGTTTTTGCCGCGGAGCCCCAGATTTCAACCAAATAATCTATCTGTGGCTTAATAAGAGAATTATATATAATGTAACGTACATCATGTGGCAAACATCGGACGATGCTTTTTATAGCTCCCATTAAAGAAGTTAATTTAGATTTTATTTTATGGATATGTGGTTTCCATGTCAATTTACTATCCAATATTAATCCTAAATATTTTTCCTGGTCAACTTTTGTTATTTCTTGATTATTTATTGTTAACGATACCTTTTGAGATATTTTTTTATTTTTTGGAGCAAATACGATATATTTAGTTTTTGAGATGTTTACTGTAAGCAAGTTAGATTGGAACCAAATATTCAAGATATCCAAATCGTCCTGAGCATCCTTTACAATAGTTTCTAAGTTATTTCCATAGTAAAATAAGCTAGTATCATCTGCATATAACGAGATATCGCCGCGAAGATTTAAAGTATGGATATTGTTTATATATATAAGAAAGAGCAAAGGACCCAAAATCGAGCCTTGGGGAACGCCGCAAGTAATGACTCGTGGATCACTCTGTGTCTCTCCCATCTTAACTACCTGATATCTATTTGTAAGATAGGATTTTATCATTTTAAGCACTGATCCCGCGATGCCAATAGATTGTAGCTTTTTCAAAAGAATTTCGTGGCTCACAGTATCGAACGCCTTTTTCAGGTCAATAAATATTCCCAATGCTACCTGCTTCCTATCGATATTCAGTTTAATCTTTGTTACAACGTCTATAGTTGCTGATAAAGTGTTACGTCTTGGTCGAAACCCGTACTGTTTATCATAAAAGAAATTTTGTGAATTTAGAAAAGATTCTAGTCGCATATATATTATTTTTTCAAAAACTTTGGACAAAACAGGAAGTACTGATATGGGACGATAATTACCTGGATCTGACTTGTTGCCTGATTTATAGATAGGAGTAACTTTAGCTATTTTTAGAGTATCGGGGAAAATTCCTTCATCTAAGCATTTGTTTATACAGATAGTAAGTACATCTAATATTAAAGATTTTATACATTTTATGGATTTTACATTAACACAGTCAATACCTGCACTTACGTTATTTTTTAAGCTACTAATGATATTCGCAACTTCTTTAGTATCTGCAAATTCAAAATTGTTTAGTCTTTGTTCGTTCGATCCAGTTGCGCGTATATCCGTTACGTAAACATTTTCGTTATGATATCTTAATGGAATTTGTTTTGCTAAATTAGATCCAATATTACAAAAAAAGTTGTTAAAATAGTCACAAATCTTTTTAGAGTCTGTTATAAGTCCATTTTCAGTTAAAAGTGTATTCGTCGACGAGTGAATTTTTACTTTGTTGACTGACAAGTTGTTTATTAGGTCCCACATCTTTTTTGGTTTTTTCACACAGGCCGTAAAGGATTTCAAATAGTATGCACTTTTTAATTTTTGTATATTTTCAGATACCTCATTTCTTTTTTTGTTAAATTCTTTTTTAGTAATATCACTGGGGTTATTTTTATGTTGTGTCCAAAGGTTATTTCTCATACGGATATCCTCGATAATTGTTTGGTTTATCCAATCTTGTCTTGGTGGATTTAATTTTTTGCTTTTATTTACTATACTGTCACGAATACAACTCATCAGCTTTTTTTCAAATGAGATGTACAATAAGTTTGGTTCGTTGCTGATACTGCTATCAGCGATGTTTTTATATAACCTCGTATAATCAATAGCTTTGTAATTTATTTTCTGCGGCTTAGGTGACAAATATTTTTTAATTTCTACATAAATTTGTTTGTGATCGGACATGGACGAATCTATAAGAGAAAAATGGAATTGCGTTTCTTTCAAATTAGAACATACGTGATCTATGATGGTTTTCACTTTAGAAGTTTCTCGAGTACAGAAATTTTCAGTTATACTGTTTAGAAACCTGTAACCAGCTTCTTGTAGCATTTGTTTGTACAAAACGACTTGACGATCTGATCTCAGTAGGTTAATGTTGAAATCCCCAAAAACTATAGTCCTTCGTCTTTTGTGTAGTTGCTGAGAGTAGTTATCCAAAAAGGAATTAAGATTAGTAGATTCAGGTTTTCTGTAAATAACACCAACGTTCAAGGAATAATTTTCAATATAAATCCATAGGTAGTGGTTGTCGTTCAAACACACTTCTTCCATTTGGCTGTGTTTAAGTTTATTGTGAGCGAAAATCGATACACCACCCCCTTTTGTAGCTCTTCTGAAATTGTAATAGTGTGTATATCCAGTTATTTGAAAACGGGCTGCTTCATCTTCAGACTTCAACCAAGTTTCGGTTAGAACGATAAAATCAAAATCAAAGCCGTTCACTATACATTTCAATTCGTCAAATTTTCCACGTTTAACAATACTTCGTATATTTGCATAGAAAAATTTCAGTGATTTTTTTGACTTAGTTAGTTTTTCGTAATCATTGACATGTTCATAAGTAGTATCATTATTATCTGGGTTTACAATTTGCTTACTAGAAACTTTTTCATTCGCATATTTTAGTTTTTTGGGGACATCTCAACAATCCTAGGCACATTTTTAATAAATTTAATCGTTAGATTTTTTTTGCCGTTATCAATTTGCTTTTTAAGTTCTTCCTTAAGATGATATATGTATTTTCGTTGTTGAGGTGTTTGATCAGAATAAATCGTAATAGATTCCGTACTTACTTTATTTTTGGCACGCAAAATTGACTTGACTGTTTCATGAGAATCAAAACAAACCTTTAACGGACGGTTTTTATCAGATTGATATTTTCCTAAACGAAATATTTTTTGAGGACTAGGAAAATCTTCACTGATTTTTTTAATTATTTTTACTTGCTTATAAAAGGGAAAACGTGATACCTTTTATATTAATTAAGAAACTTGTTTGAGATTTGGTATCTTTAATATTTAATTTATACATTGCTATTTCATAATTTATTTTTGTAAGTACATATAAAAACACATTTATCAAGTTCACATAAAAAACCACCTTATGAAAAATTCAGTTTGGCTGTACAATTCAAAGCAATTCAGGTGTAACATACATTGGCGGAGTATAAATTGTTGGTGTTGAAATGTATGCTATGAATACCTAGTTGACTTATGTTACGTTATTTAAAAATACAAGTTTACAATCAATGATAACAAATAATTCCAGTAAAAAAAAAAAAATCACAAACATAATACATATACATATAAATTTCTAACTAATATCTTATTTTTCAGGTACGATTTCTTAATCGTATCTCAGAAGGTGAACCAAGGCACGGTGACTCCCACCCACTATGTAGTAGTCTATGATGATAGCGGTATGACTCCGGACCAATGCCAACGACTGACATATAAGTTGTGTCATTTGTACTACAACTGGCCGGGCACTGTAAGAGTACCGGCACCTTGCCAGTATGCTCACAAGTTAGCTTCACTTGTGGGGCAGAGTGTACGTTCTCAGCCCAATGAGGCACTTGCAGATAAGCTGTACTTCCTATAATGGATACTAACTGTACCTTACTACTCTCAATATAAGGTTTTATCGCTGTTATTGATAACTTACATCCAGTTTCTTTGTCAAGGAAACGTTTCGTTTTGCTCTCAATCGTTTTTATTATCAACGAATTGTTTTGTTTATATTAACACCTTTAGTATTCACTTGCCAAAAACTCTACTTCCTATAGTGGAGCGAACCTTACTACTCTAATAGTAATAGAAATAGATAATCTCTATACAAGGTGCTGTATTCGTTGTATGTGCGGTTTCTATATTCAGAAAACGCATCGTTTTGTATATAGAAACAAAGTTGTATTTGGTTCTCTAGTATCAGTAAGTAAAATTTCATTTCTTTCATCTTATTTAGTTCATTTGTTGTTGTGACGATTGATATGATATATTTACGTTTACGTTTAAAGTTATGTTTATTATGTCTTCAGTTACAAAGCGTTTTCTGTTCCCAAAAATAAATTTTAATTGCTTTCTTGCCCGGTAAATTACTCTGAATCTAGAAGATTGACTCTAGCAAAGATAAATACGATTTATAATTTTATAGTTTATAAATATCCGAAAATCTAATTCTCGCATTAATATTTCTATATGTGTACATTTGCTTTCAAAAGTTTGAAAATCATTACAACTAACGATAATGTAAAATATAATATCTATGTGAGTAATCTAAATCGCTAAATGTTTTGCTAAGCGTAACTCAAGAACGTCCCGACCAATTTGATTTTAGTTCTCTTATTTTTTGGAGGACCTTTTTTTATTACAAAATTGCTAAACAAGCGCCCGCCTGTTAGTAATTACCGTAGTTTATAGACATATTAACTAAGGTAGGGCATAGCAGGAAATTTCCTGCTCAAAATATAAAGCAGCCCGACTGGGGAAGTACTTCGACCTTACAGAAGATCACAGCTAAATAATACTGTTTTCAAGCAGTTGTGTTCCTGTTGGTGAGTAAGGTTTAAGGTAAGGTATTCCCCGAAGTGGGTGCTCCGATTTTGAACAGGATATTTTCTGCTGTGCCTTACGACAATGACTTCTTATAAGATAAAAAATTAACATAATTGCACAGAAAAAAATATTAAATTTTTAATGAAATATTTAAAAAAAAGATTATATGCTATATAAAAAATGTATGAATATAAAATACGACTGATATGTGACGATGAAAGAATTGCCTATTGTAATTTAAAAAAAAATATATAAAATTTATTTTGTCAATAACAGCGATATCGTAGACAGTAAAATATGGATAGTATTATATTTTTATTTTTATATGAATCTTTAAATACGATAGTCATATAGGTACAGTAGTCCCCCCTATAACGCGGTACCCCTATAACGCGTTTTCAATCCGCCGTATAACACGGGCATTCCCCCATATAACGCGGGGATTTCCCACATATATTTTCTGTTACTGTGTAATTTATAATGATTTGTACAGTTCATAATTAGCTTCGTGTACCTTTGGTGACACTTGAACATTCTATTAAAAGAAGATGTCGGAGACATTATTTTAGATAGTCCTGACAGTGAATAAACAAGTAATAAAACTGTTAATTTATTGGAAATTAACTTTTTTTTAGTTCATATGCTTATTGTTCTTAGTTTAGTTTGATTTTAATTAAACGTACCTACATATTTCGTTCATAACATAGCTTTTTCTTAATATTTAGCAGCCACAAAAGTTGATGAATTAGGTATTTATATGTAACGCGTTATACGAGGTCGTAAAAACGCTTTATAGGGGAATACCCTATAACGCGGACCGATCTACCGCGTTATAGGGGGAATTACTGTATTGTTAGTTATAAGATATGATATAAAAGAAATAATTGACGACATATTAATTTTAAGAGTAATCTCTCTCAAGGCAGGTTTCTATATTCAAAAAACGGATTCGTGGAATCGCTGATTTTCGAATACTATATATTCGAATCGACATGTTTTCTGACTATAGTAACTTGGAAGGATAAACAAAATCCTTTTGCATTATTTTTTTGGTTATCGACACGCCAAAGTTATATAAATATTACTAAAGTATTACCCAATTTTTTTTTGTGTCTAAGTTTAGACAAGTAAACTCTGTAAAAGAATTTTTGATTAAGTTTATTTTGGGTATGGTTTTTAAACTATGAATATTTTTGTCGTTAATTCTATCAGTCATATAATAGTAAGGGCCATATATCACAGATATCGCTTCAGCCTGTAATATCCCACCGGTGGGCATTGGGGGCGTTCAAGTACTACGTAACGCAAATTTTGGTTTGGATTTTTGACCACCTCTCCCTCTTCCCGCATCTAACGCGCTGATACGTTTTCTTGTACCCCCTCCACCCCATAAACGTAACGTAACACCCCACTGACCATCGTATTATTTATTTATTTTGAAAATTTTTACCCAAATGTCACAACTGTTTTAACTATGTTGTTTACATTTGTTATTGTTTTAATCGCGTTTGCGGTAAGTATAACTATATATATACATATATATATATATATATATCCTTCCCCTTTTTGTATATACAAAATTAGGGTATAAACGCAAAGGGCTGCCAAGTTATGATATTTTAATAGCCTAGTTTTTTATTTAAATAAAAAACAATGTTACGTAACGCGATGTTCGTACCCCCCTCCCGCCCCTCTAACGCATCGTAACGTTTTACAAAACCCCTCCCCCCAAATTGCGTTACGTAATACTTGAATGCCCCCATAGCCCTCTTTCCCCATATAGGAGAAGGATCAGAGCTTAATCCAGTCAGATATAGCCGAGCCTTATATCGTTTCCTTAAATAGACTCGAATCAAATTTCCTAATCGTTAAATAATTCTCAATTATTTTGCAAAATGTATAGAAATTTTATAAAGTTATCATTCTTATCACTCAACGAAGGAATTCGATCATCGCTAAATAATTTCGCCTAGCTCTGTTTGTTTCTAAGTGATTTCGATTATGGCTACGAATGATTAAATTTTTTATGTTATTGCACCGTGTACTTACTTTATTTGAAAATCTGTGTTGCACAGAAAAATTTACTTTAATATGAAATGTTACCTTTCTAATATTGCTGGAATCTGTATTTTTGTTTATCCGAATCGAAAGTAATTATACGTGTACTAATAGTACAAAAATTATTTTGATTTGTTTATTTTTGTTCTAGATCAGGGATTCTCAAACTATTTTGGGCAAGAGACCTCTCTTTCTAAATAGTACTTCAAATTAATTTTAAAAACTCTATCTCTAGTTTTTACTTTTCATACAAAATACTTAACAATTTAAAAACTTTGCTTCTTACGTCGACCCCTAAAAATAACTTTGGGAATCCATTTTCTAGAATTTTCTAGTGTAAATCACTGCCATTGCATTTGTTATGTCAATTCGATAATAAAATGTTACAGATATAATTTTAATTAAGTAAGTATTATTGATTAACTTGTTAATACTCTATAATATGTAGGCTTTATAAGATACATTTTATTATTGTTACGAATACTAAAGAAGAAAATAATAGTTAAAATATGACAGATTAATGAGGTTTAATTGTTTCGTAATATAAAATCGTCTTTATGGGTAAAAAATCTCTTCTAAAGCCCTGTTTCTATATATTAAAGAATAATATTTTTTTAGAAGTAAAACTTTATGCACGCTTGACGTGGGGAGTTAGCTGGTGAATGTGTGATGAGAGCGTTACGATATGAGTTAATGAAGATAGAAGGAGACAGAGTTACGTTTCGTATATTACTGTAGGGGCAAGAGAGAGAGAGGTGCGAGCACACATTTCCTTTCTTTCTCTCATACATATAGATGTAGCTAAAGTAGTTTTATCTCAGTCGTGTGTTCTAAAGCACACTTTTTTTTTTAATATAGAACCCGGCCTAATAGTAAAGACGGTATCTAGTTTCAAACAATTTTCATAAATATTCTCAGTTCTCTATTATAAGATTTTTCGTGTTATTTAGTTAAATAGCTTTTACGTACATTCGACATCAAAACAAAAAAAAAAATTGTAACACCATATCAAATTTCAGTTTATGCTAATAAATTCTGTCCCTAGTATTCCACTACACACAATATATTATAAAACAAATCAATCAATAATTTGAAAGTACTAAAAAACTAAGATAATTTAGAATTTACCTAATGAATCAATCATGAATCAAAGACTTTGTTAAGATTGTCAACAAAGTAGTTTTGTTACTTTTTAGGTTCGTGGCAAATATGAGTTTTTCAGTTATAATTTATCTCTTATTCTATGAAAGGAAAATTTACTTCATAATTATGACGCAAATTTGTAAGCCATTAAAGTAAATCTTTATTTCATGGCTACTGAGAGCCCCAATGATAAGATCAGGTGCTATCTAATAACTTTCTACACACATCTGCTGAGTTTCTTGCCGATTCTTCTCAGCTACATCTACATTCCGAATCGCCGGTAAATTCACATAATTATATTTTGCCGTACAATGATAAATCAAGTGATTTTGAAGCCTATTTGAATAAAGTAAATTTTTGATTTTAATTATTCTACTATTTTTTTATAATACTATTACAGGCCCACTTTATGGTAAGCTTTTACCGTGGTTTTTAGATGCTTGCAACACTAGACACTAGCATGGTCGTTGCTGACCTCATTGAGCTTTTTTTTTCCATAGGACTTGTAGTTAAGCCGGAAATCGAGATAAACCGCTTTTTACCCTTAAACCCTCCCATCCACATACGACTTCCCGACCTCAGATCGCCCTCAATTTATTTTTCCTTTTATTTTTGTTGTATTCTCTTTCTTTTACAATGGGTTTCATCCTACTATATATATATTTTTTGGTTTCAAAAGTTATGCACTGGTCTATAAAACCGTGGTGGGAAAACCTATCGGAATTCAGAAAGGCCGTGTATTCCGAAGGAATAAACCTCCATTCCTTACGGATATTTCTGTTCTACGCACTGTGACCTGACTTTTTATTTGACAAAGCCTGGTAGATTTTGTTACTTGGAACACTTATTATTATTAGTGCTTAATGCTTATGAGTATTGTGAATTAATGACATGGCAGGCCACGGCAAACATCTGTATAGCCAATACAAATGTCTCCCATGTGTGGGGATCGAACCCGCAACCGCCAGCGCAACAGCCACAAATCAGTGCTGTGACCGTTGCGCCAACGCGTCGTCAAACATATTCACTGTACTTCAAATAGATCCTGTTTGCCACCGTTCTATATTTTGCAGTAGGTGGGTGCTACTGTTTAAATTATATTCTTCAGCCAATTTGTTTATTTCACTGTTTGTGATATTAATTAATAAGGACATCCACGTTTATACTGTGAATTGTAAGTTTTTTCTTTATTTTTTATTAGTATGAATACATTCTAAGTTTCATTTTAAGTAATGTATAAAAAATTGTGATGTTGATTTTAAAGTTGTTCGCTGAAGTTTTTATAATGGACGCTGATTTCCGGTACTACTTTTAATGTTCAATTATATGTACCTGAACATAAATTGATAAGATCTTTTGAAGCGAATAAATGACTATTTGTTACATAAACATTTTAATTTACTCATGTGACATACCTACCTGCCCTGTGATTTCTATTAAATATTTTTCTTCATTACGTCTTCTATTTTACGTGATATGGGCGGAAAACAAGCGTACTGCTTGCTGGATGGTAAGCGGTAACCGTAGCCTGTAGACACTTATTGTAACACCAAAAGCAACGTTAGCGCGTTGTCGATCCTACTCCTCATCCTTCCCAATAGCTCTGACCGGCTAACTTACTACAGGTATACAGTACTATTTGGGAGCAGTGTTATTTAGCTGTTATCGCTCTATAAGCTTGAGGTAGATATTTCCCCAGACGGAATGTTCAGAACCTACTGAGTAAGATATGTCCTTCTGTGCCTTACCTCAATGAAAATAAATATAAATATTATCAGCCTATAAGTTAAGCAACTTAATGTTTTGAGTTTTTTCTTACAACCGACTGATACAGCTACACCTACATATAATGTTTTTGTTCGCTCGCTTCAGCCTGTTATACCCCCTACTGGGCATAGGCCTTTTTCTCCATGTAAGAGAAGGATCCGAGCTTAATCCACCACGCTTCTCCAATGCGGGTTGGAGGATATATTCCCTACTATTAGTAACGATCGTTCTCAGGTTAAATGATAACAATCGAAACCGACTGTTTAACGTGCTCTCTGAGGCACGGTGGGGGGGGGGGAACCACAAGAACAGCACAAACACCCAGTCCACGGCAAACATCTGTACGAGGGATCGAACTCACAACCGCTAGCGTAACAGCCACAAACCGGTGCTGTGAACGTTGCGCCAACACGTCATCTGCGCCAACGTGTCGTCATCGTATGTTTTTGTGATAGGTGTAAGTTATAAACTACACATACGTAAATAAATATACGTTACACTCAGACTTAAGATAAAAACATAACCCAAATAGAAAGCAGGGTCAAATGTAAACTGCGCCATCGTGTTACTAAAATTATTAATGGATGTATCTACCTATACCTACCTACACATCCAAAATATCCATCCACACGTACCTACACATAATTATAATGTTTTTTTTAATGTAAACTATTTCAATATAATTAAACATTTTCAGTGTAACAAACCCACATAGCAACCACTTGCTTCAGTGGCGCAGTGAGGGGTAGGGGTCAATCATGCCTCGGCCGCTACTCACATAGGGGCGCCTGCAAAAGGTCCACAAAACAAAAAAATAGGTAAAAAAACTTTTTAAGTTAAACGGTTTTATGTTAAACATACATTGCAATGTTTAAGATAAATGTACTAACAACCAAAAAATAATAAAATAGATACAGTCGTGGGAATTATAAACATATGCATAGACTAGACTAAAATAAAACCGTGGGGCACGTCAATTGTCTACAATCGTTGATTAAAATGTTTGTTTTGTAATGTTACACTATAATTATGCAGTTGTTCAACCGACAAAGATGGACGTGTGATAAGTAGGGCTAGAATGTGGAAACAAGCTAGCAAGCTCGATTATAAGCGAGTTTTAGGGTTTCATAGTGGTGAGCGAGTAGTACTTTTATCATATGTTTTGTCGATTAAAGACAAACTACGAGCAGTGAAACGATTCCTCGCCAGCCAGCAGTGTGAATGTCCAACGATAAACTAGTTGAAACATCTCTTTTATTTACATGGAGTGTATGTAACTATTGGAATTTCCATGAGCAAGAAAATAGTAAGTAATTTCCTCACCGTCTGCGGGCCAACTGCCTATTTTAACGACGAATTAAACGATTCTTCTATCGCACATTAAGTCGATAATTTGTAGACAATTGACGTGCCCCACGGTTTTATTTTAGTCTAGTCTATGCATATGTTTATAATTCCCACGACTGTATCTATTTTATTATTTTTTGGTTTTTAGTACATTTATCTTAAACATTGCAATGTATGTTTAACATAAAACCGTTTAACTTAAAAAGTTTTTTTACCTATTTTTATTTTCTAGTTTTTAGTTTTTATTTCGCATTCTGTTTAATTCATTTAGTGCTTCATTATTGCAAGGCCCATCTTAAATATTGAGGTTGTATAGTGCACTGTATTCTTCTTGTCAAGCCCTTTTATTTGATACCCATATTGGTGGGATTGATAAAAAATTGTTATCAGACATTTGGTAGCGGCGGCCAGCTTAGATTTCAGTTTTGCATAGTAAATTGTATTCTACTTGTTGAGACCTTTCATTTGATACCCATGTTGATGGGATTGATAAAACCTAAGTTATCCGCCATTTTGTAGAGGCCGCCATCTTGGATTTTAATTTTATATAGTACATTGATTATACTAGTTGAGCACTTTCATTTGATACCCATATTGATGGGATCGATAAAACCTACGTTATCCGCCATTTTGTAGCGGCCGCCATCTTGTATTTCAATTTTTTATAGTATATTGTATTCTGCTTGTTGAGCCCTTTCATTTGATACCCATATTGATGGGATTGATAAAACCTACGTTATCCGCCATTTTGTAGCGGCCGCCATCTTGTATTTCAATTTTTTATAGTATATTGTATTCTGCTTGTTGAGCCCTTTCATTTGATACCCATATTGATGGGATTGATAAAACCTACGTTATCCGCCATTTTGTAGCGGCCGCCATCTTGGATTTCAATTTTTTATAGTATATTGTATTCTGCTTGTTGAGCCCTTTCATTTGATACCCATATTGATGGGATTAATAAAACATAAATTATCCGTCATTTTGTAGCGGCGGCCATCTTGAATTTATAATGATAATGAATAAACATAATTGTATTGTCACCAAAATCCAAAGTGTATACAAAATTTCAGATTAATCGGTTGACAGGAAGAGGGTGAAATTTGAATTACTAAATTTGACCCAAGAATAAATAATAAAAAATAAATAAAACAAACGGGGTGAGCTAAATAAAACCGTTTAAAAATAGCTGGACATACATGGTTTTCTAATTCACGATAACCAATCGAAGTCGTCTCGTAATGTATGTCTATTACAATTAAATGTTTAGGTAATGTGTGATGAAGCGACATCTATCTCGCGACATATAGACTAGAGAAAACTGACGTATCCTAAATCGCGCTATCAAAGTCATCAGAGTGATTGAATATATATAATTTACAAGAACCAGACAATAACCGTCGGGGCCAGTAGCCCACCAGACACAACTCCCGTCTGGTCGTAGGATCCTCCCTTTGCGATGGCGAACGAGGAACTGAACACCCTGGTCCTCTCTTCCCCAAAAGTATTTCTCTTCCGAAGAATGGAAAACATTATCAAAAGTTCTGATTTATTAGCATGAAGCGACACTAGCTTTAAACAGGCTTAGTGACTGTCTAGTTTAGTCAAAAACTAATTGACTACGAGTATATGCAGTTTTTCTCATATTTGACTAATCTATTAAACTTTTGTATTAGACTCCTTCTTTTTCAAGAAGGAGTCTAATACGAAAGTTTAATAGAGGTAGGTAGGTAGGTACTTTTACCGTATTTTTTTTCAAACATTAAACATTATTTTGATCTTTAAAATCAACTCTCTATCCTAAAATAAAATGAGGATGGTAAGAGAACACTGTAGTCTAAAGACGCCTACAACCCCCCCCCCAGAGCTCTGGTCACTTTACAGACCACAGAAACACAACTCTACTTGAAAATAGTATTATTTAGCTGTGATCTTCTGTAAGGTCGAGGTACTTCCCCAATCGGGCTGCTCCAGATTTTGAGCAGGATATTTCCTGCTGTGCCCTACAGCGCTTCCTCTACCTCTACCTACCTTAGTATGCATACATAACACTAAATTACAGTAACTAAAATTTGCCTGAAATTATGACTGCCTTTATTTGAGTTCCTGCCCTTTATTGAGTTTGAATTGTTTAATAACATTTGTACCCTATATGACGTTGTAAAGATCAATATATAAATCATATTAATGGAATTCAATTTTTAATGTATAACTGCATTTTTAACACTTGTACGGATTGTTAAAAATTACACGCGTGTCTATTTGATTGAAATTAAAAAAAAACGTATTTTTTTAAATATACTTACAAAAAAAGTTATTAAAATTTGACGTTGCTGTAGCGAGGTCGTATTGCTGCGTCTCTGGATAACACTTATTGTATGATGCTATTAGCGCTACAAAATTATAGTAGAAATCGCGCCATCATAGGCGTGAAATCCAACCGGCAATTATGCAAATATAAAAGCCAAATTTCGTACTGTGATCAATTTTAACGTTCTTATAATTCGATATAAAAAGAAAATAAAAACATGTTTGACGTAAAAATAACTGCAATTACAACGAAGGTTAATCCTTAGTCTAATCGCTTGTCGTGTTCGAAATATCCCTAATTGGGTGCAATAGAGTTTGCGCCCGCGGCTTTATTTGACAGAATACGAGATGTGCACGAGCTTTAGATGGACAGGAATTAGACAACGCTATACTGCGTCTGTCTGGTGTGTTTGAAATTCATACCTTACGTTTTGGCTTCTCAAACGTTATATACGTACCTACCTTTTACCTATGTAGGTATTTTACAAGTTACTAGATTTTGCTACTTTATAGGTAACTTAGCTGTGCCCGCAACTTCGTCCGAGTCGAATTTAGCAAAAAAAGTTGTTTCTAAACCGCAGAGTTATAAAATAAATACATTTCTAAAATAAAAGTAGCCTAAGTTAATCCTTATTATATTAGCTATCTGCCAGCGAAAGTCCCGTGAAAATCGGTCCAGCCGTTTTTAGAGATTAGCCGGAACAAACAGACAGACAGACAAAAATTGTAAAAAAATGTTATTTTGGTATGTGTACCGTGTATACATCCATATGCATTTAGTAAATAACAGTTATTTTAATGTTACAAATAGACACTCCAATTGTATTTATTTCTATAGATATCCTATACGTATGCCATTAAAATTTGTTTGAAAACCAACAGCTTTTTATTTAAAGTTATACTCAATAGAAGAATATGTGTGGTACTAATGTAAAATGGTTCTCTACACGAGCTAAATAAACGTAGATGTACTTAGGATTTTTACGGATGCTTATGTGCATATCTAGGTGTGCTTCGTTTAACGAAAGAGCTTATGTGCATATCTAGGTTCTGAAGGCGGCTTGAGCGCGAGGCTTCTGAAAATAATTCGAGGACCATGTGAAAATGCTTTTGATTCGGGTTCATGTTGTGCGCAGCGCCAAACATTTTATCTAAAGAACATTATTATTGTTATAACTCCTTAATTTGTCTGTCTAAAAGTGTGTGTTGTGCAAATTAGATTTTTGACTTTCAGAGATAAAAACATTGTTAAGTAAGGTACCTATTATTCAATTTTATGTTTTAAGATTTTATTTACTTATAAGATAATTATTAGTTATCCATTGTTTCTTGGCTTGGCTTTATGCAGAAAAGAATGTTCTAGCTTACCTGTGAGCTAACGAAGCTAATCTATGTCGGTCTACCTCGGAATAATCTGAAATACCGACACCGTGTGTGGGTGTGCTTCGTTTAACGAAAGAGCGGCAGTCCATCAGGGGGGAAAAAGACGGAGCTATATAGACAGAACGAGATGGAATACTACGAAGCCCGTGGGAAATGCACAGTAGTGGTCAGATCAGACTGCGCGCGCGCCGGCCCAGTGCACGTATTATTGTAGTTGAATCTCCGTCGCTTACAACAGCTTATGGGATTATGTTTCGATGTACGAGCACGATTTTATGTGTATAGGCATAAGTATCATATTCCATCGGAACTACGTGGGCGGATTGGTTGCTATTTTCGGATCAAAAGACATATAGACAAGCGGCAGGCTTAATACGATGGATTTTTTAGCGATCGATTGAGTTGGATTCTGCGGCGGGCTTTGGCTGGATGCAAATTCGATGTTTACGGAGATCGGCACACGCCTAGTCTCTATCGCGAATATCTTCATGCTTTGTTGGAAGTGTGTTCCTAAATTAAGGTCGCATGATTGTGCCTACATAACAAAAATAATAAATTATCATAGATCGACCTCATATTTCCATCACAAAATATTTTGCAAAGACATACTTTCTGACATTGTGTTTTGAAATCGTAATTTTACGATATGATTTATTTTGTACATTTATAAGTTCATCCAGATTCGAGATAATGCCACGGTTCCAAGGGCGTATTATGGCAACATGGTCTTTCCAGTATTAATGCGAATAATAATTAGAAAAGTACCTACCAAGATTGTGTACCTAGATGTTTTCAAATGTTAAATTAAAAATATTTCTATTTTATGTTGAAGCAAATAGATTTTAATGAAGTAGTTAGTGCATAATGTGTATTTTGTATTTATATTAAGTAGCAAATTATTGCTCTAATTTCAATGACAAATAATCGATAGATGTCTAATACTAAAGTATTCGCAACATTTATAGCTGCCCACCCAAATTCGATCCACAATGGCCTATAATTCGTATCTCCGTCCCACGCCCGACGCCGCTTCGACACATTCAATTAAAGAAAACCCGAATATTTATTCGTATTTACCTCACCATATATTCACTCACAAATGAATTTTAATCACACTTTTTTTAAATACACTTTTGTGGTAGGACCGGTAGGTGTGACACTTTATGTGGGTTTAGGTAAAACATAATCGTTTTATTTTCAATATTTTCACAAAAGTAAATTACAGTAAGTATCATTAAATTGTCGTTTATTTTTAATGTATTTTGGGGGTCTTGTATTTCGGCTGTTTCCATTGGCAGTTTTAATTTTAGGCGGTAATCGATTACAACTAAGTAATTGATATTTGTAGGGACTTTTAGTAAAATTAATAAGGTAGGTTGATTTCCAATTACCTTTCGGTATACCAAAAAAACTTACAAATTATTTTATCACGTTTTTTTATAATTTATTATAATAAGTTTTTGTTTTAAATATTTCATATGAAAATACATAATCATGGCTCGCCCCTGGGAACTAAGATTTCTCAATATACCGACTAAATAAACCTCTATCTCCGATCAAACCTTTACATTATGTATTGAGCACAATGTGTTGCCGGGACAATAGTGCGTCTAACAACGGTGGGCTGGTCATATCGCTTACATATCTTAATTAGACCGCACAAGGCGGCCATCGATTCATTTTTTTACATCCGCCCGCCTGTGACCGTGACGAATATTTGTATAGACGGACAAATAAAATTATCTAAAGGAAAATACGCTCTAATACCTATTTAGTGGGAGTAAAGACCAAAATTGGTATACGAAACCGTAAAAGCGTTGGCGATAAAGATGCGACGATAATTAGGAGCAACGCTGACGAGCTTGTTCGCTTTTCCATTTACGACTCCCCGTATTCGTAATAGACATACAATAACAAAACTGTTCAAGCCATTTTAGCCTATAGTATGTGATTATAAATATTAAAATAGCTTGTTTAAATTGTAGTATTACGAACATCTCGAATGCCCTGTGTTGAAGCTCGAATCGCGTGCTATTGGCTCGATACTAATGACAGAGTTATGAATGAATAAACTCGTTAAGGTATGAATTAAGATGTGGTCAGAAATGAGTTTGTGAAAATACGCATAAATTTATTTTTGATTTTAAATGTCTCGACATTTTACATCATCATACAAGTTCCTTATAGTCATGTTTCGTAATCTGCTATTGTTTTTTATGTAGGTATTATTATTGAACATAATTAGTTAGTAACGTTTAATTTTTAAAAAGTAATATTAAAAATAATTTAAACTATCTATCATAGACGCAATAGATAAGTAAAACGTCTTTGGTTTATTCCCATGTCCATTACTGTATAATATACAATTTGTATTATAGCAATAGACTCTGCGAGCTTGCGAACTTTTACTTGGCCATTTGGCTAATAATTAACTACTATTTTTTTTACAGAGGAATGATTTTTCCTTTTTCTACTTCCTAGACTACTGGCATAACTAAATAAGGTATATATAGTAATGTATAAGGTATCTGTAATAAGGCAGTTTTTTATTGTTTAGATACTAGACAAAAAAAGGGGCAAGGATTTCAAACAACGAAAAGGCGTTAAGATGGTTATTCTGGCCTATCGGTGATTATTGTGTTGAGTTGAAGGTTCGATTTACATATACTAATAGTGTGAAATAAATTTTGTCCTCCTCGCAGTGATTTTGGGAAAGCTTACTGTCACTCTTGGTAAGAGAATGCGTCAAATTGCAGATGAGCGTGGCGTCGTTGTACACTAATCTTCAACCGTTCTTTTACCTATATATCAAAAAGAACTGTCCGGTATTGGGACAGTAACAGTCTGTTACAGTTAGGTATGTTCAATGAGGCGTTAAAACTTCTTGTTTACCTACCTACTAAAAGTCTTAATGTCATAAATGACATGAAAGCTATGGTATGACAACCATTTCGGCGTCAACAAAACTTTGAATTTGTGTGGTATTACCGACAAAGTTAGTGTATCCTGTTCCCGCTGAGAGGCCTTAGTTTATGTTTGAAACGGCTTTAACGGCACTATTATGTCTGCATTTTTTTAAGCAGTGCAAAAAAAAATCAAACTTTAACAGTTATGTACTTAATTATATTGATTGTAGTCGAGTATAAAACAATTTTCTAAATTTACATGTCCTTTTTATTTCTGTAGCTTTTCATAAAAAATAGTTTGTAGAACATTTAATTAGTTACTGTCGATTTCGAACATCTGAGAACAATTATTCTATTGAAGTTTTGCCACAAATACATGCAGATCACACTACCATCACCATCATAATGGGGTTTTCTTTACAGTTTCGATATATTTTTTAAATTAAATTGTGACGTTTTAGCCTCATTATACCATTATCTCCATCATCATAATTGTTAGCTAATGGACGTCCACTTCTGGACATAACTACTCCTGAGGGTATTATGTAAGTCTAAATGATAGCAAGGACTTAGTATATTTATAAAATTATTTTAACAATTTGTGTAGTTTACGGCAGTAAAGAATATAGCCACCCCCTCTTTTCCCGTGGGTGTCGTAAGAGGCGACTAAGGGATAACATAGTTCCACCTTGGAACCACCTTGGAACTTATAAAGCCGACCGATCGCGGGATAACCGCTAACTGCTTGCTGGCTTTGAAATACATAGGCTGAAGCGTCTTCGGTGCGACAAAGCCAGCCCTGCTGTCACCAACCCGCCTGTCCAGCGTGGTGACTATGGGCAACACACCTGAGTTCACGCCATTTTTTGTGCAAGCCTATGTCCAGCAGTGGACTGTGGGAGGTTTACTCTATTAAAATCAAACCGGGATGATCAATAATATTTGAAAAAATTTTTATAAAAAAGTTGAAAATCTTATTATGTTATAATCATATTATTGTTACAATCTCATTGCAAGTCGTTTTTAAATAATAAAACAACAGCTGAGCAAATAAAGATATGCACAGATGCATTTTATATTATAAGAACTCCGCAGGATGTCTCACGTTTCAGATTTTATGGCTGCTTGGTCTAGGTCTTGTCAAAAGATTGTCAGGGAAATCTAGTTCATAATCCGTATAATATAAATTTTATAATTGCGTGAAAAATTTAAAGAAAATTCAATAGACATATTAGTAATGTTTCTTAGGTTTGTTTATTTATAAGTAAGTAATCATCGTTTTGTCGTCTCTGCTTTGAAGATCAGCTACTGATGGACAAAATCATTTTCTTTAACTAGTATTTAACCTTAACATCTCTCTTAAAAAATACATATAAAAATATAAATCACTGAAATGTGCGTACGCGCATAGCTTCCGAGTAACTGCAAGAATTTGGACAATTATTTTTTTGTGTTCGGTATTATTTTTTTGATGAATTTTAGAACATGGTTTTTAAAAAGAAAAAAAAAAATCGAGTCTCGCAAAAAAAATAAGACGCCGGCGAAGTTTGTCGGGATATTACTTTAACTTAGTATATGCGGGCACGAAACGACATCAACATGTTAGAATTATATACTAATACTATAAATAGTCGTGATTAGCTAATCTAGCCAAATCAGGTCGGGTACCTAGTTACTTATATTAGTTTATAGCTCGTTTAGCTTCAGAGTCGGTCTGTCCGACACGTTTCAGTTCAGCCTGTCGCCTCGGGCGTAGCGTGGGAACTAACTTAGTACTGCCGAGGTATCTATACATCGACCAGGAACGTAGCTAATTCTGATCTTATTTACGGTTTAATTCTATGCTTACAAGTTTGTAAAATTTAGATTCGTATTTAAAATATTTTAAGCAAAGAACAATCTGGTAGGTAGCCTTAAGTAGGTTATATATAATATCATAGTTTTCTTAAGAGCTATGGACAGTGGCGTAGCGAGGAGGAGCAAGGGCATCATGCCCCGGGCGTTACAAAGGGGCGCCAAATGGTCCGCAAAACTAAAAAATGAAGGACACATTATATGGTTTTCGAATTTGGTCTAAAAAGGTATTGTGCCCCGTACGCAAGTTAAGCTCACTACGCCATAGGCTTTGTCGATTTGGCAACTTAAATAAGAAATACATTTTTATAGTTTATACCTACATATAGTTTTACATTTTTATTAGATAATATAATACAATTCATAAAAGCTATTTATAAATATCAAAATTGTCTTTACAGTAAACTAATAGAATGTACATTGAAATGCAGATCTTGATACATGATTTTTGAATTGAAACACAATTGGGATTATCTATCTATCTACATTCCTTATATCTACTTCGAGGTTCTGAACTTAATTACGAAATTAGACAACACTACAAACTTACTACAAACACAATTAAAAAAATATATTATGTTTATTTGAAAAGAATTCAAAAGAGACTCCAAAATGTATACAAACACCAATTTAATATGAGAATAGTTATGTGCCGCGGTTTCTTCTTTTTTCTAACTTATCGGTGAAGAGGTCTATCTACAAGGCGGTTTATAATATTTCTACATATTTACCCAAAAAGTATCAAAAATATTCAATTTCCCTATTACCTTTGACATCAAAAAGTCACTGGCGTATAAAATCACTATAACAAATGGCTTTATGTTCTGCCAAGTCCTACTGTAATATTTGATCAGTTCTTTCTTCAGGAACGCTAAGTAAGAAATGATTACTATTGTGAGCGTCCCATTCTTCAAGTATCGACTTGAGATGAATGGTCGCTATATGAACGGTACAATGGTCGGACCTATTATACAGGCGGTTGGCTTTACAGACGTCAATATACAGGGGTATAAATAAGTGTGCATGTCATGTACAGAGGACGTACAGCGACGTCAATATGCCCTGTTATACTCGTATATTATCAAATGTGCCTCACAATCCTTTGAGGCTTTTAAGTTTAATTTTACAAGTGGAAAAATGTTTATCGAAAATTATTTATATTTTTTTAATATTGAATAGAACCAACCTTTACTAATTCAAACTATATTCCTATAAAATACAATAATTTTTCTTAAGTAAATAAAATTTTTAACTAAAAATTCTACAAGTAGTATATGTTCGCTGAGTTTTTGGTCGGCAATAAGAACTCTTAAAAAGTTTTTATGTTTTGTTTATAAAATAATTTTAATAAAAGTATTTAAGGGCCGGGCCTATTATCTAAGAAACGTAAAAACGATTTCTTTTTATTCCTTTATAACCAAAACCAAAACGTGAACTGATCGTAAAATCATCAAAACTTGGAAAGTTTCATCCCCCTTTTCAGTCAGCCAGCATACGTTACTTTATATAGAGGAACTTCAAAAGACGCATTTAACCAATACATACTTAAATGTATTTAGTAACTAATACCTATGTATATATCCAAACCTATGTAATATTTGGGTGATTTGTTTTTTAAATTTTTTATTTTAAATATGTATTTAGTAAATACATACAATTGTACAGAAAGATAAATGTAGGTACCTATAATAAATACATGCACTAAATTCCAAATGCATTAATAATATCAATACAAAATGTGTGACAAAACAATTATCAATTAGATATCACTCAACTAAAATGAGTGATTAAAAATGCATTTTTTTTCGATAAAGATCTATGTCGTATTGCTTTGATTGTTATAGATATTGATGTATCCGTAACAGACCGCCCGCAATCGCCTAATGAAAGCCGACGGTCCGATCTACATGCGCATACTTATTTGCAAAGTGTCACCAGCACACCGCCAACGACGAGGTGTATTCATACGAACAACATCTAAAACAAAAAAAATACAACTCTCTATTAAATATATTAAAATTCAATTTCCTTCAACGCGGAAAATTTAAAACAAAAATTTTGATTTGAGTGCTTACGTAAAGTCGTAAGAGGTAAGGCACCCTATCGTTTTTCCGCGGTGTTCCAAGAAAAAGTATTGATTTTGTATGTATTTGAATGGTTTGTTTCGTAAATGTGTTGTATCGTTGTCGGCGTCAAATAAAGACTTCCTGTGTGTTTGGGCAAACGTTTATCGTCTCTACACTTAGAGGAAATCCTCTCGAGATTAGTTACGTCTGTGCATCGTGAGCTGGACATTTCTTGATTTCGTTCTATAGTTTATTTACATTCTGAAAATTGGGAAACATTATACAAATTGCAATAATATAGCTGATGCATCTTTCTACATAATACACGACTCTTGCTAATCTGGTAACGACTTGATCAGATTTTTAGGGCTTACAGTAGCTGATCCCTACGGCTAAAAGGAAAAATATCCGTCAAAGTTAATATTTTTACGTATTCAATTAGTTGAAAATGAAAAAAATAGTACTTTAAGAAATAGTTTGGAGTTTTTATGCAATCACATATTTACCTACTCATGTTTTACTCAATTTGTTTATTTTGAATATTTACTATTTTTTACTAATAGTTACTATTTTTTGGATTTATACAAAAATTTTAGATACTTGCAAATATTAAAAATATGGTGTACTATTAAAAAAAAATGACTAAACAAAAAGATATCTAACCTACAGCTCACTCATTTACAAATTTTTGTGTTTGGACCATATTTCATTTGTTTGGAATTATTAGTATTGTAAAACTACTGCACTCAAAATGTATTTAATATCTCGGCAGTACTTCTATATCAGGAAGAAGAAGAAGAAGAAATATACTTTATTGTGCATACAAGTAAAAAAATAAATAAAATAAAATAAATAAAAATAAAAATAAACCTTACAAAATAATATGCACAAATAGGCGGTCTTATCGCTAGGTAAGCGATTTCTTCCAGACAACCTTGGGGTAGAGGAGATTTTAAAACAAAACAGAATAGGGTCATCAAAAAGGCAAAACAATGTGATTCCTACAATCTAATGATATAATAATAATATAAATAAATAAATACACAAATAAATACATACCCATTACATTATGTTTTATCGTAATAATAAATACACAAAGGAATTAAGGGAATTAATGGATGGTAAAAGTATTTCTTTACAATTAGTCTGAGTTACTTGAACTTTAGCGTTTAAAGAACCAACCATTTTGATTTTCCTAAAAAAAAAAAAACTAATTACATAACAAGTGTGTGCTGGGACTTAGAATAAAGATAAAATGTTGTAACCTCACTATTAAAGCAGTACCATTACAAGACAACATGGTAGAAAGGAAATTGAAACTACAGTTGAAGTTGCTTGTTGTTTGAAGGTAACGCCGGGGTGACATGTAACCTAATACGTTCTTCGTCTACATTTAAATAGGTGTTGTTAACCTCTAATAGAATAGTAATCTTTGTATAACAGAATAAGTTAAGTGTGAATATTAAACATGGCGTTAACCATTCGTGTGAGCTATTACTCGTATTTTATTATGTAACAAAATTATTTGAAATAAACTATTTCATGATCAAAAATTCGAATTACAGCCTTGCAACCCACTTGAATATTCTTAGATAAAAAGTCATTGCTTTGCTCCTAAGAGTGATGTCATAATGTTTACAGCCTATAGGGGAAGACCCCAATATACTCGTACCCAAATACAAAAACGGTTTTTATTATTAGATCAGTATGTCACAAGACCACCTCATTGAAACACACAAAAGATACAAAATTTGGCGCTTTATAATTTGAGCTTAAATAAATAAAATTGTGTATTTAACACACCTAAGATACAAAATTGGTTGAGTGTATCATTATCTTAAAGAACGCTCCAGATTTGAAACTGAAGAAAAGTAACATCGGACGTAAGTTTGCAAACTTTTAAGTAGTAACACAAGGATTTTTTTATCCACTTATTTTAAATATTTGGTATTGCAAAAACAATTTGTAACGATATGTCGCAATTATTAAAGCTCACGACACAAAGCGTCTTTTCACAAAGTTGATCAAATGTAACAATTATAGACACAAATACAATATGATCACTAGGAAAAAGATCAAACAATAATAATTATATTATTTAGTTAACTATGATAGAACAGTGATAACAAAAAAGTGATGCATGAATGTGAAATTCAAAGAAGTATGTTACGTGTAAATACGAATGTTTATGTGTGTTTGTATATGTGTGTAAGTTTTATTTTGTTCACTTATAAGTACACTAACAGTGTCTAGTTAGGTTACGGTGACCAAAAGTTTCCACCTGATTGTAATTTAATTTTAATACCCAGTTTGTTAATTTAACTTTATATACACGATTATTTAGAAGATAAACATTTAATTTCTTATTTATTTTATTGTAAAGTATGGGACTCAAATAATAATACTGATGAATTGAAATTGGAAACGAACTGTACTCTCTTATGAAGATATTAGAAAAAAATATTTGAAGATACTGATTGAGTGCTAGTCATAGCTTTATTATTTGATGATTCTAATACACTTATTCGGAAACTTAACTTGAAAACATGAAATTTTGAAATGCATACACATCAGCCTATCGCAGTCCACTGCTGGACATAGCCCTTCACAAGTTCGCACCAAAAATGGCGTGAACTCATGTGAGTTGCATGTTGAATTTTTTTTATTTTATTTTTTTTATTTCAAAGCCAGCAATTGAATGGTTATACCGCCATCGGTCGGCTTTTTAAGTTCCAAGGTGGTAGTGGAACTGTGTTATCCCTTAGTCCTCTCTTACGACATCCACGGGAAGAGAGGAGGTGGCTATATTCCTTGCTGTCGTAACCACACAGCCTTTTTTTTGAAATGCATATGTGACTTAAATATGATTCTGATGATGAATCCAGTGGTCTAGAATTCTAGATATAATTCAAAATACCTCAATTTTCTTCAGTTACCTCATCTGCCAATACAATAATTTTGTCTTGTACTTTTCATTTGAAGCGAGACCGTCAAAAACAGCAGTATGAGCAAGTAAGGCACCGTAACACTCTAAACAAACCTGCACATATTTCTCGCTCACTTCTGTAGTAAATAACAGTCTCATACCATTTTCTACAGTTACTTTTCAAGTTAGAAAAGGGTTTTTTTCAATCATCATTACAGCCTATACAGTCCACTGCTGGACATAGGCCTCCACAAGTTGACGCCAAAAATAACGCGAACTCGTGTGTTTTGCCCATAGTCACCACGCTGGGCAGGCGGGTTGGTGACCGCAGTACTGGCTTTGTCGCACCGAAGACGCTGCTGCCCGTCTTCGGCCTGTGTATTTCAAAGCCAGCAGTTGGATGGTTATCCCGCCATCGGTCGGCTTCTTAAGTTCCAAGGTGGTTGTGGAACCTTGTTATCCCTTAGTCGCTCTTACGACACCCACGGGAAGAGAGGGGGTGGCTAAATTCTTTAGTGCCGTAGCCACACAGCAGTTTTTTTAAAAGACTTAAAAGTAAACTTTTTTTTCCTACTCAAAATAAAGTACTGGAGTAGGTACAGCTGTCAGTTCCAAGATAGGTCTTTTTGATCTGCTAGATAGAAGATTGATATAACACATTTTAACAAAAGTACACCTTAGCAAATTAAAAAAACTAAAAACACGTTAAAAAATTTTAAAAGGAGTTAAACTACCTCGCATATCAGTTAAAATAGGGTAACTGTAGTTAAAATTTTAGTCTTAAGGAATGGAGACATAGCGTAAGCAATAGTATTCTTACTAAGTATCATTAGTGTTTTACCTACTTTTTCAGAAAGTTTGACCAAATTTAAAATTGATTGTCATCAAAAATTTAAAGAATATTTCGACCAAAGAAGTAAAGAAAAGGGTATATGGTACAAAATTATTCAAAATCAGCTCCCTCGTTTACCTTGGTTTATAAAAGCAAGGATTGGTAGGAAGTACATCACTACAGCATTCAAATTACGTTCAGGCCATTTTCCATCCAAAAAATTTGCCTTTTTAATGAAAAAAGCTGAATGCCCTTATTGTGACACATGCGGCCTGCTAGATGATGTACAACACATTCTAAGTGAATGTTATAAATACGAAACGGAGAGAGAATCATTGATGAAACGTTTTAGTATAAATAAATTTGATATGGGTACTTTTTTTTCTGTGTTAACAGAACCTTTGGCTAATACAGCAAATTTGTTAGTTAATATGATCTTACATCATCAAAATGATTCTTTCTTCATTTCTAAGACATAGCGAGAATTAGGGTATGATGGGGCTGGCATGTCTGTGTAGACAAAAGTCCCTAAAAAAAATAAAGAATTAAAAAAAAAGTGTTATTAGTGGGAATCTGAACCATTCATAACCATACAGTCCATACAAAAACATATCCAAAAAAATGTCATCAAATATGTTCTACTGTTAGGTGGAGTTCAATATCATATACATGTAAAAAAGGACAGCAGGTAATATTACAGGTTAGTATTGACATAAAATACATTATTTAAAATATAATATGAACAGCAAAATAAATAATCAGTTTATGTATATTATTTAAGCAATTGTGTAGGCGAGACAATATCGGATTACCGGGCGATGAAGTGTTTTACAACACCTAAAGTTTACGTCTTAATGTCCCTCTTAACTCGTTATTATAAGCAAATCAATATAAAACTTGTAAAAATCAATAATATCGTACGTTTAAAATTGGCCGACGAATTAGGCTTCATTTGTCAGAAAAAAAATCTGAGGATTTCTATAGGGCGTTCTGTATAATATTACTAATTAATTTATTATTTCAATAATTCACCTACATGTTTTACATTTTTATGTTTCTACTGTATAAGACGACGGATTTTTGGAGTTCCATAAGAAAATTGGAAAAGAATTTTGGTTCAAATTTCTTCAAAACTTATTTCAAAGATTCAGTTAGAAGCAAATAGCAAGTAATGAATAAGTATGCAACTACTGAGAATAAAAACTCATTTCCTAAAATAGTTTACAAGCTTGGTGATATGATGATTTCTGTTCCACAATTTATAGTTTAGGATTTTAATTCTGTCAAGCATAAACTTTATAAACCTAAAGCAGCTTGAGCCTTTATGGCAATATTTACCTTTTTCTTTCTAAGTTGGTCACGGAAACAAATTAAATAATACTTCGTTCAATACTTTAGTTAAATTCTTAAAAATAATTACATTGTCTGGGGAAACGAATACATTTTTACAACCTTTTATTGTAATTAATATTTTTGAAGGAGCTTATAAGTCAATTGTAAAGAGTAAAAAGAAATCCGTTTCTGCAAAAAGCTAATCAGTAATTATTGTTATCTAAGGTTCGGGTATCCATAGCCACATTACCTCCATTTCAACTATGTATTATTTTATAATCCCTCATCACTATGTACTAACACGTTGTAAAAATGGCGTGTAAAATTATAATAGCTATAATAATAGTAATCTACCTTTTTTTTGTTTTTTTGGGCAGCTTAATGATAAAAATGAGAATGATAGAAATGAGATTAACGATAAAAAATAATCAGCTCCACGGAAATAACGCATTTCCTCAAAACATTACTTAGTTTTCAGCAGAATATTGAGATGAAATGTTCACTAGTGACAAGGAACACATAATGTAAATATGCGTAAAGAACAAAAACATCTTAAATTTTTTATTGTAATTAAATCTTACCATAACGCTTTTGGGACCGAGAGGTGTTTGCAACGGCGATTTAAACCGTCAAACTGGTCTAAAACACGGCCACTAAAAAGGATCTTTTTTCTTTAAATTTCGCAACAAGTTGATTCTTGCAACGATGTTTAAAAAAAAATGGCCTTGTCCTTACCAGATTTTCCAATGTTATGACTTATTTGTCTCGCTTTTGTAGATTTATCGATATTCGAATAACTAAATCGATGAAATCTGCATAATACATTCATTAAATAGCTTGTAAATTGATTTTTGGACATCTCGTTCTTATGTGGCCAATGGAAATATAAACATCTGGGGTTATAGATTTGATAAGGAAGGAAATAAGACAGCAAAAAACGACTTTAAAACGTTCTTGGTGACATTTCAATTATAATTTATGTTAGCAAAAAACATTCGTGTTACTCAGTCTGGGCTTCATAGATTAAAATATAGCTATTCATGTACCGTATTATTTTAATATAAATATATGCGTTTCTAATTTATAAGCAGAGGTTTTTGTACGTCTCGTTTGTTGTATAAAATATGCCGAGATTCACTTACTTATAAAAACAAACGGCAATATCAAAAGGTAATAAAATTTTGTATCCAAAGGGTTCTCTGTATTTTTTGTTTAGAATACAATTTTGTGTCAAAATATTATGTGTCTTGTATAATATAATTCTTAGGCTGTGTCATAATTTATCGTCAACTTATGTATTGTGCAACATTACGAGATCAACAAATAGTTTGATGAAACTTATGACAACTGTTACCTACACATTTTGTCAATAGTAAAAAATTATTTCAAATTATGAAAAAATTCTAGATAATTAATTAGATATAGGCAGGTACATTATAAGTATTACGAGTAGTCATAAAAGTTAATCATTTAACATTTATAATAATTAGTGAAGATATTGTTACCTACAAGTTTTGCTACAAGATAAGATAAGGAGACCTATGGAAATTTTTTGATCAAGCAAAGGCTTGGTGCGGTGAATCACCATTTGCTTTTATATTTTTCATTTTTTAGATAGAACGTCTTTCGAAAAAACCATCGAGTGACGTCATCTGGTTTTACTTTTTAAGTAACACTAAAATCTTATTACTTTTTGTTTATATTAGTTAATAACCCACCTACAAAATTAAATTTATTATTTAATTAAACTTTGAAACTGTCACTATAAAGCAATGATTATACCTAATTCAATACAAATTCTTAGTACCTACTTATGACGACATGAAACTTACAATATTTCAATTAAATGTTACAAACGGACACTACTGCTTAATTTGCATATATTGATTTAGAAGACAGAGTAATCTACTAATGATATATAGTACATAATAAAACAGGTTAATAAGCTTATATTGTGTAGGTGTAATAGAGAATCTTTAAGGATTTGGCACATTCTCATGTACGAGAGAAGCGAAGAAGAAGCGAACGCTAAATCAACCAGTACTTTGAGACCACTATTTCACTACTTTATAGAGAAGTAGCGTAGAGTCTACAACTCTACAATAGCTTTTTCGAGCATATTTGTCATAGTATACTAAAATATTCAAGACATCTGAATCAAGTAGTTTAAGTTAAAGATAGCTAATGTTGAAAGCCATATTAACACATTAAGTGCTGAACTTAATTAGAAAAAAATGTGCTCACGAAAAATTACTGTGTTAAATATATTAAATAAATTTATGAGATATTCCGAGACACACACTCGTTTAACTTTCCATTTAGTATAATTGAGAGTTGAGTTTCATACTCTGGAACTGGAGTATATACTGTTGACCATGATAACCCACTGTTGGACAAATATTTGTCCAACAGTGGGTTACTTTTTGTAATACTATTATTATATAGCAAATAACAATGTTTTCCCCCGAATTTAAACAATTAATTCATTTTCATTTAATTTTGTTTTTAGGGATTAATTTGATGTATATACCTATATACATATTTTTTTGTGTTATCGCTCTTCTACACCTGTTCCTCCTTTCTCGACACATATTACCGCAACAATATTTTTTAAAACTAGCATGATACTAAGATTAGCGTAGCAAAATAAATTCTTTAATATTATTATACAGTTCGTATCGCTTTCGCTCTGCTTTGTCTCATGTGTGCATTTCATCCCTAAATATGCTTGTTTAGCCTATGGTAAAACAAATAAATAAGTTAACGTATTCAATATATAATATTAAAATATAATAAAATATATATGTTTGTTGTTTATTTAATACTGTTTGATATTTTTTTTGTTTTTGCATTGTTACATTGTTCAAACATTGTATTGGCTATAATTTTTTTCCCTATAAAAGCATTTAAACCACTTTTATACATAAAATAAGACAAAATGTTCCATAAATTATGCAACTTAATTAACAAGTAAATTAAAGTGAACTCTTTTATAAACGTTAAAACGCTATTAGGTGTTAATAACGATGTATAGCAACAATGTGTTAATTTATAAGCTAAGGAAAACTTTGTTAGAGTTTTAATTAAATTTTAAGGAGGTTCTTTGTTATTGTTAGTAGATTTTAATTTGAAAACTAGGGAATAGGGAAGAAAAACTAGAAGAAGATAAGTTTGAAGTAAGCTAAAAAACCGTTATTAAATAGATTTCAAATATGCATATTTAGTATTTAATTTGCCGTAACACTCACACGAGTGGACCCACAGCAAATAACTTGTATAAAAAAAAGTATGGCAGCAGCCGGACAGGCGATTGTTTCAATGTCTCAACACCGTAAATAACAGCATCGTTGGACGTCATTTGCATTTTTATTGTCGCCTGCATCATACGGAATGGATAAAGGCTGTAATTTAATCGCCGGTCCGCAAAATTGAATTATTTATTATTCGCTTCGTTTGTAAAACACAATTATTCGGCGGCCGAATGTCATCAGTCGATGTCTTTTTTTGTATCAGTCCGAATCGGTTCGGTCCTGTAAATTCACATATTTAAAAGCTAAAAAAATCACTATCATACTTTCCTGATTTCTTTTACAAGCAGTTGTGTCGCAGCGCTGATATTGTTCGGTCTCATTTATACGTTTTAGAGAATTTTTATTTTAACGCGGGTCTTCACCGAGTGCTTCATATTTTTTTTTTCGTCGGCAGCTAATAGCAAAACGTTACAAATGGGTAAGCGTTCTCCTTTATTAAGCTTATAATTAAAATGTTTCGGTCCGCTAATTGAAATCGAGAACAATTTAATTTATTTTTATAAGATGTGATCACGATATTATAAATTAGTAAGTACAAGATTATAAAATACGATACCGTCGTATAATTTACAGGTTATGCGTTAAACCTCTTCGGAGGAATGTAGCGTGGAATTCGGTGGCAGATTGCAGATTAATAGCATTAATCATTCGAAAATATTTGCATCGAAATACCATATTATTTTTAATTGATTTTAATGCGATAGAGATTTCTTGAGAACAATATTTTATATTTCATTTTTGGGTATTTCAATGATTGAATTTTGTTTTTATTAATCGGCGTGTCTTGTTGCATATTTTTTAAAACCGTATGAGACTTTTTATTAATAAGGAATTTTTCGAATATGAATTTTTTAAATTAATTTTTAACATTAGTCATATTAAAGCGGCGTTTTTAATTTAAAAGATTTTTACTTTATCTTAACATATTAATTGTATCACAAATTATATTTAAATATGTATTTCTCATCCTTTTCAAACAACACAGCAATAGTTAACCGGCCGTTATATTCTTACAAGGCTTGGAGTCTATTTAGATTGTCATAGTCTGTGCCGACGGGAAAATATCTGATAATCTCTATGCTTCTACCGATCCGCATTGTACCGTCGCGTTCGAAATTAACAACGAATGTTTGACAAGCTAACTAGTAACACCGCGGCTGAAATATTGACACAAAGACGGCTGACGGAGCGCTTTGAATACGCTAAAGAATTTAAGAAGCGACTGTACTCTCGCCTCGAAAGTTCTCACAGCATCATGAGAATGCTCTTTACAATCGATATTCAAAAAAGAATAGCATCGATGTCTCTGTTGTCAACGGACGATTCTTTCTGAGAGTAACATGGGTCGTGTACAAGAAAGTTACTACTCTAAAACTTTAAGTGTAAGTTTTATAATCGTTTGATGGTGCTGTACTTTATTTTATTGTTCCGTTCGGGTATGAATTGCGTCACCGACTAAAAAGACAAAGCACCGAGCGATCGCGGCGCATTGTGGAGTTAATGATGAGCCAAAACATTATTTTTAGAAGAGGTTCGACTAGCGAGCTCCGTTTCTCTTTATAAGGTCTACAGACGATCTCGCTACAGATACAATTCGCTTTTATGGTGCCGGTAGCTTGCTAGTTTTTTACGCTACGGACGCTAAAAAAAAACAAACATCCAACGAATACTTACATATTCTTATTTGGCGAAGTTTCGACTATATCTACGATCTAATCCTTGATGTACATATATTATTAATGTTGGTCGAACTTTGAAATGTAATTATAAATTTTAAATTATAAATTCATATCGTTCAATAGTTTATGAATTAGGAAATTAGTAACGCACGTCAAATTTGTGTGGTCGGCAATTGGCATTAATTCTGACGTGAAAAGGGTCTACGTGACGTCTTTGTGTTACTATAAAAGTTGTAGAATGTTTCTGCTCATTGTGAGCAAACATTTGGATACTGAGTGACACGATTGTTTGTTCAAGCGCATGACACTTCGCAGTTAATAATGTAGGACAATGAAACTATGTGCTTCCCGTAGATCCGTATAAAGAAATCCAATTTCGTAAACAATAAACGCCGTAATATGTTTTGATGTTTTTGGCCATTGTCGAGTTTTGTCACCCTGCACGCTTGATTAGTTGTATAATGTAGTACTTAGAAAAAGCGACGATTCTAAATGAAATATTGGTTAATTTTTGTCGGAAATTCCGATATTGTTTGTTCAATTCGTCCGAAATAGATGTTTTATGCTTGCCGCCTGATCTTCCGTTAGATACAGTTAGGTATGTAGTTATGTATCTTTTGATTAGTTAATCCATGTTGTGTACAATTTTTTTCATAATGTAAGTATAGATTAACAAAGTAATTGTGTTTGCAGGCAAACGAAGAAAAACCGACTTCAATTATATCGAGAAGTAATACAACGTTGGTAGACGAAAAAATAGTCAAGTAAATACGCATTATCAAAGAATACTCCAAAAGTTGTAATCAGATCTCAATAAAACTTAAATGTGACCACATGATAAACATCGGCTTTCGATTAAATTAACAATCATCAAAATCGGTACACCCAGTAAAAAAGTTATGTGGATTTTCGAGTTTTCCTCGATTTTCCTGGGATTCTATCACCAGATCCTGGTTTACTTATCATGGTACCAAACTAGGGATATCTCCTTTCCAACAAAAAAAAAAAAGAATTATCAAAATCGGTTCATAAACGACGGAGTTATCCCCGAACATATATATATATATATATAGGTACGGTATACGGTCGAATTGAGTAACCTCCTCCTTTTTTTTGAAGTCGGTTAAAAATTAGAGAAGAGTCAAATCAGACGGTAAATATATTTATTTTAATTGTATAAGTTCCTACAACATTTTTGTGCTGTTATTTATCTGCCTCCATAATTTGCTTGGTAGAAATAAAAATATTTAATATAAAAAAATACTAACACTATTTTTAAGACAAACATTTTGAAAAAATACGTAAATAATATTTTACAAATAAGTGAGTTATTACAAAATTAGATTTTTGAAAATAAAAGAAATGATTTTTTACAAAAATGAAATAAGTGATTGTACAACAATATATATTTCGGTTGTTAGTAAAAGAATTACACAACCCTTTTTGGTATGATTGATGAATGTCGAGTGGGAAGTAAATTGTAAGAGGCGGCGCGTAGCGCGGTAGCCGCGGGCGCACATAAATAACCGGCTTCACCGCAAACAAGCGACGTATTTACTACATTATTATATTTTATACATGCGCGGGCGCAATACACGGAGGCTCTAATGCGCGTTCAACCTACTTAATAACGAGAACGCGCGGAAGGCGTAACTCGGTGGCAGTCTACCTTCTCGCTCCACGACGCCCCGGGCGCGCGCCTAAGCGAAACGAACGACCACAAATTTATTAAAACGAAAAAAACCTCAACTGCTACTGCACTCCGCGTCGCCTCCACAGAACTAGATACATTTTTCCACGTCGATATGTGCAAGCGAGAGGCGTCAAACCAGGCACGTGCGAGTGAGACGGCTAGCGTTTTGCGAGCTGCGCGCGCAGTTAAACGGCCGGTCATGTGGGCGCTGCCGGTGTTGCGCACGCGCAGCTACTTCGGCGCGGTCGAGTTCCACGCTCACGCTGCGTCGTCCGGCTCGCTTAGCCCGCGTGACCTTTACTCGGTGAACTTAGGAAGCGTTGTTCGGTTTAAAACGTTTATTAGGCCCCCTTCGACCCGCCCGACCCCGGTCCTCCGACGCACCAGCAACGACAAAAGAGTGAAAAAGATGGCAGGCGATCGCCAGCGCCGTAGCTAAAGGTATTCGTAGAATGCGTGATCTGTATCGAGCGGGCGGCGTGCGGTGCGGGGCGCGGGGCGCGTTCGGAAGCGGTGGCAGCTCCCATCGACTCCTGGGGTTATTCTTCCTCAGGCCACTGCTGCTCGAGCTACGTACCAAGCAAGCCAGTTTTTTCTCACCACCGCACCGCACGCCACACACTCGTTAAGCCCGTGCCAACACGAGAAGTCGCCACTAATAAATTACTGTTTTTACTGCACTCGAGCAGTCTACGCCGCGCAGCCGACTAATTTATACGTAAAAATAAACATTAATCAGCAATAAACGCCGCTGTTAGCGCCCGATCGCAGTGAGTACTCTTTCGCTTTCTTACATATTCTTTATCTATCTGAAGCTCTCTTAATTTGCATCCTGTCGATTGAGAAGATACGACTCATACAGCCTTATCTTGTATCAAACATAAAGTAGCTCATAAACGACGACGCGATTAAGGGAGAAAACGATTTCAATTGCAATTTATTTCTTAAGTTTTTCTTACGTTAAAAATTTTAATAATTTAAAACTGTGTACAAAATTTAATATTCTCGTAACTTAAAACTTGTGTTTTGTTTGTCTATGATCAATAAAGTATTAACAGGCAAGCGATAAGGTGAGAACACATATAACTCAAGCTATGCCTGCATGAATAATGTAACCAAACATTCTTATTAGCATTTACGATTTTATGTAAATATTGTAATAGATCGGTAGGTGTAAAGTTTTGTCGTGAATACACTTAGTTTTTAAACATTAAAAAAAATACCATTTTTTATTTTTATACGGGAATTGTGTAAAAAAGTTTAATTTATTATGAATATCAAGTGCTTTTTAAAATGTCTAATCCATTCGTTATTAAAGCGGACCCAAACCATTATTATGTTAATGGTTCTTAGCGCCCCGGCGCTAAAGTAAAATTATTCGAAAAATATTGACCGTATAGATTTTTTATATAAAATCATAAGCACCCGACTTGAGCACCATTGAGATTGCGACGACCATTTTATAACGATTTATGGTTTACTTAACAATAGTTTACATTTGGATTGTCCAATTTTATCTATTGTTGCTTCGAATGATTTTAAGTGCACGCATCATTAAGTACGGCTTTTGACGCTTCATTCTTAGTTCCCATGAGATTTTTTGTAAAATATATTTATGTATTGACAAATAACACGTAAAAAAAATTACCGCCAATTTTGACATTGACAGCTGATACGGGAAATATTCCATTGTATTGTAAGTGCACAGAGTATCGAAAATTATTTTACAAAATATATTAAACTTTGTGTTGTTTATGACATAATTAAGTACGTATTTATTGCTTTTTTTGTGCTTATAAAGTTCTAAATTTATCAAGTAAAAAAGTGATCGATAGCTATAATACCTATGTATTAGCCGTGTACACATCTTAACATTGTACAAAAAAAAGTACAATAAGTATATTCTTAAATCGATTGTGCCAATTTTTTGTACGTATTAAAACCATCGATTATATATTTAATATTTATGTTATTGTGTGCGTGTTTATCCGTACATTAAATGAGTTAACAATAAGGAAAATCACTTTTTGCCTTTAATGTCAGACTAAATCACTACAACGCCTGAACAACATGCACATTCGTAATTACTGGCCTTTATAATCTGACAGTAGGCAGTTTTTTTGTAAATAGTTTTTTTTTAAATAATAAAATCATTATTTAATGTTTTTTTTAAACGTTATTACGCTATTATTTACCGTTATTAACTTTTATAGAGAGCTTTTAAAAAGTTAAAACTAAAAAAACATCAACCCAACAAAAAATACACTTTTATATACCTAATATATTTCATAATTTACATTTTTCATTCAAGAAAACAATTTTAAAGAATGCCTTTGCTAATACAAAAAGATAAAAAACGAGTGTGATTTAGACTACACGACTGAAGTAAACGACGAGTTACGAATCGTAACTCTCTCTGTCTTTCTGTCTTCACTAACTTATATCTCCCTCTCAACTTCCGTTCGTCCCACCTGATCACACTTTTCGTAACGCTCTCGTCACGCATACCACCAGCTTACTCCCCAAGTCAAGCGTGCGTAAAGAAGTTTTATTTCAAAAAGTATAATAAATATGGCGTCAAGCTCTTAAACCATTTGCGTAACTCGGTGGCAGACGATTAACCGCACGTTGCCGATTCCGTTTTAGAACGTAAATTATACGCTAAAGGTCTTCAAATCACCTTTTTTATTGCAATAATTGCATCAGCGTTTTAAATTTTGATTTACGTTGTTATTATGTTTAAAATTATCAATATATTTGTAAATCAAATCAAAAAAGTTTAATAATATTTTTTTTTTCTTAATTAGCTTCCGGTTGATTAAATATTGGTACAAAATATGTCGCGTAAACGAAAATTTGCATTTAAAAAAATAAACATTCGAAATTTAAAGTTTTAAATTGTGTTGGAATATTTTCGGAATGTCGAGGACGCGACGTCGAGTATGGCGCACTTTCTTTCAAATTCGCCGAACTCAATGTTGTATCTCTCGTCCAGTAACGATAGAATTTAATAAATGTACTAAGTTACTAGGCATCGCTCTCAAAAATAAAAAAGTTGATATATTATATGTAGGTTACCAATTATTTATTTTTTTTACTGAAATTTGTATTTTCTACAATATAATAAACGAAAATTAATTGTAATAGTGAGAATATATTTTTTTTTAACGCAGATTTAAACTAAAGATATCTATAAGCTGTTCTTCCTACCTATTATAAATAGCACGATTTAAATCATAATCCTTATTAGTTTTTTTTACGTCATGGTATAAATGACACAAACGTTTATTCCTTTTTCTTTATCGTGAAAGTGTGTCCAGTTGTACAAAATTCCACGTTTTCCACGTTTCAAATTTCTCCACGTATGCTCGTGCAGAACTATTCCACGATATTAACACACAACGTCGAGTTTACGAGCCACGGGGTGGAATAATATCCGAGACAATGATTATTTATGGTCAGAGAGGCTTTTGTCATAACGCCGACCGAATCGACCGAACTTGCATCCATTAATTTTCGACGATGCTTAAACATTGAACGCGGACAGAAAATTGATTATAGTCTCAACATACGATGCTTCATATAAATGTTGTGTCCCATATATGTAAATATTTTAATAGAAATGTGGTTAAGTAATATACTTAGATTAGTTTTGTATGTTTTTTTGGGTACAGGTTTAAATTGGCGTATCTTAAAATCATACATATTTTAACAGTAGCTTTGTAAGCATTTAGGTTTTTATATATTGACAAATCTTCGCTACCCTATATGTAGGTATTATAAAGAAAAAGAATATTCAGTGTATTTTTTTTACAATTGCGAACTACAAGACTAACAGACCTTCAACCTTATAGGAAAAAAAATATTAAAAATATATATCACAATAGTTAAAAAATAGTAAAATAAATTTAATTGATAAAATAATTGTTTTCGCGTAAATGACCTACTGTTATATAGGTACGAAATCAAATGTATCTGTTTAGTTTTTATTGTACTATCAGCTTATTTACGTTAGGCTCGCGAATGTTAGTAAGTATAACATATTTTAAGGAGGACCACATATACCTAAAGGCATTGAGCACCTTACAGGAAACACAAGTACGAAAACAAATAAGCGTGTGTCAATAATATACAATATTTGTACATAGCGTCCTCTTAACACATAATTTGTCAGCAATATAGCAGGAAACTTTTATTTGTCGGAGATAAAAGACAATGGTGCGACGAGTTCGGGCAGAGCTTATCTTGACACGATAGATAAACGAATTCCTTTCTTAGATGTGTTAAATATCAACAAATAATGTTAACTTTGAGGTAACATTTCTTGGCTGGGTCTTGGAGTTGCACTATTATTAATGTTATCTAGTTAAGCATGGAAAAATTATGAAAAGCGATAAATTTTGATGCCAAATCCGACATGACGTTACCTGTCATGTATTGACGCGATAATGACAATGCGACTTTATTTATAGTAGGACATAATATTGTTACTAGGTACTAAGACTTGTTAAAACTTTTACGTAGGTATTTGCAACCTTACATAATTAACAGTTATTAAAATGTTCTCTGTTGTTAAATGCTTATTAACGATTTTATTTCATAACTAACAATGTGTTTATTTTAAGGTATTTATTGTTAAATGATGCATTATTTTCTCTTATAACTTTAATAGATGTTGTAGGTAAACTCAACTTAAAACATACAAAAGTCTATTGCAGTAAAAAATATGGTTACTGTAGACCTATACTTAATAATAACAATAAAGTTGTAATAATTTTTTTAGGAGTAATGTATTAAGGAGTAACAGTCCCATCTATCTATTCTATCGATCTATTCTTTTCAAAAATAATTGGTTAATCTCTCTAAAACGTTACATATTGCAGAGCATAGAAAAGGCAGCGCAATTTAATTTACCATACCCTTTTTAAATGTTTATCTATGTATCTTATCATTGTTTGCGCACGGGCTGGACCATTCAGTTCCTTCAGTGCGCCGACACCTGATAGCTTTGTTCGACGATAAACTTCATCGCAACAGCATAACCTTAGTAACGTCTCTGTACAAATAGTATACGAGCTCTTGCCCGTGACTTCGTTTACTATATAGAAATTTTATGTAGGAATTACTATTATTATATATAATCTTGTTTATTATGTGTCTATTATATATAGGCACATAATATTATGTAAGTGGTTGATAGGTTCTGCTACCTGGGATTGATTGTCTCGAACAATCTCTCTCTAGAAGCAGAGATCAATACTCGCATCGGAAAAGCGGCCTCTGCATTCGGGCGGCTCAGTACAAGAGTGTGGAACAACAAGTATCTTACGAACAGGACCAAGATTATAGTAATCCAGGCCTCTGTTTTGAGCACGCTCTTGTATGGAGCATAAACGTGGACGTCCCATGCGAAGCAAGAACGCCAGATTAACACTTTTTATATGCGCTGAATACGGAACATCTGGGTATAAGTTGGAAAGACAGAGCGACCAACGAGAGGGTTCTACAAATAGCGCGGATGCCCAGTCTAACTGCCATGCTTAAACAGCGTTGGCTGCGTTGGTTGGGGCATGTGCACCGGATGGTCCCCTCTCGACTTCCGCGGCAGATCATGCTTGGCGCTGTTGCGAATGCAAGGAGGGGTGTTGGAAGGCCTTTGCTCCGTTTTAAAGACTTCGCCAAGCGCCATATGGTCGCTTTTAACATAAATCATAACAGCTGGGAAAAATTCGCCGAGAACACAGACCAATGGCGTAAGAGCATGAAGGATGGTCAACAACATCATGATGAAGCCTGGTTTGGACTCTTATCGGACAGGAGAAACAAAAAACATCAAAACAGCGACATCAATGACACTAGCGCATCTTTTCCTTGTTCGGTGTGTGGTAGAGTCTGCCGCTCCCGTATCGGCTTGTACAGTCATCAGAAAAAATGCTCTTTAGACATCGTTTAAATCATCTGGAATAGACGTAAAGGCCCAATGATGTTTATTATGTAGGAAAAGTAGCTATATTTTCAAGACAAAGTCACTTAAAGACTTGTACATTTTCCGGATAAAATAACCTTGTGTTATTTCAGACCGTCAGGTGTCTGTGCAAATTTCACATACCTACATATATACGCAGTTGGCATGTTTGAATAACGAACATCTATGCAAATTTTTGCATTTTAATAGCAATAGGCCCAACATTGTTTTAACTGCATGACTGTGGACTTTATGGAAATAATTTGTCCCTTATCTATATGACTCTAGCTGTTTCCGCTATCCAGCTTCATGGCAATCGTATAGTCAATTGGGCAATATTTAGTAGTTTTTACAGAACTATGAAGTAAACATCAATACAAAATGTTGCGTTTATTTACCTGTCCATTTAATACCTAGTATAGGTGTAAATAGGACTGTGGATTAATCCGATTGTTTAATTATGTATTTAATGTATTCAATACAACAATGACTAGGTATATCAATAAAGATAGTTACGCTTCAGCCTGTAATATCCCACTTCTGGGCATAGGCCTCTTTCCCCATGTAGAAGGATCAGAGCTTAATCCACCACGCTGCTCCAATCCGGGTTGGCGGATATATTCCCTACTATGAGTAATGATCGCTATCACGTGTATATGATAACAACCGGGACAGACGGCTTAACGTGCTCTCCGAGGCACGGTGGGGAGACCCACAAGGACTGCACAAACACCCAGACCACGGCAAACACCTGTATGGACAATACAAATGTTTGTCATGTGCGGGGATCGAACCCGCAACCGCCAGTGCAACAGGTACAATCCATGGCTGTGACCATTGCGCCAACGAGGCATCAATAAAGATAGTTGCCTACTTAATAATATTGTGCACATATTAATACGAAATTGCAGAGATATAATACCTACTGATAGAAATAGGTATATGGATGTCAACAGACAGTTGTAGGTTAAAATAAAGGTAGGCTAGCTTCTTTGATTTCCAATTGCTAAAGGCTTAAAATACTAGGTTGTGAAGGAAAATACTGTGTAAATCTGCATGTCTTATTATTATGCTTTTTCTTATTAATTCTCTATGTAATATTATAAATGCGCTGGTTTCGGTGGATCTTTATGGATTCTTTTACGCAAAAAGCTTGGTACAACCAACAGAATTTGGTACGTAATTAGCTCCAATCCCAAAATATCATTTAGGCCAATTTTTCTTCTGGCATTGAAATATGGGATACAACCGTGTACTAAAGTACACGACCCATCCCATATTCTAATAGAAACTTTCATTAATATTTTAATTGCGTTATAAAATAACACTATCTTCACATCCAATAAATTCCTTTTACGTTAAATAAATAGAGAAAAAATTAGGCGGATATGTACGGCTAGTTAGATATTTTTGACAAGTTTTTTAGTTTGTTGCGGAATTATATTTAAACGAGCCCTTTTTTCACATATCCGAGATAAGTACTTAACACATATTCATTCAGTCCTTTCATTGAGAGATGTTTGTAGAGGCCCCAAGGGCAGTTCACACCGGCGCTGACCGACTCTAGCGCCACAGGTGACGTTTACCTGACGTTTTTTTAATAATATTTTTCTAAGATGTGGCCTTTTTGCAGTCAGATTTAGAAGTGTTTAATGTTTGCCTCTTGATTTTTTTCTTTCTTCTATGCGATTAAGATTTTTTTGATTTTATTTGTTGAGGAAATAAAGGTCAAATTGTTTGGTCATTTTTTTGGTCAAACAATTCGTGTCTGTTTTCGTCCAAAACTAGTTGCATCTGGCGGTTTTACCTGCGGTACTTCCTATCGTTTTGAGGTGTTGGGATAAAAAGTTACCAACATTTAGCAAGGAGCGCTAGCTATTAATGTGCCAAGTAGGTACGGATAGACCATATATTATATATGTTCATCCGTTCCTGTGTAGCTGTGAAGCACGCTGCTCCAATGCGGGTTGGTGGATATAAATTAGTACGTTAGAAAATGCAATTAATATATTAATATTTAATTTTAATGTATAAAAATGAAAATTAAAGTTACAATTTTAATGATATCCAAAGTTAAACCAACTAACATATTAAGAAGCTTAGTATGAACATCGTCCCACGTGAATAAAAAGAACCTTCCAGTTGTAGAAAGTTCCTCCCACGCTTTACGCGTTTGTAAATAAGACAAAAAAAGTTTAGAAATTCGTTTTTCGAATGCTTCCCAAATCGGCCACTGAGTTACGCGCCACGCCCTCCGCGCTGATTGGTGAACAGTAGCCGGATTCAATTTTTTCGCTGCGCACGCGCATGTCATTCGACTTTTGATAGATAACACAATAAAATAAAAACTTTAATGATTAAGAATTAGTTTTTTATACTCCTTAAACGAGGAAATAGAGGTCTTAGAAATTTCAATCCAACCATAATTTAGGATTCATTGTCAGGTTCCTGTAATCATTGAATTATAATCAATAGCGATGTTATCATAGCGTTGTTTTCAAATATTTACATATCTTGATTAGAGTAGTAAAACCTTTAGATATTTTTTTCTATTTCAACATTAAGGAATACTACACCAACTGAATTTTAGGTAGGTATTATCTGTTTTTAAAACTGCTCAATAATTTTAGATGACTAATTTTAGAATTGCTTTAGAAATTTAGAAATTATGGGATTTTTTAGCAGCTCCATTATATTGTACATACATATAAACCTACCTACGATAAATCGCATCGAATTAGTCATTTAGTTTCTAACATTAAATCATAATAAACTAATTATTTTTTTAATATCAGACAGGATAGTATCACTAAAAACAATTTGCAATAAAAAAAAACGTTCATATCATTTAATCGATTGTAATCATTGATCATAAAACACTAGGTAGGTATACTGCAAAGTAACGTTAAATACCATGAGATAACGCCCTTAGGGCGAAACAATCTTAATGATGTGTGTTTGGTCACGAACTCAAAAGCGACCTCCTTTGAGTCGAGTGTCTTTTTTTAAATATTTAGTTTGCTTGTTTAATAAGCTGTATCAAATAAATATTTTACTTGTGGTTAAATGAAACAAAATTTACTAGGTGCCGCGTTTTTTCACTGCTGATATGTATAATCTGTATGTACCTACATATTAGAAGTTCTCAAAAGAGAGCAAGAAACTCAATAGTCTCCTACTCGTTAGACAAAAAAAAAAACGTAAATATTCTTAACATAGACAAACCAATAATAGGTAGCTACCTAACCCAATAGGATTTTACAAACTTAACTAAACCTCTGAGAAAGGGTTCTTTACTTCGAATGTTTTTCAAAACAATCTGCTCTATAGATATATCGGCTACCTATAACATCGGAGTTTCAAAAATGAAATAAATTCATAATGAATTATTGAAAAAAGTTGTTCTAAATTCAAATTGAATGTTCGAATTCGATTTTCAAATCGACCAATCACGAGTAATCAATTCGAAAGAGTTCACGAAGTGTTATTAAAGATTTCTCCTTCGTTGATTGGCCGCCGCGTAAACCAGTAGCGGCTCCCACACGTACACATTATGCACATATACATAATATTATAACTAAGCTTGTGTGCCAGGGGGCATATACAAAGGAGTTAGGGTGAAAAGAGTTTTATTGAGTTAAGTTTGAGGATTCGAAATTGGAATTTATATTCCATATATTTCCATATCATGTGTGCTAAAGGGAGGGGGCAAATATAGAGGTAGGTGGAATGAGTTTTATTGTGTTTTATGATTCATAATTTAAATTTTTTAGTCGGATTTTTTAAATTTCATTTTTTTTGCGTTCTGTTTTCTAAATATGTTATCGCTTTTATCAGTGCAGATAATGACAATATTTGTTAATGAAAATCTTGTCATTTTTTTTTTCTGTTTTCATCAATAATATTTTATTAATTAATTTATACTTAAAATATTTTTGACATTGATATTATATTATGTGACTATACACTTATTTTTTAAAATAAAGTTCATATGTGTTCCTACATGTTACAATATTATGAATATGTTCAGATGTGTTCCTACATGTTATTATATTATGTAATAGGCATATACATATAGGCATGTAAAGATATAAATACCGCGGTTAAAAGTTAAAACATAGGCAATCAGCTGAAATGTACGGAGGGAGGCACTCGCCGGGGGCTACGGACAAACGCCCAATATATCAGTCGGCGCAGTAAAGCTTTGGAGATGATTTTATTACTAAAATTTTTAATAGTTAATCTGTGACATTTTGCAGAAAATATTCAGATATTGAAAAAGTATTCCAAATTTTTATCTATCAAATTGTAATAGTTGATTTAGTTATTTTAGTATTTAGGTAAGCTATGACCGCATAACATTGGTTATCATCACCGTATGATATTGATTATTATGACCCTTAAACAATAAAAGAAATAAAATTCAATTAATTTTACGATAATCATTACGTTTCATATTTTTAATAGTAGGTAATTATAATAATTGTTGCATAGTAGAGTTTACTTACTTTAAATAAGAAGTTTACAAATATGTCAATAACATTGTTGAATATTTCTTAATTTATTAGTGGGTATATCAACCAAGAGATTATAAAAGAAACTAGTAAGAATGTAAATATAAAACCTCTTGGGTATTTTCTATTTTCAAGATTTGTACAAAAAAAAATGATTACAAAAATATAAAACCTTTTTGGTGTAGAGCCTTTTCCATGCCTCGCCCAGTCTTGTGCGCGCATACCGTTCCTGTGGGAACGCGCAAGACATAAACTGTTTTCGTTATTTCTGCTCACTCGCTCATTTGTATATTATAATTTGGTTTAAATCACTATTACTGGGATTATCCGCCTTTAAATCACATGTCTGAATGATTGACTCATTGCCTTGTATTTAAATTGTTATTTAATAAGTGTATTTTTATGATTATTAATGCTTAAAAATTCTGAATTTATTATTAGTAAATTGAATAGTACAATTTTAATAATAAAAAAAAGAATTTGCTTACAATATAGAGAACATAATATCACGAAATTTACAATGGAGGATAAAAATCACATTCGATATCAAAATTTAATAACACAATTATATTAATCATTTATACGATAAATAATATAGTATAACACAACAAAAAGTTTATTTAGATTTCATTTGTCCTGTGAGTAGAAAAACTTGCGATATCAGAAATGAGAAAGGTTAGTGATCATGATTTTTAATGCAATTACGATTTGTTTTGTGAGTTTTGTAGGCTTTAAAATATCGTAAGTGCGGCTCGTTTATTTTTTTTATACAACTAGGTCGTAAACAAGCGTACGGCTCATCTGATGGTAAGCGATTACCGTAGCTTACAGATGCCTACACCACCAGAAGCATTGAAAGCGCGTTGCTGACCTTACCCCCGACTCTCCCCAGAAGCTCTGGCTACCTTACTCACCAATAGGAACACAAAACGGCTTGAAACCAGTACTGTTTAGCTGTGATCTTCTGTAGGTCGAGATAATATCCCAGTCGGTTGCTAAGCTATTTCTGCAAAATGCAGGTTTCTCACGATGTTTGACAATACCTACCGTTTTAAGTGAAATTCAAAGACAAGTTCACGAACATTTTGTATCGATTGGTATATTCCAATTGATTGGACTATTCCGGCTATTTCACACCACTTACCTCTTTTGCTAACCAATTAGAAATACTTATAGATAATTAATAGACAATACAGAAGTTATAAAAGATTTTTTTAAGCCCTTACTATATCAACGAATACCTATATTTTGAAGAAGAAAATACGTTTTTGAAATTGTAATACAAATGCATCTTCTTCTTATTTCCCGTTTTTATCATTTTATTGTTGTGCTCGCAATTTTTCGTTTAACATACTTACGTGATCCATTTATAAGAACTACAGTTTGATATAAATATTAAGAATTTTAAACCTTATTAGGTACATGTGTAATCCTTTATTAATTCGAATATTGTTTCATGATTCCAGACTTTCAATGGTACCAAAATAATCCTTATCAGGTAACCACGAAAAATACAGTCGCTCACACAATTTAAACACCCATGCATCTACCGATGCGTGGAATGGACATAACTTTTCATTACTAATTTAATTCGTATTTTAAACGCAATTTTAATGTTCATTTCGAATTGCCACCATAACAGGGATCATCAACCATTACTAAAGATTTATTCATAACGAAACCACATCAAGGTAAATTATAAGAGCATGATTCAGCTCATGCCGAGCATTTTATACTCATAACTTAAAGGACAAGCCAACAATTGCATTCCGTCCCTTTCTCTATTTCGTCGATTTTAATCAGTGGGAAAGAGATGAATTACTCATTGTTCGTAAAAATGTCAAACAGAATGATAAACATAATTTCGTGTTGAAATACAGAGACACGAGTTGAACAATATGGAATTAATGTTTTTTGTTCGGTCTCGATTCATCGCTTCGCTTTGCCGATGCGATTATTAATGCATTATATTTATAACTGTTTGCATCTTATAATATAACAAGAAAATTAGATTACATATAATTATTTAACAATTAGGTAAGTAATAATATTATATAAAACGTAAAACATTATAATGTGATAATAACTATATAAGAATAATAATTTCAATTAATTCATATAAATATACTTAAAAATAACCGTAGCCCAATGATGGTTATGATCCCTGAACGTGTTTTAATAGTTTATAACAAAACGCATACATAAAAATCATTGACAATTGCACAAATAGGAATATTCCATGAAAGAGACGCCGAAAGCCAGACCACGAAAGGCCTCACGCTGACTCGCGCAGCTCTTGAAAGACACAATGCACACAAAGGCGGTAATAGACCGCATTAGATGCGATGCATTGACACAATAACTTGATAAATACTGCTTTTGAAATAGTCCTTATTGTTACTTTTGCTCATCTAGAACTTTAACTTTTAAAATATTAAATCGCCTTAATAATTAGCTATAGGACCTTTTTATTAAGTCATACAAGAATTTTTACTTATTTGAATTTGTTCTATTACGAAAAAAGTTTCTATTTTGTCTCATTAAGTACCTATCTAATAAGTTTATGTATGTTAAAATACGTCATTGGTTAGTTTTCCCTGTCTTAGAAAGTTCCTTTTGGAATAGGATATCCTATTTATCGAAAATAGTAAAAACTTTAGGATGTGACTTCTAAGACCGTAGAGGAAGAAGGCTAATTAGCATAAGTACATTATGTTTTAGTTTAGATTTGATTAAAACTGATTGGATTCAAACTTTAACGAATAATTTTCATCTTGGCAGGTTGCTTTCACGAGCAATTAGTAAAGTAAGTAATTATAGGAATTACTTAATAGTAAATAAAGTACTATAGAAATTTGCCACAAGTACCTAATTATTGTCACAATCATTTTATGTTCTTCTACTTTTTCTATTTGATTTGTCGTAAATAAAACAAAAACTAAAATAGGTAATTTATATGTAAAAAAATCGATGTTACGAAAAAAGGTATAGCCTATTTTTGTCCAAATCATGAATATACGTACTCAACCTTTTTTTAATTTTCCGAAGTAATAATAACTTGTATTAGTTATTTTTATTTCTTACTTAAAGAAAGGAACAGTACAAATTTAATCATGTAGGATTATTAGAGGTCATTCGTTTTTTTTTTGTAGCAATTAATGCCACATTGTTAAACGAATAAAAATCGAATTATCGTAATTATTAGCGAAACTGGCAACTAATAAAATATTTCTTTGACTTATGAATAGAGCGAAATTAGCTTCATATTAACGATTTCTCCTTAACATGCGAGTGATAAAATTTAATTACGATATTCATATGGAAAGGGCCATTACGTTTATGGCTTTGATCCTCGTTTTACTTGTTCAAGACTCAAACTTAAATGTTAAGATAGATCGCTTGATTTTATTGTCTGTTTACGTTCTTTACTAAATGTAAGAAATACATTACGTGTATTGTTGACTTTGAAGCTTAATGCCGTCTGCGGTTTCGTCCATGTAAGATTAACTAATTTACTAACGAGTATATCTTCTAAAAATTAGTTTTAAACTGTATTGTAAAACTATTTAACACCAACTAATAGGAACTTCACTTAGAATCTTAATAGGTAGTTATAATATTCACAGTCATAACTAATATACAAGAATCGATTTTTTATTATAGACATTTAATTTTCTAAGATTTGTTAAAATAGATCAAACGATACAATAGATCTTATTGTTTCATATGTCTGTCCATTGACGAGATTATTCCCGTGATTTCGTCCATTATTTTTCCTTACTAGAAAAAAGCATACTTTCAAAGATTCTGTTAGCTTACTATTCCAAATAATTTGTTGGTAATTGATATATCTACATTTTGAAATACGAGTAAAACTAATAATATTTATATTTGGAGTATTATAGGAGCTTTATAATAAAAAAATGTGATCATTTAACTGCAAAAGCAAAGTAATTTAATCAGACGATTAAAATATATTTACATACATACAATTCTAAGATTATACAAAAATATATGTAAAGCTGAACTGAATATCAATTTTTGTAATGTACAAAAATTGATATTCAGTAATTTTACTTGCTACTAAATTTTTATTGATTCATGAAATTCTGATGAGGAATGTTAATTGAAATTAATAAACTGTAAAAGAAGTAATGTCCCTTCTGTATTATGTTTCTATACAGACTGACAAACTTTCAAGTTTAACATTAGTATGAATCGTTTCATAACGAGCAGAGTATAGTTCAGTCGAAGCCATCCCGACTATGTTGCGAAATGTTTTTCGCAGTTCGATACTTATTCGTTTGCGGAATTTTGCGTAATTAACTTTAATGCGTCAGTTTTTGTTGTGATCATTAAGGTGTATTCTGTAGCCTGTATTTACAATGATTATATTGGTGCATTACGTACAATGTTTTTTAATGAGTTGCACGTACAAATTGTTTTTATGCGAATGATTTATAAAGAACATATATTAACAATATATTTGATCGTGTTTGCATTTACTATCAGCTTGAAATTTAGACAAAATATGCAAGTGTTGATTTAACTTTGTGCCGCTAACTAATAACTAATTTTGAATACTTATAGATATGACATATAAATCTATTAAGCCTTCTGATTTATTAACTAATCTATACAAAAATTTAAAGAAACAATATGTCACTGCGTGCTCCTTTCACTGCTCATAATTAATGAACACGTTGACTCAAAGCTCAAACGCTAACCACAATTTCTCTTAATGTGACACATAACCGTGTAACACTGTGACGAATCATGTGTAACGAAAATATTTAAAGGACAATAAACATAATTTTGCAAAAAAAAAAACCGAACTTCAATTAGCTTAAAAATATTTTTGAAGTTTATATTTACGTAGATTTTTTTTCCAAGTCGTTTTTTTTAGCCAACCATACAAAAATGGACTACCCCGGTATCGCAGTTTGTAGTGGCCCTGCTTTCTGTTCCGTGGGTTGCGGGTTCGATTCCCGCCTGAGTCTGGGTGTAATATGTATATTTATATATGTATTATTTCTATGTATATTTGTCAAAAAAATATATATATATAACAGTCGGCTGTTACCTATAATACTAGCATTAAGTTGCTTACCCTAGAACAGACGACCGTGTGTGTATGTTAGAAAAAATAATAATTGCACTATGTGAAATATGTGTAATAGCATGGAATTTTACAAAGACCCGTGACGAATTATTTCATTGAATTAATTTGTCACGGGTTATTGCAAAAATCATTTAAGACGATTTACGTTTTAATTAAGGCACCTATCGCAAGCGCTTCTACGTAACCGCGGGTCAGTAGTTCAAGACGTAATTTATGAATCATAAATACATAGAATGTTCGCCAATAACTAAAGGTGTGCTATAATATCTGAATCATACGTAGATCCGCGTCGCTAAAACAAACGAATTGACACGGATAGATGTTGTCTGGATAAGACAATCGTTCCGACCGCAAAGATCGCCAATAAGTCATAACTTCTAGAAAACAATATTCCTTCATTTTTTTACGTATTCTTTATAAGATATTCGTATTTAACTGTTATGACTCATTTGACAAAATTTGTTGGGCTTTGTTTTTTTTGTTTCGGTGAAGATCAAATGTTTTTTTCTTACGGAAAATTTTGTATAGGTAAGGAAGTAAAGGAGTGAAGATAATAATATTATTTTTAAGTCATCTGTTTAAATAGGATACGAACAATAAAAACTTTAAGATACATTATACTCAAATAACAAATACAGGGTTTTACGACCTTAATGTTCGTTTTAAAGTGAGCTTAGCAGAAGAAGTAACCGCTATTTGTGAACATAGAATGACGATAATTTCTTTAAGATGAGCAGTAAATTTGAGATAAACTCGAGACCATCTCTCATACCATAAGAGGCATTTATTTTGCTACTAAAGAGGAAACTTCGTGACTATCAGATGTTTATCAAAAAGTACCGGCGCAGAAGACTCTAACCCTAAATGGTAGCTAAGTATGTCGAAATATATAATACGTAGCTTCTTTCGCTTGCCATCTTTTCGTGATTCCACAAGTAATATTAAATTCTTATCGTACAAAATGGTAAAAAACTGCGCACTATAGTCATTCTCGGACTTCACATTAAAAAATATACTTATGTGAACTAGAAACAATCGTTACAAACTTTGTAAAAAAAAAAGAAAAATTGTAATGTACTAGAAATCAAGAATCGAAAAGGTTTTATTACAAAGCTTTAAAATGTGTGGCTTTAATAAAATAACTAAAAGATACTTAGCGCTAATTTCGTGTTTACGGGAAATTAATAAAATATTTGAATGGTAATATAAGACGCCAAATGCGAACGGTAATTTAGCGGGTGCTTGCAAGCGCCGGTGCCGAAATAAGTAATATCGTGAGTGGAATGCACGCACGGTAGCGCCGCGAGCACCCGCGGCTTTCCCACCGTGCACCGCGACCGATGTACTGTACTGTAATCGGTACCATTTTAATGCTTGTTTCTGTAATTATCTTTAGTTTACGGAGATTAAATAGTGTTTGTAGGATAGCGAGAAACGATTAATTTTAGTATTCCTTACCAAGTTATAAACGCTGTTTTTGTGTGTACCATAAATAACTAAACGATGTGGTTGGTTGGTTGTTTTTGTAGCTCAGCTTGTTGAAAAAATAACAATAGGCCGTCCCGCATTCGGTGAAAGAGACACTGGGCGTTAAGAGGTACATAGTGATGAATAATTTTCTCTATGCACCAGCCACCTACCGTCCCGCTACCTGTTCATTGAGGCGAGCGCACGTGGTGGGGGTTACGCGCCTTCCGCGTAATGTTATCAGTAGTTCCGCACCCTCGCCAGCTCAGTTGCCAAACGCACCCGGTCTACGTCGCACGTCTACTGTGTCACTTCTTGTCAACTTAACTCTGTGTCATTTTTAAAGTTTTATTCTCGAGATTAGGAACGAGCCTCACTCCCTGTGCTATTAAGTCACGTTACAGTAAAAGTGTAAATTGCCAGGTTTATTTCATAATTTAAGGTGCGTATAATTAGACATTATGTTTAAATATTTATACGTTAATTGTTATTGCCATTAGAGTCTCGATTATGTTTATTACTTATTTATTTTACACTTATTATGTTTATTACGGAACTTTTGTAAACGTAAATAATTTTTTCGTCGATATTAATTATAATAGTTAATATTACACAACCGACTTTAAATCTAGATTAACGAAATGTCATATCATACATAACAATTTAATTTTTAAACAAATAGCTTAGTACATTTATACACGCGCTCCGCTACATCTATATTACTCCCTTAAACAAATACGGAGTTAAAACAAATGAATTTATGACTTTTATCTCAACCATGTGTTAGGTAATATTGAACTCTATTACGATGTCTAAAGTTTCATATTTGTTTGATGAATGTGTCTGATAAGCTATCGTTGTCACCCAGGCGCCGAAGCCCCGCCCGTAGCGAGCATCATAGATCAGACAAAATGTTCGCCGTGATGCAAATCGACGAGGATCACACCAGGGATTTTAGGCGTAAACTGCGCCCAAAGTGCGAGTTCGTCTGCAAGTATTGCCAACGTCGGTTCACCAAGTCCTACAACCTGATGATACACGAGCGCACCCATAAAAGCCCCGAGCTGTCTTTCAGCTGCGAGGTTTGCGGCAAGAGTTTCAAAAGGCAGGATAATTTGCGTCAGCACAGGTCAGTTGATTTTCTTTATATGCACTTATTATACTAAATTACTTACTTAATATTAGTAGAAATATAGTATAACGGGTTAAAATATCTTAAAGCATAATTATATTTTGTATATTTCATACAAATATATTTTGATCACAACATTTTACTTCAAAAATTAAGTTAAAAATATATAATTTGCAGGTAAAATGATATTTTTCTTTGAGTAATTATAATTGTATGTATTTTCCATTGTTTTTTTTTTTTTATAAAATATCACACAATACTAAACGTAAATAACAGATTGTACGAGTAGGTTAACTATAATCAGCTGGTTTATATTAGTAATGACATTCTTGCAGTAAATTTGTAAGAACTAATTTTTTAAATGCTTTTTCAATGAGTGGGTTAATTTTTTGTTATTATATTTAAAACATATTATTTATATCATTTAAATTGCTGAGCGTTAAAATATGCCGTATAAATTTTGAACATAGAGATGACATGAAAAGTCGAAAGCCCTAATAATATTTTTAAGAGAAAAATCGTTTGACCGTGTTTCTCACGTATGTATGTGTTATAATGTAAACATCGTTTAGTTAAAAACCCAGAGTATACATTGATTTATTAAACCCTTCGGACCTTTTTTTTGTCAACTCATTATTACGCATCATTGTGTGAATTCGTGTAAAAGTTAAAAAACAAATTGTATTTTAAAAGAGGTCGAATTTCGGCCCTTTTTACGTAATAGACATTTTATATGGCCTACATACTCTGTGGTCGCAACACCACGGGATGCAAGGCCGCGGCTACACTTGTCGTTAACTATTAGGGTCTAGTTTGTCAGACGTGCAATGAGCCGTCCTTGTGTCCTATACTGAGATGTCAGGCGTCAGTTCCTACTGTTACTAATACCGCACTGACCAATATGTGATTAGATGATGAAAACATTTAGCGCTGTATCTCGAACATTTATAAAATATAATAAAAAAAAAAAAAAATTGAAATTAGAATTTAACAAATTGTTTTTCGTTGTTAATTAAAATGTTCGTTTTCGGAAGTATAAATTCTTTTTATGAATATTTTTAAAGGCAGGATTAAACAGATAAATTATAAATATTAGTTACATAATTAATTTATCTGCAATCATAAGCGATTCAGGCAATGCATTTGACTGTTTGTACTTATTTACACTAATGCTTTTAGAACACAATGCAATTTATTATTTACATGCAATGTCGATTACTGACGGACGTAAAAACCGGGACTATAAAACTTATGCTTAGCATTATCAGTCATATTGAGTTCGTTAAACTTGTGACATAAGGGTGCGTTTACAAGCGTGTCGCGGCGACGGGCGACACTGTCCCAATTAGTGGAGACGTGTTTACACAGCGGAGAGTGTTGTCACTCTCGCCCACAAATAATATTTAACATACAATGTAGTGGTAGCGACAAGCTGACAGGGTCACAGTGCAAATCGATGTTATAGATCTTCTTAACGTTTTTGTAATTAGCTGTAAGAAGATTCATATTACTAATCTATGTTCACTTACACAAAATCTTTGAAATCCTTTTTGACAAATAAAATACAATAAGTTGTATGGAATAGCTGTGCCTAATTTCTGATACTTTAGTATGACTGTAAAATCTATGTGTTATTTTGAATCTCCAACTATCTATATTCCAAGTTTTATTACAACCAACTCAGTGGTTTTTCGTGAAAGGATAATAAAAACCCATCTATCCATCCTCACTTATTTATGATAGTAGTAGGATTTTGCTATTTTGTGAACCAGGCTGGAACGCTGAGTAAATCACAGAAAGTAATCTAAGGTAGGTAGGTACATTGAAATTCGATCGTTCTGCAATAAATAGGACAATATACGCGTATATCGGGTTCCGTGTGAAAACCGAGGCCCGTATCCGCTACCGAGATCGTCGATAGATCGCTCACGATGCGAGTCGTGAGCTCGTGACGAGACCGTGTGTTAACGGTGCTTAATAGCCCCTAATGCTTCCGAAACTGTGCGAACGCGGTAGCCCCACACGTGAACGTATAATTTGCAGTTGCCGTACAAGGAACAGTGTGCACGCCGCTTAACCTGCGAACCCGAATCGCGATGGTTAAACGATGGTGCCTATTTGGTGGTACGGTAAACGGGAATAAGACGTGGATATACCCTAGACAATAATGGTGAATAGCTTTACGTTGCTATAACTGTACCTGATGAAGCGTACTTCCGAAGAGTTCAATTCGTACAAGATGTTTAGTAAAAATGTAACGAGACACGTTGCAACATTTCAGTTAATTGAAATAAATGTTATGTATAACAATCGGAGAAGAAGAGACTCTTACTCTCTCCTCTAGAGAGTTATAGACTGAATCAATCAATCAATACAGAATTTAATCATATTAGGATCACTTCGAATAGTATTAAATTTCATACGAAGCATTGTTTTAATTTCCTTATATTGGCAATCTCGCATACATTAAATAATTCACTAGTATTAAAACAAACCTATACTGAAGTACTGAGTATATGTGTACTAGACGTGGCAGGCTCGTGTGAATACATCCCAGAGACGTGAGCGCCGATGGCATCGGAGTACCGCTACTGATTATTTTACTAAATAAGTATGTAGCACTTGAGACCTGAAGGTTTACGCGGAAATATTAACTTCCGAGGTGGCCATGGATTATATCGAAGTTTCGCAATCCTATCGACAAATATTACAAATTCACACAAGTATAATCTCTCAAAATTTTCATTAAATTTTAAGAATGTCACATATCGATAAACGAAATTGTCTTAAAAGGCATTCACTCGCATAAATTCCATTAAAGCGACATCTTACTTAGAAATGTAAATAGTGACATTTATGCAAACTTAATTAAACGAACATCTGAACTATAATTTATCGATGGTTCGAATCCAGAAATCGTAATTAAGGCTAGCCTTTGACGTATCGATAACAAAGGGTCCTGGCTTAATTACGATTCGAAATCGAGAGATGCTCTACTGAGTTAGCGGAGTGGGTCATCGGTGCGATCGACTAGATAGCTCTGTTGCATTTTCGTTTATGTTATTTTATAGGTATTTTAATGTCCATTACATTAAACATTTTCGACGTTAAATGTAACAAATACGTTATATAAATTACAAATGAATTTCAAAAATTTAACAAAATCTATTCAAAATTATAATTTTTTTTTAAATATTTGTGCGGCTTTTCCATTGATGTATTTCATTAGACCATTATTTTTTTTAACAAACTTAATTTGTTGTTTTCTATAAATACATATATATTTATTTACTTGTTAAATATAATTTAGAATACTAAAGAAGATTCGTTTTCAATTCAAATTACATTGAATGTATTGTAATGCATTACGATTTAAAGCAGCTGGTCGCTAGCATAATTGTAGACGATTGTTCGCGTTCGAGGTGGCAACGCTAATTAGCCGAGCTCGGAATATCGCTCACTATACGGGACGATCGTATTCTATACTCTTATTTTATCTTCGTTACTTTTTAAATTACATCGATCATTAGCGTGGATAACATAAAGATTGCAATCATATCTTTTATGACATAAATGTGTGAGGATTGTTAAACACATTAATTGCAAGTCAGTTGTCATAATGCTTGATGTTTATTGTGTAGTAGTAATATTGTCGGTTGATATTGTGTGTATAGATTGTTTTGATGATGTTTTTTGTTGTTTATTGTGTAGTAGTAATATTGTCGGTTGTTATGTGTGTATAGATTTCTGTAGGAATAATTTCGTGCAATAAACTAAGGTTTTAGTGAAGTATTTAGTAATCACGCTGTATAAAGAAACAAAACACTTGGTTCCCACAGCCACACATACGGGGTGTTCACGAACTAACCCGGTGTTGTATCGCGCGGAAGTATAAGAGCCGCCTGTCACCTACGCCCTTTAACTGTTGCCGTGTCGAGATTCGGCGAGAACGATCGTTGTTACGATTACGTAAATTGCACTATCGAATGCGACTTGAATAGTTCAACACAGTACAGTCTACCGTACAAAGCGTGTACTCTGTTCTGAGTTTTAAAAACTAAGTAACTTACGTCGCTCGTGGTATATCGTTTTCTCAGTACGTTAGCCATTTCGTTGTAACAATTGGTGCGCAGTCTGTTAAAATTAAAGGTTATAAATATAAAATACATTTAACGATACTATATTAATTTTGTTATACAAAATATTAACTACAAGCCACTCTTGAACTCATATAAAAAAAAAAGTTTATATTATTTCACACCACCTCGTACGTACGTACTCGTACGGTAAAGGAGTAAACACATTATTATTTTTATCAGGCTATTTTTAGGTATTAAAAATTTAAAGTATGGGGATATATTTTTTTGAAACAATGATCATTTTTAAAATATGGTAGCAATGTAACAATTCGTGAAAAGATTATTTGTTCTTTTCTCTTTTTTTTTCAGTCTTTAAATATTTCCGATTAAAGTTTGCTTTTGTATGATCGCTAGTAAAAGAAGTGCATAAAACCAAACAGGTGCTGTAATGTTTTTCATTGTTTCTGCTTAGTCATTGAAATATACAGGAATAAGACATTAAAAAGGGATTTAATTTTTACACTTCTTTGTTAATACAGGTACAAAAGGATACTTTTGTATGTTTTTGTTTTCGGTGTCCCGGTAACGGTGTATAGTCTTAAGGTAAATGAACTAACAATAAATTGGCACTTGATTGTATAGGGATTAAGGAAGCGCTATTTTGAAAATGCACAGTCATGTAGAAACTAATGGTTTTTGTATTATACGGTGTTAAGTTTATGTAAAAAAATATTTGTTTAAGAATTGTATTTTTGGAATTTGAAAGTTGTTCGTGAATTCAAAAGTAAAGTTTTTATGTATAATATAGACAATAATTACGCATAAAGTCCATTGTTAAATAAATTCTTCATTATTCTATTTATAAATTGCAGATTTTACATTTGAATTCCGCGATAATTGTCAAACATCTGTCGACGAAATATTTCTAAGATTTTAACACAAATATAACATTGTTGTTAATAATTTTTTTCCGATTGTTGTAGATGTAGTCAATGCTTGTGGCGGTGAAGGTGATGGAGATAGCACGATCCAACAACAGCGGTCTCTCTTACACAATAGAGTAAGGTTCTACACGTTACTAATTCATGTCTATACATATAAAACGGTTAAGTTTGGTTAACGTAATTAACAAATGTTAACCAATATTAACTTTGACATTTTTGATAAATGTTAATATCGAACTTTTATATGTAACCAAGATCATGTTCCTGAAATAGTTTCGTTGAATACAGAGATGACCGCTTTGATTAATTCATACAAATGAAAATGTACTTAACAATTTAACGATCGTGCTAATATTAAAAGTCCACAAGCATACCAATTGATTTTAACGTTGGGTTTTATTTGTGGCGTTGATTTAACTTGGACTAACAATTAATTATTTGGAAAAAAAAAATGGTGATTTGCATTTTAAATGTACTAACTTTTAACAATTTGTTACAGAGATATACACTACAATTCCAATAAGGAGACCATACGATGGTGATACAAACATTGATCACTGGAACACCATAGCGATCACAAAACATATGGGATTTATGTGTATTAATTCTTCTATTGTTGACACCAGAATGGGACAATGCAATGTTTTATTTAAGTAAGATTGTGTAAATTAACCCTGCTGTCCAGAAGCACCGCTGTTACCGATACTGAATTAGTATCATTGTTAACATCAATCATTTAAATGATATTTAGTCTTAACCCTTAAAATTGTGATTTAAAAGATTTAATGTACATTTTTTACATTTCTTTTTAAACTATAAGGTGCTACTGGACAACAGGCAGTTAGAACTGTTTGTATGTCCATATATTTAATCATTTTACTGTTGATATAATGTCTTTTGAGATAATATATTACAAAATATATTATTCTTGTATGAGATTATTTCAACAATGATATAATACGGTTATAATTAATATTTTTACAATTAGATCAATTTTGTCAAAATTTTCTAGCATTCTGGTGATTTGTACATAGTAATTTATTAGAATATAAGTGACGTTAGCATCTACACGGCTTTGCTGCTTTACTATTTTATATGTAAAATAATATTTATGTGCTATTTAAATATCGATTTTAATATAATCTTCTACGTAGGACGTAACTAATATTTGAATGAAATTTTAATAATATGTTTGAAATATATAAAAATGTAAACAAATTCACCTAGTATTAACCGGTAATACCTACTTAACTTCCAAAACGTATTTATAAGTCGTTCATTTGTGTAACTTTTTATATAGCACTTCCTGACGGTAACCTATGTACATTGTAAGGGTTGTTCCTAATGCTTAGAAATATCTACTTGTTTCAATTTAATTCTAGCTTGGATTGGCCTTAAAATGTGCTTTCGGACAGAATATTTGAAATATTTTCAAATTTCCCGTGAAGTTTGAATATAATTTAAAATGCTAGTTTTGTTCGAAAGATCGTAAAATTTAGAATTAAATGATTAAATACAGTAATAGTCTTAAGATAATATGTTATTTTTTATTCTATCTTAAATATTTACTTCAATCGTGACTGTAGCGATTGATAATAATACTAAATTATTATTTGTCACGTTTTATACTTATCTAAGTATACCATCGGAGCTAATGTATAACACACTGAACAGTTTCTTCCATTTATTTTAATCAACTATTATTATTAATTCTATAAAACTGCCATCGTTTCGCTTGGATAGCGAAATAGTAATGGAGAAGTTTTTAAATACAAGCTTTTTAATATGTCTTTACAAAATATATAAATACAGTTTATATATCTAATGTCATAAGACAATGGCTTCAACAATTATTATTCTATTACGTACATAATATCCTTGCAAGTTGTGAAAAATATTCCATGTGCCAATATGTGACAGAACACTGTCATTTAGCTGTATTTTATATAGATTAGTTGTAAAAATATATTTTGTTTTAATATTACGATGTATGTATTCCATTAAAATTTAGATTGATAGTAATAAAGATTGTATAATTATTACTTTTGTTTCATTTTGTCGTTTTTATTTCGTAATTTATTGTATACAATAAAATATTCTTTTATCATCACACCTACGTAAGTGTTTAAAGTTTTATTGTTGTTGCAGAAAACTTAAATGAGCAAAAAAAAAAGTATTACTATAAGCGATAAAAATAAACTTTGTCTCTTTGTCGTGGGATTTAATTTTACTTATATTGAATTTTATATATTCCTTATAGTGTTTCTTGAAATTAAAATATTATAATAAGGTAATTATACAATTTAGAACTCGTTAGATATAGGTTAAATTAACAGATGTATGAACATTATAAAGCAATTTAAAAAAACGAGTGTGTTTTAGACCACACGACTGAAGTAAAACTTTCTATCTTCACTAGCTTAAATCATCCCTCTCAACTTCCGTTCGCCTCGCCCGATCACACTTTTCGTAACACTCTCATCACGCATTCACCAGCTCACTCCCCAAGTCAAGCGTGCGTAAAGAAGTTTTACTTCAAAAAGTTAAGGTCAACTCAGAAAGACAAATGTCACGATCCATTCTTAATCGCTATAAAGGCATTGACTATTTTTGCACTGAACCGGTTTCTCCGCGTAACGCAGTGGCTATAGTGGCGTTAGTCATCGCCTGTCTGCAAGTAATCTAAAATCAGCTAGTATCGAACAATCTTGATACAAAGATATCGTCGAAATACATTATAGGAAGATTAAGTTTGTAGATATCGAATACACTTATTTATAATTACGGCGAGTTGGTGCAGTGGTCATAGCAATTGCTTGATAGACTTGCGGTTGCGAGTTCGATTTCAGGAATGATAAATATTTATTCAAGGCATACAGGACTGTACTCTTGACACATAATTCATTAGGTATAATTATACCAGTCTTAGCTCAAAAGTGCTCTAATCCGTATTACTTAAAACTAAATTAAAACTCAGTAGTATAAAGTTTTATACGAGCTTTGAAAATGTCAATACAACAACAACACAAATTATTTTCATTTAATCGAACACTTCAGCCTATTTCAGTCCACTGCTGGACATAGGCATCCACAAGTTGGAAAATAAAAAAAAAATGCGTGAAGTCATGCGTGCTGCCCCTAATCACCACCGCTGGGCAGGCGGGTTGGTGACCGAGTAGGTGTACTTACTACTACTTTCTCCAGAGTGCCCCCGTACTAGGGAGGTTTTTGGAGGCATACCTCTCCGATCGGAAAGTAAGCCTCGAAAATCGGTCGGGGTCTGGCGGTGAGTCAACTGCGGTGTCCCGCAGGGATCAGTGCTGGACCCGATCCTGTGAGACATCGGGTACGACTGGGTCCTGCGAAGCCGTCTCATCCCCGGAATGGGTGTCATCGCGAATGACGACCTCGTTTATTCCCCGGGACGAGACTACAAGGAGGCGGCGCGCCTGGCCGAGGTCAGACCCGACCTCCTGATCAGCCGCATAAAGAGTTTAGGGTTTCGTGTCAGAATTGACAAGACCGAGACCCTCCTCTTCCGCGGGACCGGACGGAAGGGACACCCACCAGGGGCTACTCTGCAGATCGGAGAGGGGTGGGTCAGGATGAGCCCCCAAATCAAATATCTGGGGATCATCCTTGGCGGAGGGTGGACCTTCGGCCCACATTACGCTATGGTGGGACCGAAGGTCGTGAAGGTGGCGAGTGCACTGGGCAGATTCCTCCCGAACCTCGGAGGACACAGCGCCGCCTGCAGGCTTCTATACTCCGGAGTCTGCCGGAGTATGGCGACGTACGGTGCCCCGGTTTGTGCGGATCGCCTTACTGCGAGGAATAATGTATGGTATATATGGTATATGGTGTAAGGTATCGTGGGCTGCAGCTACTGCTGTAGCCGGCGATTGAGAAGGTGGATGCGTCATAAGCGCAAACCCCTCACCTTCCGTCTGACGGTTCTCACTGGGTACGGCTGCTTTGGTGAATACTTGTGTCGAATGGCCCAAAGAGAGCTGACGACTGGATGTCACGATTGTTGCGTGGTAGTGGACTCGGCCCAGCACACCCTCGAGGTGTGCCCGAGATGGGCGGCGCTGCGTCGCGATCTGATGACAGTCCTCGGAGTGGACTCGTCACTGCCGAGCGTCATCACCGAAATGTTAATTATTGTAAATTATGACCGTGCTTACGCACTCGTTGGACAGTTATAAAGAAATACCTTGCCAGAATAGCTCGTATTAATCAATACATGGCAGAGTAAAATTAAAAGGCTATTATGTAATCACAGGTAGATTAATTTATGGGAGGTTAAATTTTTGTTATTTCTGACTCTTCCTTAATTCCGGTGCTGCGGAAAGTGTACTCATGCTCCGTTCTGCGACTATCACGCGTTATTTTCGAACAAATTTACGTAAAAACGATCTTTATTGCAAGATCAAAATACGATACGAACTGACCTTTAACGACTGACAAATATACACTTTTAAACAAAATAACGCGTCAGACATAATATTCTAATAAAATTAGTAACATTGCGTGCTAGAATATAGGTATAGAAATTCGAAAAATACCCAAAACCGAATCGGAGCACCCCACTGTCAACGTGGTCTTGGTCTGCCCTACCCCTACAGTGTTTTTTTTTAAGCCGGAGGCGCGGAGGCGTTATTCTTAGGTTAATTTTTTCGATTTAAAAATTGAATCTCAAAACTTCAACCACGATATCTCTGTAACAACGGGGTTTACACGAAAATAGTTGTCCGGGGGGGTGAAAAACCTACACTTCCTCCCACCCCACCCCCCTTTCCCCCAACCCCATAAATTTCTTGCCGGCGATGTACATAATTACCAGTTAAAAAAAGCTAGGATTATTTTCATGTGGAATGTGATCTTTAACACCTACATAATCGAATCGCTTATATAATTGAATCAATAATATTTTATCAACATTAGTGGACCAACTAATACTCGGTACTATTGCTCAAAGTTTTCAATACTTAGTCACTATAATAAAATTATCATTTGAACTATTGACTATTGAGAATATTTCCTTAGTAGCCGGTCAGTTCCAATAGTACCAACCCTGGTCTAGACAAACACTTAGGTGGATCGCGGGTGAGAGCGCGAAGCAATTTCGTTTGCCTTTGATACCTGGTATCTGCCAAAGCCACTTTTAGTTTAAATTCATATTTAGTCATTGCTTCTGTGTTGCGAGCATGCGTTGAGAAATTTTCAGCTTTTATAAAATTATGAAGGTCTGGCCCTCGCGGGCTCTTGGGCTACAATGCCAAACTTTGCAATAAAGTTGTAATATAACTTCACGCTGCTTCACTGCTGGCTTTCAAATACACAGGCCGAAGACGGTCAGCAGCGTCTTCGGTACGACAAAGACAGCCTTGCGGTTACCAACACACCTGCCCAGCGTGGTGACTATGGGACTTGTGGAAGCTTATGTCCAGCAGTGGACTATGACAGGCTGAAGTGATAGCTACGCGATTAAAATAATTCTATTTATATCTAACGTTTTTAGTGAAACATCCTTTTATTCAATAGAGGTCAATAAATTAAAGAGGTTTATATGACTTAACATACAAGTTGCTTATGACTCACACATATGTCATCATCCACAGACTTGAAAGATGCTTTTATGGTTTTATGTAATCATATTTTTTTTAATTACTTTCCCTTTCTTTGTAATACATTAAATACTTGCCAAAATTAACTTATTTTAAAATTTCATATAACTGTGTATAAAAATATTTACGTAAGCAAATTTATACTCCATCTTCTAATTTATGAAAAAAGTCGTAAGCAAATTTATACTCCATCTTCAAATTTATGAAAAAAAGCAAGTATGTACTCTTTAATGTATCAAAGTCGTAAAATGATTTTCTTTAAACTAGGATCTTGTCAAATAAGAAAAAAAAAAAAACCGTAAAACATGAAATTAACTCAACAGTAAATACACATTAAACGTGATAGACGTGAGTCATCCGTTTCGCAAAGATTTCATCTCAGATGGTATCGCTCCGGTACTACGGAAGCTTGAGCGGCGAGAAAGCTACATTTTTATAATGTAAGTCACATTCAGAAACTTCTCACGGCACAGTTCTACTGACGAGACTAGTTATCATAAACAATGATTAATTACATGCTTATTTAAGTTTTAGGGTTCCGTTTTGGTTTGCTACGAAACCCTTTTGTGTGATAGTTCAACTCGCACTTGGCCGACTTTTTACTAAAATACAGCTAAGTTAAAAATAGACGGAAACGGTGGGTTGTATTCAATGGTTATGTAATCAAGTCCTGGATAGTATTGCTAAGATTAAGCTAAAGCTAAATTTTGTTTTAAATACATTTTAAGAAAAATATTGTGAGAAAAATTGCACGTAGGTACCGAAAGAAGTTTGGAAACAAATATAGAAATATTTATTATTTGCGCTTATCATTTTGTCGATGGGTTACTATAAGACTTAGGACTGGCTTTACCGTTGGATTTAAGACATAAGGGTTTGTGGTATATATTTTTTTCATCATAAAACGCCATCTTATCTGTCAAATGTTATATTCAACAATGTGAAACCTAATTTGCATTTTACTAGTTTAGGTGACCACTAAACTAGTCCTTAGATCTTAAGGGCTTTTCTACCTTGCTACTGATAAAACATATCAGCAACTTATGTGAGACAACTTTTATCAGTAACTAGTGAAAAAAATCCCAGTTAATATATTAAATAATTCTTTATGCAAATAAATAAAATTGGAGTGTCTGTTTGTAATATTAAAATATACATGATACAGGCTGTATACATGGTACATTTACCAAAATAACATTTTTTACAATTTTCGTCTGTCTGTTTGTTCCGGCTAATCTCAGAAACGGCTGGACCGACTTTGACGGGACTTTTACTGGCAGATAGCTGATCCAACAAGGAGTAATTTAGTCTGCTTTTATTTTAGAAACTTATTTATTTTATAACGCTGCAAACTGAACAACATTTTTTTTAAATTCCACGCGGACGAAGTCGCGGGCACGGCTAGTATTATTGATATAATTATTGGTTGTATTTTAATATAAATGAAAATGAATTGCCTTAATATCTGTACGTACATAAGTTTCCCTATAACCTTTTTTTTTGTTCGTTATACACAGGACAAACTATATAAAAAATCGATATATTCAATAAATCGGCCATTTTGAAATAAAAATGTTTTGGGCTGACTAGTAGGTACCTTAAAAACAATTTACTCAGATATTTCGTGTCTCTCGATCGTGGACTGCCCACGATGCTATCGAAACAAACGAACACGCTAACTTTATATCGTACATTTCGCTCACGGCGCGTATCGACACAATACGCGGAAGAGCAGAAACGTGGTCTTAATATTAAATTATGTAATAAAATGATTTTGAAGTAATATTTGTTTATTTCCAGTTAAATTTCTTAGTTTTAATGTATTTTGATGATAAGATAAATTGAAACTCGATGAAACAAAAATGTGTCACAACAAAGAAATACATTACACAATATTTTATATTCTCGGTGAACTCGTGACGACGCGTTGGCGCAACGGTCACAACACTGGGTTGTTGCTGTTGCGCTGGCGGTTGCGGGTTCGATCTCCGCACATGACAAACATTTGTATTGGCCGTGGTCTGGGTGTACTTGTGGGTCTCCCCACCGTGCCTCGGAAAGCACGTTAAGTCGTTAGTCTCGGTTGTTATCATGTACACCTGATAGCGATCGTTACTCATAGTAGGGAATATATCCGCCAACCCGCATTGGAACAGCGTGGTGGATTAAGCTCTGATCCTTATCCTACAGGGGAAAAGAGGCCTGTGAAGCGTAATAAAATACAAGACTTTTTTTGTCTGTACTATGAATCAAAGTTTTATTTTACAGCATATTTTACTTGAATAAATCTTTTCAATGTTGGAAAAAATCATAAATACAGTAAATAGTTTGAAAGTTTACTTTATTTCTACGAGTATAATAGTAATGTTATTAAGCCCAAAGCCCAAAGATAATAAACTATACTGGACTTGTCAAGTGTGTCACAAATGTGATGACGTCTGGAGCAGAAGTGTAGAAGTGACAAACTCAGTGTCCTAGTACTCGGACGCGATCAGGAAATCTCATCTTATCCTGATCAGGTCCAGACCAATCATCTGTGTTACATGCCTTATCTAGTCCTGATCAGGCATGCCTGATCCGGTCCTTCTAAGGAAGACGAAAAAATTTCTACTCGGGTCCGGCACGCTGGACTCGCTAGAAATATCTAAGCATTTTTTGTGACTACATTGTATTAGATTAATCAAGGAAGTAGTAGTTTAATGTTATATTACCATTTATAAACAAAGATTACAAGATGACCAATAAGGGTTAGGATCGCCTTTACGACCAAAGTGGGCGAGTGTAGGTGTTAGCTTAATGAGAATAGTTCACACCAGCGTTAGAAGTTAAGTTTTGAATGTAGATAGTAAATAGTAGAGGATATTTGGTGTTGTACGAAATTTAATAGAAGAAACGTTATTTAAAGCCCGTTCGCGCAGTTGGAGTCTGAGTGTTCTATTTTTTTACATATGTCATCATCATCATTACAGCCTAAACAGTCCACTGCTGGACATAGGCCTCCACAAGTTTACGCCAAAAATAACGTGAACTCATGTGTTTTGCCCATAGTCACCACGCTGGGCAGGCGGGTTGGTGACCGCAGTACTGGCTTTGTCGCACCGAAGACGCTGCTGCCCGTCTTCGGCCTATGTATTTCAAAGCCAGCAGTTGGATGGTTATCCCGCCACCGGTCGGCTTCTTAAGTTCCAATGTGGTTGTGGAACCTTGTTATCCCTTAGTCGCCTCTTACGACACCCACGGGAAGAGAGGGGGTGGCTAAATTCTTTAGTGCCGTAGCCACACAGCACGTATACATTATTATATTTACATATGTATTATATATTTTTACTAAAAATATCAATTCATATATCAATCTACTAAAACTCAGGTACTAAATGTCTGCTTTAACTAGCATTTACTGCAATTGAGATTTATTCGAATGATGGCCCTTATAGTACCTAAGTAGTTTAACTGGATCATATGAAAAATTTTCATGAATTTGTTTATACAGTTTACCGCCGATATAAACTTTTAGGTAATCTAAACAGTTTTGTACTTTGAGTAAAAGTTTCATTGATTTTGCTATATATATAGGTCCACAATTTGGATTAGAGTTGACTTCACCAACCCGTCTCTTATCAAACTTGTGTGTGTGTGATGTGTTTACTTACGGTTTTCATCCCGATATTACCCGAGACATTGCTGAAATTAAGGCGTTTGGTTAACATGATTTAATAAATAAATATATAAAACTTTTCGAGGATTCGTCAGGTTTCATTTAAATCCATTTCTTATGTAGCTGCATATTAAATGCAAATTAGTGATTACTACTGTATCGAAGAAATCGAAGTAAGCGTCGTTACATAACATGATCTATGTTTTAGAAAATCTCACGGTGTTTACCAATTGAACTCTTTGAGACCACGTCGAACACCGACAAATTAGTTACGAGACATAAATTCATAAGTTGGTTATTTGTATTCGAAAAAAAGGTTTATTACATAAAAACCAATACTTCCTTCAATAATAGTATAAACTATAAAGTTTTTATAATCGATTTTTATCGATTTTCTATAAACGGATTCTACGACCGTGCATCGATAATTGTTGATAATAGTTTGATAATTGTTATACTCTTATGTTTTATCAATGGCAGATCCGTGAATGGTCCAGAATCCAGCTCGCTTTGAATGGTTCGCGTGACCCACGTCATTATATATGTAGATAATTGAAAGATTTGTTGTGTCAACAACCTCGGGGTCCATCATAAAATATATCAAAGCAATTTATTTGTTCGTAAATCTTTTAATAACTTAACGTATTGTCGTTTGATGTCGTTATTTGGTATATAAGATAGTGTACAAAGTTTTATATTTTTGTATGGTTTTGTCAATCAAGTCTAAGTTTAAATAAATTTGTCTAAAAATTATTTCAATTTATTAAGAAAATTGTAAGAAAACGGTCAGCCACAGGACTGGCCCAAAAACTGAACTAGCCGGATATAGGCTACAAATCAATAATATACGACAGAATAGTGCAGGAACACTTAATTGTACTTATTCAATAATTTACAAAGCTCTAATATACATAGGTACTGACCAAGATTACTTTAAAATTGTTTTCGTTGAAACTTATAGGTTGAAATTTATTTCACATTGTTAAGTCGTATTGGTAAAATTGTTATAGGTACGTACCTACCTACAACAACTGCTCTGTGTAGAGGTGTGGATGCCGTTTCGGTGCCTACACAACGGTGGTTCAATTCCCGCTCGGGATGGATATTTGTATTTACGAATAATTCTTGCCTCGGAGAGCACGTTAAACGGTCGGTCCCGGTTTTTATCATAAACCTGATGGCGATCGTTACTCAGTAGGAAATATGTCTGCCAACCTGCATTGGGTCAGCATTTTGCATTAAGCTCCGATCGCTCTCCTACGTGAAGAAAAAAGTCTATGCGCAGCAATGATCTACCTACCTGTAACAAAAAATTAAATAAATTTTAAAACAAATAATGACTGTCTTATTGTTTAAACAAGCCGAAACAGGCAACAAAATTATCATTTAACTGTTTTTAGATAAAAATACAAGAAAATGTTAAATACCTCCTATTATTCATGTAGGAGTGTCCCAGTAACCGGATGTAGAAAGGCGTACATAATATGTGATTACCGAAGCGCTCCTTTATTTGCTAATGTGTTAAAGTATTTGTTTCAAAAGTTTTCAATTAGTTCTACGATAAGATATGGCACACCTATTAGCAATAATTTATAAGCTTCTTTGTTTGATAAATAATATGACATATTTAAGTACAATATTTTTAAAAATTGGATGTTAATTTTACAATTAGTTCGAGTTTTTTTGGGAATTAATTGGAAATTATTGGACGTTTCTATTTTAATAATGTAATCAAGTTATGTAAGTAAGAAATGTTAGGAATCCAAGACAAATCCTGAAATTATAAGAATTTTAATTTGCACATTTCCCATAAACCACTATGTCAAAGTTAAGAAACGTCGAATAATGACGATGTATAAGAAAATATTTTCTTACATCATAAAATATTGTCTTTTTAACTTCAGTAGTTTTTAATACCTACTTAACGTTGCCGAAGAGAGTTTCTATAATTTGTATAGAAATATTTGTAGTGTCTATAATGTGTAAGCTTTTAAATCTAGCACAATGAAAAATGCTCATTCTGAAAACGTTAAAGTAATATCATCATCTTTCATAATAAGCGCTCCTCCAATGATCGTTCTTTGTAATATATTGGAATTCATCAAGTTGAGTACTTATCAACAGCAAAAAACCTCCAGAAATTGATTGGAATTACAATTGTCAAATATAATTTAATTTTAAATTACTCTGAAAGATCTTTAAAAATATTTGTTATTACAGATAATAACAGACGGATCAGTAAACATTGTGCTATACCGATACGGCGCATGATCAATCGATACATCACAATAATGGATGCGCACACGCATGACTGATGCGCTCAATCTCTTGTCATGATCGTAACGTGCGGTCGGAGAGGAATGGCGCGAAATTGACTTTCGAAGAAACGTATCAAGTCATTGCGGCGACTTTTATTTATTATATAATTTGTAACTTTAATCGAAAACTAAGTTATATTTCTATCACTAGTAATGAAGTAATTGAATAAGTCTTATATTGTATTAGTAATGTACTGACCGATTGACGTTTATATGCATACATATTCTAATGCAAAAAAATATATTGGGCTGCTGCTTCGCTTAGAACGGAGAGTTATATTGTATAGCCCAATTTCCCAATAGGTTATATAACAAATATACCCCTTCTAATACTAAGAAATATGAGACTATAAAGATGTATAAAAAATGTTCTTTATGCCGCATGTGACATCTGCCATCTATGTACGTATAAATATAAAGCGAAGTCTTCTTATTGTCGGGACGGAGCTCGTATAAATAACCGCGGTTACAGCGTTTGATGCACGGCTAGCTAACATCGTGTTCGACACGACGACGTTCAACTCTTTAGTGCCTTTCATTCACGGAATAAAAGTTGCCACAGGGGTGTCTCTTATCATATCAAATTGTACTTCATATAAGTAAGGTTTTATAATTTTTCGATTTAAAAAAAAATATTACTCTAATCATAAATTACAATATACAAAATACTAGGACAGTAGGAGATTACGAGTTAAAAGAAAAAAATTTGATTGGCATTTTTATTCCTAATTTTATGTTACCAGGGTTTGCCTTACGACTATAAATTTCAGCCTATTGCAGTCCACTGCTGGACGTAGGCCTCCAGGAGTTCGTGCCTAAAATGGCGTGAACTCATGTATGTTGCCCATCGTCACCACGCCGGGCAGGTGGGTTGGTGACCGCAGGGCTGGCTTTGTCGCACTGAAGACGCTGCTGCCCGTCTTTGGCCTGTGTATTTCAAAGCCAGCAATTGGATGGTTGTCCCGCCATCGGTCGGCTTTTTAAGTTCCAAGGTGGTAGTGTGGAACTGTGTTATCCCTTAGTCTAAAAGATAACTTATGTAAGAAAAACTATGTGAAAGTATTTATTCTGAAACCCAAACTCGGTTATATAGGATTTAAGTGTGGGTCCTTACTCCTTGCGCTAAATGTAAAACGCTTAATCCAATATAAAATTAGGAAAGTATGCACCTTCTGTAAAAATTGGAAATGTACTAAAATGTGCATAATGGTGCAGTAATGCTACATATACACATGTACATATGTGTAATAATGTAAATAATTAATTTTATAGACATTAATTTTTTTTAAAATTTATTTTAGATAGTTATCAATTGGATTTGTTTTAAATAGCATAGGAAATAAATCATATTGAAATAATCATTGTAATAATGGACAGCCCTGTAACACGAAGAAGAACTGATACAAATGTATCCAGGGCGGCTTAGTCCATTGAATAAATCGCAGGCCACACCACGCCAGCGGCGGACGCGCAAGCGCAACATTGTGCATGTCGCGTGCCTTACTTGTGCATGCAGAGGTTTCCAAATGTTAACCAATATTATATTATTAACATCTAAAATAGCGAACTTATCGAAATTTAAATCAAAATTCAAAAAGGTAAAATTAGAACAGGATGGAACCTATTAGAAAAGAAAGAAAATGTAAAGAAAATAAAAGAAAAAAAATATGGGTGATTTGAGGTCAGAAAGGAGTGGAGGTTTGATATTTTAAGGTTGAAAACAGTTTATCACAATTTCCCGTAAAACTATGAGTCTTATCGATCAATCGGCTTCAACTTCTTCTTCACTTTAGAATCATCATTCTAAAAATTATATCGTCTTTGTAATAAATTATTTTATTATTACGGTGAATCTACCCTTAATTAATTCTAAATGTAGTTTGATTGACAGATCAAATTTAGGTCGATGTTTCACTTAATTTATACGTGTGATATACAATCTTGACACCGTTTCAGAAACTTAAACAAATAGAAAGTCGAAATGAGATACACCCACACAGATCCGTATCCGTCTATAAAGATGGCATACAAAAATTTGACGCACGTGTTAACAATTAAAAGTCGTAGACTAACAAATCATCGATCTCGACAACAATTATACGTGGTCACGGCTATTACTGGACGTATATAACGGACCGACGGACAGAACTCAAATTATAGTTTAGATACGGTGGTTTCGCACCCACACATTTCCGCGTTTAAGTGCCTTAATGATCTGATATTATATTACAATATTGTGACTGGTCGGTCCCGTTGTGGATCAATCGATGTATTTAATTGTAAGCCAAACGAAACTTGTATGGAGGATATAAATAATAGTTTTTCAATTGATGTCGTGGGCGTCACGGCTGCGTCGGTAATAAAAGGCAATTAAGACGTGTCGATTTTTATCGTAATAAAGTATAATGTTTCGCAATAGGTTTGTAATGCTCGACAAGTAAAGATTGAGGATGAGCGAGTGAGGGGACTTGCGAAAGATATTGAACGATCCTGTGATGTTGTCGAGCGCGGGGCGGCGCAACGCAGATCGCGACCCGCGTGGGCGGCGTCTTATAGAGATGCGAATATACGATTTACTATCGACACATTTGTTTCTGAATAATTTCATTAAATTTATCAATATTATACTGTGTAAAATGCTCTTATGCAAGGCAAGGAAGAGTATAAGAAGACAGTTATTATTATATATATTATCAAAGCCCCTGATATTCAACTGTTTTGTAAGACTTCACCTCTCTAAACAATAATACGATTTCTTTGTTTAAGGTAACCTTAAGTAAAACATCGATATAAGTAATACAACGATGGTCAACATATAAATTAAAATCGATAAAATACATCGACAAGGCAACAATCACACCCCTTTTCTCTGAACCCGTAGTTGAGACTGGCGACATAAGGTCAAAATCGGTGCCATAAGAACGCGCCTTTAAATATATAGCCTTGTACAATAAATGGCAAAGTGTCTAATGCTATTTCATTTGCAGTCTTCTTACGAAGACACGCAATAAAATCAATTAAATGTCGCAGTTCGTTCTTACAATTCCATTGTTTTCAATCGACAAGAAGAGTGAAATTTATTCCGAATTTTGTACAATTTTGTCTTAAGCGCAAGGTTGCAGTTTTGGTAGTAATTTTGATTTTTAAGTAAAAATGAAAGCATTTCCTCGTATTTTGAGTAATTTCTCAGTTCTGCAGTTTTTCGAAAAACTTAAGATTAGCTGTTGCATAATGTCACTGCGTAAGTATCTTGTTTTTAAAAAGCAGATAGCTATGAAAACGATTAAAATCTTTCTCATCTAGTCTTCTTGATTACAATAGATTTTGAGTCTGAATTTATGAATCCAATCATTTGTCAGAGCACTTACCATTGATTGATTTTGATTGATTGATTTTCAACGGGCTATTCTCCGCAACTCGACGACTTAGTGCGCCTATTTTGCGTGGTAGGCTGGGGGCTTCATTCATGCCAGCCTAGCTCCTTGAGGAAGCCTAGCAGACCCCTTGCGTTGCCGACGACTTCCCGGAGCGACCTCGGTGTCCCGAGGTGTATCGCCCTGTAGTTCGCCACACTACCGCATTCCAGCAGGATGTGTGTGGCCGTTTCTTCTGCCTCCATGCACGCTCTGCATAGGGGGCTGTCTGTAACACCTAAGTTGTGTAAGTGTTTGTTGAGCAAGGCATGTCCGGTAACAGCCCCGACCAGTAGTCGGAGCTGGGCTCTCCCATAGCCGCGAAGTTTGCGGGACAATCCTGGGTTGATCGTCGGAAGAGCTTCCTTGGTCTGCCTGCAGGTGGTTAGGTTTGTCCAATATTCTTGGTGCATTACCTTGGTGTTGTGTCGCAGCTGGCTGCGCAGCCATCCGAAAGGCAGAGGTAGAATGGGTTCGGGTCCGTAGACCCTCATCTCCGATCCATTCCTCGCCAGTCGGTCAGCCGCGTCGTTGCCTCGCGATCCACTGTGGCCCTTTATCCATTGGAGGATAATGGTGTTTGTTTCACTTACCCTCGTCAGAGCTCGATGGCACTCGTATATTAGCCCCGATGTCATGGTGTCGCTCTGTAGGGCTTGCAGGACCGATCTGCTATCGGAAAGAATACGGATTGGAAAACCCTGTACCTCTCTAGCCGTGATCGCTGTTGCAGCCATTATGATTCCCATACATTCCGCCTGAAAGACGGTGTTGTGGATTCCCAATGGCGATGACATGTTGATATTCAGGTCTTCTGAGTAAACCCCAGAACCTGTACCCGTTGATGTTTTCGACCCGTCTGTGAAAATTCTCAGCTCCTTGGGGTTGATGCCTTCCCCTGGGTCTTCATGTAATTGTATTCTATATTTTTTGTCGAATACGTACTGTTTGGGTATTCTGTCGGTGACCGCTTCGATGAGCGGTTCCCTGTTCGCCAGTTCTCCAAGTATACCTGTATGTGTTACTTTTACGTTTCTCCATAGGTTTAGCTTCCTGAGTCTTACCGCGGCCGCTCCCGCCTCCTGTTGGATAAACAGATGCAGCGGCGGCAAGTTCAGTAGGGCTTCCAGGGCCGCAGTCGGGGTGGTCCTCATGCAGCCCGTAGTCGCCATGCAAGCCAACCTTTGAAGTCGTTGTAGCTTTGCTTCGCCGGTGATTAGTTTGGTTCTCGGCCACCAAACCACTGCGCCATAGCTGATAATTGGCCTGATGACGGACTGGTACAGCCACAGAGTGATTTTCGGGGATAAACCCCATCTTTTACCTATCATTCTGCGGCACTGCCAGAAGGCTATTGTGGCCTTGTCAATCTTGCTGTTGAGATGGCTGCTCCAGTTCAGTTTGCTATCTAGAATGATTCCTAGATACTTCACCTCCGAGCTGAACTGCAGCTCCGTTCCGAACAGTCTAGGGGGATTGTAGTTCCCCAGTAGTCGTTTGTTAGTGAACATTACCTGTTCCGTCTTTCTGGGATTGACGGTAAGTTCGTTGTCTATGCACCATCTCTCCACAATCCGTAGCGCCTGTTGTGTAACATTACACACGGTACTGCTGACTCTGCCGCTAATTAGAATGGCAATATCGTCAGCATACCCGATCGTGAAGTAGTTGTGCTGGTTCAGTCTGGTTATAAGGTCATTCACCACCACGTTCCACAGTAGTGGGGAGAGCACCCCTCCCTGTGGACATCCTTTAACCACCAGTGCATGTTGTGTCCCAGATGATGTAAGTCTGATGACTCTTTTACTGAGCATGTTACCTATCCAGTCAACCATTACCGGGTGTACACCGTGCTTAACCAGGGCCGACGAGATGCTGGTGAAGTTGGTCATGTCAAACGCACCTTCTATGTCGATGAAGGTGCCGAGACACATTGCCTTGTTTTCAATGGCCTCTTCTATTTTGCTGACCACTGCATGTAGAGCTGACTCTGTTGATTTACCTTGGCTGTACGCATGTTGGTGTGAGTGTAGGCGTACCGTAGCCAGGGTGTTTTCTCTCAGATCCCGTTCACACAGCCTTTCGAGAGTCTTCAGCAGAAACGATGTTAGGCTGATAGGTCTGTGGGATTTGGGTTCGGAGTAGTCACTTTTTCCCGGTTTGGGGATGAAGATTACCTTTACCTCCCTTCACTGCTTTGGCACGTACCTGTGAGCTAAGCACGCTACCAAGACAGCGGTAAGCCTATGGGTCAGTTGGTTGCCTCCCCACTGCAGAAGTGCTGGGAAGACCCCGTCCAACCCTGGGGATTTGAAGGAGTCAAAGCTGTTGATAGCCCATCTAACTTTTGGTGGACTTACTACCTTGAGTGCATACTCCCATTGCTCCTCTGTTGGGGTCACATCCTCTTCGAGCCAATCGACCGACCGCATAATGCGGCAGCCTGGAAAATGCGTTTGCACCAGAATGGTCTCAGCTTCTTCCAGCGTGCTCGTGAAGGTGTTGTCTGGCTTTCTCAGGGAGCCCCTCAACTGGCTAGATTGGTTAACGAGAACCTTCCTTACCCTGTTGGCCTGTTCGCAGGTTTCCACGCTGCTGCAGAATTTGCGCCACGAGTCGGTACTTCTATACCTTAAACGTTTCTTGTATCTGGACTTGGCCTTCTTGTACTTGTCCCAGTCCAGATCGGCGCATGTATTCATTGCTCTGTTTAGGAGTCGCCTTACCTTTTTCCTGAGTCTTTCCAGTTCAGGCCCCCACCAGTTCACTTTGTTCTCCGGTGGGATTGATAAGGGACATGCAGTTTGGTAGGAGTCTATAATATTGTTAGTTAACATATCTACCTGTTTTTCTATCTGTCCTGTTCCCTCGAGTCTGTCTGGGCATGTCTGCTCGCTGAGCAGCTGCTCCAGTCTCTCGACGTAATGCACGCGGTTGGTTTTGCGTGGGTTACGCCTAGGGACTGCTGGGACTGTGTTTACCTGCACGTCGAAGCGTATCCATCTGTGATCTGAGCACGATGCCTCATCGGATACGTGCCAGTTGGAGATGGTTCCAGAGGCCGCTTCTGTGGCTAGTGTTAGGTCGATGATTGTCCTACTACGTCTGTTCACGAATGTGGGTTCGGAGCCCACGTTCACGATCTGTAGGTTAGTCGTCATCAGATATTCAACTAAGAGCTTACCTCTTTCGTTTGTTGTTTTCATTCCCCAGAGGATGTGATGTGCATTGGAGTCAGTGCCTACAATCAGTTGCAGTCCGGACTCTTCGCAGTATGTTGTCAGCCGTGCCATGTCGTGCGGCGGTGGCGCGTCAGCCTCTGGCATGTAGGCCGACGCGATCACCATCTCCGGCAGGCTGTGGTCTTGCGTTCTGTGCAGCTTAATGGCGCAGAGATCTCTAGAACAAAAGCTCGTCAAAATTTGCGCCTGTATATCCTTAGTGATGTAAATACAGGCCCTGGTGTTTTCCGGGCCCGTATGTGCAATGAGCTTACCTCCAGCATTCCGGAGTCCGCATACCATGCCATTTCTGACCCACGGCTCTTGGATCAGCGCAATGGCTGTTGTGTTAACCTCCAACCATTTCCGCATCTGAGCCGTCGCTGTCATGCTATGGTGGAGGTTAGCTTGGAGGACCTTACAGGACGAGTGAGTCGGGTGAGCCATCTTCAGATAGCCTCTCCCCCGCCTCCTCCGTCCCTGTCCCCCCTATGGCCAGGTTGTCCAGGCCAGTTAGACAAGCCCCTTCCTCCGACTCCCGAAGCGGCTCTACCACGACCACCGATTCTTCGGTCTGGAGTTTGGGGCTCGACTGCCTCGTAGGGGGCGGCTCAGGAATGGCCGGGATTGCTCCTGACCCTTCTTCCTTCGCCTGCCCTACGCTGTCATCTGTGCCCTCCACTTGGTCTTCACGCCCCGTTGGCAGGTGCTCGGCGAATTTGCCCTTTGGACCCTGGAATTTTACGTACACCGACCCCAGCAAATAGCAGAGTCGGCGTTCGCGTTCAACCAGGGTCTGCACCACATCCTCAGGAGCGCTAAAGATCAGGAACGTGTTACCGTCCTGTCTATCGACCTTGTGGAGGACCCAGCTGTCTACCCTTGCCCACTTGTTTTGGAACCGCAGCGCGCGTCCCACCTTCCAGATGTCCGGTTGTTCACCCGGAAGCAGAACGCCGCAGCGGACCAACTTGACGAGGTCGCGCTGTCGCTTGACCGTCAGTCTAGCACCCGTGGGCAAGGTGAGCTCCGAGACTATGCGCGTGAGGTATCCCACGGTATCCTGGTCACCACACCACAGTTTCAGAGCCCCGTTTGCGTAGGTCGGTTTACCCTGAAAGACAGGGTACACCGGCTCGTCATCGGTCGCTTCTATGGAGTCCTTGAGAAGGCGCTCCTGTAGAAGGACCTGTATCTCTTGTGCGGCTTGTGCAGTCAAGGGCTCACCGGTCGCAGTTGTTACCGCAACCAGTAGGTCTGACTGCACAGCCGCAGCATAGGGGACATGGGTTCCGTCCGCTAGCTTCGGCTTTTTGGGGTCCCCCCTCGGCGACTGAGAGTCGTCGAGGCGAGCCCTTTTGGCCGGTGCCTGGGACGTACTTCCATCCCCCGCTTTGACCTTCGCCAGCGCCTCGCCGCGTTGGGCGCGACCGGTTGCCTGGTTGCCCTGGCCACCTGCCGCCCCCTTCGCAAACTTGACGGACCCCATGGGTTTGGGTTCTTTGGCTTGGGCCCTTCTTTGACGTTGGCGCTGCCTCTTGCTCTTGCGCTTAGGCTTAGGTTCGCTCCCTGGTTGGGAGGACCCTGTACCACCCACGCGTCCCGCCGACTTGCTGGGTTTCCCCTTGGCCTGTCGTCGGTCGACAAGAGTCCACGCCTCGTCAAAGCGTTGGAGGGCAGCCACCTCTTCCGCCGTCCGGGTTCCGGGTTGCCCCGGTGCCCTGTCGGCAACAAGGATGGCACCCTCTGTTGAGGACGCCGTCGACGTGGACGGCCTAGGTTCCTCCGGTTTCCCAGTTTCCCCTCGGCCACCCACGGACTTGCGTTTTGTGTGTGGTGGCGCCACCTTGGCAGCACCACCCCCGTGTTTGTGTGTGTTTGCTGAGGTCAAGGTCGACTTCGCTGCCTTGCCTCCGCTTGTGGAGGAGGGCGGTCCCAACTTCGTGGTACCGCTCCCCTGTTGTGTCTGTTGAAGTTGTAGTGGGTGTTTGGTAGACGGACCCGCGTTCGCGGTTCTCGCCACCAGTGAGGTACCATCCGGTTTCCCTTCAGGTCCCTGTGTGGGTTTGGATCTGTTTTTATCCATAGTGTGTAAGGTGTAAATTCATCCACTGCGCTCCCTACCCTCCATGGAGCCCGCAACGTTGGGGATGCCGTTTCGACACCGGGGCTATGCAGTGGGTATAGATGTGAAAGGTTGGGTTCCAAGCGCGACATCGGGAGCTGCAGATGCCCGGCTGGTGACCGCGATCCCACGGCCCCCAGTTGTTCCGAACACCCTTGCCCCGTCAGCATGGCCGGTCCCCGTGTCCTCCCAGAGGACCCTTCCCCATCTCGCCAGCGTAAAGCACCCAGCTCATCCGTGCAGTTACGCATGTCCGTTTCCCCGCAATGGCTAGCTACGGGGCTACCGTTTAGCCTGAAATCCGGACCAAAGGGGGCGTGTTGTCTCTCGTGGTAACAAAACCCAGACCCCGTTCGACTCAGCCCCCCAGGACTCCTTCACCCCTGCGTACGGCGATCAACTGCGCAGGACACACGCAGGTAGGCATTTGCAATTGTGATCCGCCGGGTCACCTACTATACCCGGCGGATGGCCTGTCATACTTAGCTACAGCAGTCCGGGGAAGGTGGTAGTTTGCGGCGCCCGTTACGACCACTGTATTACCAGGGTGTGCGACCCATCCCAGAAGACATGACGTCCTAAGGAATGGGTTCGCCCCCAAGCCCGTACGTCGGCGAGCTGAGGGCGACGTGGACGCGTATGGCAGACTTGACAGAGGCGAGCCGACTTAACGCCGCACACTTAAGCCCACTCGCACCCTGCCCACACCCCAGCACTTACCATTAAATGACTTCTGTTTCAAAGGCATCTGTACCGGAGACTGTAGTCATTTTGTTGGCTTAAAGTTTTGGTCAAGAGAGGCCGCTGGATTTAATATGTTAATTAATGCCACCGGCAAGATGTGATAGTTTTCAAATTCTGAGTTTATTTGAAATGCATCTCTTGTATAGGGATACAAGTATTACTGCCTAAAATGAGGTTTGGAGGTTCATTCTTCGATTTGGATAAATGGCTTCCAATGGTGTTAAGAAGCGCAGATTATTTCGCAAATCTCAACGGAGATATATGTACTCTAAGCTCTTTAATAGGAGTATTTATAATTTTACAGAAATATAGACAAATTGATAAAAGTAATGAAAGACAAATTAATATTTGCACGTAATTAAATAAAGTTTAATTATATTCAATAAATTTTACTGATCGAATTTATTTTTATAGAAATATAACGTATGACAAAATTAATTTACTAATATGCGGAGACGGATACGATCGGTTGTAATTAATATGTCGATATAAATGACTTTATTATGTTGAAATGATACCGCGATGGATACCGATCACTAATGAGCTCGTTATGCAATGTTTGATGAGTTCGAAATATTCTTTTGACTTTATTCATAGTTTTTGATGTTATTTTAATTATAATTTAAGGTTCTCTGATTATTTATTTTACCGTCACACGAAAGTTATTCAAATAAGTATCTGGATTTTTTGTCTTTGATATTTTGTTTAAATTACTTTTTATTTAGAAGTATTTGATTACCTTATTCATGAGCATAAAAATAAATATATTTTGCGATCTATCTTAAAGGAGTTGAATGTAATTCTGTTACTGATGCTGTATTAAAATAGGTGTTATGATGTATTATATATTAAAAAAAAATCGTATATTATACATATCCAAGGTATAAAGCAAATAAGATTTGAACTAAGGGCTAGAGTTTCCCTTCCAAATACCCAAGCTATACCTACTATTAGGTAGAATTTGTACGGAGCGGTGTTCGAACCCCGGACGCGGTCTTGTATAACGCCTCCTATTGTTTTGTATTACAATAATTTGTCAGCAAATCAAAGGGAATCGAACAATCGGATGTTTTTCAATTGATTCGAAGAGCGAAGAATTGAATGGGTCGTGATTGTAGGGAAAATTATGATTGATATTTAACTTTACATAATGCATTGTTGAATTTACTAAAACAAGTTGCCCGATGTACCGAGTACGCTGAAGGGTGAGTTGCAGTATAATTTGCTTTAAAATTGTTTTGGGAAACAGAATTAAGTATTTTATCACATAGGTATAGCTGCTTCGGCAAGCTTCATTCTACTATTTTTTTTTTGCTGAATCGGTCTAGTTATCGATGTTTTAAAATTTTCTATAAAGACGTATTTTTTTGTAAATATATTAAAAATAATTATATATAATGTTATATATAGTATTATATATAATATATTAAAAAATAATTATATATAATCGTTCCCAAGTTTTGCGCGTGCGTATCTATATTTTTTTAAAACAATAACTAGGTCAGCAAACAAGTGTACGGCTCACCTGATGGTTACCGCAGCTTATAGACGCCTGACGCCAGACGAAAACCAGACGCCACGCAAGCGCGTTGCCTACCCTATCCCCAATCCCCCCCCCCAGTAGCTCTGGTCACTTTACTCCCCAACAGGAACACGACACTACTTGAAAACAGTATTATTTAGCTGTGATCTTCTGTAAGGTCGGGCTGCTGTTTCCCAGTCGGGCTGTTCCATGTTTTGAGCAGGAAATCTCCTCCTGTGCCCCAACCTCAGTTAATTATCAATCTTATGACAAACTGTTTGAAATGTATCGTTAAACTAATTTTACGTTATTTTAAGATGATATTGAGTAACTCATCAATTTCCACACTACGGTCCAAAACATTCAGGTGATTTATTTTTATTCATAGGTTCATTGCATTGTTTTTATAAAGCTTTTTTAACATTTTAGTTTGTACAATAAACATGGACTGTAACGTGGAATATGGGATACAATAATATTGTCTGTACAGTGCAATAATCTAATATATAAAATTCTCGTGTCGCGGTGTTTGTAGTTAAACTCCTCCGAAACGGGTTGACCGATTCTCATGAAATTTTGTGTGCATATTGGGTAGGTCTGAGAATCGAACAACATCTATTTTTCATACCCCTCAGTTATAGTAGTAGTCCTCCTCATCAATTTCGATGACGGCGACCCAGGGAGTCATGACTAATTTCTCTGATGGGCCCTAATATGGCTCGCTAATCCACATTTAGTTTTAAATGTCCTAGAGCAAGTGCGGCAGTAAAGCTGACAAGCAAAGTTGTATGTGTAAGTATAGGAGGGTTTAGGTCTCTGTTTATTAACATGGCGTTTTGAATCAAGCACTAGAAGTCGATTCTCTTCAAATGATTTAATTTTATGATTGATAGTAGATCGCCAAGATGACCTATTCAATGCGAGCTCCTCCCAGCTTTCGGGATCAATAGCACAAGCATTCAAGTTTCTTTTGAGCACATCCTTATACCGTAGATGTTGACCGCCGTGCCTTCGTATACCCTCGTCCATCTCAGAGTAAAAGACCGCTTTGGGTAGACGACGGTTATCCATGCGAAGGACATGCCCACACCATCTCAGTTGTTTCTGGATAAGCAAAGCCTCCACTCCACACATTCCAGAAACTCGTAGGACCTCGGTATTTGGCACATGGTCCTGCCATCTGATCCTCATAATAGATCTCAGACATTTTAGGTGAAAAGTGTCAAGCTTTTTCACATCTGTTTTGTACGTGCACCATGTTTCTGCACCATATAGGAGGATAGGAATGATTAGCGCTTTGTAAACACTAATTTTCGTCTTTAGTTTGAGATCATGAGATCCGCAGACACGACCATAGAGCCGCCCAAAACAGGCAGCAGCGGCGGAGATCCGCGCTGGAACTTCTGAAGCCAAGGTATTATCATTCCTGATATTGCTTCCTAGATATTTAAATCGCGATACTTCTCCCAGCCGTTTTTCATCCAGTTTCAGGACTGTTGGATCAGCCTCGCTACCTCTAGGTGGTTGTTTTAAGATTTGGGTCTTGGATGTATTTATAACCAACCCAAATCGTTGACACGCTTGATGTATAGCATCTATATACCTTTGAAGATCCTCCACGCGGCTGGACACAAGACACACATCATCAGCGTCAAGAATTTCAAATACAGGCATCCTTCTCACCTTGGATTTGGCTCTAAATCGAGTGATATTAAATACTGTAGGTAGGTAGGTAGGTGGGGTGTAGTGGGGTGTTCTGTTGCAACTGAACCTCCACAATCTCTTCTTTAGTGGCCCCAAGTAGCTGTAGTCACAGCGGCCACACCCCGGGAAACCACACAGTGGGCTAAACCTAAAGAAGGGGATTAATTTTCGAACAACTGTCAATTAGTTATCGGATAACTCCCGTACTTAAAAAGTCTGTATCAATACGACACTTCTTTTTTGATATTGATGCAGCAGGGTAATGCGGAAAACCCTAAGGGCGCTCGTCAGAGTCCATATAGTGACGTACGGCCTTTCTGATGCATCCTGATCTTTGCCGATCGTACTGGTTTACCGGTCCATCGGACTATAAAGTTAAGGACGAGTGAAGTGGACTTGCACCTGCGCAACTGCTTGACCACTATAAATAAACTCCCGCGCAGATGACCCAGGCGATTCTGTTTTTTTTCTGAATTGATGTACTGCAGCGATGGGGTAAAGGTGGTGGAGTGTAGATATCGATGTACTGATGCTCTAGCTGATACCCTGCATGCAGGCGGCCAGGAGAGAGTGGTCGCTCCCGGAGTCGATTTGGACGGGATTCTGGGTTCGGCGGCACGACTGGTGACAAAGCAGCCCTATTTAGGATCGCTCTGCTTTCCTCTGCATAGTGGAGGGGCCTAGAAAAGGTGGCCCAAAAATAGTCCATCTTACCATTCCTCTGGGTACCAAACCGCGGGTACCTGGACATCGTCAAATGCGGTCGAAAAAATCGAAGAATAAAACAATTAGATCTAAAAGTTAAACGACTTTGCATAGCTACTTGGAATGTACGGACATTGCTCGATAGTGAACTTAATCTCTGTCCAGAAAGAAAGACTGCACTCATCGCAAGGGAATTGGCGAGATACAAGGTTGACATTGCGGCAATAAGTGAGACCCACCTGAGTGGTTGTGGGGAATTGTGCGAGGATCTTGGTGGATACACATACTTTTGGATCGGACGTACTAAAGATGAGAGGACTGGCAGTGGTGTGGGGTTCGCTATTCGTAATTCTCTAGCAGGATGTTTGACTGAGCTACCTGAGGGTATTAATGATCGCCTAATGACATTGTGTATACCAGTTGCACACAATAATTTTGTCCACATAATAAGTGCTTATGCACCCACTCTTCCCTCTTCGGATGAGGTAAAAGACGCATTTTACCATCAACTTCGCGTGACTATCGGAGGCATTCCAAGGCATGATAAGGTGATTCTCTTGGGGGATTTCAATGCTCGTGTCGGTGCTGATCATGATCTGTGGGATGGTGTCCTTGGTAAACATGGAGTTGGAAATCTAATGACAACGGTTCTCGTCTCTTGACTCATCATTACAGCCTATCACAGTCCACTGCTGGTCATAGGCCTCCACAAGTTTACGCCAAAAATAGCGTGAACTCATGTGTTTTTGCCCATAGTCACCACGCTGGGCAGGCGGGTTGGTGACCGCAGGGCTGGCTTTGTCGCACCGAAGACGCTGCTGCCCGTCTTCGACCTGTGTATTGCAAAGCCAGCAGTTGGATGGTTATCCCGCCATCGGTCGGCTTTATAAGTTCCAAGGTGGTAGCGGAACTGTGCTATCCCTTAGTCGCCTCTTACGACACCCACGGGAAGAGAGGGGGTGGCTAAATGTCTCTTGACTGTTTGTGCTGAATTTGACCTCGCGATTACTAATACATTCTTCCGACTTCCTGATAAATCCAAGACCTCGTGGATGCATCCTAGGTCTAAGCATTCGCATCTCCTGGACTATGTTATTGTTCGTCGTAGAGACTTAGGAGATGTCCTTGTAACGAGAGTAATGAAATCCAATTAAATGTTAGGACCGACAAAGGCGTATTTAATATCACCCTCAGTTATAAGGGGGTGGGGAATCAATGGGGTTAATAACATATATGGCAAAAAACGTTTGCGGGGTCAGCTAGTATAAATTATACAAACAATTGGCGTCGTTGACTGTTGATAAAAGTCGGTACCAATATGAGAAGTCAGTGACAATTATTAAAGTGTTTTAATACATATTTTAAGTAACTAGCTGTGCCCGCGGCTTCGCCCGCGTTTAAATCAGTGAGTCACAAAGTTTTCCCGGCAAACTTGCCACGATGTCCTTAGATGGCGAAGTGGCTTCTTCCGGATCTGGATAGATATAATATCATAAATAACGGTTCGTTATTAAACAGGTTTGTTATTTTTATTGGCGTCCTGTCATGTTGGCGCATTGGCGCGTTGCCACGTTGGCGCATTGGCGTGTTGGCGTGTTGGCGCATTAGCGTGTTGGCGTGTTGGCGTGTTGGCGTATTGGCGTGTTGGCGTGTTGGCGTATTGGCACATTGGCATGTTGGCGCATTGGCGTGTTAGCGTGTTGGCGTGTTGGCGTGTTGGCGTATTGGCGTATTGGCGTGTTGGCGTATTGGCACATTGGCGTATTGGCGTGTTGGCGCATTGGCGTATTGGCGTGTTGGCGTATTGGCGTGTTGGCATGTTGGCGAGTTGGACTGTTGGCGTGTTGGCGCATTGGCATGTTGGCGTGTTGGCGCATTGGCGTATTGGCATGTTAGCGTATTGGCGTGTTGGCGTGTTGGCGTATTGGCGTGTTAGAGTGTTGGCGTGTTGGCGCATTGGCGTGTTGGCGTGTTGGCGTAATGGCGTGTTGGCGTGTTGGCGTATTGGCACATTGGCGTATTGGCGTGTTGGCGCATTGGCGTATTGGCGTGTTGGCGCATTGGCGTATTGGCGTGTTGGCGCATTGGCGTATTGGCGTGTTAGTGTATTGGCGTGTTGGAGTGTTGGCGTGTTGGCGCATTGGCGTGTTGGCGTGTTGGCGTAATAGCGTGTTGGCGTGTTGGCGTATTGGCACATTGGCGTATTGGCGTGTTGGCGCATTGGCGTATTGGCGTGTTGGCGCATTGGCGTATTGGCGTGTTAGTGTATTGGCGTGTTGGAGTGTTGGCGTGTTGGCGCATTGGTGTGTTGGCACATTGGCGTGTTGGCGTGTTGGCGTGTTGGCGTGTTGGCGTGTTGGCGCATTGGCGTATTGGCGTGTTGGCGCATTGGCGTATTGGTGTGTTGGCGTGTTGGCGTATTGGCGTGATGGACTGTTGGTGTGTTGACGCATTGGCACAGTGGCGTGTTGGCGTGTTGGCGCATTGGCGTATTGGCGTATTGGCGTGTTGGCGTGTTGGTGTGTTGGCGTGTTGACGTGTTGGCGTGTTGGGGTTTTGGCATGTTGGGGTGTTGGCGTATTGGCGTGTTGGAGTGTTGGCGTATTGGCGTGTTGGAGTGTTGGCGTGTTGGCGTGTTGGCGCATTGGCGTATTGGCGTGTTGACGTGTTGGCATGTTGGAGTGTTGGCGTATTGGCGTGTTTAAGTTAAGCGGACAATAAAAAAAATGTCGATGTTTCCGATTTTAGTAATTTTCCAATATGCAATGAATCAAAACTAATGAATGAAAACTATTGCTAACGGGCATCAGATGTAGCCCGGACGACTACCGCTGACTACTGCGCTCAGTCAGGCGTTATACACATTATATAATTTATATGTCGTTGTGTTTATATTTTTAAAGCCGGTAGAGATAACTCTAGAAGAAGTCTCTTCCAGCTAACCTGCGGTAGTTGTTTTATTTATTTTTTATTTTATTACTGGACTTTCATTTGGACAAAATATCTGTGTTGTTACGGCAATAAAATATATAGGCCGCCCCCTATCTTCCCATGGGTGTCCGGTTTTCCACAATATAACAATATATTTATATATAATTACTAGCTGTACCCGCGGCTTCGCCCGCTTTTAAATCAGTAAGTCACAAAGTTTTCCCGGCAAATTTCCAGTGAAACTCAAAATCTCATCAAAATCGACTTAGTCGTTCCTTAAACCTTCCTCGTGAAGCCCTCTCTCCATTGGTAAAACCGCATGAAAAGTCGTTCAGTAAATTTTGAGGGAATCGATCACATAAACTTTTGGGGACTTATTGTTATAATACACTAACTGTTGCCCGCGACTGCGTTCGCGTGGTTATGAAGATATGTATTACTATCAAGATGTTTAAGCAAATTATTTTTTATTTCAGTTACTTGAAATGCTTATCACGCTGAGTATTTTTTTAAAAGGCACAATTTAGTATAATTTATTAGTTATTTTTATAAAACCTCTCTATACACCACGTTTTTAGTTTTATTTTCAGGCTGCAGTATAAATAACCTAGCAGGCGAACTTATAGCTGCTGTATATGTTTCATACAAACTATCAAACCCAATCAAACGCCCTTATCAGTGGAATATCAAAAAATCCGTTCTTAGCGACGTTTACTGACTATAATCTACCTTCCTGCTAAATTTCATCTTTGTCCATCCTGGATGGATGGACCATCCAGCGGTTTTTGAGTTCTCGTGATGAGTGAGTCAGTGACCTTTCTCTTTTATATATATATAGATTACGATGCATTATTTGGACTCCTTTTCACCATCTATAGAGCATACATTTTAAATTTCGTCTCTTACTTTAAAAACATAGGCCTTTCATACAAACTTCCGACCCCCGTTTTATCTTTTACGTCCTATACAAAACCTACTTGCCAAATTTCAAGTATGTAGGTGTTATAGTTTCGGAGATTTCGTGATGAGTGAGTCAACCTACCATCTCCCGTTTTAACCCCAAAAAGGAGTTGGTTTCTAAAGATACATTATTTGGACATCTTCTCACCATCTATAGACCATACATTTTAAATTTCAAGTATCTTACTTAAAAAACATAGGACTTTCATACAAACTTCCAACCCCTGTTTTATCTCTTTAGGGGTCGAGTTTCGTAAAATCCGTTCTAAGCGGATGTTTAGGCCCTATAAGGAACCTACCTGCCAAATTTCAAGTTTATAGTTGTTATATTTTCGGAGATTTCGTGATGAGTGAGTCAACCTACCATCCCCCGTTTTAACCCTAAAAGGGAGTTGATTTCTAAAGATACATTATTTAGACACCTTTTCACCATCTATAGAGCACACATTTTAAATTTCAAGTCTCTTACTTCAAAAACAGGATTTTTATACAAACTTCCAACCCCCGTTTCACCCCCTTAGGGGTTGAGTTTCGTAAAATCCATTCTTAGCGGATGTCTACGTCCTATAAGGAGCCTACCTGCCAATTTTAAGTTGGTAGGTGTTATAGTTTTGGAGATTTCGTGATGAGTGACCTTTCGCTTTTATATATATAGAGATTAATATGATATATTTTGAAGTAAAACTTCTTTACGCACGCTTTACTTGGGGAGTGAGCTGGTGAATGCGGAACAAAAGTGTGATCGGGCGAAAAGTTAGATGGAGTTAAAATAAGCTTTAATTTAGTCGTGTGGTCTAAAGCACACTCGTTTTTTTTTGTGTATATATATATATATATTAATTGGTATTTTATTTGGTTTTGTTTGGAAAATCCAAAACTACGAAACATACGTAAAATTCATCTTGTACACGTGAGGTACGCACACCTACCTACATATTTTTTTCACTCCAAAACCTATCGAGGGTATAAATTCAAATACATACCTATAAATTCAAATTAAAATACCTATATATTACATAGAATTTTAAATGAGCAAATAAAAATCTGTATCGAAATATATGTCTTTTAAATAGACTATGGAAATATTTGTTTGTAGATGGGTGTGGAAGCCTTAAATTGGATTGATGCGTCATAAATATATGATACCTACTAAACTAAACTTAAAAAGAATATATTACGTACCTATTAAAACATACCTAGATAAAATTTCATCGTCTATGTCATAATATTTCACAAGTATAAATTTAAAATTAAAATTTATGTTTTGCAGCTTTACGTTTATCAATAGGTATAGAGAATAGTATTAAGATAACGTAGGTATTATGATAATACCTTTAAAAATTGTAATTTAAGACAAATACACGTACAACGAATGACTGTAATGTATGACTAATAGAGAGAATAAAGAAAGTATCGATATTTAAGAAAAAATCATATTGTTGTATTTTGTTTTATAAAGTTCATTTAATATTATTATAATGCTTAATGAGTTTATTTCTTTGCTAATTTAATGTCTGATTTTAATAACTATTTTAGTAATAATAAAAAAAACCTTTAGTAGAATAAGGATGTAGGTATAAAGGGACTTGTGGGCTATGTGGACAGCGCGGGTAAGGTCAGCAATGCGCTTGTAAAGCTCCTGGTGTTGCAGGTGTCCGCGTGGAATTGTGGAACTCTATTATAAAAATTGAATCTACTCTATTATAAACGTTGAATCTATTTATATAAAAAAAATGAGCAGCTCATATTAACTAGTATTAAGTTTAGTATAAAAGAATCACGTGATTAATGTAATAAGATTATGCAATTGGTGTAAAACAAAAGTAATTAAACACTGTAATTGAGTTTAAATCAATTACCAATGAATAATTTATTCAAGACAGACTCAAATACGCCTTTGAAACGATATCAATAAACACGACGATTTATACCTTTTAAATGCGTAACACGGTGGCGCATTTGCGATTAGAATTATAATGGCATAAGTTGAAATCATCCGCAGGGAAAAATACTCCTTAGTATACTTGTTGTTAAGTTTGTTTTGTTGTATAAATGGTCCAGGTAAGACCGGTAGCCGGCGGACAATAAGCGATCCGTCATCGAGAGATAGGTGGGATGATTACACAGTTTGGAATAATGCCGTAGGACAATTTGAATATAAAGCAGCCTTCAAATTATGTTATTCGGACGAAATTAGTGCTCGTTATTTATACATTCAAGATTGAGGTATCTTTCTTTAGAGTTTTTTACATATTTTACAAACTATATAGAAACGTGAACTGTATATATGTAGGTAAATAAGTACATGGGTGCACTTAGGCTTTTTTTACATAAAATATGTGTTGTAAAAATAATGGCTATTAAATTTAAAATATTTATTTAAAAGGGTTAAATAATAAACGATAATTTTTTTAATACGACGACACCTCTGAGCTCACAAGTTCAAAATATTATAGAATTAAACCGTCTAAAGACATGCGTCCTTGTATGAAAGCACCTTGACCTATAGTTTTCTAAATACATACATATTATGATGTAAAATTACATTTATTTTTAATGATGAAAATCCTGCTCTAAATCTGGAGCAGCCCAACTGAGAGAGTACCTCTACCTTACAGAAGATCACAGTTAAATAATACCGCTTCCAAGTAGTGTGTGTTGCTGAGGTGAGTCAGGTGGTCAGAGCTTCTCCTGGATTTGGGACTGGGGGTAGGGTTGGCAACGTTCTTGCGATGCTTGCGCTCGTGTTGCAGGCGTCTATTAGCTACGGTAATCACTTACCAGGTGAGCCGTACGCTTGTTTACCAACCTTAAAAATCCTTGAGTTAAGTGCATAATAACACTATATGGGCTAGTCTCGAAATATATGTTGATATTATTATTTTTATTATAAATATATTCAGACTAATACAATCATCATCATCATCATCATTTCAGCCTATTGCAGTCCACTGCTGGACATAGGCCTCCACAACTTCGCGCCGAAAATGGCGCGAACTTGTCCTACACAATAGTTTATTTAATAAAATAGATATGATTTCGTACTCTCGGCATCTTTTTAAATTGAAACTAGGAAATAATTTGTTTAGATCAATTAATTACCTCGGTGTTTTCATTAACTCTAGACTATTAATAGTAAAAACTAATCATCTTTACTGTCCTTGCAGTAAAGTCCTAATCCTTATGTTCTTAGTGAGAAATAAAGTTCATAATATTTTTCTGTTTTATGCTACGCTGTTTTTCTTATAGTTGTTTATGTACCTTTCTCCAAATAAATAAATAAATGTAAAAACAAAATCTGCTTCGTAAACAGTTTTTCTTACATAAAACAATGCATCTTTTACATACACAAATTCCGTTCGAAACGTGAAAATATTCGTAACCCTTAAACTACTCACGGGACCTTTTTTACCATCGATATTTTCGGTAAGTCGTATATCACGCTAATGTTATCTCTTCGCCCGCTGTCGGCTTGATGCATTGCGCCCGCGCGTCGTTTGATTAACGAAATTAATTTGTCCCAGCTGCGATTGAGACAACATTCTTTTAATACATTCTTACATTATGTGGATATCAGAAAAAAAGTTATTATTTTTTAATTGAACGCGGTTCGAGTTACTCTGACTTACCAATTTATTTAAGTTTATGTATATAGTGTATTATATTATTATGTCACTTTATGTTTTAGACTTAGCTATACGTTATTATTAGTTTTATTTTTAGATAAAGTTTATATAGTTTGATAAAATGGGTAGTAATCAAGTCAAAACTCATTAAATTATAGGATACATATTATACCAAAAATTACATATTACTAGGTAATAGGCGAAGAAATATAATTGCTACTTTTTACACTAAAATAAAAACGTTGATGCAGACCAATCTTAAGATAAGAATGACATAAAACTTTAAAATCTTAAAAGAAACGAAATAAAGTTGTCCCAAGTGAAAGTCCATTTTTTTAACAACGTTGCATCAATAGATGTATGTTCGAAGCTTCCAAAACCGTAATTTAGATAAAGATGTATCCCAACACTGCATAAATACGTGGTGTCAAAACAAACTTATCTGGTGACCACCTTGGTGCGTTAGAATTAATGGGATTTACTACACATCGTGCCAGTTTCATTCAAATAAAATTTATTTGCGTAGATTAATGATTTAATACGATAATTCTAGATGTATCATGGAATAATTAAACAGCATGATAAAGATATAATGCGGTATGCAAATAAAGAGAAAGGTATGTTATTTCTCTATATTTATAGCTGTTATATGTGTTTTGGTGTTTATAATTATATCTCTGGTGCAATGGTGCGTGTGCTGTCTTGACGGCGCCTAAGTACGGTGACGGTCGCGGGTTCGATTCCTGCTCGGAGGTGATATTTGTATTTATACAAATATTCATTTCCGGTCTGGTTGTTAGTCCTTGTGGGTCTCCAAACCGTGCCTCGGAGAGCGCGTTATACTGTTGGTCGCGTTTGTTATGATGTACATCTGATAGCGATCGTTACTCATAGTAGGCAATATATCCATCAACCCGCAGGAGAGCACCGTGACGTGTCTGATCCTTCTCCTACATGGAAAAAGAGGTCTATGCCCAGCAGTGGGATATTACAGGCTGAAGCGTATCTTATCGTAGCTACACCGATGATTATATTCTAATATCTAATTTCTATTTATATTTTATTTAAGCAAAAAATGCTTGGTTATAAATATAATGAAATATTAAATGTCTTTAATGTGCGTAACAAAAATAAACGAAATCCGCCAATAAAATTATTACACCAGAAAAGGTGGTCGTAATTATATTACGTTTATAGGTTGTTAATATTATTGTGCCTCTAACCCTTCAGTAAAACTAGTTAATTATACGATCACAGTCAATAATGATTATTGGCCTTATAAAATCATCAATAGATCCGATAGCCGGACAAAGGGACCCGTCGAAACAGATTCCCCTTTGAAAAAACAAAGCCAATTTCGTCTAATAAAGTATAATTAAAAAACAAATTTTATAGACGCCCCCTTAACGCGTTAACTTTTAATTAATCAATTCGGTTCTTGGAGTTCCGTCGGTACTTGTGATGGTATTAGGTTAAAGTGCTCATCTATTGTATGATTTGTTCTGGACGCGTTTTAGGGTTAAATCGGATGATTCAGTGGAATCTTTATTATCTTTAATTTGAAATTATTTTTGTATTGTTTATAATTTTATATAGCATTATTTTAATCAATAACATATATTGATTGGTTGATAGAGAGACGAAAGGACTCCTAGTTATTTTTGAGATTTGACGAAAGACTTTCTGTAGCACACTTGCTATGGTGTGCCTATATAATTAATAAATAAACGCCTTAACTTAGGAAATAAAATCTGTGATCGATTGCGTCGCGACTTAATTATTATATTAATCTTATAATATCCAAATTGGATATTTTAACAATGACAAATAAAATCAGCTAACAATGACGACGAGAAATACGAGTACATAATAGGAGAAATGAAATTATAAATTAATTTAACTTGGTTTAAAAAAAATATTCTTTGTTTAAAAACGCACATATTATTTTAAAATATTTCTCTGCGGTTTCATCTGAGCGATATTACCAAAATCAAACGAATTAAGTTATTAAAGTTGAGCTTACAACATAGTTACGGTTCATCTACTATCAGGAAAGCATTTACAAAAAGTTCTATGTTGCGAATGTCCATGACCGATAGTAAAAACTTGCCATGGCCCAGTTGTTCTTTCATTGATAAAAATATTTCGACCAATTAGATCTTCAGTTTATGATTTATAACGGAAAATAATTGTGTTTGCTGGCAAACGAAAAAAAAACCGACTTCAATTACATCGACAAGTAATACAACGTAGGTAGACGATAAAATAGTCAATTGAATACGCATTATCAAAGACTACTCGAAAAGCTGTAATCAGATCTCGATGAAATTTAAATGTGGCCACATGATAAACATCGGCTTTCGATTAAATTAAAAATCATCAAAATCGGTACACCCAGTAAAAAGTTATACGGATTTTCGAGTATTTCCCTCGATTTCTCTGGGTTTCCATCATCAGATCCTGGTTTCCTTATCATGGTACCATACTTAGGATATCTCCTTTCCAACAAAAAAAGAATTATCAAAATCGGTTCATAGATGACGGAGTTATCCCCGAACATACATAAAAAAAAATATATATATACTGTCGAATTGAGTTACCTCCTCCTTTTTCTGAAGTCGGTTAAAAAGTAATTAGTAGTCTTCAAAAAGCTTTTTAAATTATATCTTTGATCGTAATTTGACAGAGTAAATGATATTCTCACTTAACTACGGTCAATGCGAAGTTATGACTGACTCGGAATGAAGATTCTGCGTAGAAGAATCAGCAAGAAACATAATAATTACTCTTTTAAGAAGCTGTGTCATTTTAAATTAATTCTTATGCCTTGTATAAAATCTGGATAAAATGGAGCTCCACTAAGCTCACACACATGTTCATTAATAATTTTAATCTTGATAATAGTAAATATAATAGTAAGATTTGGCTAGCAATTTTTTTTTGAATAACTGAAGCTTCAAATTAACTTAATTACTGGCAATTGTAAAATCACTTATAAGATTTTATTATATAATGCACATATAAAAAGCCTACAAATTCACTTTCGTACAGTCGCGGTCGAAGAGTTTGTTTCGTTACGATTTTATCAGTCTTTATACCATTTCAAATAAATATTTACGAAAAAAAAAAAAACATTAAAAACATGTATTCATTTAGGTATAACACGTGCTTATAATTATATAATAGACAATAGTACAAAACGCTAATATCTAACCCACACTTATCAGACACGGTATATGCAATTAACATTTTTGTCCGTCTGTCAAAACTGTCCAGTGGCATACGTGAACTGACAGCACCCGGGCATAGAACCTGTGATTATTCTATCACAGTTGTGTAAAAGGCTGTTATTATGGCGTTTTGAAAATATTTTTGTTTCATACGTAATATTTGTGACTAACGATACCTATGTTGGATCATTTATTTTGTTTAGTTTTATTATGCAAAACGTTGGATATTTTGTAATAATTTTTATTTCTACTTTAATAATACAGTGTAACTAAGTTTTTGGCTGTTGAATATTAATTAGTTTCTATTTAAAACTATACAAATAAGAAATGAATATTGCAGTCACTTCATCTAGGGTAAATAAAATAAAATAAACATTTTTTTAAAGTCAAGCTTTTATTTTAAATTCTGTAAAAATAATAATAAATAAATAAACTTTTCTTTTATCACTTTTTCTATCAAGATATAAAATCTTAACACAATTTTAATCACACAAAATTAAAATCAATCAGATAAACTTATTTAATTTCTTTTTTTATCTACATTAATCATCATCAGCATATCCTTTCATTTGATATCCATAGAGTAGGAAAGCATAAAAACCGTAGTCCGCCATATTGGATTTCGAGAAACGTCACTTTTATTTTTCAAGTTAGTCTTAGGAAGCCCTTTATTTTGTACCCATTTGGTACCATTTGGTACCCATATTATAGGAAATCAAAAAACCTAGTCTGCCATATTGGATTTAGAGTAAAGTATTTTTATTTTTAATTCCTATGGAGGAATACATGAAAATAAACTAGACTCTCATCTTGGGTGTTCTACCATGTTGGATTTAGAAAGACGTCACATAGCTTATCATGTATTCTCATCCAAAGTAAACGTTTATACAAAATTTTAGGTCAATCGGTGCAAATTGAGTTACAAGATTCCACCCGAAGAAACATGCATTCATTGAAAGTTAAATAAAAGCTTTTAATACTAAGTTTAGTTATGGCGTTATTTTGCATTAATATTTAAAAATAAATATTTCCAAAATTTTTTAAAGGCTATTTTATTTTTATTGACAATTCAAACTTTTCTGTAATGCTATTAGGTGACGAGGTTCAGTAATACGGCTTATGACTGAAAAAAACCTACGGTGAGGTACGAATCCTGTGCTTTAGATGAGTCTGGGAGCTAAAAGACAAAATTATTATATGTTACTAGCTGACTCGGCAAACGTTGTCTTGCCGCTAAACGCTATTTAAAAATAGGGATCGGTGGTAGAAGGCAAAGGATTCAAAAGGATTCAAGGATTAAAATTTAGGGTTGTATGTATCTAAATCATAATAAAATAAAAAATAAATAATTTATCTAAAAATTAAAAAAAAAATTGGGGTGGACTACCCTTAACATTTAGGAGGATGAAAAATAGTTGTTGTTCGATTCTCAGACCTACCCAATATGCACACAAAATTTCATGAGATTCGAAGGAGTTTAACTACAAACACCGCGACACGAGAATTTTATATATTAGGTTATTTAAAATATAAAAACACATTTTACTATCCTTAGATTCTACACCTTTTCACTAATAATTCAAAAAGGCGTTAATTTCTCCGTCGGTGGTGTAATAATAACTGTCTTCAAATTGTGTCATGGCACAAGCCCGCTTATCGCTGAATTAAAAACAAAACTGTCTTGAATTGACATTCTTAAGTAAATATTCATTTGTTTCATTCAATATGTGAAAAAAATGTTGCATGATATTATCATCACACATTTTTAACCACTTTACACATCGAAAGACTTTGAAATCAATCCTTAAAGTTATGACATTGATATATCCCTATGATTGAAAGTGAACCTTATTGGAAAAATTAAAATAACACAAGTGACTTTTTTAACTATGACGTGTAGACCTTTCTATAATCATTATACAAGCGAAACCCATTAGGGTTGAAACAAACTGCAATAATTGGTAAATTATTTTTTGCTCGAAGATTTCACCTGATTGACGTGACCACTACATCTTTTTGACAGCCCCGATGTGTTTTATTTGTAACAAATTTATACAGCTTGTTATTATTTCCATATTATTATAAAAGTATTTTATAATTTGGTAATAATTATTATTTATTTATACCGATTAATACGATGAATAATGTGAAATACTTTTTTTTTAATTTATATAAGAACGGTTATCAAATATGATTTTTTAATAGTTTATATTATAAGATAATGTTGAATTTCAGTAATTAATCTTTTATACGTTTTAAAAAAATTGTAACGTATTCGTGATCTGTAATTCTGATTTTCATTATTTATTTTTATGTATAAATAGACACGCATTTTTGTCTCAATACTTTTGATTAAAAATATTTTATAAATATAAAGTGTTTCTTTAACGAGCAAATACTACACACTAGCATTTTTTTTTGTTTATAACTTTTAAACTTTGTTGTGTATTATTTTTGTTTTCAATGTTGTAAAGCACATTTTATCTATTTGTAAAAACTATTCATACTCAAATACCAAGGAAAACATTATTAATAGTAAATACATAGTTTTAATGACTTTATTATACGAATATTCAAATGTCATGAAAACGTACTGTATAATATACCTTTTCCCCACAGATGCGTATCGTTGCATTAACGACAGGTAATCGAGCGCACTTCGCAACCACAAAAAGGTGTAACAGAAGCCAGTGTACGCGGACCCTAATGACGGACGATTTTTAGTTCCATTTACTGAGTGGAATATAACGAAGCGGATAATTGCTCATTTATCTGCATTTCGACCTGTAAATGTTTGTATTTATAGCGTGTTTCTTATAATAATTGTTTTTGCACAAAAAAATTTAAAGGACGAAGATGCTTTATGGTGTATCAAATACAATGAACAAGTGCAGTTTTCCGTTTTACTAGCAATTCCTTAAAACGATGGAGGTTTCTGGTTGTAGCTCTTCGCCTACCAGTTTATTGTTATACAGTCAAATAACACAATAAACGAGAAAGATAACGCGATTTTAATATGACTAAAAACCTTGAGATGTTTACTTTTTGAAAACAATTCCATAATTTATATATCAACTTTTAAAAAAATATCTCTGCTGACGTATTTCCATTCTTATTCTATCTTATAACCAATCAATGTGTTCTTTATTTCTGTGAAATGGAATTCCATTGAACGATTTAAATTTTTTTTTCAATAACTGTGCCGTTTTTGACGCTGATATCGTATTTGACAGCAAAATTGCTCATCGATGCTATCCTAAAAGCGACTACTGAGTATCCAGCATTCATATCGCATCAAATGTATCTATCAGTCATCCCCTATTACGTATAATTATCTAGTCTAAAACCTTTTAGTTATAAAAAGTGACTTATGAGACCGTGGGACCAAACACGTATTGGCGGTCCGTTAATTACTAGTTTTGGCTATCAACGAGCATCAAGAGTGCATTAGCCTAAGGTCAGATACGAAGTTATTGTCTGCGGTAATGCCTCCGGTTTTTGTATATCAAATCAGATATAGCATTATTAGATATATTTTGTTTAATCGCTTAACACTGATGTAGTATGGTTTATTATAACATTCTTAAGATAATGTTGATTACTCATGTTCACACAAATGCGCAAACCCTGAAGTGTGTATATTCGCCAATGCAAAGCAAGTATTCTTTGTATTCGTTATTTTGTCAGATGTGACGGTATTTTGATATAGGTACATCAAATTGCTCCAACCTAAATACTCGCACAGCCTCCTACAAATGCTACCAGTTCCGAACAAGACAAGAAAGGCTTTAATTTTAAAGAAATTTAATTAAAATTTAATTTTAAAGAAAGAATAGGCTTTCGGGTATTTCACAGCTTGTAATATTAATTAATTAATTGTATGCTACTGTTTATCAAAATTAAGTATTATTACTATTTTATTACTAAATTGGTGAAATAAATTTTTTATATTACTTTGCATTGTGGACTGAAAACTGGGATTATTGGAATACATCAAAATTTGACTTACTCAACTTAGAGTATGGGATCTTAATAAACGTTAGATTAAAGTAAATTAAAATACAATTCATAAGTGATATTAATGGACTGTTAATATATAATATATTTATTTAAACAAAAGTTCAACTTCGTGTAGGATAAAAACTTAAATATTTTGACATCTATCTGATTATTTCTTACAAGTGATTTTCATCTACTATCTAGGTCGTAGCAGCCATTTCTATATAACTCTGTAAATACCTGCTATTTAATTATTTAAGCTCCAATTCTTCTCCTACGTGGAGAAAGAGGCCTAAAGAGCAGTGGGATGATACAGACAGAATGCGTGCATTTAATTATTTAATAGATAACAGAAAAAGGTTAGAAATAACTTAAAATAGTTAATTATTAAATTTTAAATAGAAAAAAAATCCTTAAGCAAGATACAACGACTATTCTACTTATAAAGAGATGATTTGAAAATTAATAATTCTAAAATAATAATCCAAAATAATCCAGAAGTAACATTTCTATAAAACAACACGCTACCAACCATTGTAGAGAAACAGTAGTCATAAATGTCAACCCAAGTGAAATAGCGTTGAACGTCTAGTTCACTATACATATATATGTAAGTATTCTTCCCCGACTGCGGAGGGTAAAAATAAGTATTTTAAAAGTTAAAATTTATGGCCTTAAGAAATTCAAGTCGTCGAAAGGGCATCTAATAAAGTCATTTAACACGTGCTCAAGCAACAAAGTATGATTTAGAATCGTTACTGGTAAAGTGTTGAATTTATATTTTCAACTAAAAATAACTTACCGTATATTAAAAAATACATCATTCCAGAACAACCTTACTTCTTCACATTATATTTTTTATACTTTATTCAAGTGAGTAAAAAGTTAGTAAAGTTAGTATAAGTAAATTTTCGAAAAACAATAAATAATTTCGTAAAGACAGAAACTGTAGCTGTTTTTGAGTAAAACTATATTTATACGATACTGATTGGGTACTACAAATAGGTATAACAATGGCTTTGAATTTTAGTATTTTTTAAATTCGATTTGAACATACTGTTTTGCTTCGTAGCTTCAAACATTGAACAATTATGTGTTGACAATGATTTCCCCAATAAGAAACAAAGATGTCCCCAATAAACAAGGCGATAAAACTCTTAAGCTGGGATTGACAGATAACTCTTAAGACTTGCGAGACTACCGTGTACAATAAACGCACACACTCTTAGTTTTGCTTTATGATATTAGTATAAATATGAACATGTTGAAAATGTTCAGACTTAACATTATATCTGTAACACAAAATATTCTTAAAGCGAGCAACATAATCTGAACAGTCGTAAAATAGCCTTCACTCCGTAAGTTTCAATCTGTTTCATTTTACTTAGCCAAGTGAAATATATGTTAAGTTAGATAAAATTGTATTTAACAAATGATTTCTATTTATTATAATACTTTGTTTTATTTACATTCTCTAGAATTGTTCAATAAGTTGCAATTATAATATTATATTTTGGAATATAATTTACTATTAATTATGTAAATAACATTTTCTCTTGAAGGCTTTAAAAAAAATAACTATTCTGATAAAAACGAAAGGCTATCACCGAATTGTTAGAATCAAGATTTATCTACAACCTTACTTACTTATATTCAAAAAAATGTATGAATATGATGTCATTTCTTTATTTTATTACTAAAATTAAATAACGTGTAAGTTTGCTTTTTAATTTGAAAATAGTTTAATTTTTTTTTGAACTAATAGAAGTACGATAAGTATAGGAATAATTTACGTTTTTTACCACGTCACAAAACATACGCAGAACTGTCTTAAACAACTGCTCATAATATTAACGAGGTAGAAATAAAACCTTCGTTCGCACAGCCATAAAATAACCTCTTTTCTGTTTAAATCAATTGTCGTTTAGCATTCCTCCTCCAAGAACACGAGACTTGTTATTTTCCTGATCACGATGACAAGAATAGTAGTGCTGTTGAATTCAAAAATTCTAAATTAACCTTTTTTTAGATGTTATAGGGTATTCATAGTGTACCTAGAAGTGTGTCTATGTGGATTTTTTTATTAAATTGGCAATGTTTTGAATTGAAATTGTAGTTAATTGAAAACTATACTGAAGGTAGGGCACAGCAGGAATTTTCCGCTCAAAATATGGAGCAGCCCGACTGGTGTAGTACCTCGACCTTACAGAAGATCACAGCAAAATAATACTGTTTTCAAGCAGTATTGTGTTCCTGTTGGTGATTAAGGTGACCAGAGCTCCTGGGGGGATTGGGAATTGGGTCGGTAACGCGCTTGCGATGCTTCTGGTGTTGCAGGTGTCTATAAGCTACGGTAATCGCTTAACATCAGGTGAACCGTACGCTTGTTTGCCGACCTAGTGACATAAAAAAAATGTATATTGAGATAACTAAGAAATCAAATATTACATGATATTGTTATGAAAATTTATCTGGGCATAAGTCGCCTTCTCCTACACGGAGAAAGATATATGTGTACAGAATATTATACAATTAATAGTTAGACTGTTCAAAATAATAAGTTAAAAATTTAATATTTTGAACAGATTCAAAGTAAAGTTCGGACCAGGTAAAAATTACTGAAGATTTTTCAATTTTGCCAATTATTTTTTTACATGTAATTTTTAACTGCGAACAGTGATAGATGTAATAGAAAGTTTAAAGTTCCCTTTTTAAAAGCAATAAAAATAATAAAAGAAATTTAATCAAACAAGTCAAGTCAAAACAAGATAAACTATGCACATTTATAGACCGTTGAATGGGTTTTAGCATCAAAGTCTAGTCGATTATGTCCTAGGTGGATGTTCTCAAGGCCAGATTGTGGACACTAACAAAGAAATTTATTTTGTGTTTATTGCACACTGTTGTTGATAGTCTTATGCAGTAGTATTTCAAGAAAAATATCTTTATATATATATATTTCTTGTGTGCGTGCGTATGTCACTGAACTCCTCCTAGACGGCTGGACCAATTTGGTGGAAAATTTTTGTGTGAGTTCAAGGGGATTCGAGGATGGTTTAAATTCACATTTTGTTCCACTGGGAAATATTTATATAACTAATTTTTCATTTATAATTAGTTGTTAATTTTGGAATGTTTTACATTGGATCCAGTAGACTGCGCTACCATCGCAGCATCAAATATTAAATACTATTTTAATTTCAGTTTGTCCCGACAGTTGGTGCTGCGATCAAATTGAGAAAAATATTTGAAATTTTGTGTTATGGCAAAACAACGTTCTCGGGGTTAGCTAGTATAACATATAAAAATGTAAAAATTCCAACTTTATCGATGAAAATCAAAGAGGAGGTCTTGATCTAGGTTAAAGCACGCAAGAAGCATTAATGCGGAGGTGGGGGGAGGACCTGGCGGAGCAGCCGTATGGCACACGCGTAACGGCTGCCTTGCACCCGGTCCTTGAGCGGTGGATACGCCGTAAGCGCAAACCCCTCACCTTCCGTCTGACGCAGGTTCTCACCGGGCACGGCTGCTTTGGTGAATACTTGTGTCGGACGGCCCAAAGGGAGCCGACGACTGAATGTCACGATTGTGGCGCGGCGGTGGACTCTGCCCAGCACACCCTCGAGGTGTGCCCAAGATGGGCGGCGCTACGTCGCGATCTGACGACAGTCCTCGGAGGGGACTTGTCACTGCCGAGCGTTATCACCGCGATGCTCGGTGACGACGAGTCCTGGAAGGCGATGGTCTCCTTCTGCGAGACAGTAATGTCCCAGAAGGAGAACGACGAGCGGATGAGAGAGGGGGCCGCCGACGAGGCCTCCATCCGCAGGCGACGAACGGGGGTGCGTAGGAGGCGCTACTTAATGCGTTTCCAGTAACGCCCCTGTGCCCATGTCGGGCCGGGATGGGAACCCGGTCCTGCTAGACATGGCGTCGTCGGGATTGTTCAGAGGTGAGCTGGACAGTCCCATGGAGGAGAAGTCTGGTCTATTCGACGAGGCTAGCCTGTCGCTGGAGGGATCCTGTTGCCTGCAGATCCGGGACCCTCCAATTAAAGCGGCTGAAGGCTCCCGCAGGGGTTTTGGTCGGTAGTGCATCCCCAAGTGCTAAGCCGACATACGGTCTAGGAATGCCTACCCGGGCATCCTGGATATCACCCGTAAATGAGTTACCCTGCGATATCAAAAAAAAAAAAAAGTATGTCAGCTGTACTTATAAAAGGTTAGAACTACGCTTCCTCACGAAACTATCACATATCCGATATTTAGTCATTTATTGATTTGCACCAATGTCACGTCCGATGTTAAAAAAATGATGTAGATTAAAATATATTTGATAAATAAATAAAAAATAATTGAATATTCCTAAATACTACTTTGTTAATAATAATATATATAATAAATTAGACAGAGTATACTTGGATAATATAATGTACTTCAAATATATTAGCAATCTGAGGTCTGTAAATTCTGTTCAAAAACCGGAGCAGCCCGACCGAGGAATTATCTCGACCTTACAAAAGATCACACCAAAATAATACTGCTTTGAAGCAGTATTGTATTCTTGTGGAGAGTAAGGTTATCATAGCTCTTTTGGGGTGATTGGTGGTAGGGGTAACAACGCGCTTGTAACACTTTTTGTGCACACTTACTATCAGGTGAGCCGAATGCTTGTTTGCCAACCTTCTTATTAAAAAAAAAAAAACTATTTACTGTCAATTATAGTTAAATTAAATTTTAATAATTATTTGTCATATCAATAGTATTTAAATATCGTCAGTCTTGCATAGCACCGTCCCACACACGTTTCACTACGCAATATCTCAACGTACTCAACTACAAATAGCGAGCCCGTATTATTCCAGATCGCTGCTCGTCCAGTCTGATCCTATCCACACACTTATTAATTACGCGATGGTTTGGTTCATTCGTTAAATATATATTTTTAAATTGATAAAATGATGTCCAGCGGAGACTTATTTTCCTTTTTTAACCGACTTCAAAAAACGAGAAGGTTACTCAATTTGACCGTATTTAGTGTTGCCCAAATGCAAGAACAAGACGAGACTTAGCCAGTCTTGGTCTTGGTCTTGCGCCAATACACCTGGTCTTGGTCTTGGTCTTGGTCTTGCGCTCCCAGTCTTGGTCTTGGTCTTGGTCTTGCAGCAAGAGTCTTGCAAGTCTTGCAATTACCTATTAGTCTATTACTATTTATTAAAGTTTACTTTAAATCTTAGAAAAACGTATTAGAATTGGAACATTGTGAGCTTGAATTAACATAGCCATAGTAAAGATCAAGCAGATTAATAAATAACTGAAGATTTGATAAGAAATTCGAAAAATCAACTGACCTATATGTCGTTTTCCATGGAAGTAACTGTTTCTTAATAAACATTTATGATTTATAAGCTTACATTTGCTAAAACATGTAAAAAAACAAATTAATTACAATAACTTGACTGTATTTTAAAGAACAATACTTATCTGTCTAGAAAGAGATTGAACCCTCAACTTATAAGAAATTTAATAAAAGAGTTTTACGATTTATCATTTATTTGAATAAAAAATAAAATACAACACAAATCAACAGCTTTATCATTAGGTTATGATACTTTATATCAATTTTTTTGACCAAGAATTAATACAAAGTAACCATCTGGCTGACTCATCACTTAACCTATTTCTATGTTTTCTAATTACTAATAATGCTTTAGAAAATAACCTCTCAGCAGGTACTGAAGTTGCAGGTATTGAGAGAAAATCACGGGCCATTTTCGATAAAATCGGATACTCTGTCTCATGCGTCCTCCACCAATCTAAAATGTCTTCCGAGCTGGCAGTTCTTGGTTTTCTTAGGTACTCCTCCAACTCGTCTATCACTAAGCCTTGAAGACAAGATCCAGATGACGTCGAGGGACATTCATAGAGTTTATCAAAGTCTATTACGTCTTCATCTTCATCACATACTTTATTTTCTTTTTCTGGTAATTCCAGAGATTTGTTCAGTGAGTGTAGACTTTTATATTCTTCATAAAGTTCATTGAACTTGCGCAGACTTTCTGTTTTAAGTTGCTTCCCCCACATTGTCAGGTCAAAAGTCTGAGCCTTATGCCTTGGGTCTAAAATTAAAGAAGTACAATAAATCCAGTTGCTCTTCTTGTAATGTTTAAGCATTTTGTCTCGAGCTGCTTGGAAAGCTAGAATGAGCCTTTCATCCACTTCAGATCGATTAGGTTTCTCATCTAACTGTTTTACCATGGATTCAATTTTATCTAGCAAGAGATTGAATGATACAATGACTAGCGGTAATGTAACATATTTGTCTCCACCAAGTTTTGTACTTAAAAGTTTAAAGTTTATTAGAAATTTATGTAATTTTTCGAGTACCTGCCATTCATTAGCTGTGATTTGAAAATCATTTAATTCGGTGACAGAACTGCACAATATGTCAATGCCCGCTCTCACTTTTAAACCAAATCCAATCATATCATGTGTGGAATTCCATCTCGTTGGACAGTCAAGAATGGCATTTAGATTTGATGGCACGCCAGCTGCTTCACAAGCAGACTGAAACTTCTTCTTCACTATCTCACTTCTTTTTATTTTACTGGAAATACTGCGTAACTTTGTTACAGATGTACGCGAGTCAGCAATATTTGGTGCAGATTCTTCATCTTCCTCATCCTCAGTTTCGTCTGCATAGTCTTCGTACTGCTGATCTTGCGCGTTAGTGTCAGACTCACAGTGTAATGCTAAGGTCTTTAATAAATCTTGTACACCAAGGTTTAAAATGTGAGCAAAGCACCGGAAATGTTGATTGTCTGAATCAAAGTGTGGCGGCAGCTGTTTGCCCAGTTCATACATAAATTTGGTATTTGCAGTTGCGTTGTCGACCGTGATACCTTGTATTTTATCAATTATGCCATATTCCAATAAACATTCATGGAAAATCGTTGCAATATCTTCCCCAGTATGTCGACCGCGTGATGGTATAAAATCAAGAACTACAGATTGATACTTCAATTCGTTGTCTATATAATGAATAGTAACCCCGTAGTAACTCCTACCAGCAATTGACGTCCACCCATCAATGCTAAAAGACATTTTAGATGATAATTGTTGAAGTCGTTCTTTGAGATTCAATTGGAGCTCTTCAAATCGCTCTTTGACTTTCCTTCTAAGTGTAGACCTTTTAGGAAACACCATATTAGGGCAAATACATCAAAAATATACTTGTGTAGCTTCGTCATCGAAAAATGAGAAGGGAAGATATTTTTTCACCACCCAATCAACTGTAGCTGTCGTGATGTTGTCACTGCTGTTTTCCGACTGAAACAAAACAATAAATCTTGTGTTATTATTTAAAACATACTAGGTTTGAGCGTATAAGAGGAGGAGGTTTGTTGTTGTTAAATCGAGAAAATCGTTAAATTGATATTTGTTATATTAAGGTTGCACTGTACTGTAATTTACCAAAATAAAGTACTTAGTTGTTACTGGCCGATTAAATGAAAATATGGGTGTTTATAAAAAATATTTAAGACGATAATTACATACTTAATATGTCGCACCCCTAGATGAAAACACCACTAACTCAAAAATACTTACGTAAGTTAATGGCGTTTTTGAAAGTATCGCATGAATAGCTACGCAGAGTTAAAATTCTTTTAACTGTTAAAAAAATATTCTTACCTGTCCACTTCTTCCAGCGGTTACTAAAAAGCTTGTGATATCTCCACTTAATTTTGGTTTAACAGGAAGAAATATTTCTGATTCCTTTTTGTGGAAAGATATTAGATGTTTCCTTAAGCCTGAAGTGTTTCTGTTTTTCATTTTTATTTCAATCTTTTTATGTTGGCACAATTTACAGAAGGCAGTTTGGGATGCATGAATTATTTCGAAAAACTCCTCAAATTTGCTTTTGGGTCTTTTAGATCTGTGACTCAAACTCTCGTTACTCGGACTAGAATAATTTGAATCTTCGTCACTCATATTAAATTGTACACGTGATACGTTTTTAGAAAACAACGAGAATTAGTAAAAACAATTATTAAGTTAGACTCGAAGCACAGCTCAATTGGAAATGACTGGAATTAAAATAATTCCTTTATTTATAGTACGTTTCCTTGCTTTCTACCGCGCCGCCTCGCCACGTGCCGGCTCTATGAAAAGGATGCCGCCGCAAATCAAACAATGCCGCGTGCGGCGTACAAACACACACTAAATATTACCTACTTGTACAGACGCGACGCGTGAATAAAATATATGTAAAGAATTAGTGTCAATCACTATTCTTTACATATAAGTGAATGTTTTGGCGTACATCTATACTAATATTATAAAGCTGAAGAGTTCGTTTGTATGTTTGATGACAGAAGTTTTAAAATAAATAAATAAGTCCTGAACGTCACTATACCTTCAAAGTTACTATTCCTCGTGGACGAAGTCGCGGGCACAGCTAGTAAATACTTACTCTCATCATCCCTCTCAGAGATATTCGAGCTGGTAAGTAATACAAAACTCTTATCGCAGGCTTTTTATTTTATTAGTAGGTAAGTACCTACGCTTTTTATATTATTTTATTAGTTTTGTAGAATTTTTTTACACGTTTCAAGTATATTTAAAAGTGGCTACAATATTTATTAAACGGGTGATATTTGAACACTTTTTGCTATTTTTTCTTGTAAAAACTTAAGAAATATAATGACTAAATGTACAATAATAGTACCTAAGTAATTAGTTTAAAACCATATAAGTAATCAATATTATAATATATACTTACTAGAATGAATTAATATGACATCTACTACCTATCCTTACCATTTTATCCTAATCATAATACTACTTGCGTGATCAGTATAATGTATTCATTTTCATTCTAAGCACTCTGAAACTTATTTATTCTTTGGAACACCTGTAGGTACTCTTAAAATTCGAAATTATTTTGCATGAGTATACCTACGCCCTATGGCGGCAATCAAATAGTGTCAAATGTTATGATTTCGGCGTGGCGGCAACGATTGTTTTAGATTTCAAAAGAAGCCGCCGGCGCGTGTATCATAACCATGTACTTCCGAAAAGCGGCAAATTTCTTTGAGAAGTAAGTACAAAACCTTTGATGCCGCATTATCAAAGTGCCGATGGTTAAAACATAACTATGCATGCACTCGGTTTGATTTTAATAGATATTTTTTTATTCGCTATGTTTATGGTATTAGTCGTAATGCGCATAGGTCCAGTTTTTCATATTCTTTGATACAGTTTTTTGCGTCTCATAGAATTCCTAAGCGTACCTACCTATACACCGAACTGTTACACCTAACTACTCAGTGAAATAGCGCTAAGTCCTAGCTGCAAGACGCAAGAGTCTTGCAGGCTATGTCTTGTTCTTGCTCAAGTCTTGCACGGTCAGTCTTGGTCTTGGTCTTGCTAAAAATACGCGGTCTTGTTCTTGGTCTTGGTCTTGCAAAAACGCAAGAACAAGACCAAGACTGCAAGACCAAGACTGAATTTGGGCAACACTAACCGTATTAATTAAATATTTCAAATTGGCGCAATGGTCACAGCCATGGATTGTACCAGTTGCGCTGGCGGTTGCGGGTTCGATCCCCGCACATGACAAACATTTGTATTGGCCATACAGGTGTTTGCCGCGGTCTGGGTGTTTGTGCAGTCCTTGTGGGTCTCCCCACCGTGCCTCGGAGAGCACGTTAAGCCGTCGGTCCCGGTTGTTATCATGTACACCTGATAGCGATCGTTACACACCGACACGGTCAGTCGGAGACGCGGGTTCGAACCCCGCTGGAGCGGTCAATTTTTGATATGATATTCAAAAATGCTTAGAATTCCTAATGTGTGAATAACACAAAAATAAAATCATAGATAGTATAAATTGGTTATATTTGTATGTAACTTCATAGCATAGAATACTTAAATAATGAAATTTCGTAAAGTCTACAACGTAAAATTTTATTAAAAAAAAAATAGATGAACACAGATATTATTTGAATTCATAATATAAAATTTTCAGCTAAAATTATTCGAAAATTATATAGAACTCCCCAAGTATCTCGTTTGTTTCAATGTATAATATACATCATATGAAATAAAATAAAAAAAATTCTGATACATCACAGGTTGTAAATGTTATTACAATGATTTAATATCTATCTGAATAAATAAAAATTTAGGAATGCGTTTTATTCCTCCTCTTGATTTCAGATAACGTTTTAAAGATCCTTTTTATGCTCCATTACTCAGATTTAAAAACTGCCACCCGCAACGGTACAAGCCCGCAATCCTTAGTCACTTTGCAAATATTTTATTAAAAAGAAAAATATAACATAAAATGTTTATTTAGCCATAAATCCGACCACAATCAATTACGGAGTCATCAACAATAAAGCACGCTGGAATTTACATTACACAAACGAGCAAAGTGACAGGGATTCCTAAACTAACGATATAAAGGAGGCAACAATTCCTCGCCTCTATACAACGAATATCAACTCCACACGACCATAATTCAAGAAACGTGACACGGTGACGCAACTCGTACATATAAAACGTGGCCGATAGGTCTCTTTATGTTGGTTGATTGTACATGAGTACTTTTGAAAGTGTTATCGTGGCACTACATTAGTGGCGACTTGACACGACCAGTCTTCTGTAAGGGCACGGCTTGTATTAGTGGCTTCTAATTTATTAGGAACGATAGGACGACGGACGCCGGCCACCCTGACCATAGCAGACCCATTCACACCGAACGAGGAGGCTGGGGAAAGAAGGACACATGTAAATAATATTTATATGACACATGGCAATAGTTCATTATACTATTAATTAAGTCATGATCATTACTTACCTTATTGTACGAAAATTGCATTAAAGAAAAATAAACACACATAAAAACGAATGATGAATGTAATGTTGTGTTCCAATAAATAACACCTGGTCGTAATATTTCACTTAAAATATAAATCAAAAACGTTATCATTAAAACATTATTACACAGTAAGAGGATCATTACATTAAAATTCAACGTCAAATTTATATTAGGTACTTTATTACAAAATAATAAATAACACAAATCATTAGTTCGACGCACTCCAAGTTCCTCTACATTTTTATTAACACCCCAGACCTGATAAACAGGATACGGGAAATATATTTATTTGTTCAATCATCAAATGTAAGGGGCGATCTCAGGTTACACAAGATGATACCAGGCAATCGGCCGAGTGATTTGTTGCGATAATCTACACTAATAAATAACACACTCCATTCAACGATTGAGCTGCTTTCCTTCTGATACGTATTATATATATTTTTTTAATTCCAGTTATTGATTAATAAATCATACATGTTGTGCATATTTTATAACTTCCTCAATATGTATTCTTTAAAGACAGAAATGTCGATATAAAAAATAAAAATTATCATTTCTATACATTATAATATCTTAGGATAAAAAGTTGTGTAATCGAAATTTCAGTAGTTTCAAACATTATCAATCAATAATAAACAAGCAAAATCTTGCTGTTCTATGTAGGTGTAGACGAGACAGAAGCTTAGATTGATTAGACTTAGCCAGCGTAATGAAAGTCAAACATGTCGTAAAAACTTCTTGCGGTTAAAGTTACGATCATACTTTATTTATACTAAGCCTTAAATACTTATTGCAAATCGCTTCGACATCTCCGTTAAATGTCGGTGGTCTAAAATATATTCTAAACAACGCCAGATCCCAGTTTCACTCGGATGCAATGTCCTAATAACATTTCTGAAAATTAAGTTTCTGAGATAGACTTCTTGAAAAATATCCTGCTCAAAACCTTCCAGAAGATCACATCTAAATAATACTGATTTCAAGGTGCGATGTATTCCCGGTGGTGAATGATGGTGAGTGGTGAGTGGTAGTGAGTGGCGAGTGGTGACCAGAGCTCTTGGTGGTATTGGGGGTAGAGTCGGAAACGCGTTTGCGATGCTTCTGGTATTGCAGGCGTCTATAAGCTATGGTAATCGCTTACCCTCACGTGTGCCGTACGCTTGTTTGCCGACATAGTTGTATAAAAAAAGACTTACATATAAGACCTTTTCAAGATACATCAATACTAAGATTATATATAAAAAATATTTCATTTTATGTTCGTTTGTCATCACAAAAATGGGTAAATTCAAAATCTATTGTCACTGAGTAACAAAGGCTGTATTTTAATGGGAGAAAACAGAAGTGTTAACGTGGTATAGTTCACGCGGGCGCCATAGAGATAGAACATACAACAAATCTAGTTGTATGTTTATTTCTAATTGTATTATATCTACTAGCAGTTCGAGCATCCAATAACATACTTCTTAAAACATATATTGTAAAAAATATAGGTTGGTACGTGTATTTCTTTAAAACCGGGCGATGGATAAATAATATACTTAATTGGAATAGTAACACTCGTACTATACCATTCCGATATGTATTAGGAAATTTAGGAAAGTGGTAGTCAAAACAATAATAATAATTAATCTCACACACACAAACTGACGCAAAATTGTGACTTGATATTATGTCTTTTAGAAGTACCTAGTGTATGATGGACATGCAGCAAAAGGTATAACCGTAAAACTGTTACTTCACTTATAACTCAGGATTGAAATGACACGGCTCCTACTTTGTTAGGTCTTGTAGCTTTGTTTTATGGATTACCAACTATTCGCCACTGAAGGAGATGTTTTATGGATAAGTGAGGATATTAAAGATACTTGGCTACATTTTAATATTTTCAATAGTTAATTTATATCATATTACTATAAACTTCGCCGCCTAGTCAGCTTTTACCATTACACAAAATTTCGTTTTACGTTTCATGCCATTTGACTATTGCCATATTGTCATCAACTACGACATAGTTTATTTCGCGTACAACTAAAACATTAATTTGTATTCAGATAGAAAATCTTTGTAATGTTAATTTATTTAATGTCAAGTATTTTGATTATTGTTTTCTAATGTTTACGCGAATTCCCCATCCTCCCGTGACCATGGTTGCTGTAAAGTATCCGAAACGACGGGCATTCAAAAACTTAATTAACCGCGATAAAATCCGAAAAAGTTGTTTTATTATAAAGTGTTCTGATTACTCATAACCTAAAAATGCTAGATCAAACATTGGAAATTGAGATATAAATAATCTCTAAATATTTGTCACTCACATGGGTTGATATCTCATTAGAATCGTCAAGTTTATCTTAACACAGTTGAATAAATTGTTTAGACAAATCTCTAATAGTTATAATAAACATTGTATTCACTTAAGAAGCTTGCTTACCTTTTTAATTTGAGTGTATATTTGCCAAACTAAGTAGAACTCGTTTATCACTATATTTTCGAAACAGCGGAGGTCGCAATAAACTAGTTGTTTGACATCTATATCCGAGACTTTTGCCTATCCGTTTGGAATATCTCGGGTTTTGGACAGGTAGGCGAGAAAAAAATTAAGTAATAATCCGACCACAAGCCTATGATAATCTGATGGTAACGCCATTTTGTCCTGTGTGGTTTGGGGTAAAAAAATGTGTGACATGATTATCGCTAACCCTACGAATAAAAAAAAGTATAGGGCTTCATGGCGTTTATGGTCGGCATTAATTTGTAACTAAAATATTTATTTGGTGACAATATTTTTTTTCAGATTTAAAGTTATGTTCAAGATGTACTGTGAAGTGGAAGCTTTAAAAATATTAAATGCTAAACTGTCAATACTTACTGTCATTACTTCAATACGACATAGCCCACAGAATTAGCAAGTTGACGTGGCAGTGGGCTGGCCATCTGTGTCGCAGGACCGATGGTCGTTGGAGCAGACGGGTCTTTGAGTGGAGACCGAGTCTTGGCAAACGCATTGTGGGACGTCCTCCGGTCAGTTGGACCAATGATCTACGTAAGATTGCCGGTGTAGGCTGGATGAGGATTGCGGAAATCCAGGATATTTAGCGCGAACTTGGAGAGACCTATGTCCAACAGTGGACTACAATAGGCTGAGCTGACTGACTGACTGACTGTCAATACTTTAGCTTATATACTATCTATGAATTCTGTTAGATGTGCAGATTGAATTAAATTAAATTTTTGTATAAAAACTTTGAAAAACCAAATTATATCTATTAGATACAAGCAAGTACAAAACAATAATAATAATAAAAACAAATTTACTCTGGAAAAGTCGTAGAAACGATTCAATATCATAAAAACTTGTTTCTAAACGAAAAATATTGAGTTAACTTACAGCAAAATACCAAAACCGATCCATGTAAACCAATCTTCGACCAATTATTTAAAGGCTATAGTTAAAGATAAGGGATGAAAGTAATACATCCGTAACATCGGGGTTCCCTTGTTAGCGGCAATAAAATAGTTTCTGTTTTAAAATTGGAGCGAATTTTTTGCTGCTCCTGTCTCGCCTGGCGGCAATTTGTCGTGTGAATGAGGTGTCGTGAATTAATTGCTTTTAGCGTTATTGATATCTTCTGATTCATTTATTTTGGTAATTACTTTATAAACTTATTATTTGGAGATGAAATTACTCATAGAAATTAATTTTCGTTTAAAATATCGTAAAATTTCTATCCTAATACTTAAGTAATGATTGTGTGAAAAGAGTATGAGCCAATCATGTAATTTTACTTCAATTAATTTTTAATTTAATGAACCAGAGAATCGGTAGATAAAAGTTTAATTTAATTTATTTATAAACTGGAACACTGAAATAGTTACTGATGGTGTAAAGCGTTTAAATAGGTAATTAAATGTACTTCACTGTTTCCTAGTTAAAGACCTAAGATGACATAGAAGATAAAATAAAGGTCTAAGGTCGGTTTAACTCTGAGATAGAAACACTATATTTCTAAGTCATTAATACTTTTTAGTTTTGTGATATTAGTATAATTTTATCTAAAGTTCTTTTTGGTAACATAATTCGAAAACAATATACCAAAATACTTCATAAATCAAAATGGTGTATAAAAGGAATTATCTAACTTTATCTTTTTTGTTTGTACTGTGTACGGTACTAAAGAATATAGCTACCCCCTCTCTTCCTGTGGGTGTCATAAGAGGCGACTAAGGGATAACACAGTTCCGCTGCCACCTTGGAACTTAAAAAGCCGACCGGTGGCGGGATAACCATCCAACTGCTGGCTTTGAAATTGAAACAGGCCGAAGACGGGCAGCAGCGTCTTTGGTGCGACAAAGCCAGCTTTGCGGTCACCAACCCGCCTGCCCAGCGTGGTGACTATGGGCAAAACACATGAGTTCGCGCTATTTTTGGCGTGAACTTGTGGAGGCCTATGTCCAGCAGTGGACTGTATAGGCTGTAATGATGATCTTTTTTTTTAATTAAAGTTATTAAGTATATTCCTTTTATTACATTTTTTTATAAACGTGATTTTGTTAATAAAACACTTTAATTTTTAACACAAAATTTTTCACATTTTATCTGTGTGATTTATTTATGATGCATTTTATTTGTTCCAATACAAAAAAAAAAATGTTAGCAGCATTCATTAGCAGAGGGACTTAAGTACCTACAACTGTAAATATAGGTCACTAAAACGAATAAATACAAAAATTAGATACAATTACTTATTAATTAGAAAGATTCGTAATCGTTTATTAATCCTAAAATTGTTGTACTTATTATATTATATTGTATATATATATTTTTTTTACACATAACTAGGTCAGCAAACAAGCGCATGGCTCACCTGACGGTAAGCGATTACCGTAGCTTATAGACGTTTGCGATACTAGAAGCATCGCAAACGCGTTGCCGACCCTATACCCAATTCCCCCCCCCCAGGAGCTCTGGTCACCTTACTAAAAAGCAGTATTATTTAGTTGTCATCTTCTATACTCGCGTTGGCGCAACGGTCACAGCCATGGATTGTACCTGTTACGCTGGCGGTTGCGGGTTCGATCCCCGCACATGACAAACATTTGTATTGGTCATACAGGTGTTTGCCGTAGTCTGGGTGTTTGTGCAGTCCTTGTGGGTCTCCCCACTGTGCCTCGGAGAGCACGTTAAGCCGTTGGTTCCGATTGTTATCACGTACACCTGATAGCGATCGTTACTCATAGTGGGGAATATATCCGCCAACCCGCATTGGAGCAGCGTGGTGGATTGAGCTCTGATCCTTCTCCTACATGGGGAAAGAGGCCTATGCCCAGTAGATAGTAGCAATGAGATATTACAGGCTGAAGCATCTTCTATAAGGTCGAGGTACTATCCCAGTCGGGCACCTCCATATTTTGAGCAGGAGATTTCCTGCTTTGCCACGACAAACGACATACTTTTTTATATGAAAGCAATGCCATTTTGTCCTTAAGCCTATTAATATCAATTATCACGTATCAGTGTTAGACTATACTGTATATGACTATGGCTTTCTGAACATCCCCATGAGTACCTATATATAAAAATATTCATATATACAACTTAGGACTTTATTTATTATTGAATAAAGAATAATTATTTAATAAGTTATACGTAACAATTTTAAAGGATTTTTAGTAGTGTAGTTTTAGTTTTTAAATTTTAACGGCATCAGTTTTCAATTTAATATACAGTAAAAATAACTTTAGATTTATAATACTACTATAGATAATTATCCGGTGACCCTTATTTGCATATAATTGTTGCAAAAAGGAAATATATCATTGGAATCATCGTCATCGTTCCATTCATGGTCACAGGTTCAGTTCTGTGCCACGCCTTTCGCTTTTAATTATATGTTACGTTATAATTTATTAATTTAACCGTCCGACTTCTTTTTGTTTATTTAGTGGTTACATGATAAGATAATAATGAATGGAATTTTTGACGATCACAACGGATATCGAAGTGTCTCATTATTTAACTGAGGTAGGGCACAGCAACAGCACTCAAAATATGGAGCAGCCCGACTGGGGAAGTACTCGACCTTACAGAAAACCACAGCTAAATAATACTGTTTTCAAGCAGTATTGTGTTTCTGTTGATGAGTAAGGTGACCCGAGCTCCTGGAAGGGATTGGGGATGGGGTCGGCAACGCGCTTGCGATGCTTCTGGTGTTGTAGGCGTCTGTAAGCTACGGTAATTGCTTACCATCAGGTGAGCCGTACGCTTGTTTGCCGACCTTATTACATAAAAAAAAAATTGTTAGTAATATTACTCAAAAACACATATTATGATATCATACAACATATACATTAACTATACTGAGAAACATTGGTTGCCCAACAAGTAAAGGAAGCGCCGCTGTAAAAACTACCGAACAATCACTCCTATAATGAATATCAGTTATTAGACATTAAAAAACAGTCCATATCACAGTTTGTTCAAACTAAACTCTGGTATAACACATAGTGACAAATAAAGTCCAAAACATGTAGAAATTTGTATATACAAACATACGTGTATATTTAATTTTAGTCTTGAGTTACTCATTGAGTTATAAGTGTAGATCAAAGTGTCGTAGTGTAAACCAACCCTGAGAACATTACAATTTGTAGTGTTATGTTATGCGCACGCGTAGACGGCATCGGATTAAATTCAGACTTTTAAAGTACAGTCAGCGAGAAAAGTGCAATGTGAAATTTAAAAAAATCATCATGATAAATCATCGCACGTGAAACTGCGAAAAAATGCAAGTAATGTTTCTATAGGTTTTACATAATTAGAATAGCATATTGCTCGGGATGATAAAATAACAGACGGAAGTAACACAAAAAATATGCACAAGCTTTCAATTAAAAAAAAGTTTAATTGTTCTCCATATCCCTAACAGAATAAAGCCTCATTGCAATATTAAATTCATTACATACATACAAAATTACTGTTACTTCATAATATTAGTAATAAATAAAAACAATACAACAAACAAACATTTTCTTTCACAATGAAATTATATAGTACACTGACGTCTTTATAAGGGCGCATGAATACAATAATATGCACATATTTAAACCCGCCTCGTGCAATTTGATTCCTACGACTGTTTATAACGTCTTATGATTTTACTGAAGTAGCAATTCTGTAGGCGACGTTGAATATTATACTTGTATTTAAATTATTGCATGGTATCCTTTGAAATATTACTTACCGTTTGTATTTATAAGTGTAGTAAATAGAAGATTATCTCGCCGATAATTATATGATGTTATCTTTACGCATTATGTATATTTCACTGAGATAAACATCTCAACTTTGTTTATTTGTGAGACTGATGCATTCTTGACTGTGTATTTCTTGCAGAAAAACCAATAGTTTTATGTATTTTCTACAGAAAAAAAAAATGTTAGTTTGGTCTATTTTAAAATAAGTGTAAAACATAGATAAATATAATTAATAGGTATATCTATAAGTTATGAGTGTAACATAAGGTAGGGCACAACATGAAATATCTGGCTCCATATCTGGAGTAGCCTGACTGAACATTTACCTAAGTTTTGCAGAAGATTACAGCCAAATAAAATCTACTGTTCTCAGGTATCGTTGTGTTGCTGTATTGAGTAAGGTAGCAAGATCTCCTGGGGCTGTGATTTATTGACAGTGAGGATAGAATTCACAAAACGATTGTGAAGCTTCTGGTGTTGCAAACGTCTATAGGTTCTCATTAGCCTTAGTCCGCCTATTGCAGACGATTTAGATAGTGTCAGACAGACACTGTGTCGCCTAAGTCACTCTTGAGGAAAACGCAGAGTTGCCTAAGCTCTGCGTCACCCTCTCGACCTCACTGGCTAGGCCCACAGAAACGCAGAGTTGCCTAAGCTCTGCGTCACCCTCTCGACCTCACTGGCTAGGTCCACAGGAACGATGAGTCGATACGTGTGGAGCCAGTTCGGCTGCAGGAGATTTTCGCATTTTAGAGCTATGCCAAGAATGCTTGACGGACACCCATTCCGGGTTTCAAATGAAGTTTTCCTTCTCCAGGACCCTAATGATTTTGGGCCAAGTTTATCCTTCACTCGCCTTTTACGACCCCCATGGAAAGAAAGGGGGTGGTGCTATTCTACTCGGCCGAAACCACACGGCTTAACGGCAAACGTCTATAGGTTACGGTTACTGCATACCATCAGGACGACTGTGAGCTTGTTTGCAAGCTGTTGAAGCAGCCTGCATAAAAAAGTAATGAAAATGTATATGCGATAAAAACACGAATAAAACCAGAATCCAATTCACTTAGACGGCTAAAGCAAGTTTTTATGGGACCCCCTATTGTTTATTAACGATAATATGCAGTGAAAATTAATTCAATTGCACGTTTACCTCATGCGAGGTTGGTATTACTTATAACGAATAAAAAAATATGCAAATATTGGTACTATTTTTAGTCGTCTCTTTATTTCGCGCTGCATCAGAAAATTCAAAGTTTGCGTAATGAATGAAAACATGCAAACACAAATAAAACAAACAAAAATGGTCAGAAAACTCAGTTCGATACTTCAGAGGGCCACTAAATCACAAAGACCGACCTAAATCAACAAAAATTAACCGGAAGACAAAGATCGTCCCCGATAACATTACCTAATCGATAATTGTATCTACGACACTTCGAGTCACACGTTGCGTCGTAAAAAGGTGAGAAAGTAGACGAAGATAAAACTATGAACGAATCTGTATCGATACAACAGTCCTGAATCTTGAAAATAGTCAATTTTGAACTCTATTTTCTTTCGATAAGAGTTATGTTAATTGCCACGAACGGTAAGGGCAGTTTGTAGTATGGCGAAGTCGCGAAGAGCACGGTAATAAAAAAGGTGAAATGTCTCAGTAGAAGCGACAGAGGACGCTGTGCTGATAAAGAGACCACCATCGTGGATACAAGATCTATTTGAGGGTCTTGCGATATTTTTGATGCCGAACTGCATCTAGAAATAACAATAAGAAAAATTAGATATAAACAAATTCTATCTATTGATGTCAGTTAATATATAAGTTTACATATGTACCAATAACAGGAACATCAGCAAATGGATTTATGAAATCAAACATTGCCAAATTATTTACCTTCATGAATCAAGAGAATTGGAACGCAATGAAATATAAAAATAAAACATAATTTTTACAGTTTAAACTTTACTTCAAAATAAAAGTAAAAAATATTATCTAAATTTTTGAGTTTTACATATACTTTACTTGTATTTCTTTAATGAAATTTTTCACGTACATATGTATGTTTTAAATTGATTCATTTGAGCGTAATTAGTCATTACTACCTATACATTCTTAATGTATCTAAACAAATCAATTTAACTATCTACATAATTATTATAATGATAAATCTTCTTAAGTTCATTGAACACGTTGGGAATAAGGTACTCTTTGGGACAATCACTTAATTCTAAAGATTCATTTCATTGAAAAATCTACTAAATACAAAACCGATGATATCATCACTACGGCCGTTTTCATTACAAATTTATATGATTGGAATTGAGCGATAATTCCTTGCCGATGATGGGACCGCCGGGTACGTGGCTATAATGATGACGTCTCGAATGTATACGATTACAACGATAGCCAGCACTCGAATAACTGCTTTACACTGTTCATCGATCGTATTGTATCTTCGATCCTCATTTATATCACTTTTAATCGTTTATAGAATTTTATTGTTTGTTCTTATAGGAACATAATAACATTTCATCATATTTTGTATCAGTTCCATTTCCGCTATATTCTTCTGCTGGTAACTTTAGTAAAACTTCTCGAATCGAATAACATGTAATTAAAATTCGTCAGTAGCTACAATTAGCATTATAGTTACAACATTTAAAATTTCGTGGTAGGTAACGGGTCCATAAAAAAATGTGTACAAGAAGCATTTATTCTTACCGTCCATCCGTCTGTCATTCAATACATTAGGCAAATACGTACTAAGGTATAATCTTATTACATAAATCCGTTTTAGTGACAGCTTTAAAGCAAAGAATAACAGTAAAATTTTGACAATACCCTAAACGCTATGGAGAATGCAAACAAACTTCCATATTATTGTTTTCATTATTATCCCACGTTCTAAACAAAGTATTCAAACAAATGGTCAGTTTCTTCATTGACGGGATTAACTGGGCAAAGTTTTGAAACGAAAGTTAATCGGATTTTCAAAGTAAATTTATCGTTAAGAAAAAAATAATCCCACCCAGTTGCTGGCGAGATGTAAAGAAGGACTTTTGAGAATATGCTGAGGTTTGTTTACTGTCAATAGATTTACGACACATTGAGGCATCTCTTTATACTTTTGAGTTGATAATATCAGTGAAATAAGTTGTTTTTACTAGAATCAGAGAGAAAGATCCTTTGTTACATGTTTTGCAGCGTACAAGAAAGATTTTATTATTTACGACAGGGTCGAACGGATAGACAGCTACCGTCATTCTCTGTTTAAAACAAAGGTTTCGGCGTTACAAAAATATGTATTGTGTTGTTATTTAATCCCATTAAGTGAAGCTAAAACCTCTTTAGAAAATCATATAGTTACTTTACCTGCGAAATTTTGTGACTAATTTAACATCTTAATGTATTCATTACTTTTCCCGTTACCTTTTTTTGTGTACATTTTTGTTCTCAATATACTTTTCAATATTGGTAATAATTTATGAATAGTATATTTTTGAATGAGTATATATAAAGAAAAAACACAAAGTCACTACATTGAATCATAAAATAAAAAGATGAAATAAATCACACAGTTTTTATTTCATCATTTTTATATCCATTTTATTTGGGTACCTTCGTCATTGAGAAATCTTTGTCATTCGATTTTATGTCGAGAGAGACATTCAAAATTCAATGTTCATCATTACGTTCAATTGGAAAAATCCAGACACGTAACACGATCTAAATTCGATCGATAAGGCTGTACCTTAAAAGGCGCCGGGCAGGTATGCGCAGGCGCCGGCGAACGCTGTCATGCAGAAAACAACTCTCTGATGAAACGAACTTTTAATCCGCCCTGACGGTCACTACAGACTCTAATTAAGATTCGGATGTTCCGTCCTTATCACCATTTTCACCTGACACTCTCGTCCTGTTATTTAAAATTAAAATTTTACTTCTTAAATGTTACGTTGAGGTCTCTATTCCTGGTCGTATTTTATTGGTCGATGTATCTTTATCTTATCGTAATGATTTTTGAGATTTAATGTCTCGGTGTGCGGTTTCGTGTGACATAACGGATTCGTTCTACCGAGGTTTTTGTTCATTGGATTACATGTCCTTAACTTTGTAACCGATATTTGTGTGTTAGCTATCATCATTTCAACTCATCAACCGGATCATCAGAATGTTTCGTTGTGCAGCTGTCATTATCCATATTGTTTCTGAAATTTATAAAAATTTCTTGTTTATAAATCTTTTTTTTTTTTGTTCGTTTCTCTAGGCACTGATACTCCATCGCGACTTCCTATTATAAGTTACCTACTCTACTAGATCATGGATTACAATTTGTAGGACACAACTTAAGCGTTAATATAGTTTTATTTGTGTTATACCTACTTGCTACTTATGAGGAGTTAAGTATGACAGGCATATCTGAGGGCACACCTACGTACAGGCTGATGACTTTCTGCTGGGCAAAAATTAGAATCATTATTAAGAAAATAAATGCAAAATTTGTTAGTTTATTAATTAAATTCAGAAACAACTAAGGTATATCCTTAATAATTGTGTTTATTCGCAAATAAAAAAAAAGAAACTTCAATTACATCGACAAGTAATACAACGTAAGTAGGCGAAAAATTAACAAACGCACTAGTCTTACCATTTTCCCTCGATTTCTCTGCGGTTCCATCATCAGATCCTAGTTTCCTTATTATGGTACCACAATTGAGATACCTCTTTTTCAACAAAAAAAGACTATATATATATATATATATATATATATATATATATATATATATATATATATAATAACCATTACAAATTGTCTCGCAATTGGAGGTTTTGGCGGCTCTCGATCAACAAAAAAATATTTGCATCTTTTGGTTGATCATTTTACTCGATATGAAATGAAATTATGAAACAAAAATTAACTGTGTGATATTTGGTTATTAAATTCAAATGTTAGTAGTAAAATAAGTTTTTTCATATAACCTTAGGTATCAATAAAACAGTGCATATAATTTGAGGTAAACCGAGACGTGATAAGGAAGAATAAATTCGATAATCTTGTCCGGAAGAACAGGTATTACATGATATTCAGAAATATAAAGCGGGGTGCATACTTGTCGTTATAAATATTGCATTAATTGTTTCATTTCATATAGCATTATCTTGTTTTTTTTTTTGTTTCTCAGCTGTATATTGTTTTTAAAAATTAATATTTGTAGTGAGAAAAATAGTAATAGAATTGATAAACAATTATTATACATTTACAATTTATAAACTTACATAATGTTATACTATCGTGTATAGTTTATTATTCCATGTACAGTTTCCTGAGTGTCCTCTTCAGGTACTTATACATGTATAAAAATAAACTTTAAAAATTATGCAAAATGAAAGTCTTTAGTTTTAATGCTTTATTTGATTATTAAATCTTAGACATATTATTAAAAAAAAATACTATGACGTATAACGTCTAAATGCCTATACATTTTCGTAAACGAAAATGCTTCATCTTTTAAGCCTCAAGGAAATATTTACGTCAAAATATATAAGTGTCATACTGTAAATACTTTACTACTACTTCGTAGTTAAAACCCCGACTATAGAATAGTCGTAACATGTAACTTCAATAGGTAATTAATATTTAATGCCGTGTGATCTCGGTGTAAGCTTATGCTCGGTCGCGACAGTCGAACTAATGTCAAGGCGAGCGCAATCAGGCTGCGTGGGCGGCAGGTTAGTGTGGACGTGACCTTATAATTTATTCCATATCAAGTTTATTTATACGTCACGAGATTCTCGCCGGAAAGCTTAGTAACTTCAGATAAATGTAAGTAGGTATATATTTCATGTAACATAGATTGTTTGAATTATATTTATGAATAGTTAAATTTGTTTGGAATTAGAATGTCATTTGACCTAGACAAGTTATGAAACAGAAAAAAAAAATAATACGAGCTAATTGGCAGCTTATTACTTAAAGAATATAATTAGACTAGCTGACCTGGCGAACTTCGTATCACCTTATTTTTTTCTGAAATATAATAATAACATAATATATCAAAATAAAATATAGCCTATCTTTTAAGTTGGATCAAACTGCACACGGTGTGCAAATTTGACTAAAATCGGTTAAGTAGTTTAGGAGTCCACTGAGGACAAACATTGTGACACGAGATTTATATATATTAAGATTATTGTATGTTCTATAATTACGTATTGTTATTTATACACAATTATTTACGAGTGTGCTTTAGACCACACAACTCAAGTAAAACTTTTTTAACTCCACCTAAATTATTTATCCCTCTCAACTTCCGTTCGCTTTGCCCGATCACACTTTCGTAACGACTATCCAAGCCAAGCGTGCGTAAATAAGTTTTACTTCAAAAATAACATTATTTAACTTAAAAAAAAGCAAATTTAGGCGTTTTGGTAGATAATATGCATTTAGTTTTGTTAATTAGCAACCGGCAAGTAATCCTAAGCTTAACGTATCTATCACTGTTATAAACATTATAGACTAGACTAGACTTTAATATAACACCAAGTATTTTGAACTGAAAGAAAACCAGATACTTTGTACTTAACTTCCATTTCTACAAATGTAAGCACGTCCACACAAATCCAACGCCAGCACTCGCTTCGGTAATTGAACGACGATGTAAAAGGTATCTACATAGCAAATAAAATAAAAAAATGCAGCTATAATCGCGGCCCGCCCCGCCCCGTGCACTCGATGGTTATTGTGCAAAATAAAAATGCACCCCATTCAATAGCTCGGATTGCAACGCGTAGGCGTATTCTTTTTGGTCGGTTTTATTATGACAGCGCTATTATTTTCAAATCGCAAGCCATTTAAGTGCTAAGATCGGTATGATAGCTTAATATTTGAAAACAGCGTTTTGTTCTATAATTATTAACACACAGTTTAACAATATGCTAAATGTATTTTTTTTTTCAAAGATAGCACGTACACATAATAGTTTTATAATAACCTTGTGTCATGTTAATATTAATAATAGAACAAAGCAAAAATTATTAGAAAGATTAGAAACTTTTTAAATAAAGTACCACCAATTAATTCTGTTGTAAAATACGTTTACAAGCTTTGGGAAATTTTGTTGGTTTTTTAGATTGCATATATTAAGACGAAAATTTAAAAGGGAAGTTAAGCCTTGACAAGAACAAGGTGGATATAAAAATCGCGTTGACAGTGTACAACGTGGCGCTCTCGAAGGCTTTATGGGCCGCTATATGTCACCCAGCGTCCTTTTTTACGTACTCGTTTCCAAACGGAATACACAAGTCGTTTATGAATATTCAAAGATAAAGTGTGGCCTAGTTGAGACCGTAAAGCAAATTACTGCGATGTTGAATCGTTTGTTATGCTCACGTTACTTGCATATTATTGTGTAATCTTTCAACGTATAATGATAAATAATATTGTGGGTAATACATTTTTTTTAATTTCAACAAATACATATAAAGAATTAGCTATTTTTTATGAAGTTTATGTTTTAATAATTTAACAAATATAGCAAGACTTCAGTGTCTTTATTTAATGTTTATGACAAAAACCAAGACCCCGACGGCTTTCCGTGCTGTCCGAGGCACGGACGGAAGACGCACAAAATAAAAGTAAGACTTTCTGGTCTAATTCTGCTTATATTTATATAGATAAAAACATCAAAAGTTTCAGTATATATAGTTTCAAGAATATGTACAAGTACAATTAGAGGCCTTAATACAATACTTCTCTTTAAGCCTTTGAAAAGTAAATTATTCTTGAAAATTATTACTTGGTGGTTACCTGATTTCTAAGGCAAAACAAAGCAGAAAACAGACAGAAGCCGAGGATAATGGGTTGTGTTCTCACACAACTTCTTTTGGGCTATTGACTTAAAACAATCGAAAGGGTTAACAATACGTATTGTTAGCCCTTTCTCTCTTGAGGAATAAAATAATTTATGTCAGGTAAATAAACATATATAAAAAAATTAAGTATTTGATTATTAGCAATGTTGCTGTAGGAAAGCGATTTTTAGGGTACATCTCTATGCAATAAGGTAATAAATAAATAAATAAATATATTTTAATGTCTCTATTCGCCACAAACAAACAGATATAATCCATGATTCATTGGGATCAAGCCAGCATTCCTTGCTACCTATCTTTATGTACCATCTAATACGTTCTTTGTTAACACTTTAACACAAATCTATCGTATCTGATCGAGTTTGATTCTGTTTTGTGTATGTATATTGTACATGTATATTATAAACAAGCCTTTCCATAACATGTCTTCCGACATACTTACATTTTATATAGATAAATATAAAAATTATTTGATAACCTATAATTTATTAAATTAATTCATTTTATTTTTTACTTCTAGTAAAAAAAATAGCTAAAAATTCCATACATAGACATAGTTAACTAACAACGTAGTAACACCGTGGCGCATTCAAATCTGAGTAAGAATTTTTTTGGAATATCTACCTATCGCAGTCCATTGTTGGACAGAGACCTCCCCGAGTTCGTGCCAAATATTCCCTTTCCCGCAATCCTTTTTTTGTAATATGGAGAAAGTCCTCATGGATATCTAGCGTGTGGGCACCGGAGAGGCTACGTCAGACTTTTACTGACCGAAAACCACCACGTGTGAGCAGTCATCCGCCTGGGTGGGGTGAAATAGGGTCACACTAGCATTCACCTCCTCGCCCGGGTGTTAGGACCGGACGAAACCTCCGGACCCCGGCAGAAAAGTGGGGGCGTCCTCGCTCACAACAAGGTCACCCCTCAGACGTGTGGAGTCGTGTCGTCCAGCTGGCCGAAGTCCCCACACTGTCAGCCAACGACCCCATTATTACGGGGGGAAGAGGAGGCGGGCAAACGGTTTCCTCCTTGCTCCCGTACGTCTGCGCTGGAGCGGGTTAGCAAAGGCGTCTTCCTCCCTGGCTCGCTCCGCGATCTCCTTCTGCATCATTACCTCTTCGTAGAAGGTGACAGCCGCCTGCCATGATCTCTCACTGTCAAGCATAGCCTTTACTATACTCAGCAGTGAGAAATCCTGTCCGAGGACCGTTGAAAGCGCACTGCTGCGTCTCCCAAACGGTGCACATCTCCAACGTGTGGAGCGTCCTATCCTTTGTTGCCCCACACTCGTGGCAGGCTGGAGTCACCTCCCGTCTCGCGATTTGGTGCAGGTACTTACTGGAGCACCAGTGTCCGGAAAGTACCTGCATCAGACGGAAGGTCAGCGGCCCGAACCGCCGCCTCATCCACTTCCGGAGGACCGGCCTGACCGCGTCAATCCTCATCCAGCCTCCACCGGCAATGTATTCAGTACCGGTCGGTAGTGTATCAAGTATAATATTTAGCTTACTAGACCATAGAAGTACATTTTAGTATGGTATTTATATATTAAAATATACTTTAAGTCATATATATATGTGAACACGGTTTTATAACCGGTATAATTCCATTGATTTTACTTTCCGTTTTAGCCTTACAACGGTAACAAACACATTTAAGGTTACAAAAGTGGTTTAAAAGCTGTATAAAATATTGTGTCCTTTATTTAAATTATATTAATATTTTTGTAAATATTGTAAAGGTTTTATTATTTGTCCCACTTAACTTCCTTTGGGGTACAGAGCTTTTAAAATAATTAAATTGATATACTTATTTAGTTTTGAAATATATAAAAGCATTAATATGTTCTAAAAAAAATTCTTATATATACAAATAAGACTGTCGATGAGCTATTTTTGCTCTTCTTATTTTGGGTACACCAGTCCTGCGACACAGTTGGCCAGCCCACTGCCACTTCAACTTGCTAATTCTGTGGGCTATATCCGTTACTTTCGTTCTTTCGCGGATAGTTCGTTTCTAATCCTACCTTTGAGAGAAGCTTCAAGCATAGCCCGTTTCATTGCATGTTGAGCGACTTTAAAGTCGTGGACCAGAGGGGGTGGCTAAATTCTATACTGCCGTAGACCACCATACTTGTCGTAAAACTTGGTGTGGAATAGTTGTGTTTATTGTCAAAAAAAACGACTTCAACTTACGTCGAAAAGTGATATAATTGTTTGCAGGCAAACGAAAAAAAACCGACTTCAATTATATCGACAAGTAATACAACGTAGGTAGACGAAAGAAATAGTCAAGTAAATACGCATTATCGAAGATTACTCCAACATTTGTAATCAGATCTCGATGAAATTTAAATGTGACCACATGATAAACATCGGCTTTCGATTAAATTAAAAATCATCAAAATCGGTACCCCCAGTAAAAAGTTATGCGGATTTTCGAGAGTTTCCCTCGATTTCTCTGGGATCCTATCATCAGGTCCTGGTTTTCTTATCATGGTACCACACTAGGGATATCTTCTTTTCAACAAAAAAAGAATTATCAAAATCGGTTCATAAACGAAAAAGTTATCCCCGAACCTATACATAAAAAAATATTCTCCCCTCCTTTTTTTAAGGCGGTTAAAAACATTAATGTAAATAGTCAAAAAATAATTAAATGCGTATCATTAGGGATAGCAAAAAGTACTATCAGCTCTAGCTCAATTTAAATGAAACCACGAAAAAGCACCAACTTTCGAATAAAAAGGGAACATCAAAATCGGTACACCCACTAAAAATTTATGAGGTAGCTCACATAAAAAATATAGTCGAATTAAGAACCTCCGCCATTTTTAATAGTCACTTAAAAGATAGTTTTTAAGTAAAAAGAGTTACAATTGAAATAACAGTAAAGTTATTAGATGTCTATTTGATTTGTTCGTTAGTAAATTACAATTTTATTATTTTTAGGTACACTAATTATTGTAAATCTATATTATTTAATTTCTTTCAATCATTTACATAATCAGTCGATCAAAAACATATTATTTAAATTAAATTATATATAATGTAAAATTTTATTAAATATACATAATCATATGAAATCAAATTGGTTGATGACATATTTATACCGTATAACTAACATATAATATCAGGTGAAATTTTAAGCCTTAACTAATAGTTATTAATATATGTTAATGGCACGAAATATTTTAATTGAGAATTAATTTGGTAACTTTTTTAAATTAAATAATGTTGTTAATAAGAAACTTTTTTATATCTTACCTACGGCATTTAATCTGTTTTGTAAAACGTAGTTTTGGACTTGACTACGTAAACATTTGACTCGCCTCGATTTCCGAAAAAAAAATATTGTGGAGCAATGTAACCTCTTTTATTGGAAGCATAAATAAAAACCTTTAAGAAAAAAAAAGAACTTTTAAAAGAAAAGGCACACAGTTACACAGTCCTATCAAAAAATAAACATACACAAGTTTCAACTTAGGTACCTCGTTCGCGGTTATTTGGAAGGAGGCTGTAAAATTTATGATTCGGTGAAATATCATCTGTTTCAATATATGTGCTAGTATAATCCTTTGTTTAATATTTAAAATGTTTTGAGGCTAACGAACGTCTTATTGTAGCAAGAGTGATTATTATGGTTGTTACATATTTGTAAATAGCGGTAGTTCATTCTTAGATTACCTATGGATGAGTATAAAAAAATATTATTAAATGAAAAAGTATGAGTACTTACAGTATTTTTATAGACAGGTACCTATAACATTTTTATAAGTTTTACATTCATAGATTTATGCTGGAAATAAAGTGTGGATTATATAAAAATTAATAAGAAAAGTTTTATACCTCATTCGTACTTTAAACAAATCTTTAAAAATAATAATTTAAATAGTTTCAGTATTAAAAAAGATGTAGACGTTTAAAACATAAACAAATTATTTAATATTAACTGGCGTAGCTATTTATCCAGATACACATTAACTTTATACTCATAACAAAATGTCACAAAAAACATGACTAACTTCAGCCTCGAACCCATAATTACGCATTTGTAAAAATGGCTGACGCATTTAACCCTAACAATGATTATACGTTTTGTGGACGAATTACATCGCTAATGAAAACTGCACTGAAAAAAAGACTAAGCTATAATCTTTTGATTGTAGGATACGTGTAAAACATTATAAAACTATTATAAATACATCTATCCCGACAGATGCAGCGGGTTATACTTAATGGTTGTTCCATTATTTGGTACGTAATTCTTATTTTAAGCTGTTTTAATATGTCTGGGACATTTCGACCCCTTTTACAATGAAGAAGCATTTAGTAACGTATAATTTTCGGCTTAAAATCTTTTGTTTGTGGTGAAGAATGGTAGAAATACTTTCCTTCTGTTTTGGATTATTCTAGACATGCTCATAAAAAATATAAGTAATAAAAATGACGTCAGTTGTTTTAGGGTTAAATTTGTATTCACTTTCGTCCAGTATCACGACAGCGACAAACATCGTATAAATTATCGGGGCACAATCACGGACATCCATAAACCACTTGGGAATGCGCGGACAATCGTTCATTGAGGTACTTATTTATTTTAAATACAATCATCAGGGGGGCTTCCCGCAGGGTCGCTCCTGCGGCGCTGTCGCGGGCCCCCGACCTCGGCTCTCTTTCGGCCCCCTTTAATCAACTGTCATGCGGTCCGTACGATACCATTACATTATCCATTTACGTCTACACCCGAATGCACTGTCTGATCCTTATTACGTTTGCACAGAGTTCAAATCAGAAGTATGTTCTTTACTTTAAATTGTCATGATGCTGTAAAAACCGATATCGACGCCATGTTTATTTGATTGCGATGCTTTCGATTTGGATCGAATGACGTTCAAAATTCGGTCACTGACAACAGTTTTCGAATAAAGACAACTAAACTATCGTATTTGATTACGATTAGGAATTGTTAATGCATCGTAATATCGGTAACTCCACTGATTACGTATTTTGAGATGGTTTGTTTAGACGATATTTATTATGATTGGATATTCGTTTTTTAAAGTATGTGGTATATTGAAGTGTGGGTATATGCTTGAAACCACTCCAAAACATTACAACAATAAGTGATCCTCGTAATATTCATAATCGAAATCCGTAACCGAACGTCAAACTCGCCGCGTTGATCTGCCGAATTTGTTATGGTCCAAAATAATATGGAATACATACGGATCAATTTATGGACATACAAAATTAATTCTATAAATAATTATTTTTATATGTCTTAAAATGACGCCGCGGTGGCGCAACGGTCACAGCCATGGATTGTAACTGTTACGTTGGCGGTTGCGGGTTCGATCCCTGCACATGACAAACATTTGTATTGGCCATACAGGTGTCCTCGTGGGTCTCCCCACCGTGCCTCGGAGAGCACGTTAAGCCGTCGGTCCCGGTTGTTATCACGTACACCTGATAGCGATCGTTACTCATAGTAGGGAATATATCCGCCAATGCGCATTGGAGTAGCGTGGTGGATTAAGCTCTGATCCTTCTCCTACATGGGGAAAAAGGCCTATGCCCAGTAGTGGGGTATTACAGGCTGAAGCGTAAAAATCATAGTAAATGTTAATATTGGGTATACATATTAAAATATTTGGTTTTAAAAATAAAAAGAAAACAACATTTGAAGACAGATAATTAAGTACCAACGATTGACATAGCATAGTTTTTTATTACTTAACATTTTGACTATAAAAAAACTTTGCATAAAACTTGTGTTTTGTTATATTAAATGATTTTATTGTATTGTCTTAGCATCCGTATGTAAAGTACGTTGGCCATTTCTTTTTTCATATCCTAAGCGGCCATAAGTAAGGCATTGTGAAGCGAATGGTAACAATAGGGACCATTATGGTGGACCATCGATACCCTTTCTTTGGTAGAATTTAATTGTGTGATGAAGTGTGGTTACGACATTTTTTAAACGAACCGAGAACGCGTCAGAATTCATCTTTTATACTCCGCATTGTTTTGTATTATGTCGAATAAAAATAACGATAATTATTACGACTGTATAAAATATCCTAATTGTTCCGATAGCTTTTATAACAACTAAAAAACGACTATGTTAATTTCGATTAAAAGTTCATCAATTAAGAACAAATTAGTTCTCAAGAAGCAAACAGTGATCGCATTAACGCATTAAGATAAATGTCTTAATACGGGACGTATTAAAAATGTAGCGCTTATTACGTAAGAATAGAGTTCACATTTGAATAGATTGTAAAACGAATTGATCGTGCTAAAAGCCTGCTCATTACTCGATTACCACCCGCTAAGTCGATAAGTTGATTTTCATTTAGGCGTAATAAACTGTTGCAAATTATTTCATTACAACATTAAGTGGCGTTTACACTTCGATTCGGATTTTATGATCACTCTTACGAACGTTATACGGTAATGTTATGTGTGCACTTGTCCCATTACTTGCGTTCTTGTTATATTCTTTTTTTAGCGTGTTATTTCGACATGGCCGTGTAAAAGGATTTTTACGTCAGAGCCGTCGGAAGATTTTCGTTTTAGATGCGACGGGTCGTTCTGATACTGTATAATAATTATTGGGTATTTAATTTTTAGTTAAAATGTGTTAAATGTTACATTAATTCAGATTTTTAGTTTAATTATTGTTAGGAAAATATATTTGTGAAATTATAAGAAGTAGTGGTCGCCTAGTGATCGAAATTCGACCACAATTTAACCACAGACTTTAACAATAAACAAATGAGTATAAAATATATTCGTATACCTGTGTTGAATACATGGTAGTGTATGTAATGTTCTTTTATTGATTTTATGTATTTTTATATATAATTTTATAATAAAATTAGCATTTTGCACTCTTTTCTTCTATTTCTATAGAAACGATAACGTGTGCGAAATTTCATACTCCTCCGTGCGCGCAATTTTCGTAAAAAGGGGTACAAAGTTTTGCTTCACGTATTAACATATAGATAATTGTCCTAGTTAAGAAATTGAAGTAGGTACCAGCCGGAAAATAATAGTACCTATCGACTTATAGAATTATTCGTTTCTAAAACTTTTAAATACGTTTTAAATTAGGTTATCGTTTTAATTGAAAATAGACGTTAAATTGTATGTATGACTGATCTTGAAACAAATATTTAATCTTATTTATTTGAAACAAAAGTGACAATATTCGAAATTCGAAATTTAAATTTATAATTGATTACTGATGGGATTTTTCGTGTTGTATTGATTTATTTATATAGGTATTTATTTTTATAAATATCTAACATTTTTTAGTTTCAAAGTAATATAGTATCTAGAATGTATTTATATACATGTTACGAGGTTTTATCACAGAGTATAAAAGTTATAATAGATAATAAGTATGACGCTGTAAATATATTAATAACAAGACAAAACATTGTATTACAAAGTGTAACAAACGGAATTAGCACATCATTCATCACACACGACACAACATAGACAGACATATATAACATTCAGAAAGAAATATTTTCCTTACCTAAAATTCTTACCGACGTTTTCTTATCAACAATCTCAAAACAAAATGCAATTTAACTTCTTAGATAAAGAAGCAATTTTTTTTTCACAATTTACAATACAATTAAAACTACAGCCGTATAAGATATCTCTATCTTTACAGCTCTATATGGTTCAATAAAACGATTGAAAGCAATCTAATAAAATGAAGACATTTTCATTAGGTGCCCTATTTTGTCGGACTATATTAATTACTGGCGCGGTGGTCCTGGGGTACCTTTTAATTAGCGGCCTCGGTTGCTATTGGTGTCGTTAACCAATAAAGATTGACTGCCTACTTGTACTTCAGATATAAGTCTAAATGGGTCCGCAATTAAACCAGTTTTAGGAGATATTGATTGTTTTATAATTTTAATTATGTATAAAAACAAACAGAGTAATGTAGTTAAATTTGCGAATTATACTTATATTTTGGAATGAAAATTGTAAGTGATATTTGATGATTTTTTTTGTGGCTACTAAATAAATATATTAGTAACTTTTATTTAAAGAATGTTAATATGTAATTCTGAGTGTACGAGTTTCTTGATTCGTCGTAGACTTTTAATTGAATAGCCGGATAGTTGCGCCACTTTTCAAAAACGCTCTGTTAATCAAGATGTGTACTTGTTATTTTTGTATTCAACGCGTATATCAAAACATAAGTTAAGTCTACTATAATAGTCCGTTTTTTTTATATAAATGATACTAGTTTTGTGGAACTCCTCTTTACTTTTACCCCTGAAAATCGGTTATTTGCCTACTGTGACGGAGAGTAGCCTCACGTTAAAAATGTATCAGAGGATGCCTATGTTTTTTTCTTAACAAACTTATTTAACTTTCGAAACTAAAGGCTATGTATTTTCCTACAAATATAAAAACTACTGGCTGTGAAATACACAGGCTGAAGACGGGCAGCAGCGTCTTCGGTCCGACAAAGCCAGCCCTGCGGTCACCACCCGCCTGCCCAGCGTGGTGACTATGGGCAAAACACATGAGTTCACGCCATTTTTGGCTCGAACTTATGGATGCCTATGTCCAGTAGTGGGCTGCGATAGGCTGATGTGATGATGTGATGATGATGATAAAAAATGTATTTTTATTTTTATTGAATAAGTAGTAAAAAAATATTTTAAATCAATGACATAATTAGCTAGGGTTACCATTTACTAGTTTTTTCTTTCGTGCCGTCTTCTTAAAGTTCGAGAGGAGATCTCAGAAATTCGGGATATTTCATTGATTCCTTTTTGATTGTATCCAGTTCATCGAGTGCAAGTGCTAAAGTATCCTTTGTACAGATGATGTGGCGCGGCACCACGCCTGGCTTTCGCTTATAACTTACGAAGCTATTGCTATTAAGTTCTAATTATAAATAAAATAAATCACAATGAAAAAAGTTGACAAAAGAATAGAAAAAACAATCTGTCTTCGCTTATCATAGAATTTATAATTATGTATAGTTGCCCCAAGAGTTGCTCTAGGTGCAACTATTCGCAAAAGTTAATAAGACAAATATCCTTTTTGATATGGATATTTGCCATTTCTATTTGCGAAATAAATAAAAAGCTGTAGTCTCAAAAAAAAGTTTCTATCAATAATAAATATATTCAACAGAGTTTATTTATCAATATAATTTCGACGCTCGTCAAAGTTATGTCGCGAAAGATTTTTGGTCACAAGGACAAAACTAAAATAAACATAAAGATTTTTTTAAGTAAGACATTGTTAAGCTCTGATCTTTCTCCCACATGGGGAAAGAGGCCTATGCCCAGTAGTGGGATATTACAGGCTGAAGCGTAAGACATTGTTGCTGACAATTATAGACTATTAATTATCAGATTATCAATCATAAATGGAATAATTCAAAAATATATGGCACCAATCCTACAGAAAAACGGGTGAAACTTATGTAAGCATAATCATTTCTACGTATAAGTATTGAAACCGACAGGAAACTCTCAAACAGTCCTCCAGTCCAATAGATAAGGAAGAAAAACGAACAGACACACGAGCGCCTGTCACCAAATAGCGCTGTTTAGTGAGCAAACAGGTGATAAGATAATCTTTGGATGACGCCGACACAATGGTGTGGGTTAATATTTGCTGTGTGAATGCCTTTCGGCGTGTGCCGAGTGAGATGTCACTCACACCGACGCGTACATACTGTACATACGCTAGAATTAGTTAACATTGTTTATAAAAGTAGGTACCTATTATTTTACTCCTGTACGTAAAAAGTCATCTTTATATAAATTCCACTTATGAACAAAATTAAAGTTTCCTAGGAAATTATGGTAAATTAAACACAAAATGGCCTCCAGAGTATTGGTTATTGTTTAAAATAGAATTAAGTAACATGACATTTTGTGTATTCAATTATGTATGCTTATTTTGAAAAGAATTATATTTATTTATTTATTTGGTTTATACTTTTTGTGATTTTCTTTCAAATTAATTCTTAGTATAACACAAAATCTCTGCCTTGGGACTGGTCTTCTGTCCGTCGGTTTGTCACGGTTTCATATTTTTGGAGCCGTAACAGGTAGACAGTTGACTGTACGCATATTGTGACTGCTATAATAACACATTTATCATAAGAGGCATTAAGTTGATTGCTATACTGGAAACGTTAAAAATTAGTGCGTTAAGTTTCATGGTTAAAAAATTGTGGTAGGTATTGAGTATTTTACGGTAGTACCTTACATTTATTGTTTCCGACTTTCTCTTGTTAGTTAAACTTCAGTCATCTCATATGTTCCGGATAATACTGGAATTTCCATTTTTACAATCGCTTCAGCCTGCAATATCCCACCACTGTGCATAGGCCTCTATCCTCATGTAGGAGAAGTATTAGAGCTTAATCTTAATGGGATTTTTTGTGGTATCTCGTGTTTTTTGGAAATTTGAATAATGTATTTCGATCGTACCGACATTATACCTAATAAAACAATATGAACTGGTTATTTAAAAAAAAAATCACGACTGCAATTAGAAAAAAAAGAAAAAATAATCGATCTGTAGCCATATCGATTTGAACCAGGGTGTAATCGTTTCGGTACCGTCCGATTTCTCACCTGAGTTATCAAAAAATTTATAGATGGTGACGAAATTTACCTTCATATTCTAATGATATTGTAGCAGTTTTTCATAGCCTGAAAACACAGATAAAACGAAATTTTCTAAAAATCAATCCTAACTAGTTTGGTTTATCGCTTCCTAAACCCCCTGCATATTAATAAAGTCAAAGATACATAAGTACTTGATCTGATCTTTAAGTAATTATCTTGAACTGCTGGAATTGATGGGTGACCACCCGCAGCCGACATTCTATAACTAGTCATTGTAATATATATGTATTGTCTAGTCAATACGTTTAGTTATTAACAAAAAAAAAACTACATTTATACGTTGCCTAGTCGAGGTTGATAATCTATTGAATGCCTAGATATTCTATAGAATGCTTGAATTACATACTTTACCGAAAAAAACATACAAGACTGTTTTTTCAGTTTTTTTTAGACTTTGACTACCTATTTCGAAATCTCCAGCAATAGAATTTTGAAACTATTATTTAAATTTGATTAGTAACGGTTGTAAATTGTCAAATAATCCCATATCAAATTTACAGTACGGTGTTACCGCTATCCAATGCAACATAAACCACTTTTCACACATAAAATTATATCGAAATGCCGAACACAGAACTCCATTTACAGTGTTAAAACAAAGGGATAAGAGCATTTATATTTTATTTATACGATATTTATATGAATAGTTCAGTTCAAAAGAAACCGCTATTTCACTGCTACTCATAAAACTTTTACTTAGAATCTCAAATTTATTTTTATTTTTTAGTCTTTTGACATTAATTTTTAAGTAGTCTAATCTTTAGTTCTAATCTTTTAACTAGTACTACTATTTTTTTTTTACTATCTGTAATATAATATTATAATATTTAGTTCTTAACTTGTGAATTGTTAGTATGTATCTAAAATTACAATTTAATAAGCATCTGAAATAAATACCAACCCGACTAGAAAAAAGGTCAGGCTCAACCAGATCATGTATCTGGACCGGATCAGGATAGAATGAGGCATGCCAGATCCGGCAAGCTCTATCAGGACCAGGACTGGTCTAGACAAGGATAGCCTGATGTAAAATATAATCAAGTATGGTAAGGCATAATGGATCAGGACCCGGTCCGGTCCAGATCAGGATAGCCTGATGTAAAATATAATCAAGTATGGTAAGCGATACTGGATCAGGACCCGGTCCCGTCCAGATAAGGATAGCCTGATGTAAAATATAATCAAGTATGGTAAGGCATAACGGATCAGGACCCGGTCCGGTCCAGATCAGGATAGCCTGATGTAAAATATAATCAAGTATGGTAAGGCATACTGGATCAGGACCCGGTCTGGTCCAGATCAGGATAGCCTGAAAGAAATTACGCGAACTGAGCCTGAATCGCGCTATTCATGTTTTTAAGCGCACTTAGTTTATATAGGTACAGTTATCAGGACAGTCTAGCAGGGAGTCCATTTCTACACAGTGGAGCAGTCGTAAGTAATAGAAAATAGTTAATTAGTAGTTAATTATTAGAAGTTAATAAATAAAAATTAATTAATAATAATAATTAATTAATAACATAAAAATAATTAATATTTAAAGTAAAAACATAAATAAATAATACATTGGAAAAAATTAACGGAAATAAATATCATAATAATGATGATAAGTAACATATTTATAATATCAATTCGCTCTTTTTTTTTGTTAAACAATTTTTTCAAGAATATACATTCGTGTGTTTTAAAAGGACCCGACCGAACCGGCTGATCAGGATGAGATGAGATTCCTTGATCTGGACCCGATCAGAAAATCTCATCTCATCCTGATCAGGTCCAGATAAATCATCTGCGTTACATGCCTTATCTAGTCCTGATCAGGCATGCCTGGTCCGGTCCTTCTAAGGAAGACGAAAAAATTTCTACTCGGGAAAGTAAAGTACCAAGAAAATTGCGAGGATAGAGAAGTATGAAATTTCACACACTTCACACACAGTTTATGTAATTAATAAAAAAAAAAAATCATTACAGAGACTGCCATGTATTAGAGACACACACACGCACGCACACACTCTTTTGTTTATCTTTATGGAAGTCTTTGACAACAGAACCTTACTAATGTTCAAGCTTATAATTTAAATTAGTTATCGTCGAAGATCGACCACCGGGCGACCACTAGTAATTCTTAAACAAGAGTTCGTAACAACAACGATCCTTTTTATTTTGTTTATAACAGAAAAAGTGTAATCCCATTTAACGCATCAAATGCGAAGAAAGGTTTTCTTTGTTTTGTTTGTTTTTAGTTTTTGAGCGAGAACTGTTCCTACTGATCTTTTGTTTTTATTCATTAAACCTGATTATTGGCAAAATTCAATAAATGTAACATTATGAACAGTTCCAGGTAGCAAAACAAGAATGAACTACTGTTACTTACTGATACTGTTGGTTGAATCTACGAGAAGACAAACGACGAGTAGGTATTTGCATACCACGAGTATTTACTGTTTACAAATTCATAAAAAAGTAGTCATATAGTCATGTAATCATGAACAGTCTACCATCATTTTAACTCCGGTGAGACTAATATTTGTCGTTAAGTTTTGAGGTACCTAATACAAATTTTTTAACGGCGTTATTTCTCGGTTACATTTTAATTTTAGTTTTGAAATAATCAATCTTTAAGTTATAATTAGAGCCCATAAATTATACCTGGTGTCAATTGTTCTTCATGTTTTTATTGGATCAAAAAAATCTGATTGTAGCGCTTTGATCAATAATAGTTAAATCCATTTTCTGTGCTACAAGTTACAGCATAAAATATAAACACTTTATCAGAAAGGTTTAGTTTCAATCTAGGTGTCGAGCAATAAATACTAAATAGAACTAGTCTGTAGTCCATTAGGCGGGGTTTTAACATCAATAAATGTATTTGTAGCAATTGTAGGAACTACGTCGATTTGTAGATAATGTGGGAAGTATTTGTGTTAGAGGTAGCTGTTTCACAATAGATGAAGTCAGTCCGAGGTATTGACTGGAATATGTTGTTTTACGGGTTTCGTTTAGATAGAATTATTTATTTACATTTAGCTATTGTATTGTTTGTATAAATCATATTTAAATAATTATTAATTTTCGAAGTTACTTTCTTAATAAACATGTATACTTATGTGTATCTACTAATTGTTTTTATTTTCGTGATATTTAAAAAAAACATACAGGTTATTATTACCGTTTTTACTAAATTTTAAGGAACATAATTCATCTTTTGTTTAGGTCCTCATTCATTCAGTTTCTTTTGATTTTTTACGTAGAAATACGACTTTCAAGGGCTTATAATGGAGCATGAAAGTTCCATTGATTCGCATGTTGTCTCTTACAAAATCTGTGTAGTGATTACTTTTGTAATATTTTTGAAGAAGTCGCAATAAAACCGTTACCCGGAAATTCAGTTAAACGCAATTTTTATAAGCAGTTGTTCATCATTTTTAGGGTTCTGCACCTCAAGCTAAGCAGTAAGCTGTGTGGCTTCGGCAGTAAAGAATATAACCACCCCCCTCTCTTCCCGTGGCTGTCGTAAGAGGCGACTAAGGGATAACACAGTTCCACTACCACCTTGGAATTTAAAAAGCCGACCGATGGCGGTATATCCATCGACTGCTGGCTTTGAAATACACAGGCCGAAGACGGGCAGCAGCGTCTTCGGCGCGACAAAGCCAGTTCTGCGGTCACCAACCCGCCTGCCCAGCGTGGTAACTATGGGCAACACACATGAGTTGACGTCATTTTTGGTGCGAACTTGTGGAGGCCTATGACCAGCAGTGGACTGCGATAGGCTGAAGTGATGTACCTCAAAAGGAAAAAACGGAACCCTTATAGGATCACTTTGTTGTTCGCCTGTCTATCAAGACTTTCTTTTTTTTTCTTAGGAACGCGTGGAGGTATCAAGCTGAAATTCATATCAAATATTCAAGTCTGCTGTATTTTGGAGCTGTAAAAAACTTCTAAGCCAACGCAATCAAAAATATTTTCGTTTATGCTGCAAATTTCGACAATTGCAAGGGTATCAAAACCCACAAGGTACTTCCCGCTTACTCAGAATCTTGAAATTTGTTGAGAAGCAACGTCTTAAAGCACAAATAAAAAAAATTGCGAAAAGTTACGTTAGTTACGTTAGTTAAAGTTAAGTTATAACTTTTAGTTAAATCATATTATAAAAATATTTTATAATAATTTTATTTGTACGGAGCCCACCGTGTCCGACTCGCACTTGGCTGTCTTTTTTTGTTTGATATTGCCATTGTCTTTCTATTTTTGTAGTAGCTATACCGCTTCTCTTAAGCTCCTAATACATTGGTAGTAAAACTGTCATAACAACAAATCTTTTGTCTTATGTCCATTCTACTTTATTCATTGTATTACTTAGTGAAGAATTATTAACAATAAAGTCACTGTTATTTGTAACGGGTTTTGATGGTAGTATTAGGCGCTGAAGCACAAAAATAAGGAAGGTGTTAACAAAGCGGGTACTGATGCATGAAAACAGGAAGGCGTTTCCGAGAACGGTCAATTAAGAAAGGCTTTTGTTTGTCTGGGCTTCAGCACCCAGCCAGCAGAGCAGTGAAGCTGTAAAAAGCCGCTAAGGCCAACATCATTATACACATTTAAAAAACAATTTATTTATTTATTTATTTTTACTAATGATGTTTAGTTTATTCAACATTATACATATTTTTACAATATATTTACAGACAGTTATGGTACAAATCATGACCGCATGGAATGCTGGCAGCATTTTCCGTTAAACCGTTATGCCGATTCTCTGGGCAAAAAATGCACCAGCCCTATTGTCGCCAATGCAGGCGAGGAGGAGGATAAGGCGAAGAGTTATTAAAAAAAAATAAAGAAATTAGTTTTGTCCCAACTGAAACCATGGGTACCTGTTGTTATTAGGAACTAAATTTATGACGATGTATGTAGCTATGTGGTGTAACGTCTCACATAAAGTGTTAAGTAGGTAACCATAGATGAAGACTGAGCTAAAAGTATAAACTAAAATTAACCACGAGTAAAACCAAGAGAGAATCGTAGTATCCTAAATATTTAATAAATTTTGTAAACACCTTTTTCACATTAGTTAAGTATCTACTGAGTGGGTAAAATTAATACCTATCTAATTGGGTATAAGTGCCTATTGTTTATTTTAACGAGGTGATTATTGTAACAATAATTTGTAGGTAAGTATCTGTTAAACAAAGATTTGATTTATTTTCATTTTATCATATCGCTTAAGACTATCTATACTGGTGTATTAACCGTAACTCATTTCTTTCATATTTTTTATAATTAATCAAAATATTATCATTAGGAATATTATTATTAAAACCCTTAACCCTTAGTGGTACAATTTTTCCGACTACGAAAATGTTTTGAGAAATCGGTTAAGGATACCTATGATGTTGACTTTGCGGTATATCGATGTTAAACGAACTAAACTATGTGGCATTGAAAAATTAGTTTGTTTGAATTAATATCAAAAGGACAAGGAATTATTTTGCTAAAACTAAAATAGTGCAATATATCCGACTCTCCCCTATGATATATAGGTACGATACCACGCCATGTTACAAAACAACATTCAATTATTGACATGATTTTTTAATTTCTTGTCTAACCTGCGTAATTTTCTTATTAGATACCACATCAAAATATAAAAGTAATCAAAATAAAGTTTATATTTAATTGAGGTAAGGCACAGCATATATCAGCCTAAAAATCTCTAACAGCCCAACTGGGTGAGTCCCAACCGACCATTCCACTGTACAGAAGATTACAGCTAAATAATAATAATAATAATAATACTCTTATTGTACTCTATTAAAAGAAACAACCAAAAAAAATGAAAGATGTACAAAGGCGGTCTTATCGCTGAAAGAGCGATCTCTAAGTAATACTGCTCTAGAGTACTGTTATGTTTCTGTGGTACATAAGGTAGCCAGAACTTCTGGGGGTGGTCAGGGACTACCACTGCGGTTGGCAACGTGCTTTCGATACTCCCGGTAGGCCCATCGGTTATGGTAACCACTTACGCTCAGGCAAACCGTACCTACGGTTGATTGTCATTCTAGTTGTATAATAAAAATCAGGTCCTTCCTAATGAATAATACTTACGTACAAAGGCTTAAACTCTGCTATACCTAGAGTTGAAAGTAACTGTAATAATGCTTACTTATAAAGATAATATATACCTACTATTGATAATATATATACGGGAAGCACTCGTTCGTTATTCAGGGCTGCGGTATCAAGGCTACAAGTTGCCAAAATGATCGCCGATCTTCGTGAGAAGATGACACTTTAAGAAGAAGAAGATAATGACAATAAATAGTCTTTTAATATTATTATTAATTATATCATCCATAGAATCGTCATTTCTTTATTTTAGTGGGTTCTGTTTTAACAAAAACAAGAGATATTGTGTATAACTTCAAATAATAAGTGTGTCTAGATTTACTCTAATGGGGATATACAAATCCATACAAATTTCAAAACGAAAAAGGAAAAATTAACCACTCACCAGGTTTTATTTCACTCTTAATCACACCCCAGTCCTTCTGTTACCATTAGTATTATTATCGATTCGATATCAATTTTCTTCCTTTCTATCTAACTGTATTTAAGGACTCGTGAATTCAATTTGTTATTTAGCGCTGTAGTCATACTTAGACTTAGACATAGATAGTAGCAAAAATTACATCTTTAACGAGTAAATCGAATTAAGTAGACAGTTGATACACTTGTTTATTGTTCGTAATATAAATATTTATAAAATATACCAAAACACAACATTTACCACGTGATTTTGGTACATGTTGGGTACTTTAACTAATAGTTACACGGTACAACATTGTCTAAAGTTATGATGTAAGCTATTCGTAAATATTTCGAATAATCACAAAAATGTATATAAAATTACGAGTAAACAAAGCTTCAATTCGTCTTAATATTGTAACAGGCTTTTACCTAGTAACTAACATATTATACTTTGTACCTAACAAAGTTGTAACAAGACACTAAGGTACAATTTTAGTCATCGTTTTATGAAAATAAATTTAAGTCACTTTTTGCTATGATATGTAGGATAGTTTTGAAATAGTGTGAGTTCGCTTATTTAATTAGTCTTGAGAAAATTTTTACGTCTTTGACACAATTACGCATTGTACTTAAGTAACTGCATTAGGTAAACGATCAAATAAAAAAGTTACCTACATCAATTTTGTTGACACTATACTGGGTAACTGAGGTTATAGGTACCTAAATAGCTTATCAAGCATATTTAGGTACCTCACTTCAGCCTATCGCAGTCCACTGCTGGACATAGGCCTCCCCAAGTTCGCGCATTTAGATACCTATAGCCTCAGTAATATTTACAAATATTAATAAAAATACATAAATCCTAGAGTCCTGCACAAAAATAAATGACTAATTTAATAAATCAGCTTTAATATTTCTCTTACACTTAATATTCTAGAAAACACGGTAGATAATACAGAAAAAAAACAGTGAAAGTGTGCTACACGATTGAATAAAATTTCTTTCGAAATAGCCCTGCACAATAGGCCTGCACTGTGTCTTAGATATACGAAATGTACCTGGCTATGAGAGAAAGAGAGAAAGAAAATGTGTGCTCGCACCCCTCTCTTGCTCCGTTCGTCTCACCCGATCACACATTTCGTAACGCTCTCGTCACCCATTTACCAGCATACTCGTACTGCGTAAATAAATTTTACTTCAAAACCTCATTATTAGTGTATTACTTCAAAATATTCAATAGTACGCGATTGAATCAACGCTCTTGTACTGATTCAATGCTCATGCGCATTAGTAATTCACCAATCAGATCGTTTTGTGGGAGGAATGGGCGTAGCTACATTAAAACCCGCCTACCGCCCCATACCATAGTGTCAGTGAGTATTGGATTACAGATAACGTGAACGTATGGTAGAGGCAAGCGTGACTTCAATGAAAATGTATTGACTCGGAATTAAAACATTTTGTAATTTTTTTTGTATTATGACCAAAGTGTAATAAAGAATATATACCTAATATATATAAATAATGACTCTATCGTTTGACGCATGTTGACTTTTAAATGTTAGTATGATAAATTTTCAGAACAAATCATTACCTATAATTTGTTAATAAATTTATAAAAAATATATTTATTTTGGTTTCATCCTAGGTAGGTACTAATTGGGCGTTTTGTCTTTATTTTAGAACCTATTCCTAAGTAGTTGATTTCTAACTGAGCCTACCATCTGGGTTCTATAAATAATGTACCTACAGTATAATTTGTCGTAAAATATTAATTAGTCCATAATATATGGCATATCAATAAGGTAAACTACAAAATTATTATAATTTTTTAATTGGTAAGTATGGTAATTTGTAATTTATCGTGTCGTACCATCAGAAGCATTCATTTTATTGAATAAAAATTTATGTGTAATTAATTAAACATTCAAGCTTTAACTTTTAATTTAAAACTAATAGATTAGTAGGTATGTAGGTACCTATTACAGTAAACCGGTAAGCCAAAAATTGAAATAAATTAACAGTCAACCAAACTTACGCATCACATCACTCACTATTACTTCAATCTATCGCAATCCACTGCTGGACATAGATCTCCACAAATTCGCGCCAAAAAATAGCGTGAACTCATGTGTGTTGCCCATAGTCACCACCACTTAAGCACGTGTTTTCCGTTCTGTCCAACGTCTAATTATTTCCTACTCACACACACACACACACACACACACATACACACACCAGCCTATCGCAGTCCACTGCTGGACATAGGCCTCGACAAGTTTGCACCAAAAATGGTGTGAACTGCTGTGCAGGCGGGTTGGTGACCGCAGGACTGGCTTTGTCGCACAGAGAGGCTGCCTCCCGTCTTCGATTTGTGTATTTCAAAGCCAGCAGAGGGGTGGTTATCCCGCCATCGGTCGGCTTTTTAAGTTCCAAGGTGGGTCCAGATCAGGCAATCTCACCTCATCCTGATCAGCCGGTTCAGTCTGGTCCTTTTAAAAAATACGTATGTAGATATATACTTAAAAAAATTGTTTAACAAAAAAAAAAGCGACTTGATATTTATAAATATGTTACTTAAGATAATTATTATGATATTTGTTTCCGTTTATTTTTTCTAATGTATTATTTTTTTATGTCTTTACTTTAAATATTAATTATTTTTTAATTTTAATTAATTATTATTATTAATTAAATTTTATTTATTAAATTCTAATAATTAACTACTAATTAACTATTTCCTAATAATTAACTATTTCCTAATAATTAACTATTTCCTATTACTTACGACTGCTCCACTGTGGAGAAATGGACTTCCTGCTAGACTGTCCTGATAACTCTATATATACTAAGTGCAGTTAAAAACATGAATAGCGCGATTCAGGCTCAGTTCGCGTAATTTCTTTCAGGCTATTCTGATCTGGACCGGAACGGGTCCTGATCCAGTATGCCTTACCATACTTGATTATATTTTACAACAGACTGTCCTTATCTGGACCGGATCGGGTCCTGATCCAGTATGCCTTATCATACTTGATTATATTTTACATCAGGCTATCCTTGTCTGGACCAGACCTGGTCCTGATAGAGCTTGCCGGATCTGGCATGCCTCATGATATCCTGATCCGGTCCATGTCCGGTCCGTGTCACATGATCTGGTTGAGCCTGACCTTTTTTCTATTAGGGAGTACTTAATAGAATACATAAAGTAGTAGATCTAGGTCTAGAAAGGTAGAGCCAATATGGGTAGCGGTTTAACCATTCATTAGATAATATAGACCTAGGTCCGAGATATGTGTACCATATAATTGGTAGATATATTATTTTTAAAACCATTTGAAAGCCGACATTTTTTTTTACTTAAACTGATAATTTAAAAAAAAAAGGTAAGAAGGACGAGTTAAACAAATTTGCGTATCTAATACATTCTTTATCTCTTATGAGATATCTTCAAGATATCTAATACATTCTTTTGTCTTTACTTAGAAAACAGCTAAAACCATGAGGAAAGCTTTGTCTTTGCATACCTTTCTACGATTCAGCCTATCATATCCCACTGCTGTGCATAGACTAATTCCTCCATGTAGAAGAAGGATTGGAGTTTAATCCACGACGCTGCTCCATTGCAGGTTGGCGAATACCTTCTTAAACCTACTTATTATACCAAATAAAATCAATAAAATTCTAAAAAAGCGATTATATTATATTACCATATTATGATGTCTCACAAAATTTTAATTTAAAACAATAATATTGAAATAGAATTTATGTAGGTATAACATAAATATAAATACACCAAGGAGTTCATACCCAAAAAGTTTTGAAATAAAAAGTTAAATTTTTAATTAAAAAAATTGTGTCATATGTCAATTAAAACATTTCATTAAATTAATCAAAATAACCGTACTATAATGATGAAACTCTAAAACCAAAACATAAATTGACGCTTGCTATGCGTATAGTTATCGTAAATTCTGGTAAATTATTACACCTATAAATATTTTGCTACAACTAAAAGTTCTATAAAGAATAACTCCAGCATCACTCTTATTGTCACTGATGGTTCGTTATTTCAATCGATTTCACTCTTCATATTTTTTTTTCATACCGCGCCTTATGACGTTTTATAAATGACGTTTTATAAATGACGTTCATATAAAAAAAAAACAGCAATAAAACTATTAAACTATAAAAGTATTAATGCTATGGAGCTTATCGTTATTGTTTATTCCATTGCCATAACGAAGTGTAGTAAATGTTTTAAATATTCATTTCGCTTCGACTCTATCTCGAAACTACAACCTTTAAGCATTATCATATCAAAAGTGAGCGAATTAACGGTGACAATTGTGATTTGTGATTGCGAGCGCCGCTTACGAATGCTAAGTGTCAGCGGGACAAAGATTACGATATTTGTAGACGTGGGACGTAAATTCTTATTGCCAATGGAGATATTGTCTTATTATCTTAATAGCCCATTAACTAGAAAAAGACTAGTTAGAAAAAAATATGAAAAAGAATTAGGTAAATACAAAGTACCTGGAAATCAATAAAATATTTTATTTTAAAAAACGTTTTTTGATTTCAGAATTACGCGTTCAACCTGTGTGTGTGTGTTGGAGAAGGACTGGAGCTAACTCAATAAATTAATCCAACACGCTGCTCCATTGTGGGTTGGCGGTTATGTTCCCTACTATGAGTAACGATCGTTATCAGGTTTTTATGATAACAATCGGGACCGACGGCTTAACGTGCTCTTCGAGGCACGGTGGAGATCTTAGAGTAAGGTTTGAAAAAACATATTAGGTATGTGTTTTGACTTTAAGTAACAAATCTGAGCACTGCGCTTAGCCTATTTTAGCTATGTTAATTAAAGGTGGCTAATAAGTTTTTATTGCTACTAGATTACCCATAGTAAATGTTATTATTGATTACATGGCATACTCATATTGAGTATTAAAACTCACACTTGTATGAAATTTTGAATATTTCTAATTTGTAAATATTTATTTGCAATCTCCTAAACTAATCATCATAAATGGCATTAAGTTATATGACATATCAGAAATCACATCTGTGTCACGCTATCTATGGCGATACCCACGCCATCGCGTCGCTGGCAGTAACTGCGAGTCGCGATAGTGCATTAGATAACGGCCGCACACGATGTCTGCTGGACAACAGATAGTATAACTCGTTATTTACTGGATTTATGCAAAAATTTTAGGTTTAGTCTGTAGGTTTTGTAAATATTTAATAGAAGGTGATTCGAATTAGAAATATGTGGTTGGTTGTGTTTTCTTTAATTTTTTAATTGGTTGGTGTTTGGTAATTTTTTAACATACTTTTAACAGTGCTTTCTGGGTACACTCCAATCTCAACTTTTGGTTGTGGGTCCTCTTCCAAATTTTTATGTAGCAGGTATTCAAAAACTGACTAAGCGAGATCAAGATAAACAATTTTTAGCAATAGCGAAAGCGCGCATTTTTTCAAATAGATAAATTCTTACTTACAAAAACCAAATGAGGTTGTCAAAGATAATTCTTGGATATTTAATACATACACAGATCATTCTAATTGGGAACAATTAGTTTTGGACAGTTATGGATCTAATCAATATGCTTATTGGAAGTTTGGTGTCTGAATTTTATTGGCAAAATAGTGGATAACAAAGCCTATATATATAAATAATAAAAAAGCCTATATAAATATAAATATGAATACAAAGTTATTGCAGTAAAAAAATATAGATTGAGATATGACTTAGTCAAATATATAAATAAATATTATATATACACATTAAGAGGCAAAAGAAAGTTTGGCTATAATTATATACATATATAGGTACTTCGCTTTACCGCAGTATCAAAATAAAAATGGCAATAAAAATGAAGGTGAAAACTGCAGTACGAAGACAAATAAGCCGAGCGAAACCGTGCATAACATTCGAATCAGCCCCGACGCACGTTTCGAACGCATTGTCAAAACACCTTATACAATTTCACAGGCGAGAGAAAAAAAATACCTCACGTGTGTGGTCGTTGCGAATAAAAGTACCACTAAATTCCGATAAAGAACTCTCGAAACGGCAAAAGTAAATATTTTTCAAACACCGGTTAGGGCAAATAATCCTTTGTCACAATCGTCTGTAATTTCGGTGTCGATGACAATATGGTGTTTGCGAATGAAAAAAAACGTATACACGAAAGGTATACTTTGTTTAACACAGCGGGGTTTCCGATTGGGGTGATTGCTATGTAATTTGTGTATAATTCTCTACTATAAAGACTCTAAGACGATCCTCAACCATTATTATGTTGTCATAGTGTTTAATGAAAGGTGCGGTTTTTAAATAACCCTATTCGTTGTGTCGTCTTCACTTTAATATGCGACACTTAATTTATTTTAATAAAAAATTATAATACTTGAACATTTTATAATAATAAAATGAAACAAACCCAAAATATTATATTTAATTCAATTAAAAAAAAAAAAACAAAAAAATCATTTAACATATGCGTGACTCTAAAAGCAGCAATAAAACGCAATTTTTCTTCTAATATCTAATGCAAAAAAGAAAAAATAAAAGACAAATAACACGGCAAATCCGTAGCGAATCAAGCGTTTGGATTTGAATTTAGAATGCGAATAATATAATATGGCGGCCGCGTTTCGAAACAGGACTGTCGCATCTGAACAGATGAGCCTTTTACCTTTTTAACACATCATCAATTTTCAAAATTTTATAAAAAAAAAAATATAGTAACATGTGGGCCATTATAAACTTGTTTTGTATTAAGAAAAGAATTAGGCTTTATGTCATTTTGATACACTCTTAGCGCTTTTGTGCGGTTTTGAATCGACAATGGGACCTTTTTATTATGAATATCCCATGCTCACACATCGATTTGCCGTTGAATTAAATCAATTTTTCAAGCTCGGTAGTCGTCTTTTGTTGCTAATAGCCACGACAATTTTTCTTTACCAATCTAAACTATTAAGGATTTTATGTTTTTAATCCCTCCTGAATCTTTCTATCAATGATGGTTAGGTACCTATACCTAGATAATAAGTAAATAATAAATGTTGACTTACTGGTTTGCGGTAAGTGTTATTTTCTTTTAAAACCGTTCTACTTATCCTGAAATTTTGTTAGGAGTTTTTTCCACCTTATAATTTGGATTTTTTTTCAGACATCGCATTGAATTGAAATTTGGCCTTATTACAGATTTTCCACGATAATTTGATTTACATTAATATCAAGCATTTCTTGCATCTACTACCATCGAGTCGATACACGCACACATACAAACATACACAAAAAAACACGCATACACACAAACGCTTGTAAAAACAAATGAACATGTGTGTGCACACACACAATCAGAGATACTCCTTTATAAAGTATATATAATCACAATTCACGATTCAGCCTGTAATATCCCACTGCTGGTCATATGCCTCTATCTCCTTGTAGGAGAAGTGTCAGAGCTTAACCACGGTGGGTTGGCGGATACATACCTACGAGTATTTATGCACACATAAAAATCAACAAGCACGGACACGTAACCACATGTAGGTAAGTAATCATCATCGGCTAGGATTTGTAGATGGACATTTACATTCTAAGTGATAACATTTAATTTGGGAGGCAAATTAGCTTCGCTATATATAATATGTGCTTACCAATTATGAAATAAATTGTACAAATGGACGAGCTGACGAGAAATTTTCTGAAATAGGCTTTAAAAAAGCAAAAAAAAATATTCATTATTTAATCAAAAGCATCGAAAAAATCCAACATCATAACCCACATTCCATTTGCCTTTTACGTAGTATAGAATAACTTAGTCATAAACAGTCTGTTCATTTAAGAATCATCGCCATAAATAATAAATGTTACACTAATGAAGTTGTCAACATACGTCCGTAAATTTTAGAACGGAACCAGCAGCGACATCTATTACAAAACGTCGGAACTTTCTTTAAAATTTAAGGTCTTTTTTTTATTGAAATAGATACGTGACTCTTGAGGTGAGGTAGTGATTGAAATTACGTTTAATAGTACACAATTTTAATTATTTGTCGTTTGTTAGTTTGATGTTTATGATTGGTTTGACGACGGTACTGGTGTTGTGTCAAAAGTCCCGTCAACGCCGACGGTCAATTCTCGCTCAAAGCGGATATTCTTATTAGTACAAATATTGTTTCTACTCTGGGTTGTTCTTTTGGGTCTTAAGCTGTCGGTCTCAGTTGTTTTTATGAACACCTGATAACGATTGTTTGTCTTAGTAGGTATTGTATAATAGTAGGTAAAATATAATAGCAGATAAAAATATCCGCTAACCAGAGATGAACAGAGCGTGCAGATTTTTGCGGATTTAGCTGCAACTCTTTATCTAAAGTTTTTTACCCAGAAATGGTGTAGTGAGATTTTGGTTATTATAAAAACCTATTAATTTTTTATTTGTAATTAATTATATGTAACATTTTGATTAATTGTTATTAAATAACATGAACACTACGTATTACGAGTATTTACTGTAGCCTTAATAAATAAATAAAATTTAAAATATAATAGAATAAATTGACGCTAATTTTAGCTAATTTTATTTTAGAAATTTATCAATTTTATAACTCTGCGAATTGAACAATAACCTTTTTGTTAAATTCTAATATAATCCAACGAAACTTCAAATATAAATAAATAAATAAATTCCAATGAAACTTCATATGATTCGAGATCTCATTACGATTTGAGACATAAGGGAAATTTTATTCCAAAATTCGTTCTTAAAGAGAATGAAATTTAAACTTGTATTATATCGCGAATGAAGTTGCGGATAAAGCTTGTAATTATAAGTTTATTGTTTGTGAGATGAATAAAAAAAAGAGTATGCTTTGAACCACACGACTGAAGTAAAACTTTTTTAGCTCCATCTATCTTATACCTCACTCCCAACTTCCGTTCGCCTCGCCCGATCATAAAAAAGCGAGTGTGCTTTCGATCATACGACTGAAGAAAAACTTCTTTAGCACTTACAGTAATATACGAAACGTAACTCTCTTTTTCTATCTTCACTAACTTATATCTCCCTCTCAACTTCCGTTCGCCTCGCCCGATCACACTTTTATTAACGCTCTCGTTACGCATTCACCAGCTCACTCCCCAAGTCAAGCGTGTGTAAGGAAGTTTTTACTTCAATAATTATGTTGTTTTATTTTATCGAAACAATCACAAGACACAAATGTTTATAGTCAATTAATGGAATTAAAGATGTAAAGGAATTAAATGAATTTCTTAAACAAAACGTGGCAATTTTAGTTATAAGCAGTTCATGATTTAGAGTAAACACATGAATACGCCACACGCATATATAGACACAAACACATTCAAACAAGGTCAGTTTAAGAATAAATGAACAGAACTGTGTTTTTAGTGCCCGAACAATTAATAGTTACCGTAGGTTAAAAACTTCTATAAGTATACATTTTTCTTAAACTGCAACCAATTACCTTTTTCGAAAAAACTTTTGTAATTATATCTATGAAACGCATGTCGCCCTGAGGTCCTGTATAAGTGTATGTGTGTGTGAGTGAGGTGTATTTTATAACTTTTAGTTAATTAAAGGTTTGAAAGTTTTTTTATTTTCATGAATATAATAAAAGACAATTAAAATATTTATATTTTTAATTACAATATAATATTTTAAAATTTTGTACAATAAAAAATATTTACAAAAAATACGTATATCTAAATAATCGCCAATTCCAATTAGTAAAAACTAGAAAATTTTCTAATTAAATTTTGATTTTATCATATAATGTACCTAATTTAGGACGGAATCCATTTTATTTGACTTAGCAACATATAAACTATTTTTACAAATACAAAAAATGAGATCAGAAATATACAAGGTTAAAAATATGCGGATATAATACTAGAGAGAAGAAAAACGAGGGACGTTGCATACAAACTTAATTAAAGATTGATTCATGTTAAAATGTACCTTAAAATTCGTCAAATAGAATAATAATTTTAATAATAATGCATAACAATATATATACAACCACCATAAAGTCATAAAGTTGTAATGCAAAGAGATACACAATTTTTTAACAAAAAAAGAAAAAAAAAACAAATGTTGGACACGAGAAAGATAGTAATATTGTGTGATTAAAATCAAATATGATCATCAGCTATTTATTGTTTTATGTAAAGTGCAACATTGTACTTGTTTCCTCATTATTATTTCTTATAAGATTTGTATAATTGCAAAGCAATTGATACAAATGTAAATACAAATAGATGGTGATAATTACAATGTTAAAAACAAAGAAATAACTAATTGAACAAAAGCAACGTAAAGGTCACGCGAGATTTGCACAACTTTACATAAATACGTAATGGTAAAAAAAATAAATGGTAGCATCAACACAGATATAACAGAACAAGGAAATAACAAGATTAAAGTATTATTACACTTCAAGATATCCACAAAAAGTAACAACATCTAACGTTAATACATACATAACGGTACATCATGAACAAGATCTAGTTTTTTTACTTAATATTACAAAGGCACTGGAAGATGATCAGTCTTATTATTTATTAATTTATTTAGATGCTAATTCTCTTCTTCAGTATCTAAATTATCGATAGGAAAATTAGGATTTAGTAAGGAGCTTTTTTCATTAACTCCTATAGGTGATGTGTTTACTGACGATATGCTAACTAAATTGTGTGTTAAGCTGTGACGCCTTAGGTCACAGTTCCTTCTAAATACTTTTCCACATGAGGTACAGTTGTAAGGCTTTATGTCCGTATGAGTAAGCAGATGTGTCTTAAGATTAGACCTTTGATTGAAACTCCTACTGCATACTGGACATTTGTGTGGAGATTCTTCCATATGAAGAATTTTGTGTACAGCTAACGTTCTTGATTGGCAAAAACCTTTTCCACATTCAAGGCACTTGAATGGTTTTTCTTTAGAATGTATGTATCTGAAAAAAAAACATAGTCATTTAACATTCCATTTGATTATACTTAAATAGTAAGTACATTTTAGTATAAAAATAATTCTAATTAGTGAATATTGTGCAATATTCAACATTGTTCAACCGTTTCGACTATTATTTATACATACTCGTAAATACGCCTCAAACTCAACTGCCACATTTGATATATGTAACATATTTATTACATTTGTCGATATAAATCATTTACTTAAAAAGCAACATTCCCGTTTTCAACAAATAAATACATATGTTATTTCAGTCCAATTATAATAAATATATCGTTCGAAATGGAACATTAACGCCATATTTCGAACACCTCTGTCTTGTAGAGAGCAGAGAACAAACGAGAGCCCCCGGGATATGTGTAATAAATCGGCGTACCCTCTCATTTATGCTTTCAATGCCATCAATTTACGTAACTTAAGCGAGCTTTTAAATTTTATTAAGACAATTTAAAAATATACTTAAACAATTTTCGTATCCTCATCAATTAAGTGGGTGCTCCTTAGATTAAAATATATTTAATGAGCGACCAAATTTTAATTAATGTTTTAATGTGGCTTTTATTACATGTATTAACGAGCTTAGATAAGCGAGTCATCGATATCTACCTTTTAATAGCTTTAACTTGTATGATAAATCACGCTTACAAGGTTACTGCATGAACAAAAAACAAACGGGAAATACCTTTTTTAAAATACAAGAATCTATAATAATGAAACGATTCATTACATCATTATATTACAAGGTGCAAAGTTACACAATTTTCCCATACGTAATTTTATACGACCATCTTGGATCTCTTACTGTTGCCCATAAGTTTTGCCTACAACTTAATTCGTTACAAAAAACGTTTTAGAAATTGAAAGAAAAAGACAAGTTTTTTTTACTGAACCAGAAACCTTATAAATAATGGTATGGTGATAAGGTATCTCATGTAGGTAAATATAGTTAATAGGTGCTAGTTACATCACGTTATATTGTTATTAAACGTCTGTTAAACAAATAAATTAAAAAAAAACTTTATTACTCGTGCTTTATAATAATGTCACATACAAAAATATATTAATATCTGTTGTTTTCATACGTAAATATTTTATAACTAGAAGATGACTTAAATTCGACTCGAATTAAACTGAATTGATTTAAATCAAACGGAGTATAATTATAAATTCAAACAAAACTAACAATCGAAACCTACAATCGGATGTACAATTGTACAGGTCGTGTAATATCCACTAAACAAATACACGTTGAGAAATAACGACGTGTTCAAATTGACGTAATACGTGTAATAATCGTCGAGATAACGATAACTGGCGATTAAGACGTACAGAATGATGAATGAAAAAGTGATTCGGATATAAAAGAAGATGATAGGGCGATTAGGGAAGGCGCGCGCAATCGAGTGTAGCCTGACAGCGGCGCGGACGCAGTTAGGCCTAACTCGAACCAACGAGACACTGTTGATAAATTAAACCTGCTATAAATATTGATTGGCTATAAAATTCTAGTTGAGGGCTCTCATTAACTTTTAAAATACGTCAATGTGATGTGCATTGCGTTCTTTGTAAACTATGATATGTCATATACAATAATATTGTGATGATGGCGGGGAATTTATTAAATCAGTTTAATTATTATAAAGTCAAGATTATGGATAAGAATTGTGAGTTTATTTGGACATTAGGTATATGTTATAACAATGAGATAAAATAAATTTCTAAACTTTAAATTTTTATTTTGTGACAGTTAATGATTGAAACAAATAAAAGATTTTTACTTCATAGAAATGTTTTGGTTTTTGTGAATATGTTAAAACTTATTAGAATATTTATTATTGTCTAACAAGGTACCAAACCATAAAAAATGTAGAGAAAAAGCTTATACCTATACCAACCAGTTCCTAATTTCGTATGCGCAAGATATTTACAGTACAACTATTTTTTTTTTTGTCATCCATTTTAATCCTCACATCAGGATCACCACGTGCTTTGTTAAAACCCGTCGAACGCTCCGGTCCATTATAATATGTCGTGTCAACGGACATCGATTGAATATCGACAGGCCGGGCCGGGCTCGGGTTAACCCTCTGGCGTCTACACAGAATTTATTTTATTGCCATAGAGATACGGTGATTTGGGTGGAAATCGCCGAGAGACAGGTGTTAAAAATTTAACACCTTTACGTATCTTCGATGGAGAACTTGAACAGATAAGCGGGGAAAAAGATAATGTATTTTAAACATGTCGATACACATAATAGCATTATTTATTGAGAACGTCGTTCGGAATTCGGTTTGTTTTCGTTGAATTAAGATTTAGACTTTTTTCAAGATAAATATTCTGATAAACGAGATATGCGCACAGGTTTATAGGAATTTGAAACATTTGAATTGGGAAAAAACGAAAAGCCAAAATTAAAATGTTCACTTCTCAGATTAGCGATTTTATAATATACGAGCGTGACGGACCAGTCGTCGATACGATCTGTCGGGTCTGTACTTAAGCCTTTTTATTTTAAATATTTTTCTATACCGCCATTATTCAAAAGTTCATAACGTTTCGCGTTGAAATCCGAGGACCAAAATATTTTATTGATATCGAAAAATGAGAATCGTGATCCTTTTAAATGTTTTTCAACACGGCTATAATATTGTTTTATCTTATAAGTACGGGTCGAGCCATCCGATATGGTATTTTAGGATAGAATAAAGTTGAAAGCTCCCATTGACTTAGCTATTTATTTCGAGAATGGAGATAAGGTATGGGTAATAAATGTCTTTCTTTAGAATACGAGTAGATTTTGATTACGGATTGTGAATTCGTTTGTTAGTTTACATTTTAGTTATGAAGTAATAATTTTTAAACATGGTAATATGCAATTAGATCGACAAAAACGATTTTCGCATTAGTGAAATTAAATGTAACGTATCTTAAAGCAACAATTGATTATTGTCTTATTACTGTTTCTCAGAAATCGTAAACAAACGGCAATTTTGATAATTATAAAGAACCAAATTGTATTATCTTGTGCTAATACCTAATTATTTTAGTTTTGTTAGTTACTACATTAACAAAACAGGTCTAAAAAAACAATACAAACGAATATAATTATAACATGATTTTACGAAAATATTTATAAAAATATATGATTTTTGTTTACTTATTTACCTGTGGTCCCTAAGGTGATCTTGCCGTCGGAAAGCCTTTCCACAGATGTCACATGAGTAGGGCCGTTCATCCGTATGTGTTCTTTCATGTATAAGGAGATTATAAGACTTTGTAAATTGTCGATTACAAAATTTACATATAAATTGCTTTTTTGTTCTTGTACCACTGCCCGTAGTTTTCTGCTTATTTGATATGCTACTCCCAGTTGAAGATGTTGAACTATTTGTTGATTTTGAACTAGACGAATTAGATGGTTGAGGAGAAAGAGGTGCTTGAGGTGGGTTGCCATTCATTTGTTGTTGATACATTGCATTCATTAGCAAACTTGGATAACCATTATCTAAATTTTGAGATGAATTGTAACAATACCCTTTTGATGTCGATTCCAGATGCTGTTCTAAAGTAAACTCGTCTTCGTTGTCCAGTAAAGCTAAGTCTTCTTCAACTTCTTCGGATAAATCAACATCTTCTGCTGCTATTGCGTCAGATAAAGGATATTCTTCTGGTGTTTTTGGGGATATTACTCTCGACGTGCTTTCAGAGACATCAGT